>NC_083703.1:31423269-32036346 GCF_033118175.1 Dama dama | reverse complement strand
AATACACATCAACGATAGAGGAGGAAGTACAGCACAACAGCTAGTTAGAAAAATCAGCTCAGGTTTCATGCTTAAATACAAAAGGAAAACTAGGAGTCAGCAGACAGAGGAAAAGTTACAGCAGCCGGAATGGGAAAGAACTAGAAAAACTAAAAGTGGGACATGAGGAAACAATTTAGTAAATAGAAGAAAGGTTTAAAAATTGCTATCCTCAAGAGATATTTGAGAAGAGTGTGCATTCATGAAATAAAAGCAGGGCACTATTAAACAAGGAGGGCTTAAGAAGCATATTTCATTAATAGTCAAAACAACCAAATTTAATAGCTTTTAAAAAATTTAATATCTTTGCAAGATAAAATAGAGAAAATCTTCCAGAATGTTAAGTTAAAAAAAAAAGTGTGTGTGTCTGTGTGTGTGTGTGGGGGGGGGGGGGGGGCGGGTATTAAATATATAAGTGGGAGAAAAAAACCCCAGCTACTGAAAACTGCCCTAGGAAGCTGCCATATGAAAAGATTTCCAAGAGTGATAAATCATAGAAAATGGTAGGAAATTTCAAAAGAATAACTGAAAACAATTTTCAGAGAGGAAGAGAGAAATGAATCATCCTCTGAAAACGACGCAATGAGCACTGAACAAAATTAAACAAAAAAAGAGCTTCCATCAGAGAGATTACAGTGATGAATAATAAAAAGATCACAAGTGCTTCTCAAGGTAAAAAAATAGTTTACTGCAAAGATTTAAGGAGACGTTTCTGGGCATCAACATCGAAAGCAGAAGTCACTGGAACTATGCCATTGAGATTTAAGAGAAACTAATTTTGAACCTAGAATTCCATGCGGAGCGTGGGCAGAAAAAGGACATTTAAAACATGTAACTACTTAACATTTGTGCCTCTTATACATCCTTTTAGAGAAGGTTACTTGAGAGTAGCTACTCAGCAAGGTGCCTACCAGAAATGTCTGTTTAAACCCAGGAACCAAGTTTTAAAAAGTTACAATCTCTCAGCTGGAAGGACAAAGAATCAGTCCAAGTTATAGCAGTATATTAGTAGGTTCCTAAAGTCTTCAGGAAGATTCCATTGGATTTCAAACAGTGGAGAGTAATGAAAAGCTTAAGGTTACAAGAAGAAAAAAAAACATTCTAGTTAAAAACAAAACAGAACAAAAACACAAAATTGTTCGAGGAAATCATCATTCAACAGAAAGCAAACTAAGCTATGACATAGCATAAGAACAGAGGGGTCACGTATTTATCATATGTCTATTCCATGTCCTGTGACTCAAGGCTCCATGATTGCGACCTGGACGCCAGGGACACACACACCATCAGACAATTCTTGCTTTCAGGAGCTCAAAATATACCGCGAGGTACAACTGTGGGGAAAGGATTCAGGGCAGCAACTTCCAGTAAGTTAAAGAAATAGCACACTGAGAGAATATTGACTTGTCACTTGCCTCTGACCCAGCCTGAACCCCGGCCCAGACTTCCCTGATTCCGCCCACAGCACGCTGGCTTCCATCTACAAAATGAGCCTGCGCACGCGTCGGCTTCTTTCGGATCGGAAGCCTAACCTGGGGGGCGGGGCACTAACCACGGGTGGGGCGGAGTCTCCAGGCCGAACAGCATACATGATTGGCTAGCCGCAGGGCACGCATTCTTTTATGGGCGGAGCCTCGCCCTGAGCCACGTCTAGTAAGCCGGTCTCCTAATTAGGGAAGGGCCGGGCGCGGGCGGGGCCTGGAGTTGCTAGCGGTCCGATGTGCGCCTGCGCGGAGTGCCGGGACAGGGCGTGTTCCTCGTTTGGGTGCTCGTTTTGCACCAACGGAACGCATCTCTCGCCGGCCACCGGAGTGAGCCCTGCAGAAGTCTGTAGTTTGTGCCTATTAGGTGCAGCCCTCCGCAGTGAGTGTGTGTGTGTGGTTGCAGTTGTGTTTGCTTCTCCGCGGCAGAAATGGTGCTGGACCCTCCCCATTTCTCTGTCCCTCGCTCCCCACCCCCCATCCTTGTTCCCAGACCCTGCCCGCCGCTGCCCACTTCCCAAGACCTGGGGAAAGCTGGAGAGTGCCAGCCGGGGGCTCCCTCATTTCTCTCCCTGCACCCTTCTGGCCGTCGCCCACGTGCTTTGTTGTTGTTTGGTACAGGTCATGTCCAAGTCTCTGAAAAAGTTGGTGGAAGAGAGCCGGGAGAAGAACCAGCCGGAAGTGGACATGAGTGACCGGGGCATCTCTAACATGCTGGACGTCAACGGCCTGTGTAAGTTCTCCGGAGGGCCTTCCTCTCAGAGAGGGTGGACGGGTTTATCAGTTTAACAAGTAACTTCTCGTGGCGGTGCGAGACATTCTGATGGTCCACCCCACCTGATGCTTGTAAAGGGCACTTGCAATCAGATTTGTTCTCTCAGCTGGAAAACGGGCACGAGAGCCAGGTTAAGAATCACACGGACTTGTGGCTGCTGGATCTCATCATTTGTCCATGCTGATTGATTTCGGGTGGATTTTCCACAGTTTACTAAATAGCCACTTGGGTTTTTTGTTTTTTTTTTTTAAGTAATTTTTATTGGAGCATGGCTGATTTATAATGTGCTGGTTTCTGCTGTATGGCAAAGTGATTCAGTTATACAGATACATACATCCACCCTTTCTTAGATTCTGTTCCCATATAAGTCATTATAGAGTACTGAATAGAGTTCTCTGTGCTATACAGTAGGTCCTTATTAGTTGTCTTATACATAGTAGTGAGTATATGTCAAACCCCATCTCCCAGTTTTCCTCCCCTTCCCTCTTGGGGAAGTTTTCTACATCTGTGACTCTGCTTTGTAAATGGGTTCATTTGTATCTTTTTTTTCTTTTTAGATTCGGCATAAAATTGACATCATATGATATTTGTCTTTCTCTGTTTGACTTCACTCATTGTCTATCCATGTCACCACAAATCACATTATTTCGTTCTCTTTCATGGCAGAGTAGTATTCCATTGTATATATGTATCACATCTTTATCCATTCATCTTTCAATGGACATTTTGGTTGCTTCCATGTCCTGGCTATTATACACAGCGCTGAACATTGTATCCTTTTGAAACATGTTTTTCTCCAGTTATAAGCCCAGGAGTGGGATTGCTGGATCATATGGTAGCTCAGTTTTTAGCTTTTTAAGGACCCTCCAGGCTGTTCTCTGTAGTGCCTCTGTCAATTTACATTCCCACTAGAAGTGTAGGAGGGTTCCCTTTTCTCTACACCTTCTCCAGCATTTATTGTTTGTTTGTAGACATTTTGAAGAGTTGATTCATTGGAAAAGACCCTAATGCTGAGAAGGATTGGGGGCAGGAAGAGAAGGGGACAACAGAGGATGAGATGGCTGGATGGCATCACCAACTCGATGGACATGGGTTTGGGTAGACTCCAGGAATTGGTGATGGACAGGGAGGCCTGGCGTGCTGCGATTCTTGGGGTCGCAAAGAGTCGGACATGACTGAGCGACTGAACTGAACTGAGACATTTTGATGATGGCCATTCTGATCAGTGTGAGGTGATACCTCATTGTAGTTTTGGTTTGCATTTCTCTAATAATTAGTGATATTGAGCATCTTTTCATGTGTCACTTGGTTTTTTAATGGGAAATTATTTCTGAATCATTTTCCATTCTCTTTTTGCATGTGAGAGTTACATAATAATTAAGTTAAGCATTTCTTGACTCATTTATCTTTTTCCATTTTTTTTTTCTTCTGACTTAGTTCAGGCTTTTGTTTCTTCCTCCTGTGCTATTGTGCTGTCTTCCTAATGTTACTTCTCACCTCCACTTTTACTGCCCTTAAGTTTTTATTTTGTATTGGAGCATAGCCAATTAATAGTGTTGTGATAGTCTCAGGTGGACAGCAAAGGAACTCAACCATACATTTACATGTATCCACTCTCCCCCAAACTCCCCTCCCATCCAGGCTGCCACATAACATTGAACAGAGTTCCCTGTGCTATACAGTAGGTCCTTTTTGGTTACCCATTTTAAATATAGCAGA
Organism: Dama dama; assembly: GCF_033118175.1. NCBI lineage: Eukaryota > Metazoa > Chordata > Mammalia > Artiodactyla > Cervidae > Dama > Dama dama. The sequence goes on along the minus strand of NC_083703.1, from coordinate 32,032,332 downwards.
GTATACAGGCCAATCTCAGACTCCCAAACTATCTCTTTCCCCATCCTTCCCCCTAACTGCCCCTGTACTTTAAACACTGTATTGCTTTCAGTGTTGTAACAGGCATCTTATTGCAACTCTCCTTTAAACCAGGGATTGCAATCTCAGATGCCTTCAGGTTTGTGCCTTGGACAGAGATCGGGGTTGGTGTCATTGATATATCTCTATAGAAGGCCAGAGAATGGAAAACTGTAGGTGATTTGCATTCGCTAGTCCTTTGGAAGACACCGGCCATGAAGGTTAGCATCTCAGCCTCCTGTAATGTGTTGCTTTCTCAGTGGTGGTGGCTTCTTGGTGGCAGCGCCAGAGCAGGGGTCTCAGGTGCTGAGCTGATGGGTGGGAACATCAATGTGTCCCCTCACTGCCCCTCCCTGTAGGGTCACAGTGGTCGTCAGGCACACGGCTGCATCAGAAGAAGATGGTGAGGAGCAAGCAGGAGGTCTGGCTCAACTCTGCCCTTGGCCCCATGGCTTTCTGCTCTTCAGGATGTCTCTCTCATGGGCTCGAAAAAAGGTTGCTCTCACTAGAGGAACTTTGTACTCCTCAGCTTTGAAAAGGGTTCTCTATGTTATATTTATAAGTCAGGAGAGTGGTGGAGCTATTCCAGTTCAGTTGTTTTATCTCTTTGAAGCCTTGGCTTGTATTGAAGAAGAAAAGATAGCCACTTGCTTCCTGAAAAAGCTGCTTCCTGTGTAATATTAGGTGCTGAAAAGCAAGGTCATTCTTCACATTTTCCCAGAGAAGTTGCTTCAGGAAGAGCAAGAGTGCTTCTTGGGGAGTTTAGTGGCAGTGAATTTTGACACTTTGCCTCCATCCTCTGGAGTGGGCTAGACCTAAGAAGTGGCCGCTTTCTGCAAAATACTCCCTGACTTCTGGAGTCTGGAGGGTCCCAGGATGCCTTCAGGACCCCACCCTCCACTGGGCTCAGTGGTCAGTAGTGTACAGAATGCTTACTCCATGTACTTTAATATCTTAGGTGTTAAAATATTTGGCATGATCATGTTAGCTGTACTATAAGGATCCCCATAGTCTTTTGCTTATAAAATTCTGACTGTAATCATGAGGTTTTACTTATTATTTTTTTGAATTTATTTTGTCCATTCAGATTGTGGGATCTTACTTCCCCGACCAGGGATTGAACCCAGGCACAGCTGTGAAAGTGTGAAGTCCTAACCGCTGGGCTACCGGGGAGGTCCCCAAGGTTTCATGTGCTAGTATCAGGATTGAACCCAGGGAACAGCTTATTTCCACGGACAGAGAATGGTTATTGTATCTCAAGCTTTCCCTTCATTATCTTTTTTTAGTTATTTTAATTTTTAAATTTTTGCCATACTGTGTGGCATACGGGATCTTAGTTTCCTGACGGATCGAATCTATGTCCCCTGCAGTGGAAATGCAGAGTCTTAGCCATTAGGAAGTCCCTCTGTTTGTTATCTTTACTTTTAGTTTCTCTAAGAGCAGGAATTAAGCCTTGAATCTAAGAGTGGCTGTTGCATACTTATTCTAAGCATAGGAAATAGGCTTTGTTTCTGCTTGGAAAGTTGGGTCTTATAAATGCAACACTTTCCTTGCTCCAAGGCAGTAAATTGCCTTTCAAAAAAGCAACTTTGGAGTTGAGGTACCAAAAGCTTTCTGATAAGAAAACTTCCTAGGCTGGAGACAGACGTCAGCCAGGCTTTAGAGTTTTCTGTCAGTCCAGTCGGGTTCTGGGGATGTCAGATCTGACCCTGAGAGGCAGACATGGTCAAGTGCTTACAAGTGGGGCCTTGGAGCCGAATAGACTGGGTTCAGATTGTCCATCTTATCACTGTGTTACTTTAGAGAAATGACATACCTTTCTGAGCCTCGAGTGCCTCATCATTAGATGGAAACATAAGTACAGGTGGCGCTAGTGGTACAGAACCCTCCTGCCAGAGCAGGAGATGTGAGAGATGAGGGTTTGATCCCTAGGTCAGAAGACCACCTGGAGGAGGGCATGGCAACCCACTCCAGTATTCTTGCCTAGGGAATCCCCATGGACAGACAAGCCTGGGGGGCTACAGTTCATAGGGTCGCAAAGAGTCGGACACTGCTGAAGGGATTTAGCACAGTATAACACAAGTACCCACTTGGCACTGGTTTAGACCTGAGTGCACGGCTTCATGTCAAGTGCTTAGCACCGAGCCCAGTACTGAGTACACAGTGACTGTCAACTGTTCATACAAATGTCCAGAGAGAGTGTGTAAGCCTCAGATGTAACCAGTCCCAACACAGTCGTTGTTCTGAACTGAGAATAGCTAGGTTAGGTAGATGAGGTAAGACATCTGTGTATGTTACGTGTTGATGTTTTCTATGCAGCTTAATGGAATCCAGTGTGTTTTAGCCCTTTGTGTGGGGTTTTCAGGGATTTCCATATACTGTTTCTCTGAAATGATCCCTCATTTTCTTTCTGTCTTTTTTTTTTTTAAAACCTTTTATTTTTATGGCCATACCGTGCGGCATGTGGGATCTTAGTTGCCTGACTAGGGATTGAACCTTCAACCCCTGCAGTGGAAGTACAGTCTTAACCATCAGGGGAGTCCCTCATTTTATTTCTTTTCCTTTTTTTTCTGCATGGCATGTAATCATACACATTCTCCTTAAAGCTTCCAGGAGGAATGGTATAATTTTGTACTTTTTATTAAAGAGATTTCATGAGGAAACTCTCTCCCATGCAGCAACTCTTTACCCGATAATAAAGTTACTCTTGAAGGGCCCTGTAATCAGCTTCTTGGGAGTCTCAGGAGCCAGAGAGACTGTTTTTCATTTCTTTAAAGACTTTTGTGACTTTTTAATCTCTTCACATTTATTGCGCTCTGGTCAAACTTTTATCAGGTTTTTTTTTTTTTTCCCCCCACCCCAGCTAGGACTTAAATGTCTCTCAGATAAATTTTAAGAGAAAAAAATCAACCGCCTGTGAGGGAATTGTTTTTCTAAAGGAGTCTGCAAAAGAATCAACAGATGTAATCCTGGCTTGGTTATCTGGAGGAGTTGTTAACGCAGGAATGTGATGCCTGTTGGGGATTTTTCATCATGATAGGACTTCTTAAAATTTATTTTTTACTTTTACATTTTGTATGAGACATTGGCATTCAGGATCTTAGTTCCCTGACTTGGGATTGAACCTCTGCCCCCCGCTGTGGAAGCATGGAGTCCTAACCACTGCACTACCAGGGAATTCTATTATTAGTATTTAAATATGTGTTTTATCTGTGATGGTGTAAAAAATGCAAAACAATATCTCTTTAATTTCTGAGATTCTTGGTGGTGGACTCTCCTGGCTAGTCTCACTGTCACAAATCCCGGGAAAGGTGAGGTGGGCACAGAGAGTGTGACAAGTCAGCAGCGAAATAAGTGACCCCACATGGTAAGTGCGGAGCCTCAGACACTGAAGGGGGTCGCTGAGGGGACAGCAGGGCGTTTCACAGGATTTTGATTGTGATGGATTTGGGTCTGTTCGGCGTAAGAGGTGGTTATCAAAAGCAAACCAAAAATTGGCAGTTTTTCAGTTAATAATTAGAATATTATTTGCCACCAATTGCCAGTATTGGGTGTATTTTTTTTTCATGATGGACAGTACGTAAATTGAGTCTCTCCGAGACTTTCTTCCTCACTGATGCTCTAAATTATCCAGTGATAAATTAATACGAGCTCTTCTAAGAAAACTGTAGACTATTTAATAGATCTGAAGAAGTTAGATTGTCACCATAAGAAGCCATCATGTCCACTGCTTTGCCTTTCTAGCCAGCTCTTAGTTGTGAAAACCAGTGCTAGAATTGATAAGAATAGTACTTGAAAACCAGACCCCGTCTTTCCCTTCCCTAAATGTACACGAGCCTGGTTTAAAGAAAACCCAGTCTAAATATAACAAGATCCACTATCATAGAGCAGAAGCTAGAGATGATATTTTTACTTTGCGTGAAGGTCTGTTGCTTCTTTGAATAGCGAGTCTGCACAGGTTGGTTTATTTGTTTCAGCCAAACAGCACAAAGATGTTGGGAGAGCAGTCCATGTAGAGCACGTGCTTGGCCAGTAGGGGGCAGTGCCGAGCCTCTGCATTTTGCTCCAGGTCCCTCGGAAGACTAAATACAGCCTCTACTGCCCCAGTGTCCACTGCCGCCTGGGCACTCGGCTTCTTCCCTCTTCATCGCGTCTCTTCCTTCAGGTCAGGAGATCCCTTCGTTTATGTCACTTGACCTGTGAAGCTCACAGTTTGAGAAACCTCCAGACAGTTTGTTACGAAGTGTCTGGCCCAGAGCATCATTGATGCTGGCTTGTGAACTGCCTTGTGGACCTGGAGTCTCCTCTGACAGCACAGAGTCTTCTGGACAGAGAGCTGCTGATCAGTCAGCATGTTTCCCAGTGGAAGACGGGGGTGAAATGGAATTTGCCAGATCCCCTTCGGGCAGATTTCATCAGTGTGTGATGCTAAACAGTATAAAACAGTGTTTTGGATTTGAGGCATCGATAAAGCCCCAAAGATAAATGATAGTATAACGTCATCTGCTTTATTAGTCTGCTAGGGCTATCAGTCCATCCTAAAGCAGATCAGTCCTGGGTGTTCGTTGGCAGGACTGATGCTGAAGCTGAAACTCCAGTACTTTGGCCACCTCATGCAAAGAGTTGACTCATTGGAAAAGACCCAGATGCTGGGAGGGATTGGGGGCAGGAGGAGAAGGGGATGACAGAGGATGAGATGGCTGGATGGCATCCCCGACTCAATGGGCATGAGTTTGGGTAAACTCCGGGAGTTGGTGACGGACAGGGAGGCCTGGTGTGCTGCGGTTCATGGGGTCACAAAGAGTCAGACACGACTGTGATTGAACTGAACTGAGGGCTTCCATAGGGATACTTTGGCCACCTGATGCGAAGAGCCGACTTGCTGGAAAAGATGGAAGGCAGGAGGAGGAGGGGATGACAGAGGATGAGGTGGTTGGATGACATCACTGACTCAATGGACATGAGTTTGAGCAAACTCCGGGAGCTAGTGAAGGACAGGGAAGGGGTCACAAAGAGTTACACACGACTGAACAGCGACAGGGCTGCCGTATAGCACACCGCAGACCCAGGGACTTCAGCCACAGACAGTGATTGTTGATGGTTTTGGAGGCCATAGTGTCGGCAGGGTTGGTTTCTTCTGAGGCCTTTTTCCTTTGCAGACAGCCCCCTTCAGTCTCTGTCTCACGTGGCCTCTGCTGACATGGATTCCTGGACCCCCTGTGTGTCTACTTCCGGTGCCTGAGATGATGCCATTCAACTTGGATTACGGCCAACTTGGTGGCTTCATTGCTTCATCATGCTTTGAAAGTTCTGACTCCAAGTACAGTCTCACTCTGAGATACTTGGGGTCAGGGTTTCCCTAGAGGACTTTGAAGGGCCACCATCAGCCCATCACGTCTGCATCAGAGGTTCTGAGTGGTGCACACGTGAGTGCTTCTCACATCAGCCTCTGGTGCAGATAGTAATCATCAGTGTTTCACACGTGAGCAGACAGAAGGTTGAGAAAATCCCAGCCTCACATGTTAGACACACCTGGGTGTATCTAACAGCTGTGTTCTGTAATCTTGTGCTGTGTGGCTCAGGCCTTAAGGAGTGAGGGCTTCCAGGGTTAAGCTGGACTGGCGGGGCTCACCTCACGCCAGTCAGTTTCAGAATTCTTTAAAAACACTGTCCTAGGGACCTTCTCAGCAGTCCAGTGGTTAGGAGTCCAAGCTTCCACTGCAGGGGATACAGTTCAGTTGCTAGCTGGGGAACTGGGATCCCACGTGCCATGTGGCATGGCCAAAAAAAAAATTGTTGTATTGGTATAAGAACAGACATGTAGAACAGTGGGATAGAATAGAGAGTCCAGATTTAGGTTGTGGCATTAAGAAGCAAAAAGCATCGAGAAAGGGGATATATGTGTACTTAGAGCTGATTCACTTCGTTGTATAGCAGAAACACAACATTGTAAGGCAGTTATCCTCCAATTAAAAGAAAGAACACTGTGCTAGGCCAAGAAAATGCATCATTCCTGCAACCCTCCAGCTTGGAAACTTAGGTTTATCACATCGCTGTAGGACTTGAACTGTTGAAGAAAACAGTAGAAGCAACTTCATCTCTGTCTGGTCAGGGTTAATTCTGAACCTCCTAGTTTCTTAAGGCTTTTGTGAAAAACTATTATTCTTAATGGGATTTAACAGTCACATATGAGTTTTTTTTTTTTTTTTTAACTATGTGCTAATTCATTTTTTCTGTCTTCATATATCACAGTAGAATAAAGCTGAGTTGCATGAAATGGTAACTGTAGTTGCAGTTTACCTGTTATTCATCAAGAGCCTTTTCACTTAATACGTTTCTGTGTATATGCGTTTACAGTGCCTCCAGACTCAGAACAGTTCTTAAGCGTAAAGTGGGCTAATGAGAAGCACACCTCAGACCAGGTAGTGAATTGGAGAGGGTCTTGGACACTTGGTTTTTCAGAGCATAGCGCAGAAATAGGCAGAAATTGGTGACATGGTTTGCAACCTCAGTATTCAAATGGTTGTTGTGCAAATGTTTGCATGGACAAGACAGTTGATTTTTTATAGCTGTGAATATTTCCATCTTCAGGCTTTGTAAAAGATGCCTATGCAGCCTATTATGTATTCTTCAAGTTGTACAGTCTTTACTAGAATAATAAAAATAATAGGTAACTGAAGCTATATACATGAGTATATTAATCCATACGTGCACACACTGCTTATCGTATGCCAGGCATTGTGTGCAGCTCTGCATATAGATTATTTCTTTTTCTTTTTTTTTAATATTATTTGGCTATGCCGAGTGTTTGTTGGACACACAGGATCTTCGATCTTAGTTGCAGCATGTGGGATCTCATTCCCTCACCAGGGATCGTACCCAGGCCGCCTGCACTGGGAGAGAAGAGTCTTAGTCACTGGATCACCAGAAAAGTCCCTGGATTATTTGTCTTAAACCCCACAGCTCCATTAGGATTGTTGTCATCATCGTCATTGTTCTCCGTATCCAGTTTGCAGCTGAGGGCCCAGAGATTTCGGGAACCTCAGCACACTAATAAGTATTTAAGCATTAGTACACTCATAAGCAGCAGACGTGAAGCCAGGCAGTCAGCCTTCCAAAGCTGGGCTGCAGCTCACGCTTTCTTGCCTCTCTGATGTCACTAACATTTTCGAGAGTCAGATGCACATACAAAGATGAAACCACTAATTCAGCAAGCATCCAGTGAGTGCTTGCTGGCTCCAGAAGCCGCCTCCCTGAGCTGTGGGGGCTGCTGATTCCGTGTCCATCGAGGAGTGTGTTCAGGGATCTGACCTTCCCATGCTCCAGCGGACTGGGCTCAGGAAACAGCAGTCTTCTTCCTCAGACGCTCACATGTTCTTTTTTAAAAAGCTCCCTTTCACAATGCCTTTATCAGAGTGTTCCTGTGGGGAATCGCACACCTGATAGTATAGCGTGACAGATCTCCAAACCAGGAAACTGAAGGCGATCGGCACCTCCTAGCCACTCGCCCCTCAAGACAGGGTCCTGACTCTTGACAGGGAAGATTTCCTTTGCCAGTTGATTGGCATCATTCAAAGGAAGGAAGGCTTACAGCACACACTCCGCTGTCTGGTTCTCACGCTCAGCCTCTTATTCCTGAGGTTCATTTGTGTCGTGATGCTGGGTAACATTTAGGGTGTGATGGCCCAAGTTCCCACATGTGTTCTGCTGTTGATGGATGTTTGGGGGCTCCCAGGCCAGGGCTGTCACCAGTGCTGCTGCTGTGGTCTTGTCAGCACACACGTTCCTTTCTGTTGGTTACAGGTTAGGGGTGGAGTTACTGGGTCATGGGGTGTGCCCTTGGACACGCTTTAAAATGGAAGCAAGAGTCCCAAATATGGAGGGAAATATTTGTAACATAAATGACTGGCAAAGGCTTAATAACATTCCTTTTTTATTGGTGTGTAATTGCTTTATAATGTGTTGGTTTCTCAGAAATGAATCAGCCATATTTGTACATGTGTGTGTGTGTGTGTGTATCCCATCCCACCCCTGTAGATCACCCACAGAGCACCAAGCTGAGTCCCCTGTGCTATATGAGAGCTTCCCACCAGCTATCTGTTTTACACATGGTAGTGTATATATGTCTATGCTACTCTCTCAATTCATCCCATCTCCTTCCCCACCCCTGTGTCCACTATGTAAAGACTAAAATATCTAAAGACTTCGTACTGGTGGGTCCAGTTCAAATATGACTCTGCAAATGACAGTGCTTTTACTGAACTTCTTCAATGCCGTGTCTCTGCTTTTCTTCCACTCGGAGAATCCTGATTCTCAAGGATGCTCATGATGTTAGACTATCTCACAGTTACTTTTTTGGTACCTTACACACAACTGGTCAGTTACACACAATTAACAGTGCTGATATTGCCACCAAGATATTGCTGAAAACAGTTGTTTCGTGCGTGTTCTCTCCCCATTCTCCTCTTTTTTTTTTTTTTTTAAATCATACTTCATTTTTTACAAGTTTTCCCTGTTATTAAACCTCCACAGTTTCCCCTGTTGTTAAAATCTGGCATTGGAGTGGTACTTTTGTTACAGTTGATGATTGATACATTATTAACTAAAATTTGCAGTTTACATTGTTGTCTGCTCTCTGTGTTGTAATACGCAGTGGCTTTAAAAAATTTATTAGAGTCTAATTGCTTTACTGCATGGTGTTTCTGCTGTACAAAGTGAATCATCTATGTGACCCAGCAATCCCATTCCTGGGTATATAGCTGGAGAAAACATAATTCCAAGATACATGCCCCCCAGTGTTCATTGTAGCACCACTTAGAATATCCAGGACATGGAAGCAACCTAAGTGTCCATCAGCAGAGGAAAAGATAAAGAAGATGTGGTACATATATGCAATGGAACATTATTCAGCCATAAAAGGATGAAATTGTGCCATTTGCAGAGATGTGGATGGACCTAGAGATGGAGTGAAACAAGCCAGAAAGAGAGAAACAAACATTGTTTATTACTGCCTATGTGTGGAATCTAGAAAAATTGAACAAATGAACCTATTTGCAAAGCAGAAACATAGGCACTCAGTGGCTTTTAATAGATGCATAGTGTCCTACAGAGTAGTTTCACTGCCCTGAATACCCTTTGTGGTTTTTTCTTTCCCCCTCTCTTCCTACTTACCTGACACCGAACCCCAGGCAACCACTGAAATTTTATGTTATTCTAGTTTTGCGTGTTCTACAATGTGACATAGTTGAAGCCGTATAGTATGTAACCTTTAAAGAGAGACTTCTTTGACTTAGCTATATTCCTTTCAGGTTCTTCTGTGCCTTTTCTTGGCTTGATAACTTGTATATTTTTATTATTGACTAAAATTCCATTGTCTGGATGCATCACACTTTGTTTATCCTTTCACCTATTGAAGGATATCTTGGTTGTTTTCAAATTTTGTCTATTATGAGTAAAGCTGCTATAAATATCCATGTGCAGATTTTTGTGTGAACGTGGTTCTTTGACTCCTTTGGGTAAATGCAAAGGAGTACAACTGCTGGATTGTATGCTAAGAATACGTTTGGTGTCCTGAGAAACCAACACACGGACTTCCAAGTAGCTGAACCATTTCATACACACGTCCCCCAGCCATGAATAAGAGTTCCTGTTGCTCCATATTCTTCTCAATATTTCGTGTTGTCAGTGTTCTTGATTTTGGCCATCCTAATAGGCTTGTAGCAGTATCTTGAAAGGTTGTTGCTGAACCATGAAAGACGCCAGGATTCTTGGCCTCTGGAAGAGAAGAATTCAATCTGGGGCCAGAGACGAGGCTTGATCACTCAGAGCTTTTGTGTAATAAAGTTTTATTTAAGTATAAAAGAGATAGAGAAAGCTTTTGACACAGACAACAGAAGGGAGATGGAGAGTATGCCCCACCTCTAGTGTTAGCAAGGGAGTTATATACTTTTTAATTAGTTATTACAATGAATCAAAAGAATGTCTCAAGTTTGTGAAAACTTTACCAGACCCACTCCAATAATTTACATTTTAGGATAACAAGGTTAGAATTTAACAATAGAAAGATCCTACCAGACCCACTCCTGTAATATACATTCTCAGATATCAGGATTAGTCAGAAGGTTTTGGGGAAGGAGAAACTGTCCTCCAGCGGGATACATTGTTGTTGTATAACCCCTAGTACAGAGTTTAAACTGAGTTGTGTAATTGACTAAGGGTCCCTTGGACTGCAGGGAGATCCAACCAGTCCATCCTAAAGGAGATCAGTCCTGGGTGTTCATTGGAAGGACTGATGCTGAAGCTGAAACTCCAGTACTTTGGCCACCTCATGCGAAGAGTTGACTCATTGGAAAAGACCCTGATGCTGGGAGGGACTGGGGGCAGGAGGAGAAGGGGACAACAGAGGATGAGATGGCTGGATGGCATCACTGACTCGATGGGCTTGAGTTTGGGTAGACTCCGGGAGTTGGTGATGGACAGGGAGGCCTGGCGTGCTGCGATTCATGGGGTCGCAACGAGTCGGACATGACTGAGCGACTGAGCTGAAGAAATGTAGAGGAAAAAACGTTTGTCCTTTTCTCCTCTTCGAGAATTCCAGACCCCTGTCTCTACTTCGAGAGCCCCAGACCCCGTTCTCCTCCTTGGGAACCCTGCACTTACCATCAATCGGCCTAGGAATTGACTCAATCTCATTGTTTTAGTGTGCAGTTCTCTCATGGCAGGTGATGTGGAAAATCTTCTTATATTTGTTTGCCATCTGTTTATCTTCTTTGTGGTGTCTATTAAGGTCTTTGGCCTATTTTTTTTTTTAAGTAAAGTCTATTTTGTGTAGGTTTTCTTTTCTGTTATGCTTTAAATAAAATTATTTTTTATTAAAATATAGTTGATGTACAATAGTTGTTTCAGGTGTAGTGCTTCGTGACTTGATACTTGCACATAGTATGAATTTTGGGCCATTTTTTAATTGGGTTGTTTGCTTTCTTATTGTTGAATTTAAACTTTCTTGGTGTATTTTACAAAGATGTCCTATATCAGATATGTGTTTTGCAAAAACTTCTGTCTCAGTCTGTGGCTCTCCTTTCCATTTTATTAACATTGTCTTTTACAGAGGAGAAGTGTTTTTAATTTTAATGAATTCCCAGCCAGTTAACACACCTTTTTTCTTTCTTTTCCTGGTAATACTTTTAGTGTTGTAATCTAAGACATCATTACCAGGTCAAGGACTGCCTAGATTTTCCCTCTAGCACTTTATGCTTTTACATTTTACATTTAAGAGAGTGAATCACTTTGAGTTAATATTTCTCAGAGTTATAAGTTCTGTGTCTAGGTTCTTTCTTCTTTTTTCTCTTTATGTAGATGTCAAGTTCCAGCCATTGGTTGAAAACATTGTCCTTTTCCCATTGAATTGCCTTCACTCCCTTGTCAGAGACCAGTTGATTGTATCTGTGTGAGTCTACTTCTTCATTCTCTAATGTTTCATTGGTCTATTTGTTTTTTCACCCATTGTTGGCTGTGGCTATATATAGTAAGTTTTGTGTTGGGACATGACAGTTTTCTGAATTTTTCTTTTTCAGTATTTTATTGGCTACTTGGAGCCTTTTGCCTTTCCATATCACTTTTAGGTTCAGTTTGTCGACATTCATAAAATAAATGTGCTGTGATTTTCCTTGGAGTTGGTTGCACTGACTCTGTAGACCAAGTTAGAAAGAATTGATTGGCCAGGGTGGTTCCAGTCCTCTCATCACAGGTCTGGCTGCCCTGGCTGCTAGCCTCCAGAAGTCATCTCATCAACATAACAAAAGCTTCCTTGCTCTGTCACTTAGGAAATTCCACTGGCCATGTACCTGGTACATGGTTCATGGCCTGAGGATTGGGGACCCCTGGCTTAAAGAATTTAAAAAGTGTTTTCTCCTTCACAGCACAGCCTAGGATGAGTGTTGTAGGTCAGCGAGCATCTCTGCTCCTGGTAGCCTTCACGGATCTCCACTTCCTTCTGTTCCTTTCTTCATGCCACACAGGGCGTTGTCCGCATCTGCTGGCTCAGAGCTGGGCAGCCAGCACTCAGAGGTCTTAGCAAACCCACTGCCCTGAGGGTCTCGGTCTGGAAGGGACATGTGTTGCTTCCACTCAGGTTCCCTCAGTAAGAAACTACCACCCAGGACTTGTGTCTTTCATGCTCATCTTTCATGCTCATCATGCTCATCAGATATAGCCCTCAGGTCAGTATCTCTAATCATTGTGAATGTCTGAACCATGTACTCTGGTAGATTGCTCAGAAACACTGAAGAGGATAATATCACCAGTGAAAGTGTTAGTCATTCAATCGTGTCCGACTCTTTGCAATCCCATGGACTGTAGCCCACCAGGTTCTTCTGTCCATGAGATTCTCCAGGCAAACATACTGGAGTGGGTAGCCGTTTCTTTCTCCAGGGGATCTTCCCGACCCAGGGACTGAACCAGGGTCTCCTGCATTGCAGGCAAGTTCTTTACCATTTGAGCCACCGGAAGCCTAATCACCAGAGTTGAGCCTGTTGACAGTAGATTAAAGTTTGGGCCTTTTTACTTGGAATTCAGACTTAACTGAAGACTCATAATTTATTTCTTGGAGTATTGTTAGTGGGTTATCCTGTTTCGTTTGGTGTAAAGTCTTGCTGTCCAGAAGTCTAATGATCTGATTTTATTTTCTTCTGTCTTTTTTTCCTAGATGCTGGAAAGATTTTTTTTTTTTTTTTTACTTCAAGTCCAGGTGTTATCTTTTGGACATCTTAAAATGATATACAGTCTTCTCTTTGTGGGTATTTGCTGGATTTGTTTGGCTTGTAGAAAAGTACAGTCAGAGTTAATCAGATTCTCGTTTGGAGATGGCTTGTAAAGAATCTTCTCTGTTTACTAGAGATGAAACTGTGAGCAGGCTGCCCAACCTCTCTGGATCTCATTTCCCTCACCCAAAATTGGGAGGGAGGCAGAGAATAATAGTGCTGTATCTGTTAGGGTTATTGTGAGGAATGAAAGTGAAAAGTGAAAGTGAAGTCACTCAGTCGTGTCTGACTCTTTGCGACCCCATGGACTGTACCTACCAGGCTCCTCCGTTGAGGGGATTTTCCAGGCAAGAGTACCGAAGTGGGGTGCCATTGCCTTCTCCAGGGGATCTTCCCGACTCAGGGATCAAACCTGGGTCTCCCACATTGCAGGCAGATGCTTTACCCTCTAAGCCACCAGGGAAGCCCTATTCCTACTGTGATGAATAAATGAGGTAATAAAATTCTTAGAAACATGGTAGCCACATGTTAAGTGTTTGGTAAACATTATTGTCATGACCACTTTAACATTTTTGATTCTTATAAGTGGTGAGTCAGTGCCCAGCGTAATGTATTGATATAGGAGGTATGGTGGCTCAGTCAGAGGAAGGATCTGCCTGTAATGCAGGAAAACCAGATTCTATCCCTGGGTTGGGAAGATCCCCTGGAGAAGGAAATGGCAGCCCACTCCAGTATTCTTGCCTGAGAAATCCCATGGACGGAGAAGCCTGAAAAAAACCTTCCAACATTTCCTTTTTTTTTTAAATTTTTTTTTTTCATTTATTTTTATTAGTTGGAGGCTAATCACTTTACAATACCACAGTGGGTCTTGTCATACATTAAAGACAGAAATATAGATCAATGGAACAGAATAGAAAGCCCAGAGATAAATCCACGAACCTATGCACACCTTATCTTTGACAAAGGAGGCAAGGATATACAATGGAAAAAAAGACAACCTCTTTAACAAGTGGTGCTGGGAAAACTGGTCAACCACTTGTAAAAGAATGAAACTAGAACACTTTCTAACACCATACACAAAAATAAACTCAAAATGGATTAAAGATCTAAATGTAAGACCAGAAACTATAAAACTCCTAGAAGAGAACATAGGCAAAACACTCTCCGACATAAATCACAGCAGGATCCTCTATGACCCACCTCCTGGAATATTGGAAATAAAACCAACATTTCCTTTTTAATGGGAGTTTGTAATCAGCTTACCTCCTTATGGTGCTGCTAATCTGCCTGTATCACAGGTCTTTTTTTTGTTTTTGTTTTTGTTTTTTTGAGATGAACAAAGGAAATTTATTTATTTTTAAAAAATTTTAAATATTTGTTGGAGTATAGTTGCTTTGCAGTGTGGTATTCGCTTCTGCTGCCCAGCAGAATGAATCGGCAGTGTGTACACATACATCCCGTCCTTCTAGGACTGCCTTCCCGCCCCAGTCACAGCCCTGAGGAGGGCTCCCTGTGCTACACGGTAGGTCCTCATTAGTTGTCTGGTTTCTACGTAGTGTCTGCAGTGTGTGTGTCAGCCCCACGCTCCCAGTTCATCCCACCCCCGCGTCCCCCTTGCTGTCCACACATGTGTTTCTCTCTTTCTGACTTACCTCACTCTGTATGACAATCTCTGGGTCCATTCACATCTCTCCAGATGAGCCAGTTTCGTTCCTTTCTATGACTAATACGCCTCTGAACAACCCACATGTCCACCGGGGAAGGATGGATAAAGGTGTGGCCTGTGCATACAGTGTGTTGTAGGTTTTTGTTACCTCCCCTTATTATAGACTTCCCTGGTGGCTCAGACCATCAAGTGTCTGCCTACAGTGCGGGAGACCCGAGTTCGATCCCTGGGTTGGGAAGATCCTCTGGAGAAGGAAATGGCAACCCACTCCAGTATTCCTGCCTGGAAAATCCCCTGAACAGAGGAGCCTGGTAGGCTATAGCCCATGGGGTCGCAAAGAGTCAGACATGACTGAGCAACTTCACTTTCACTTTTCTTGTTACAGAGTAAACTCCTTGAGGACAATAACTATGTCTTCACGCATTTTCTATCTCTGTCAACACCAACCAAATACAGTGCCTTGCAAACAGTCTGTAATTCACAGAGCATTTATTCATATCACCCTACACATCCCCTGAGAGCAATAAATAACTGTGTACTTGTATTTTCCTCTTTAATTCTCCCGGGCATTTTTAGAATTTAAAGTTTTTCTTTGTCTTTGTTCCTGAAGGAGAGACTGTAAGGTGATGTGTTTGGACTGGAAGCATGTTGGTTCTGCCTTGTCAGTAACATAGTGCTCTGGGTCTAGCATCTTTTGACTTAATGTCCCTGTAGACACAGAAGCCTCAGTCAGTGATCAGCTTATGGGGATTCTCAGTACATGTGAATTCTCTGCTCTTATTTATGTATAGAATGAGATGTCACATTTTAAAAATCATCAGATATGATAAATTGCTTTCTGTTGAGTGAAAAAGCAAGTCATTGTGGTTGAGGGACCCTTTATCTGCAAATAGGACTCAGTCATGTAACCAGTTTTGAAAACTTGCTACAAAAACACTACTGCCTCTCCACAGTATTTAGTTGCAAAGTCAAGGAAAGCTTTTATACCATGGATTTTTTTTTTTTTTTCTGAAGTTTTAAATTACGAACAAAATTCAAAGAAATACTTTTTAAGATTCTGGGTGTGTGGATGAATATGATATTTGTACTATATCTTGGTATCAAATATTTTATTGTCTGTCTTCACTTAAATATATCGTCAGAAGCTGCATATTTAAGAAGATCTGAATCTACATCCTTCTGCCAGGGGTGAAATAACTTTAGCATGTGACACGGGCAGGCATTTTAGTCACACATTGTGGAGACTTGGGACCCAAAGTGGTCAGAACAGCCTTTTGAACCATCCTGGATTTTCAGTTCAAATGAATTCTTTTCCATCAACCACTTTGGGAGGAATAGAGCATACTGTTTGCAGTGTAATCTACAGAGTTGCACTGAACTTGAAGGTTGTCCCCCTGGAATTGTAAAACAAGTCAAAAGTGACCCTCTCTGAGCATCTCAGGGAGGGTACAGCTGTTCTCCCAATGCAGTATTTGATCCCGCAAGAGTCGTTGAAAAGGGGTAGACTATTTGTCTTCTGATGGTAGCTGTGTTTTTCTGATTGCTTCTATGGGGAATGCAGCCGGTGAAATGAGCTGATGGTTATAGTCCAGTTTTTGGTGACCAGTGTTCCAGAATTGTTCTTTGGGAATCAGCCAATGAAAGCCGCTCAGTTGTGTCTGACTCTTTGCAACCCCATGAACTATACATACAGTCCATGGAATTCTCCAGGCCAGAATACTGGAGGGGTAGCTGTTTCCTTCACCAGGGCATCTTCCCAACCCAGGGATTGAACCCAGATCTCCTGTGTTGGGGGTGGATTCTTTACCAACTGAGCCACCAGGGAAGCCCTCTAAGAAGACTAGAGTGGGTAGCCTATCCCTTCTCCAGCCGATCTTCCTGACCCAGGAATCGAACCAGGGTCTCCTGCATTGCAGGCAGATGCGTTACCAGCTCAGCTACCGAGAGGCCCAGTTCTAGCCTTCCACAGGATGGCAGAAACTTTCAAGTCCCGTGTCACTGCGTGTGTTTCCAAGTATCATTCCCATTAGGCTGTGCTTTTTCCTCTGGATATAAATGTCATTCTGTGAAGCTGGAACTTTTTAAACCTTTCTAAAGTGCCACCAGAGGAATAATTTGCTTCTGATTTGCCAGACTGAAAGCTGGAGAGACAGTTTCCAGAGTGGCACATCTTTGTGATTTGTTGGATTGTTTTGAAAGCAGGTCTGCCATGTCGTCATCTGGTGCTGTAGATTTCCTCCTGCTCATTTTTCTCTTGTGCTGTCTACTAGATGATGAAGGGAAAAAAGCTGAACCTATTTGAAATAATACCTGCTTCCATGCATTATCCAGACATGATGCTTCTTTTTCTAGGAGTGTTGGCTGGTCCTTTGATTGTTCTGAGTCTAGTCCATTGTAATGCTGGCTGGCCCACCCAGCCCTGTACCTTCCCTGTTTTTCATTTCTTCACTTGGATAAGGCTAGAACTGCTTCCATAAGCTCCAACTTCTATATGTCTTCCCAGTCCAATTCTATATTCTGTATTGCCTAAATTGAGGGACTGTGTGGCTTATCATTCAAACCAGGACAGTTTTGAGAGGGACACTGGGCATAATCCAGGACTGTCCCAATCTAATGAGGATGTATGCTTGACATTGCTGCTGCTTTTTATTTTTTATTTCTTTTGCTTAGTTATTTTTAATTTATTTAAAAATTTTTTATTGTATAGTTGCATTATAGTATTGTATTAGTGTCTACAGCAAAGTGAGTCAGCTATATGTATAGATATATCCCCTCTTTATTTTAATTTCCTTTCCATTTAGGTCAACACAGAGCACTTAGTATGAGTTCCCTGAGCTGTGTACCATGTATAAAATAGTATACTGTGTATAAAATGGTATACTGTGTATAAAATAGTAGTCTCTTTTGTACATAGTAGTGTATACATGTCAACCTAATCACCCATTCATCCCACCCTGCCTCTCCCCCTTGGTGTCCATACGAGTGTTCTCTACGTCTGACATTACTTCTCAGAGATCTCCACGGAAGACACCATCGCCACGCTGAATGTGCCTGGTAAATGTCCAGTCCATGAGTGCCTGAAGGGATCTCTCATGGAAGTTACTGAAACAGCCGGTTTTTCTTTGACCATTTAGCACTTTCTGGCCAATTCCATCCTTGGCTGGAGAATAAACCATCATCACTCACACACACACACAGCACCAGCTAGCTCACCCTTCTCCACCCCCTTCACCTTCAGACAACCCTCTCCTCACAATTTTCTTCCCCATGTGTTCATTTTGGCCTGATACAGTGTTCACCCACATACCATTTCTTTTTTTTTTTTTTAATTTGCTCTCGTTTTTATTTTATATTGGAGTATAGTTGATTTACAAAGGTGCTAGTTTCAGGTGCAGAGCAGAGTGATTCAGTTATACATATACACATATATCCACTCTTATTTGGATCCTTCTCCCATATAGGTCATTACGGAGTATTGAATAGAGTTCCCTGTGCCATACAGTAGGTCCTTATTAGTTATCATTTTATAGTAGTAGCATGTATATAATCAGTCCCAATCTCCCAATTTTTCCTTTCCTACCCACATATCATTTCTAAAGGCTCGAGACAGAATGAGAGCCAGGGCACGGCAGCATTAACAGTGTATGCCAGCACATTTTCTCTGTTATTAAGTTGACTTTTGGAAGTCTATTCTACTTTGAAAATGCCTGGGCAAAACACGGTTCAACACTGCTTTAGGACCTTTAATAACAGTTTGTCGTCATTGTTCTGGTGCCACTGCTTCTGGACAGTGTATGGCTAGCAGGACCCGAAGCTAGGATATTCCCGCATGGGGAGATTTCCTAGTGTGTTAGTAAGTAGCAGGGCAGGCCAGTGGGGAGACCTGGTTCCATTTTGCCCACATGGTTGACTAGGGTGGCTTTTGTACTTTTAAATAACCCATTCTATCTTGGTAGACCTTTTCTCCCTTCTTTTTAACCAGTGCAGTGTCAGGATAAGACCCACAGTGGACTCTGCGTGGCCAAGTGGAGGGCAGTGGCAGCTGCTTGAATACTTGTCTGGCTCTTTGGTCTTTGCCTGTCACAGGCTCTGTGATTGATTCTGAGATTTCAATTCTGTCCAGCTTAACTGCCCTCCCAGTGGACCCAGCCCAGAGGCTATTGTTGCCGTAAATATTTCCTCAAAGGTCTTTTATTAACTTTGCCTTTTCTGTTCTAATTTTTCTCCTTCTTATTTAATATGTAGCCCTGTAGCAGTAATGAGAAAGAAAAATACATCTATTAATAGTAATGTGATCAGGTGAAGCAACACATACATTTCTCTATTAAAAAAAAAAAAGAACTTTCAAACTTCATTTTCTCTCCTGCTAAATGCTTGTATAATAGAAAAGACAAAGGGTTGAAAAAACTCAACTTTCTCTTATTAAATCTTTCATTATGAATGTTAGCTGGGAGAAGAGCAAAGTTTTTTTTCTTCTTAATTAAGGTAGTTGTTATATTTTAGGAAAAATTAAGGCAGGATATTGGATTATCAGGGGTTTTTTTGGTAAGCAGAATTATTTCTGTGACACTCAAGTGAAGTATTTGCGTAGTGTGAGTGTCTGCTGGTTTTGGTTCGCACCATCTTTGTTGGTTTTAAAACCCCTAATTTTATCTCACGTGTGGTCACTTGTAATCCACCTCTTTTACATTTAGGCATCACTGTATTATAAGTGGAAGTGCAGTTTCTTAGAAGGGTTTTCTTCCCCTTTCCATCTTCCTAAGGGGAATATAGACATGATGGCTAAGCTTAGGCTATGAGGTGGGATTCACACATTGGGAATGGCTGGGCCGCAAGAAACTAGCAACTCTGTACTGCCCGTGTGTAAGTGAGAGAAACTTCTGTGTAACTCCTGTTATTTCCAGTTTGTCCTCACATGACTCTGGCTACTGTCTCAACTTACATATCTATCAATCTATTTCTTCTGGTTTTATGTGAAGGCCGCTCTTGGCAATTTTTTGTTTTCATATCAGACTATATGCCTTAGAGATAAAGGAATGCTGTATCTAGTGGACAGGAACAGTCTTAACTCTTAAATATAGATATGTGCAAGATGCTATGCGGTGTCTAAAATCTAGCTTCTCATGTTAGAAGCGATCGTGGTAATGCTTTAAAAATTGTAAAATTGCTCCTTTGCTTTGCCTTTCTGTCCTTCATTCCCTAAAGATTCAATCCTAAAGTCAGTAGGTTCAACAGAGAAAGAGACGTATTCAAGGTTTGGGGGTAGGAGGGTGGGGGTGGGCATGGTGGTCCAGAGCCGGGCATGGAACTGTGAGTGGGGTGAGGAGAGCCTCTCTGCAGGGTAGGGAGCCTGGCTTGGTGGGTCTGAGCCCGAGCGGGATCAGGTTGAGGAAGGTAGGCGAGCAGGTGAGGAGGTTGAGTTGGACAGGTGTCCAGGTGGGAAGAAAGGGGGTGATGGATTACTACATTAATACATAGGTTGCATAGTTGAAAGAACCCAGAAGGTTCCACAGAGCCCACTCACCCAGGGAGTTTATAAAGGCACAAGACATAGCTTAGCAGAGATAAGAAAGCACAGATGACCATCAGGGGCCCCAGAGGCTTACCGGCACAGTCTACCACCCTCCCCTGCCCCAGGGTCGTTTCTTAGTTGCTTAGGACATACTTTGTCTCCAGATGTGAACTTTCAAGACATATCCAAGAAGTCCGGGTGTTGGGAAGGCTTGGACTGAGATCTCCAGCACCGTCTTCTGTGTGTGACTGGTCACGCATCTGCAGCCAAGTGTAAGCCAATGACCTGCATATCCTTGGATGTGTGAACAAGCTGGTCCTAGAGCCTCCAAGGTCTTTGCCACTTTGAGCAGAACATGACACATCTCGAGCTTGCCTACTCATCTTTACCTTGACTCAGTGTCCCTGCAGGTCAGCATAGAGCTGTCCACACCCAGATGTGAGATAACTCTGCTTCATGCAGTTACATGTAAGGGTACTGACTGCATACATAAGTAGCTTAAAGACAATGGAAACCAGAGTTCTCGCTGTTAGAGAGGGAACTACAAACAGGAAAGGGATAACACTAGAATGAACCATGCAGGGTTGTATTGAAATTGATCTATTGGGATCAATAGATCAATCCCAATTGAACTTGGGATTTTCAGTAATATAGTGAGATCTGCACAGATGTGTGTGTATTTTCTACTTCCATCACCTGAGAATACTGAGACCTCAAATAACAATGAGCACAGCTACTGCCCAGATTTTGGCTTCTAAGTACCATTTTCTGCACACAAAAAAAGAAGCAAAGCTCATCGAGAAATGGCTGATGGATTCCAGGCCTGTGACAGTGAAAGCCCAAGATGAGTTTGACTGTCTTGTGCCAAAGAGTAGAAGTACTTAGAGAGTGAGGGGGACATTTCAGAAGGACCAGGCAGCCAGCTTGGATGGGGGATTCGCACCAGCCACATCAGGGACCATCATAATCTGAACAAATCATCATCATAATCTGAACAAATGATGTAACCCATTGACTGAAATAGGAAACCACAAAGCCATACAAATGGAAGTAAAATGAATTCATGATTTCTCCACAGCAGCCTCATGGATGTCTTGGACTGGATGATTCTTTCTTGGGTGGGCTGCCTGGTGCATTTGTAGGATTTTAACAGCATCCCTGGGCCCTAGATGCTAGATGCCACTGCTTAGACCAGTGTTCGGCACTAGTGGTACCTCAGATATAATAATTTGCCTGCAATGCATGAGACCCAGGTTTGATCCCAGAGTTGGGAAGATCCCCTGGAGACGGAAATGGCAACCCACTCCAGTATTCTTGCCTGGAGAATTCCATGGACAGCAGAGCCTGGCGGGCTGCAGTCCACGGGGTCACCAAGAGTCAGACACAGCTGAGCAACTAACACGAATGCAGCAGAAATCTGTGCCAGCTGATAGGATGCAGTGAGAAGATGACTGCGTTTCCTTAGGATTCCTGCTAATGGTGCATAGCCTGAGCTAATCAAGAATAAACAAAGGTCTCCATGCTCTGTGGTGACCCAAATGAAAGGAAATCTGAAAAAGAGGAGATACATGGGTATGTCCAGCTGATTCAGTTTGTTGTACAGCAGAAATGAACACAACACTGTAAGGCAACTATACTCCAATAAAAATTAAAGGACAAAAAACCACATGGAGGACATAACACAAAGTACCTTGACCTGTGTGCTTCACAATCTTCATGGTCATGAAAATCAAGGAAACAGTGACCCAGACTAAGACTTAACTTTCTAAACTGGATTCATTTCTATTAAAGAACTATTTGGGACATTTGGTGAAACTGGAGTGGGTGAGGGCTGAGGATCAGATGATAATGATGTACAGTGCAGGGGAATGTCTTTGTAGGAATACCCTAAAGTTTATGGGACATAAAGTTTATGAGTCAGGACAGAGAAATGGGTCTTTGTATTGTATTTTGAACTTTTCTGTAACTTTGTGCTAGTTTGAACAAAAGAAAAACACTCAAAAGTTGCAGTTGGGGTGATGCATATTTTTTTCAAGGATGCTGGGTTCCAATCCTGAGACTCTTCTTGAGAAAAAATATTTGTCTTAGTGTCCCTTGAAGGGAAGAAAACTGTCATATTAAAATAAGGTCCTTATAGAAAGAATATTAGAAAAATTTCTAATATGTTTCTTCATGAATATATATCTATTTCACATTTAAAACTTTATATTAAGACACTATATTTAATTAGTATAAATAGTATGTAGTATATAATCATTTAGATTTATAC
This sequence comes from Dama dama, assembly GCF_033118175.1. Classification (NCBI taxonomy): domain Eukaryota; kingdom Metazoa; phylum Chordata; class Mammalia; order Artiodactyla; family Cervidae; genus Dama; species Dama dama. Next base: position 32,010,070 of record NC_083703.1, on the reverse strand, counting down.
ATATAAATATACAATTTAATATAAGTAAAAAAAGGTAAATATATATATAATTTGTATATAAATGTAAATTTAACAAATAATACATGGGTGTATATATATTATTTATGTCAGTATATATATATACATATATATACATATACACACCCACATAATAAATATATATAGCTTGCTCACCACAAAGTGAAGTTTTAGAACCCAAAGTAGAGGTCACTTTTTAATCCCCTCTGGCCTTTTTTTTTTTTTTTTTAGTGAATTTTTATACATATTTTCTTTCTTGGTACTTGGAGAAACCTTTTTCTTTTCTTTTTTAAAGGCAAATCTAGTCTTTTTCAGCAGTTTAAGCTTCCATGATCATATTCGAAACTGGTGAGCCATCTGCTGGTTCTTTGAAATGTCAGCCAAACTTGTGGAGAGGAACATGTGGAGGGCTTTTACTCTGGTCATCGAGAGCATGTAGGAGCATTTCAGGGTTGACAGTGACTTGGGAAGCAGTGGTCTGTCTGTGTTGATGGGATGGTTTTCTAAGCATGGGCTGGGGAATTTTCCCCCCAGATTTCCTGACTGGTTCCCTTAGTGAGGTGGATTGTTGAGGCTGGACCAGCACTCCAGGTCCCTGAGCAGAGCTCGCTGGCCCTGGTCCTGTTGGTTCCTGCGACGTTAATCCCGTTAGTGCTGAAATTCCATTAGCGCTCACTCGCTGTTCTAATTGCACCGTTTATTGGGTGGCTTTTCCTCATGCGGTTTAACATTGAACAGACAGCCTTCTGTGAATCCCTGCGTCTGTTTTTATGAGTGGTAACATTCCAACCTGTGAAAAGAACTTAGCACGTTACCTTGCAGGAGCGCGAGTGTAATTTGGGTACATTAACTGATTGTGCGTTTTTTTCTTTTCTTTTCCAGTCACCCTGTCCCACATCACACAGCTGGTCCTCAGCCACAACAAGCTAACAAGTGAGTCAACCATTGCTGTCCTCTGTTACACAATTTCTGACCTGTAGGTAACGTGGTAGAACTGCTAATTCTTCTGTTTTCCTAGACAGTAATGATAAACGATTATTTGGGCAACGTGAAAGTGTGCTGAGATGGCTCTAACATATCTGAGCGTACAGTCTTCCTGTATTTTGTAGTTTTCTCTGTTTTGAGGAATTTTTCCTCAATTTTTCATGTGTGTAAATTGAAGGAAGACAGTGACATTGTTCCTCCGATAATGGTCCCCTTTGGGCATGCAAACTGCTGCAGTGAGTGGCCTGAAATGCTAAGACTTTCGTTATTATTTCACAGGGGGAAAAAAGCTTATCAAAAAAGTGTTGAAGGACTTCCCTGGTGGTTCAGTGGTTAAGACTTTATCTTCCAATGCAGGGGGTGTAGGATCGATCCCTCATCAGGAGCCAGATCCCACTTGTCTCATGGCCAAAACACCAAAACATAAAACAAACAATATTGTAAAAAATTCAGTAAAGACTTTTTGAAAAATGATCCACAACAAAAAGAAAATCTTTTTTTTTTTTAAAGTTGAATTTTTTTCAGAGCAAAACATTGTTAGCTTTCATTTATACTCTCTCCTCAAAGTATATTTCTCCGGGAAAGTACATTTGTCCTCAAAAGTACTTTCTCCTCAAAGTACATTTTCTCCGGGAAAATGTAATTATTGATTTCTTTCCCTGCTTGATGGGGGCGGGTGGGGAGCACAAAATTGTAGAAGTGATAGAAATTTGCATCTGTGTTTTTCAAGTTCTTGAGTCTGATTTCCAAGGAAAATTGTCCCAGACACTGGGAGTGGTACAATTAACGTATAGTAGGTTTCATACCTCTTGGTAAAGTGTAATCTTGTGTGACTAACGTGGGCCATTGTATTCTCAGAGCTGTGGCTTAATAGGTGTTAATGACGGAGGCCCGCTGTCCCGGCTCATGTCTGATTGATGGCCGCGTCTTTGTGCTTTCCTGTATTTCCTGCAGACTTGAATGCTCTTCTGATCATGTGGCAAGAATTTGTGAGGGAGCTCTCCGAGTTCGGTGAAACAGAGCAGAATGTGATGTTGAGGGATTTGCGTCGTGAATTTATGTGTGTGTTGGGTTATATATAGCTTGAAGCAATGTCACAGAGCTGTTGATTATGGAGAATTAAGAGTGGCAGTGAGGGCCTCTCATGAGCAGGAGACAGGCAGATCAGTTCGTTTTTAGCAAAAAGCGAGGGCAGAGTGGCACTATTGTCATGTTTGAGTATTGGGAGCCCCAGCAGCTGATAGTGAGGGTGACAAGTCACGTGTGATCGTTACTGTACCAGGTAATATGCTGCCACTTTCATTGTTTTTGTAGCGAGTGGTCCTGCTCTGTCTCCGCTGAGACCCTAATCCCAGTTCTGAGGGGATTTGAAATTTGTTTTGAAGGGTGGACTGCGTGATCCCTAAATTCCCCCAGATTTGGTGAGCAGAAATTTCTGATGCTCTCTCTGTCGTTTAGTTCATGAAAATATTTCCTAGTTGCCAAGTTTACCATTAGTGTTCAATCTTGCATCGTCATCAGAGGGAAAAACAGTTTCCATTGAAAAAGGAAGCCAAACCTGTTTTGTTCCCATTATACCATTAATTGATCGGTTCCTTAAAAAGTCTTTCAGACAGTCATAGTTTTTCTTTTTATATATCCATAAAGAAATCTCTGGGACCAGGTTGTTAGCTTCTCTTTCTAGACGTGCAGTGTAAGATTAATTTAGGGAGGCATAAACAGAGTTAAGTTGTGTCTGCTATTAAAGAGGTTTGCTGTGGATTCAAACTTTTTCTCCTCTTTCTACCCCCCACCTCTTTTTTCCCCTTTTCTCCCATTTGAGACACTCTTGACCTAATCCAGTCAGCTCTAATTAATCGTCTTGGTAAATTCTGTTTCAAGCCATTGTGAGTGGTGTCAGTGACGCCCGATCTGTTTCACTAAGGTCAAATTAGCATCTTTTACTATTTTTCTGGCATTTAAATGAATGGTTTCGCTATGGTTTTTCCAGTGTTTATAGTAAATATGTCCATTTGATGGAAAGATAAATATGCATTACGTGGAGGTGGGTGAGTCCGGCCTCCTGTCACTTTTCATTGTAATCAGTGTCTTTCACTTCCCGCGTTTTTTAATGGGGACTAGCTGACGGCACCACATTCAAACTGATGGGACTCAAAAGATAAACCCCTCAGCACTGCTTTTATCTTGCATCCTCATGTGCCAATTACACTTCTGATGTGTCCTCTCGTGTACCTGGGGGACGAATCACCAGCTCACTCATGCTGGGACTTGGTCTGGGGACAGCTCTCAACTCCAGGGCTGGAGTCGGTACCTTGGGGCTGTTGGAAGAGCGTGTTGCTGAGCTGACCTGCTCTTCCTGCTGGTGGTTTTGACAGATCAGCAGGTCCCCTCAACATAGTAGGAGTGAGGCCACGAGAAAGGGGAAGGCAAGCTGATGACCCTCAAACTCCCAAGATTTTGTGAGCAGAAATTCTTAAAGTTTTTGACATGAGAATTTGTCAGGGTCTTTCAAAATTGTCTGTCTAATCACTGTCAGAGATTCCTCATTGTTACAGCGACACGATTGATGTGTAACTCTGGGGGAATGGGGTGGAGCTGGTGGGTTTTGGTGCAGTCACTGGGGGGTTACTCTGCTGGTAACAACTCCTTCAGTCCATACAATGTCTGCAGTGGATTAAAGGAGGTGGGAGGTGCAGTGGTGAGGGAGTTTTTTTTTTTTTTCCCCCTGTGATTGGACAGGTGACTCTCTGGGTCGGGATGGAGGTGCTTGCTCTCCCAGGGGGAATGTTTGCAGAGTAAAGACAAGGCTCTGCCATCAGGCTCTCCTGCTCCTCCTTTCCTCCCCTGCCTGCCCCACACCCTGCCCATCTTCCTCTTGGCCCCTCTGCCTGCCTTGGCAAACAAGAATTCTCTCCCCCAAATCCTGTTGTTCAGAGACGCTTTTTTTTTTTTTTTTTGATGTGGACCATTCTTAAAAGTCTTTATTGAATTTATCACAATATTGCTTCTGTTTTATGTTTGGTTTTCTGGCCACAAGACATGTGGGGTCTTAGTTACCCAACCAGGGATGAACCTGCACTCCCTGCATTGGAAGGTGGAGTCTTAGCCACTGGACCTCCAGGGACGTCTCATATTCAGAGATTCTTGCCACAAGCATGGCTCTTCCTTGTCCTCCTGTCATTTCCTGTTCCGTCCTCTCCAAAGATGTCTTAAGCCTTGTTGAAGGCTGAGACCATCTTTTCTTCCTCTTTACTGCCCGTTGCTGAGCACAGAATGGCTTCCCAGGAAGCCCTCATGCAAAGGCAGCGATGGCAGGACCAGGGTGGGAAACGGCGGGTCTGGGTGAAGCGGTCAGTGGAGGAAGCTGACGGCTTCTTCAGGATCAGTCAGTGTGTGGATCTGAGTGAGTGTAACCACTGCACGCTTCTGTTCCTTCACTGCTTGTAGGCTCCTTTCCAATGTGCTGAGCAGGGAAACAGAGCCTTCTGTCCTAGGAATTGCTGTCTTTCCCCTTTATGCCGGCCCTTTCGCAGGGAAGGAATGATGTACTCACACGGTACAGGCAGACCTCACTTTATTGAACTTGGCAGAAATTGAATTGAATTGGGGGAAATTGAAGGTCTGCGGCAGAGCTGAGTTGAGCAAAGCTTCTGGGCCGTTTTTTTCCAACAGCATTTGCTCATCTCGTGTCTGTGCGTCACTTTGGTATGTCTCTCAATATTTCAAACCCACCGCCAGCAAAAAGGTGACAACTGGTTGAAGGCTCAGATGATGGTTAGCATTTTTTTTTAAGCTTTATGCTTTTTAATTAAGATATGTACATTTTTTTGGACATAATACTTTGCACCCTTAATAAACAACTGTAGAGTGTAGACACAACTCCTACAGGCTCTGAGAAGCCAAAAAGTTTGTGTGACTCCGTTTATTGCAGTCGTTGCTTTGTTGCGGCGGGTGGTCTGAAAGCAAACCTGCATTGTCTCCGCGGTGTGTCTGGCTCCTCAGGGACACCCCAGGATGCACAGTTGGGAAGCTGGGGCCGTGACCAGCTGTGGGTGCTTTTCTCCACCTGGCAAACCTGGTGGGCTCAGCTGAGTGACTTCTCCAAAAGGAAATGAAGACCGACTACTAGTCTAGGTCTCCTGGTTTGGTCCCCTTGTTACTCTTTCCCTTAGTTTTATGTATGCATGTGTGTGTGCTAAGTCACTTCAGTTGTGTCCAACTCTTTGCAGACGTTCAGACTGTAGCCCACCAGGCTCCTCTGTCCTTAGGATTCTCCAGGCAAGAATACTGGAGTGGGTTGCCATGCCCTCCTCCGGGGGATCTTCCCCACCCAGGGGTCAAATCCGAGTCTCTTATGTCTCCTGCATTGACAGCTTGGTTCTTTACCACTAGTGGCACCTGGGAAGCTCTGTTTTATGTATTTAAGATCCCAATGATTTACTAGTATTTTTAAACAATTAATTGTAGGATACGTTTCTTGAAATTAGGAATGCTGTCGTATGCCTAGGTATTGTACATACACTCCACAGAAGTGCCAAAAACAGGCAGAACATGAAGTAGACCCTTGAGTTAATGCCAGTTGATAAATGGGTTGGTAGGTCGTGAGTGGTGGTGAGGTCCAGCTGTCTGAGATGATAGACTCAGCGCTTGCTTGCTCTCAGGGTCTCTAAGAAGGGGACGCAGCATTTATTTCAAAGATGGTCTTCCTGTGTCTCTGCCTGCCTGCCTTTGTGGTGACCCTCCCTTGTAAGCCGGTGTTCGCTGAGTCTTTTGCAGTCTGCATCTTATCTAATCCCTGGTTCTCATGGTCTTTGGGAGTATTAGCTTTGTAAATGTTTTTCAACTTTTCAGACTTAAAGAGAAATTTCTGAGAGAATCGTTTTAAAACTTGTCCACTAGAGGTCACTGTTGGGATACTTTTCCCCCCTCCCTCCTCATCTCACACTAAAAGATTAAAAATCGAATCGGTGTTGTCAGACGACGAAATTTTTTTGCAAGCTTCTCTCAGGGCATGTTGTTACTGCCATTTACATAGGCCCGTTTTGCCACCATTAATGTTGATCCTTCCAGAAGGAGGTATGTTATTTTTCTTTTGACTCTGAAACTTAAAGTGCGTGTTCAGTTTCATGTGTCATATTTAGTGTTTATTATGGTTACTTTCTCATGTTAGAAACTTTTCCTCCAATCTCTTTAAAGTGAGAGAATTCTGTTGCCTTTTATAGTATTTTTTTTGTATGGAGTATACATAGAATTTATTTCTCCCTTGGAAGAAAGTTTAAAATATATATGTATGGAACCAGATTTTAATTAAAAAAAAAATTACTGTATAATACTCAGAAAAATATGCATTTGTGTCCATTTATATTGGTTCTTTTACTGAATGCCATCATGTAAGGAGGAATACCATGCATTATGAAATGACTCACATTTTGCATAAATGGTAAAGTAATCTGAGTATTAGTTTTTTAATATGATGCTTTTCTTAATTTTAAGAAGAATTTTATTCTTATAGCAAAACCCAGTACTTCAAATATGACAACAGTATTTTCCATTTTGTGACCTATGCATGATAAGGACTAAACCCTCATCATTTTCTGCAGGAAATGCAAAGAATGTCTTTTTGCTCTGTGCAAACATTGATCAGCGGGTTCTATGTAAACCTTTCATAAGTGTGAGTCTCAGAATGTGACTGCTTAGTTTTACACGTGGAACTTTTAACTGTCATGTAAAACATTTTCTTGAGATACTAGCAGCTTTGCTGGCCATTTCAAGCCTTAACTGGTACCATTTCTTGTCATCTAATGTGTCGCAAATGGCTAGACAGGCAGTAAACCTAAGTGTTATAGCAAAACTTGTTTCTTTTTTTTAACAGACTGTTTCTTAATAGTTTTAACTTATATATGAATTCAAAATTATAGTGAAGAAGTAAATGCCAGGATATTTTCTTTAGTGATTTCAATAATTTCTTTTGTCAACACATTGAAATGAATGTAATGTTTTAAGATTTTATGCAGATGTATATATTGATAGGTTCTCTACTGAAAGTGTTATTGTAAAGGAATTAAGGAAGATGTTTTGCATGAAAATATTGCAATCTCATAATATGCAGACCCAATTATAATGAAGAAAATTAAGCAGTTTTTAAAAAAGCGTAATAAATGGAAACCATTTTCTACAGACATAATTGATTGTTGAGATGAATGAGAAAAATTAACTGTCCCAACTTATAAGAATGACCTTCACCAGTCTTCCAACATCTTTCTGTTGCCAAGTCTCTAGTTATTTCCGCTTTCATAGATTACTTGTCATGCCTTATGCAAAAGTTCTAGTGCATGGCTTGTATGAAATTAAACTATGAGGGGAGAATATGCAAAATAAATTGTCTCTGTGTCATGAATTTATCTTGTGACAATATCAAAACAACTTGCTCTTTGCATTTTAACAGAGTACAAATGTATTTATAAACCAGAGGCTTTGATCAATAGCTTATTTTTCTAATTAGTGCACATTCATCAATTTGTTCCTATGCCATCATTTGAAAGATTTGGATTTGAAAAAATGTATACGTAGTAGTGAGTCAGACAGCTATTAATTGAACAGTGTCTTTCCAGTGGTGCCACCGGTTAGGTACCATTTACAAAATTGTCTATAGTTGGGAGTTTGTTTTTTGGCAGTTTTAGGAAGCATGTGGTATCATCACATGGAAGCATCTGTTGATCCCATAGTCCAGAACCAGCACAACCCAAGGCCAATATGTGAAGTTGGAGAAGCAGTTTTGATACACTTGTGTCCTCTGCTCAGACACTTGTCATCCTTGATCCTTTTCATATCAGCCCTTCCATCCTGAATGCACCTACTCTAGAATCTCTCTTCTTGGAGTCTTGTCCTGTGCTCAGAGGAAGCAAAATAAGGGTAGGTGTTAATTCTTCCATAGTGTATTTTTAAAAGGAGTGACTTCACTTATGGGAGTTTCAGAAAGATGGCAGGCTGTGGCGATCCTCATGTGCGGGCAGGTTGAACCTGTCACTTTCCAAACCATAGCTCGCCCACTGTGGGGAATTCATCTTGGATAGGGTTTCTTTTGCTGTTTTTTTAAAACTTTTAATTTTTTAAAAATTTTATTGGAGTATAGTTGATTAGCAGTGTTCTGTCAGTTTCAGATGTACAGCAAAGTGAACCAATTATACAGATGTATACATCCATGCTTTTTCTACATTCTTTCCCCATGTAGATCATTACAGCGTATTGAGTAGAGTTCCCTGTGCTGTATAGTAGGTCTTTATTAGTTATCTATTTTATTTATAGTAGTGTGTATGTGTCAGTTCAAATCTCCCAATTTATCCCCGCCCCCATTCTCCCTGGTAACCGTAGTTTGCTTTATACAGCTGTGACGCTATTTTTGTTTTGTAAATAATTCATTTATGTGATTTTTTTTTTATTCCACATGTAAGTGATACACCTTTGTGCTTCTCTGTCTGACTTACTTCACTAAGTGTGATAGTCTCTAGGTTCATCTGTGCTGTGCTTAATCGCTCAGTTGTGTCTGACTCTTTGCGACCTCATGGACGGTGGCCTGCCCGACTCCTCTGTCCATGGGAATTCTCCAGGGAAGAATACTGGAGTGGGTTGCCATGCCCTCCTCCAGGGGATCTTCCCAACCCAGGGATCGAACCCAGGCCACCCACATTGCAGGTGAATTCTGGACCGTGTGAGCCTCTAGGGAAGCCCAAGAATACTGGAGTGGGTAGCCTATCCCTTCTCCAGGGGATCTTCCCAACCCAGGAATCAACCTGGGGTCTCCCGCATTGCAGGTGGATTCTTTACCAGCTGAGCTACCAGGGAAGCCACTAGGTTCGTCTGTGTTGCTGCAAATGGCATTATTTCATTATTTTTTTTAATGATTGAGTAATACTGCATTGTATATATGTACCACATCTTCTTTATCCATTTCTCTGCTGATGGATTTTTAGGTTGCTTCTATGTCCTGGCTGTTATTTACTATTTACAATAGAACCCTCAAATGGAATTGATCTACTAGCAAACATTTCTATATAAATCATCTGTTGACTCTCCTAGATAGCATATGTATACATGTGTGTCATGCAGGGGAGGAGGAGATGTTCTATAAGATGTGATACTTGGGAATAAACACTCTTTTAGAGCACTTCTTAACATTTCATAACTCACTGACCTTTTTTAAGAACAGTGAAAGCTGTGTCCATGATTCCTAGAAAGCTACACATAATCCTTAAAATTTCACCAGGTTTGTAGATCCTGTTAAAACCATTCATAAATTTTTTAGGGGCACATGCAGCTCAGATTTAGAAACCTTGGAATTGGGGAAAGATAACAGTATATTTGCAGTGTGGATACACTGATGATGTTTTTCCTGGAAATATGTACAAAACTTTGATAAGGTTTTTTTTTTTTTAAGTTAACGTGAAGCTCATTCTTTTTATGATAGATATTATTTTTAGATTTTTTTTGATGTTGACCATTTTTAAAGTCTTTGTTGAACTTGTTACAATATTACTTCTGTTTTATGTTTTTGTTTTTGGCCCCAAGACATGTGGGGTCTTAGCTCCCCGACCAGGGATTGAACCTGTATACCCTGCATTGGAAGGTGAAGTCTTAACCAGTGGACCACCAGGAAAGTCCCCATCTTGTCTAACCTCTTGCTGTTCCTTTAGCAGTTTTTTCCTGCCTGTGTAGTGTCCACTCCAGGCACCTGATGCTTAGTGGAAATGCCTGCCCTTCTGTCTCTATCTTGCTCATCCTTCCAAGAGGGGAGATGAATTCTTACCTTTCTCCTTGAAGCCCTCCTTTGCAGCCAGCTATGTAGAAAATAAAGGGTGAGGTTATTCATAGCTTTTTAGCCTTGAAGGACCAGACCTCCCAGAAACCATGACCTGAGTGCAAAAGGAAAGGGTTGTTTTGGATGCCCTGCGCTGTGTCTGGGACAAGCAGCAGGCTTCATGTGGCTGAGGTTGCGGAGCTGGAGGTGGGGGCTTCACGTGGCTTTGAGCCTCAGGATTCCCCTTTCCCCTGCTGCCTCCTCTGTCGATGTCTGTGTACAGGTAACGCCCTGCTCCAGGGAGTCCCGGGGCTTGGTGGACCAGACATTGGCCCTGCATCTTCACTTGCTCAAATGGATGAGCAGGGAGCATCCCTAAGGTTGAAGGCATAGTTGTTATCATTAGAAGAGGAGTTAACAAGGTCCAGGGTGGATTTTTCTAGCACTGGGCATTTTCCTCCACCCGCTTCCCCCTGCTTCATGTACTCCATCACCAGCACCAAGACATGAGGTAGGGAAGGAAGAGAAGCAACTTCGTGTGGATGATGTCTTGCTGAAGTCATTCTTTTTCTTTTTAATTGAAGTACGGTTGATTTACAATGTTGTGTTAATTTCTGCTGTAGAGCAAAGTTATACATACATATGTAAAAATCTTTTTCATTTTCTTTTCTTCCCACTATGGTTTATCACAGGATATTGAACATAGTTCCCTGGGCTATACAGTAGAACCTTGTTGTTTATCCATTTGCTGGAGTAATTCTTTTTTTTTTTTCCCCCCAGAAGTACCTTTATTTATTTATTTATTGGAGGATAGTTGTTTTACGGTCTTGTGTTGGTTTCTGCTGGACAGCAATGAGAATCAGCCTTAATGTATACATACATCCCCTCCCTCTTGCTTCAGCGTCCTACCAGCATGCCCCGCTGCCGGCCTCCCACCCCTTGAAGTCATCGCAGAGCCCCAAGCTGAGATCCCCATGCCTCTACAGCAGCTCCCCATTGGCTGTGTGTCTTACACATGGTCGTGTGTATATATCACTATAAAAGAAGATATGAGCTGTCGGCAAAGCTTGATGTGTGTGTGTGAATTGTATTTGTCCATTGTCTCCCTCTTAATAATCTTGGATTGAGTGTGTGTGTGTGTGTGTGTACTCCATTATGATGATACTTTTTAAAAATTTCAGAGCCTAAATAGCTCTCTTTCACTGAGCTAAGCATGCTTTCTGTGTTGATTGACAGAAATGCGTTCAGTGTTCTGTTCTTCCTTGCTCTTTGCCGTGTTTCCAGGCTTCTTGGGCATCTTTCCCGGAGGAAGCGCTCGCCATCCTCTTCTTGTCCTTCACTAGGTGTCGCTTCCTCCCAGGTGATGGAAGGTCACTGACTTTCCTCTTAGTTAGTGTCTCTGCTCTGACGCGGCTCTCAGACAGAAGCTATTTGTGGATGTCCTGCTGGTGGAGGCTGCATTCCCTTCGCACTGGAGTGTGATTTCCAAGGTGTGTTACTAAAACAATTCTGGGTCTGGAAGGACGAAGACCGTGTGGACCATTGCCTGGTTCCTTCTGGGAAGTTGATTGGAGATTCAGACATAACTAAGTTTTGTGTCCTCAGAGGAGCAGAAATCCATGCTTGTCAGCTTTTTAGAAGATTTGTTTGACTGTGTGTACATACTTTTCATACCCCAGGGACAGATATTTTTGCATGTTAGACTTTATACTATAAAAGCTGCCTTACTGCTTGCTTGTAACTTCACCTACTTTGGGGGTAATTGATTATTCTCATTGTTGCTGAAAGAGTTGAACCTTTTTTTTTTTTCTTTGCAGTAAATTACATGAGGAATGTCTTTGGTTAGTAAAACGACTTAAGCTGCAGATTTTTTTTTTAAATGTTTTTCTTGTGATGAGAACTTCTTTTATTCTTTTATTTTTTGATGGCTGTGCTGGGTCTTCGTTGCTGCCAAGGTTTTTCTCTAGTTGCAGTGAGCGGGGGCTGCTCTCTAGTTGTGGTGTGTGGGCTCCCCGTTGCGGTTGCTTCTCTTCTTGTGGAGCACAGACCCTAGGGCAGCAACTGTTTCTGCTCCCGGGCACCCATGCTCAGTTGCTCCACGGCATGTGGTATCTTCACGGCCCAGGAATGGAACCCGTGTCTCCTGCATTGGCAGGCGGATTCTTTACCACTGTGAGCTGCAGGATCTTAAGGAAGCCAGTGATAGGATACACTAAGTCTATCCTTCTAGGTGTGGGTGCTCAGTAAGTACCGCTGATTAGCTGAAGGCAGCATCGCTTTTGTCATTTACAATGCTAATGATGTTTGGGGGACCTTGGCCTTTGTCAGTGGCTACTTAGCTCTTTTGCTCTTTCATTTTTACCTTGAGGAACTTGTAGATCCTGTTAAATGAGAATTTTCTCTACTGTTCCATAAACTTTATGTTTTTAAATAACCCGTAACTACTGTAATTCACTGTTTTAATTGCTGCTTTGGGGGAAATATCATAAAATCTGGGAAACTGGTTATCATCAGTATACTTTTGAACTTCAAGTTCTTATGCTAGGATAATTAGTTCATTATCCACCTCCTGTTTTTGACCAGAAAACAAAAGTCATTAATCACTATAGGTACAAATGACCTTTTTTTTCCACCTCAATATATAATTCTGAAGAGCATAATTATTTGCCAGAGTGAGGAGATTCTTCTTTTCATGTGATCATTAGAATGGTTTTCAGAACAAAGATTCCTAACTTGTTGATAGAATTGACATCTATATAATTAGTCTAGGCGTCACCTCTGTGATATGAATAGACTAATGCCTTCTAGGTATTGTAGCTGAGGATTAAAAGGACTTTCCTTTTATGACCAAGAATGCACTGATTCATATATCCTATAGTTTGGTATTTCATATGGCTTCTGTTACTTTGGCATCTTCCCACCAGGGTGAAGAGGGATGGTGGTTGTTCAGTAGTATACAAGTCAAATATTGGGACAAACCAGTGTTTGCTTTCATGATTTCTTCTCAAATGGACTTTCTCCCCCCAATGACTGTGTAATGAATAATCTCACTCATTTTCATGTATTTGGATGTTTTTGGTCATTTTTTCTGACTTCATTGCAGGAGTGTAACTTAAGAATCAGCAGAGACTTCCTTGGTGGTCCAGTGGTTCAGACTTTGCCTTCCACTTGTAGGGTCACAGGTTCAATCCCTGGTTAGGGAACTAAGACCCCACCTGCCCAAAACTTTTTAAACATAAATAAAACTTGTAAAAAATATATTTTTAAAAAATCAGCATACCTGGCTTCATTTGAATATCATCTACCATCCCTTAAACTTCTCTGTTAAAGAAATTTTATACAGCAGCAGAAGCGTCTGAAAAATTTGACCGGGCATTTCTATTTGTCATGACGACAGACACAAATCTCCCATTTTTAGTATAAACATGTCAGATTTGGGGAAGCAGTGCTATTTGATTTATTTTGGTTTACCTTATTTCCTGTGGGATCTTTGGGCTTTGTCTGGTCAGGGGTGTCCCTGGAAATGGGCCTAAGACAATAACGTTTCACCCCTCGCATCGCAGGGCGCTTGCCCGCCTCTGGGTCATGTCCTGGTCTCAGCCTCACTGTTGGCTTCATTGAGCCCTCGCTCTGAGGCTCTGTCTCCTTGCACTTGGGGTAGCCGGCAGCCCATCAGTGGTTCCCCATAAAGGCGGCAACAGCTCAGCCCCTAACTTGGGCTTTCAAGGAGGCATGTGGGGTAGGGACCCCTGGTTTTCAAGCCCTGGCCCTTGTGTTTCTCCTTTGCAGGAATCACCAGAGCCAAAAGCAGTGTGAATGATGCTGCAGAAAGAGCCAGGAGGGGGAGTTTGGTGGGTAGTCTTCCCTCCCATGCTGACGAAAGAAACTCCATGTGGTCCAGCCACTTCCGGCTCCCGGCAGCCGCTGATGCCTGGTCTCTTCCTCCCCTTTTGTAGCTGAAGGGGACCCTGTTTTCAGCACCAACCAGATGGTTCTAGAGACCAATGTGTGACCCCCACCCCCACCCCCCAGCCCTTCCGTGGGCTGCGCACAGGCGAGCGCCTGTCCTTATGTTCTGCATGGTGCCTGCTGCACCCAGAGCCTGTCACCCTTCACAGTTTTGTTTTTTTGCCTCGGGGGCTGCAAGATGCTTTTGCTCGAAAAGCCCCCGATCGGCTGTGCCCCGGCTGGGCTGCTCTGCCGTTGCTGCTGCCTGGCATCCTACAGTGACCCTCGGGCCAGAAGGACAGTGAGTGACACCTCGTCACGTGACCACCCTGGACCACCGTGAAGTTGCCGACACGTAACACGGTTCTGTGGACACGGGGCTTTGGTGCTCTTTTCCCCTGGTTGTCATCGTCCTCCCCCGCGCTGATTTCCCGGCAGTGATCTGTGTGGGGAGCAGATGCTGATTGGAAACTGACTGCAGCCCCCAGGTGTGTGCTTTCTCCATCGGAAGTGCCTTTCGTTTCGGGCTTCCCTGGTGGCTCAGATGGTGAAGAATCCGCCTGCCCTGCAGGAGACCTGGGTTCTGTCCCGGGGTTGGGGAAATCCCCCGGAGAAGGAGGTGGCTACCCACTCCGGTATTCTTGCCTGGTGAATCCCATGGACAGAGGAGCCTGGTGGGCTGCAGTTCATGGGGTTGCAAAGAGTTGGACACAGCTGAGCAACTAACACTTTCACTTTTCCCACTTTATCTGCCCCTGATGTCAGTAGCCCACTGGGCTGGCAGAGGAGTCCTAATGTGGATCAGATTGATTGTCGTGATCTTGTTCTACGTGATTGGGTGCAGCCAAGGACATATGTATTGGACTCGTGATTTTCACATCACCACTGACTTGAAAGTTTTCTGGGGGACTTCCATGGTGGTCCAGTGGTTAAGACTTCACCTTTCAGTGCTGGGTGTGCAGATTCAATCCCTGGTCAGGGAACTAAGATCCCACATGCCTCCTGACCAAAAAAGAAAAAAAGAAGACATAAAACAGAAGCAATGTTGTAACAAAATTCAATAAAGACTTTAAAATAGTCCACATTAAGAAAAAAAAACAAACTTAAAAAAAAGAATGTTTTCTGAACCAAAATAGGGGCCTCCAGACCATCAGCATTACTGACTTGGGAACTTGTTGGAAAGGCAGATTCCTGGGCCCCACCCCAAAGTACTGAATCAGAAACTCTAGGGTATGCTCCCAAATCTGTATTTTAACAAGCCCTCCTGGAATTCTGATGTACTTGAGGCTTTGAGGCTCACTGATTTGTTTGTTTTCAAGTTTTTATTGGATTGTAGTTGATTTACAATGTGTTAGTTTCAGTACAGCAAAGTGATTCAGTTACACATATACACATATGCGTTCTTTGTTTCAGATTCCTTTCTCATATCAGTCATTACATAATCTTGAGTAAAGTTCCCTGTGCTATACAGTAGGTTCTTGTTGGTTGCCTATCTTATGTATAGTTGTGTGTATGTGTGTGGTCTCATCCCAAGTTCCTGATTTATCCCCCCTTCCCCACATTTCCACTTTGGTGATCATAAGCTTGTTTTCAATATCTGTGTTTCTGTTTTGTAAATAAATTCATTTCTTTCTTTCTTTTTTAAATTAGGTATCAGAGGCCAAATGCTTTAGACCTTGGTGCAGAGATTGGAATATTCTGTATTCTTGCTGTCTGGCATGGCATCTTCCAATGACTGTCAAGGTCTCTAAATGTGGCTTCTGTGACCAGGCAGCTAAACTACTAATTCTATTTCATGTCAACTAGTCTCAACTCAAATTTATTACTTGCTGTTTTTCTTTCTTTTTTAGTGTGCACACGTGCTAAGTTGCCTCAGTCTTTCCAACTCTTTGCGACCCTTTGGACTGTAGCCCACCAGGCTCCTCTGTAATACCCTCATCACGTTTCCTCATTCCCCACCCCACCACCTCCAGACCTCTGGTGACAACATATCTGATCTCTTTTTCAATAAGCTTTCTTGCTGTGTTGTGTTGTTCTGTTTGGTTTTTTGTTTTGTTTTTTAATATTAATAGATTTCACTATAAGTGAGATCATACAGTATTTGTCTCTGTGTGACTTTCTTCACTTAGCATGATTCCTTCGAGGTCCATCTATGTTGTTGCAAATGGCAGGATTTCCTTCTTTTTTATGGTCAAATTGTATTTGTGTGTCTGTGTGTGTGTGTGAGAGAGAGAGAGAATGAGTGTGTATGTATCACATTTTCTTTATTCATCTGTCGACAGACACCTAGGTTGTTCCCATATCTTGGCTCTTGTGAATAATGCTGCTGTGAACTTGAGGGTTTAGGTACCGCTTTGACATAATGACTTTGTTTCCTTCAATTAAAGGCCTAGAAGTGGAACTGCTGGGTCATATGATTGTTTCTATTTCTAATTTCTTGAGGAACCTCCACACTTTTCTATAGACGCTGCACCAACTTACATTCCCACTCTAGGCTTAAGGAGCCACACGTAACTAGTGACTGCATCCTCGCCCGCCCAGCCCCACAGCATCTCCTGCCATTTATTATTGTGTGAATAAACTCCTGAAAGCCTTCAAGAAAATAAGTTATTGATTGTGCAATGGTTAATTTTATCCTGGAAGAAAATTGCTCTTAGAGTAAAGTTCCAGTTGCTACAATAGTAGTTGATTTGGGGTCTGATGTTGGAGAGATGGTAAGCTGTTGTTAGCTAGTGGGGAAAGCATGTTCCTGAGTGTAACACTGATTTTGTGAACACGCGTCATCATCTATGCATTGCTGGTGGCTATGCCTGTTGTACGTGTAACTCACGTGGACAGATACATGTCCTCTTAGGAGTCAGGTTGTCACTCAGGACTGAAGCTGGCCAGTGGGTTCTTAGAGCTGGAGCTGTCCGTCCAGTGCTTCCTGCCCTCCAGGGCTTTGTAAAGAGATGTTCATGGAGATCAGGCGAGACCCTTTTTGTCTTGCTCCCTTCTTGAGTGTCCCCAGGCACTTTTGGTTTCTTGTCCTAGAACCATCCAGAGGCTGGTGGCTTACAAAACTCTGGAACAATTTTTAGTTCATTAAATTGAAGAGGATTTGAAGGAAAAGAGGGTCTTCCTGAGCTTGTTAGCTTGAATAATTAGAAATGCCAGAAGATGCTCCAAGATGAGTCTCTGGGCAGAGTTCCTGGGATGAATGACCCCATCTTTTTCCCCTTTTCCAAAACACAGCAGAAGCTCTGGGCTGAGAGCACCCCCAGCATTCTCTGTTCCTGCAACCAGAGCCAGTCGTGTGGCATGCAGGAGCCTGGGCACCCCTGTGAGTTTCTCTAGCAACTGAAGTCTCAGACTTGAGGCAGCCCACGATACTAGTTAGACAGCAAATGATACTAAATTCTCTGTCACAGGCAAAGTTCTACATGACTGAGCTTCCTAATTGAGGGCCCCATTTCTTGCATTATTTAAATCCATATCATTGATTTTTGCAATCAGCTCTTCTCAGAATCACAGAATACTACAGCTGGGTGGAAGGGAATGGAGAAATGGTCATAATCCAGCCTTATTAATTTAGGCTGAAGGGAATGGAGGCACAGAGAGGTTATGCGTTAAGGACACATAGCAAGTTCAGAGCTGGTCAAGAAAGTGCAGAGCTAGCCCAAGATGAGTGAGCCAGGCCTCCTGGGTTTTTGCGTCACACAACCTCTCTTTTTCTTCTCCTCGACTCCTTGTTGTCTGTAGACTCGGTGTGAACCACTGGCGGGGGTAGAGAGGGGTCAGAAACTGGACAGGTGGATGGAGAAGGAACATTTCAGATGCATAATAAGAAATATATTGATGCTCACTGCTTAGTTATATTTTAAAATGTTGCTTCTTGCTGGTGTGCCTTGAGAATTCCAACAGAATATTCTCACCAGTGACACGTTGCTACTCCCTTTTCATTATAGATTTTCGTATATTGTTCATGGATCTATGTACATGATTTAGCCACTGCACAACTGTTACTCATATTGTTAACTGGTTATTATTATTTTTTTTAATGGACAGTTTTGTTGGGATCAGTTTGCTTTCCAGCCACCAGACCTGTCTCTGGTGATCGACTCTGATCATCCACCTTTTTGCAACTTTCTTTTATTTTTTAAATTGAAAATTTTTTCTCTCTCTCTTTTTTTAAAAGTATTTATTTAGCTGCCTGGGATCTTCGTTGCATCATGTGAGATCTTTTTGGGTTGCGGCTCATGGACTGTAGTTGCAGCACATGGGTGGCATGTGAGATCTTAGTTCCCTGCCCAGGGATCAAACCTGCATCCCCTGCATTGCAAGGCAGATTCTTAACCATTGGACCACCAGACAGGTCCTGTGACTTATTTTCTTTAAATAGTCTGCTTCTCTTACTTTATCCCAAAAGTATTGAAATGTTCAGTGCTGTAAGTTTATGCTTCTGTGCACAAAATAAGCATTCTCTAAATGCTGGTTGAAAGCGTGAATGTCATCCCATCCAGATAGGTCTGAAGGTTAATTTCCTTTGCTTTTAACTACAGTGGGGGGCTGGGGGGGAGGATTCTGTAGTTTAGGAAGAATATTAGCTGTAAAATCTTTTTTCCCTTTCTCGTTTGAATGGAGTCTTTAGCAAACGATTCACATGCGCACCAAAAATCTGGGAGAGGCTGGGTAAATTGAATGTGGGGTTATTGTTTGTGTCCACAGAACAAAGCCCTAAATCACATTTAGCATAACGTGTGGTTTTAAATTGGACTGATTTAGCAAGGAGAGTGAAATAATCTCTCATCCTGTCAAAAAAGGCGATACCTTCGGACCAGCATTTAATTGCATTGGCAAAGTAACTTCGGGAAAGCGGCAGTAATTCTGGCTGCATTATTCTTGGTTTGTGGTTAAATTGAGATCATCATTTTCTCCTGGTTGCCCTAACTTACTTTATTGCTCTTCAAGCTAATCAGATGAATGCGGGGAGAGAAGCTTAGTGGTAGCTGGAGGGTGAATGGGGAAAGAATGAGGTCTCTGAGCAGGGCTGTAGTCCTCTGTCGATTCGCACTTGACACACTTCAGGGTCCAGGTAGAGAGAACAAATAAATGAACACCTCTAAATCCAGCAGGCACAATCTGATGAATTTCCTTGTGGTCATTTATGCAAAGTGAATACGATCCATTCCTGAAAAGTATGTTATGGAGGACACACCTAAACATGTGCTTTTGTAGCCAGATCCTACAGTTAGGGCTTGTTTGCATTCCTCTTGGCACTGGGGAGTGAGGTGCTGGAGGAGTTCCCAGTTGCCTCAATGATCCCATTAAAGCCTACCTTTTTATCGCCATCCCCACAACCAGCCTCTTCAGTAACCAACTCATCCACGCCTTGCTCATTTTCCATCTGGACCACTACCTCTTCCCAGCTGTCTTCGTTCAGACTAATTCCTCTTCTCCACAGTCCCTTCCTCTAGCAAACGTGTGTCTCTGAACTTGTACCAAGCCTCTAAAAGTAATCAGGTCATTGATACCTTAGACATTTTATAAAGCTGAAAATGATGACTCATTTGTAATGAGCTCTGTGCCTGCCACCTTACTTCTGTTCCCCTGGGAGTTATCCGCTGGGGTTCTTGGTATGGCTGTCTTCTTATATATCTCAGGTGTCTGGGGACTTCCCTGGCGGTCCAGTGGCTAAGACTCCACACTCCCATTGCAGGTTTCCCAGGTTTGATCCCTGGTTGGGGGACTAGATCCCACAGGCTACAACTAAAGATCCTGCATGTTGCAACGAAGACCTGGTGCAGCCAAATAAATTAAGAAACCAAACAAAAAACCTGAGCTGTCTGTCTGGAATGTTACACACACCTTGGCCTTGGTTTTCAGCAACGTTGTCCCCAGGTTTCTCCAGTTTTCTGGGGCACCCCTGGAAGAGGATGTTGAGATGGGAAGAAAATGCACTAACAAAAGACCTAACAGTTTCTTCTGTGGTACCCAAGACCCTTGTCCATAGTTTCAGTTACCTGAATATTTTGGTATTAAGAGCTTGCATGAACTGTGAATGAGCTGGTGGCCAGTAACTAATGTTTGTGGAGAGACTGAATCAGCAGATGAGATACATGAAGTACAATACACTGAATGTCCTGCTGCTGCCAAGTGAGACAGTATTTTTGTGGTAAAGATGCCTTTGGCTTTTAAATTTGTATTTGCAAGTATGTACTGTAGGGAAGGGGAATGCTTTCAGCTCCCCAGTCACTTTCTTTAACCTTTGATATTCACACTCATGTCCACCGTCTTGCTACTGAACTGATTTTTCATATGCCTGAATAATAACAATGCGGTGATCAGTTGCTAATCTGATAGAAGGGGTGTGTGTGTGTGTGTGTTGATTGAGATGCAAAGGCAAAAATCAGAAACTCGGTAGGTTGACTGTTTTATCATGTAAGATTGAATTTAAACATCATCGTGATTTAGTCAAGTGTTAGGAGAACAGCTCTTCAGATAGCAGATTATTTAAACAGCTTGATGATACATTACTCGGGAAGGGATTTTGGACTTTACTGACTTTCGTTTGGAGATATGAGGGAAGTAGAAGGAAGAAAACAACTGGACTCGGTAGATATTACATGATTTAAAAATATATGATTTTACATCTAGGAGAGTAAATGCTAAGACTTCTCATCAGAAGGAAAAACATTTCTTTTGTATTTTTATGAGATGATAGATGTTCACTAACCTTATTGTGATAATCATGATGTAAGTCAAATACTTAGGGTGTACACCTGAAACTTACATAGAGCTGTATGTTGATTATATCTCAATAAAACTGGAAGAAAAAAAAATTTTAAGAAGTATAGAATGTTCTGTAATGTTCGCTTAGAGACTGTTCATGGCGCAGCTTTTCTCTTCTGCCCTTTGAGGAAACATTTCCATGTGAACTCGGTGGTAAGCTACTACCTAAGAAACTACCTACAGAAATCAAGTAAGATATATATATATATATATATCTTACTTGATTTATATTGATATATATCCATATATATATATATATATATATATATATATATATATATATATGTGGATAAAGTGATTGTGCTGGAGTTTCATCTTTCTCTCATTTGAAAGGAAAGCAAAATGTGTCGCTGGCATTCGCTGCCAGGGGCAAGGTTCTTGCATTCACACTCAGCGTTTCTGTTTCCACAGCTGTGCCACCAAACATAGCAGAACTGAAGAATCTGGAAGTGCTTAACTTTTTTAATAACCAGATTGAGGAGCTGCCCACGCAGATCAGCAGTCTTCAGAAACTCAAACACCTGAACCTGGGGTGAGTCTCCTGGAGGGAGAAGAAAACAAGAAAAGGAGGAGCTGGAAGCCGGGATGTGGGCGGGAGCGAGGTAGGGTTTTGCCATTTACAGGAGCAGCAGATCTCTAATTTTTTCCCCATGTTTTAGGTTTTTAAAAAAGTTTTATTGTTTTAATACATCCTTTCAATGGCCTACATTAGCTCAAATCTATCTGCATGCTAATTGAGAAGCTAATTGTTGGTGTAATAAGGGAGTTTATTTTTACTGTATTTTGTTTCCAATAAAATTTTGTTTCCGTTATGTTGCCCAAGAAGGAACCCATTTGCATAGCTAGCTTGAACTGTACAGGCCAGTTGTAATATGGTTGATTTTCTTCTCTCTCTGTATTGAGTAGAAATAGTGTCCAAAGCACCTTCCTTCTATGGAGGGGAGGATATGCTTCCTAACACTACTTCATTGATTCTTAACAATTTTTCCTTTTTATATTTGAGAAGTTATCAATCCTGTATCTGTCTTTATACAAAGGTGAAGAGAGGAGTTTTGATTCAGCGGAGGTTACAGAACCAGGTTGCAGTGAATAATAGTAAAACTTTGTGTTCTTATGTTGCAGTTTTCAGAGTCCTCATACCAGTGTTTGACCCTCTTAACAATTGGGAATGGGGAAGGGCAGGCATTACGGATTTCATTGTGTGGAAGGAAGCCAAGCCTTTTTCAAGAGGTTAAGTGGCTTGCTCCTGATTGGCCCTCAGGTTAGTGGCTGAGCAGACAGAGAACCCCACTGTCCATGAGACACCATACGCACCCCCCCAGAACTTGGACTTCCGAATTCCAGCTTCATTGTTGAGCTGTTATAGGAAACTGCCTGCTCCAAGCCTCATCCTCCATGTAAAGTAATATATCATTAAATTTTAGCCATAAACACTGATTCAGCTAGTGATTTACATGGAGTGGCTATAGATGCTGGCCAGGTATTTGTCAATTTACTAGGAAGCAATCGTGGAAAAAAAAAAATCATTCATGGACTGATTTTTAGTTCATGTTTTTCCACCGGAAATCTGGTCAGACTCTCTTCATTTGCTGTTCACTCCAGTTGAGAGACTGTCTTTGTAAGACCTGTGAGCATTCTTTTCTCAGTGTCTGAGAGGAAGTAGGGTTTAGAAGAGGGGAAAAGTCACCTGATATCAGACAGCTTTCTCTTACAAATACGGAGACTGTACCCATCTGGCAAACCAGAAAAGAAAGGCTCCTCTGTTTATATCTCTGTTTTGAAAGATTAAGTCCTAATGTTTCATTTGCATTTAAGAAGGAAGCTAAAACAAGACATATATAATGGGTTGGCCCAAATGAACTTTTTCCCCAACCCAGTACTAGACATGTATTCTTACTATTAAATTCTTCATCATTTACTAAGTGAGTTGATATATATAAGGTACAAGAGAACCACCTAGGTCCGAGATGGCAGACAAGTTGACTTTCATTAGACCTCGAGCCTCAGTAAGTGCTCATTTTAACACATCATATAAATGACAGACACATAGGTACCATGATAGTTCCTAGGTGGACCATAAAACGTCAAAAAGTGGGTGGTGGCCCAATTTCTGGAAATCCATGCCCCATACCCAGAATAGTTGGGATAATCCTCCCATTCATTGGTGTATGAAATTAACACCCCAGTTAAAACTGATAACCCCATACCTGGTGCCTCTTGACTTCTGAGATGCATGGCCCACAGTCTTATCTGTGGAGTACATATCTCTCTGAATAAACATTCTTTCACTAAAAAAAATGGTGCTAGGCATAGTATCTGGCACATTTATCATCATCATTGTTTTATTTATAGGTTCATTTATCTTGGGACTATGTAAGTGCCTTTTCTACATGAGAGCCTTGCTCGTTTGAAGATCAGTGATGAATGTCGCAGCCTTAAGGATGGGGGCAGAGCAGCTGTCAGCAGGGAAGTGTGCAGCTGGCTCGCTGACCTGGGGGAGGTAGTGAGGTGACCTTGGGAGAAAGGGGCCAGGAGCGTGTTAGCCTATAGGTGGGGTTCTTGGCAAGATTCCTACAAGGGGTCGCATTAGAGCTGAGACTCTGATACTGAGATGACTGACAGGTAGATGGCGACACCTCTGATTGTGAGAAGGACTTATTTAAAAGCTCAGTCAGTGCATACAATGGAATATTACTCAGCCATAAAAAGGAACAAATGTGAATCAGTTTTACTGAGGTGGGTGAACCTAGAGTCTGTTTGTTATAAGTCAGAAAGAGAAAAATATGTATTAACATACATATGGAACCCAGAAAAATGGTATTGATGATCCTGTTTGCAGAGCAAGAATAGAGACACCAACATAGAGAATGGACTTGTGGAAGGAAAGGGTGGGACGAATTGAGAAAGTAGCATTGACATATAAACACTACCTCATGTGAAATAGGGAGCTAGTGGGAAGCTGCTATATAACACAGGGAAGTCAGCTCCATGCCCTGTGATGATCTAGAGGGGTGGAATAGGGGTTGGGGTGGAAGGGAGGCTCAAGAGGGAGGGGACATATGTATAGTTATGACTGATTTGTGTTGATGTATGGCAGAAACCAGCACAGCCTTGTAAAGCAACTATCTTCCAATTAAAATAAACTAACAAAAGATAAAAAGCTCAGAGCACCACCTGTTCCAGGTGCTGCAAGTTTCATGGTGTCCTGAGTGTAAAGTGTAAGGCGGCAGGAGATGAGGGCAGGCAGAGAAGCACGGAGTCTGCTGTGCATTCGATGAGTGTTTCTTGAGCTCTCTGTTCAGGTGCTGGTCATCCAGCCCTCAGGGAACCTATATCACAGTTGGGGAAACAGCCTGTAAATAAGTAAATGTCCATTGTGGCAGGGAGTCGAGTGCTAATGGAGGGCCTTGTGTGTCAGATAAAGGAGCTCTGGTCTTAACCTGATGACCTTTAGGGAGTTGTCACCGGGAAGTGGCAGGTAAGATGAAAGATCACGTGGAGGAGAAGTTGGATGAAACCCACCAGGTTAGCGTTCCTGGTGAACCAGGGTAGGAACAGTGAAGGTGGGGAGGGATTTTATATGAAAAGCAGATACAAGTGGTAAAGTTCATGAGGCGGTACTGATGGCCGAAACCCACCAGGTTAGCGTTCCTGGTGAACCAGGGTGAGAACAGTGAAGGTGGGGAGGGATTTTATATGAAAAGCAGATACAAGTGGTAAAATTCATGAGGCGGTACTGATGGCCGAAACCCACCAGGTTAGCTTTCCTGGTGAGCCAGAGTAGGAACAGTGAAGGTGGGGAGGGATTTTATATGAAAAGCAGATACAAGTGGTAAAATTCATGAGGCGGTACTGATGGCCGAAACCCACCAGGTTAGCGTTCCTGGTGAACCAGGGTAGGAACAGTGAAGGTGGGGAGGGATTTTATATGAAAAGCAGATACAAGTGGTAAAATTCATGAGGCGGTACGGATGGGATGGTGGAGCTGAAATAGATGTATAGACACAGCTTTGGGGAGGAGGGAAGGGGCCTAGGTTTTGTTCGGTTGAGTTCAAGGTGCTTCAGGACAGAGTTGTAAATTTTCCTTTTTCATCAAACACTTTTGAGTTGCCTCTTTGTCGACTTTGGGGCTGTTTGCATTTTTGGCTCTTGCTGATTTATTTATTGTGTAACACTCTCTGGATTTAATTACCTAGCTGCATGGATGGGGTTGTTAGAGTTTGAACCCAGTTCCTAGTTCTCTGGGAGAGGGATTAAGATAGGTTTCTGTAAATGGTACTTTTTTCCTCAAATGGCATGAAGAATTGTGTCTGTGCAGCCCTGGTTAAGGCAAGGCTTGGAGAAGGACTCAGAATAAACAGACCAAAAAAAAAAAAAAAAAAAAAAATACAGCAGAGCAGTTTGGCCACATGTAATCCAAGCTTCATGTTCAGCCGGCAGTTGATTTTGAAGTTTTATATCCAATTTGCTTTTTATTCTGATTATCCCAAAACCAGAGAGGATTTTAGACCATCTGAATAAATAGAAGGAAGCGGAATGATGCTCTTCATTCTTCCATTGTGTCATTCCTTGTGCAGAGTTATTTTTATTTTATTAAAAAGGTGTAAAGTCACATAGGTTACAAGTTAGTAATTATTTTGGGTATAACCTCATGGCAAGAGCATCATGCCAACTATTCTGGGATAACTTTTTTTTTGCTATGTTGCTTGGCATGTGGGATCTTAATTTCCTGACCAGAAATCGAGCCCCAGCCCCCTTCTTTGGAAGCACAGCGTCTTAACCACTGGACCACCAGGGAAGTCCCTAGAATAACTTGTTTATTTGTTTGTTTGCTTTTCCTGGAATAACTTTTGACGTTTTGACCTAATTAGATGAAGGAGCTTATCTTATGGAGATTTCGAAGTTTTCACTGAGCACAGTGTTGAGTGTTCATGGTTTTTGTTTTTGTTTTGTTTTGCTGAGTGTGTGAGCAGGTAGCTGGGGAGGTGAGAAAAAAATCTGCTCGCCCAAGAGGACCTCTGTAGATCAGTGTTCCAGAAGAGAAGTGTTCAAATGGGCCTTCCTGTAGCTTTTGAAGAGGAAAACGGAAAAATGCCAGACATCCTTTGACTCTGGTTTTATCAAGTTCTCCATCATATGCGGGCATCTTCACATTGCATATGCATTTGAAAAACGTTCACCTGCAAACAGAACTTAAACCATTGGGCATGGTTGAGTCATTGGTAGCTTTATCTTCTAACATCTGAATTGATTGGAGAATAAGCAGATGAGGAAGCCTTCCTTGATGGTTCAGACCCTACAACGGTCTCCTTAGGCAATCTCATCTCTTTGAAGCTTAGTCAGAATCTCTCTCCAGCTTCCTGAAAAGCAGTTGTAGTTACAGCCATCATTCCTTGAGAACCTACCCGGGAGCCAGAAATTGTTTCGGGGGCTTCCCATGTCTACTCGCTCCACTTTCTAGTGGTCCTTCTGGGAAGGTATCGCTGTCCTCATCTTCAGTTCAGTTCAATCACTCAGTCGTGTCCAACTGTTTGCACCCACATGGACCGCAGCATGCCAGGCCTCCCTGTCCATCACCAACTCCCGGAGTTTACTCAAACTCATGTCCATCGAGTCAGTGATGCCATCCAGCCATCTCATCCTCTGTCGTCCGCTTCTCCTCCTGCCTTCAGTCCGTCACAGGATCAGGGTCTTTTTCCAATGAGTCAGTTCTTTGCATCTGGTGGCCACAGTATTGGAACTTCAGGTTCAGCATCAGTTACAGCATTCATCTTACAGTTGAGGAAATCGGGTCTCAGAGAAGCTGAGTTACCCAAGGCCACCCAGTCAGCGACCGCTGGAGCTAGGCCTCCACCCTAGCTCTGTTCTATCCTCTCTGGGCATCCTTGAGTGCTGGAGCTCTCAGGGGATGTCCTGAAAAGAGGCAGCCCCCATGTGTGATGGAGATGGATGTTGATGACCCCTGCAGGGGAAGGCAGCACATGACACCTGTCAGGACCAGGGAGCCAGGAGTAGCCCTTTGTGTGCTGGTGTCTAGAGGAACAGGTCCTGTGGCTGCTCATACTGGTGGTAGCTGAGTCCACCCTGCTTTCAGACCTTCCCGATGCTTTAAGTTAGGGCTTTCTTTGTGCCCTCTGGATTAGCAGGCCCAGCGCTGTCACCGCTGCTGACTGCAGAGGACTCTGCTGAGACCCTAACACCTTGGGGGGGATTGGTTTCTTAGGGAATAAAAAGAACCTGCAGTTTTGTAGATTCTTGACATGCCCAGGCGGACTGGCTCGGGCTTGCTCTAGGCTGGAGAGTGGACGAGATCTGTCTTTTTGGTGAGATGCCTCTTCCCACGAAGAAAGTCTGAAAGTGGATTTCTTGCACCTTATGTTTCAAAAGTGTACTTCTGGGTTTAGAAAGAAAAATTTTATTGGTCATTTTCAAAAATGGGTAACTCAGAGCAAGATTTAAGGAAGGAAGCGCTTGCTGTATATTTCTATGCCTTTCTCTCTGTCTCTGATTTCTTTCCTTCAGTTTACTCAGCATCCTCACGTGGGAGTCCAGGAATCAGGGGTGCCTTGGGGCTGGGGGCTCTTAGATACCTGTCATTCTCATCAGGAGAGTCAGATGAGAACGCAGGTGCTAAACCTGCGTTAACCTGACCCTCCGTTGCCATGTTCCAGAGATCATAAGTACTGTCCTGCCTGCATTTCAGTTTTGGAGACCCCATGAAACACTTGACAGAGGTGTGCTTCACAAATTGTGAATTCACAGAAAATATCAGTTATTGGGGCTTCCCCAGTGGCACAGTAGTAAAAACAAACAAACAAAAAACCCACCTGCCAATGCAGGAGATGTAAGAGATGCAGATTCAATCCCTGGGCTGGGAAGATCCCCTGGAGAAGGAAATGGCAACCCACTCCAGTAATCTTCTCTGTAAAATCCCATAGACAGAGGAGCCTGGTGGGCTCCCGTCCATGGGATTGCAGAGTTGGACACGCCTGAGCACAGCACAGCTGCAGCGCAGTCCAGCCAACTCTACTGGAGCTTAATTTGCTAACTGTGAAGTTAGCCGGAGACTTCATACCCATCCAGAGGTGGGCCTCACCTTTTTCCTGGGTTTCTGTCTGCTCTCAGCTGTTTCCTACGAGGCCTGGTTGGTGGGTTTGAAAAGGATTGTGTGTCGTGTGAAAAGGATTGGTGTCTAGGTTTATGTTTGGTGTCACAGCGCCCGCCCCCCCCAACTTTCAGTATTTGTCAGCCTATATTATTAAATAATTTTTTGAAATCTATTTTAAGTGTATTCAAAGGGAATAACATTAAGAAAAATAAGAGTCTTACAAATGGAACATAATAGAAAAATATGTTTCTTAGCTTTCATTGGAGGTGTCTGTGTGTGTGTGTGTGTGTATTTAAGGGCTTCTCTGATGGTTCAGATGGTAAAGAATCCACCTGTGATGCAAGAGACCCCAGTTCCATCTATGGGTCGGGAAGATCCCCTGGAGAAGAGAATGGCAACCCACTCCAGCATTCTCGCTTGGAGAATCCCAGGGGCAGAGGAGCCTCAGCCATGGGGTCATGAAGAGTCGGACATGACTGAGCAACTAACACTTTCACTCTTTACATATATATTAAAATTTTTTCAATTGTGGTATACAATATGCATAACGTAAAGTATACCATATTTACGTTTCTGTGATTCAGAAGCATTAAGTGTATTCCCATTGTTTTGCAGCCTATCTCTGGAAATTTCTTGTCTTGCCATACTAAAACTCTATACCCATTAAACAATTCCCCATTCTCCTCCTCCCACCCTAACCCCGGTCCCTGGCAAACTTGATTCTAATTGGAGATGGTACTGAACTACTATCAGTAGTTGCAAAACAAAACCAAAAAAAAGTGATTTTTCTTTTTTTTTCGGTCTCCCATTGGGAGGAATAAGCAAAATCAAATAAAGCAGACGTCTGAAAACTATGAGACTTCACATATATCTTCTGAGGTCTTATCATTGCTGTACTTATATAGAAGTTTTTCTCTAGAAGGACAGATATTTTGTGATGTGTTTGTTTTCTGTGTAAAACAGTGTTGGAACACCACCATTGGAGAAAGTGACAGCTAAGGCATTTTCAAATGTTTCATGGACTTGGAAATCACCTGTCTAGAATTACTAGGCTGGTAAAAATAACATAAACTGAATGGGATTATGGCTGGGTTTTCAGCTTTGAGCCCCTCACAGGTGACTCTGAGACTCTGCACACAGAGGTGATCTGAGCAGTCCGTATACGTACATGTTTTGTGTGTGACATCTTATGTTTTTACCCCCAACAACAGCATGAATAGACTAAACACTCTGCCTCGAGGATTTGGATCACTTCCGGCTCTGGAGGTCCTTGATTTGACTTATAACAACTTGAATGAAAATTCTCTTCCTGGAAACTTCTTCTACTTGAGTAAGAAACTTTTAATCCTATAAATCTCCTTAAAATGGTCCTCTGCATTCTAAAAGGGAAATTTATTTGCCAGGTTCCAAACTCCAAGAGAAATTATTGGACATATATATTCTTTTTTTCCTTCAGATTCCTTTGAATGTTCCCTCATAGCTCAGCAGTATGTATATTTGATAAATTGTGATCTAACACCATTGCATTCAAGTGGACTTGGTAATGTCATATTAACTTTATGATAGAGATTTTTGCCTAAATGAGATTGCCTCACATTTAGCTACAGAGCTTGACTGTCTTTTTAAAGAACATGCCAAAAAAATTATATATATTTATATATGTGTGTAGTATGTGACTTTCTCATGTGTTGCTATTAATTCTTTGTAGGCTTTTTGCCCCAAAATATTCCAATGAGTTAATTATAAAAATATACATTAATAAACCACTAACCAAATTTTGAACATTCCTAGCTAGGATTCTTGTTATAAGACTTTTAAAAAGTATTCTTATTGATATAATCTGTTTTATCTATAGCATATCATCAGAGACTAAGAAATCATCAGTCATAGATGAACACTTTATCCTCTTATATGCAAACACATTTCTTGCTGCAGATGCTTGTGAAAAGTAGGAAAAAGTGATTTTTCCAAGAACTCATAAAATATTTAGGAGAGAGTGTTGTCCTTATGTGAATGTTGTTTTTCCAAATAGTGACATAGCTGGCATCCAGAAATTCTGATTTTTCTGAGTTAGTCTCTGTAAAGTTTCATTTTTTTTTTTTTAACCTTCCATAAATACTTTATCAGGGCTTCCCTGGTAGCTGAGCTGGTAAAGAATCTGCCTGCAATGCAGGAGAGCCCAGTGTGATTCCTGGGTCTGAAAGATCCCCTGGAGAAGGGATAGGCTACCCACTCCAGTATTCTTGGGCTTCCCTGGTGGCTCAGATGGTAAAGAATCACCTGCAGTACAGGAGACCTGGCTTCGATCCCTGGGTTGGGAAGATCCCCTGGAAGAGGACATGGCAAGCCACTCCAGTATTCTTGCCTGGAGAATCCCCACGGACAGAGGAGCCTGGTGGGCTACAGTCTGGGGGGTCACAAAGAGTCAGACACAACTGTGAGATACTGAGAGATTAAACACCGCACATATTCTTTATCCCAGACTTTGTCAGGCCCATGAAACCAACTTTAACATGTTTTCATGGGCCATGGGAGAAATTGTTTATCTTATGTATATTAACATACAATTCTGTTGAATTTTAAGACATTAGAATGTAGTTTAATTCCTGTAAACAAACAAAACTACGTCTAATTATACTCCTTCCTTTTGGTTAAGGATAAAATGATGCCTTAGGGTTTTACCCTTCAGTAGTTTAGGGACTGATATCCTTGTATAATATAAACCTGCCTAAGTTAGGGTTTTCTCTGTTTTTAAATTCCACTGCATTATTTTAACTCCTTCGTCTTCATTTATTTTTGTGGTTAAGGCTATAAAACAAGTGGTAATAATTAGTCTGATGATGGAAGCAATGAACTATGATTCTGACCTCCATCACGAGAAAGCCTTTTGGTTCTTTATTTTTTGACCTAGTTCTCTACACAGCTGAGCCCTTTTGCCCTGAGCATTGATATAAATGACCCAGTGATTTTCTTGGTTTCACTCTGGATGCAAATTGAGCCATACAGGTGAATCAGAAGTAATTGAAGAAAAATAGCTATCTTTTCTGAAAGCGTATTGAAACTCTGTGCCAGAAGCTGCCAGTGCCCACGAGTTGTTAATTATATCAGTCCTCTTGGATATAGATATTTTCCTGAACACACCAGCTACACAATAAGCCAGTAAATCTAAGTTTGACCTGCTGGTTATTATCGCGAGCCCTAGGTGTGTCACAGGCTTTTCACCACGCCAGGGTTATTAATCAAAGCTGACTCCCACGTATTGATCAGACCTCAAATGGTTGGGTTCCATGCCACCCTGCTTATATATTGCTGTTTAATTTGCAGCCACCCTGCGCGCACTCTATCTAAGTGACAACGATTTTGAAATCCTGCCACCAGATATCGGGAAACTCACAAAGTTGCAGATAGTAAGTAATTTATCTAAATTCTTAGAAAATCAATTCACTCCTACAGCCCTTGTAGGAGTGGAATCAAGGCAATTTGAGCTGGAGTACGGTTTGTTTTGCAGGAATAAAAGCCACTGCTCCCCGAGACCGTTCGTTGCTTGTCTGCAGACTTTTGTAAATAAATTGGAAGGATTGAGCCTTCGAGGAAGAGAGGGCAAGGGCGAGGACGAGGGCCTCTGCTGAGCGCCTCTTTATGTGAAATTTGTTTTGACACCCCCTTGTTTCTCTTCTATTTAGCTCAGCCTTAGGGATAACGACCTGATCTCACTGCCTAAGGAAATCGGGGAGCTTACTCAGCTTAAGGAGCTCCACATTCAAGGGAACCGCCTGACCGTTCTGCCCCCAGAACTAGGTAAGGTGGCTGATGAATGAGTTGAGTTCTGGCTTTAATTATTAATAATGATCCCAGTGCAGCAACTCTGAAAACCCCTCTCTCCTCTTTTCGGCGAGAACCCTCCACCTGGGCACCCAGTTCTCATCCTTTCTAGTAGCATTTGTCATTGACCCGAGTTGAGCTGCTCTGGGTTTGACCTGCCCTGAGGCTCCGTTGAGCACCTGCAACTCCGAGCATCTCGACACTGCTGATGGCAGATGACCAAGCCTGGCTGCCTGCCTGGAGTCGTGGGAAGAGCCTGGCATGAGGAGTAATGGTCTTACCCAGGGCTCCCTCCTTTACCGGTGATGATGATGGCTTTTTTGAAAGGAATCTTATCAGTCATTTTTTTGATCATTTAGTTTTCTATCTTAATCCCTTGAAAACTTTTTATCATCAAATAGTTACAGTATTTATGACAGTTGCTTAAAACTAATGTTTCCGTACATGAGTGGGGTTCTCTCCTGATGCCATCTTCAGTGGGAATGGTTACATATGTTCTCATTGGGAATTCCTTGGTCCTCCTGCCGTGGCCCCTGCGTCTTAATAGGCTGTCTGGTCATTCAGATGGCCCTAGGTGACCTTACGACCTTCCTCGGAAATAACGTTCACACAAGCTCCTCTGTTATTGAGGCTATGCTGCTGTTCTAGAAAAGTTTCGTGAGTCCTCCTGTCTTGTCTTGTGGAGACTCTGGATGTCCTCTCATTTCTTCAGTACATTGAGCTGTATTGTTTCTCAAACTATGACTGTTTGCTTTTTTGCTCCAAAATAGCATGCTTTTATTTACTTGTTTGTTTATTGCATTTTATTGAAATATAATTGATTCACAATGTTGTGTTAATTTATCCTGTACAACAAAGTGATTCAGTTTTATATATATATATATGTTCTTTTTCATATTCTTTTCCGTTATGGTTTATCACAGGGTATTGACTATAGTCCCCTGTACTATACAGTAGGACCTTGTTGTTTATCCATCCTATATGTAAAAGTTTGCATCTGCTAACCCCAAACTCCCACTCCATGCCTCTCCTACCTGCCTTTCTTGGCAACTACTGTTATGTTTTCTATGTCTGCAGAATAACACAACTTTAAAAAACACATTTGACCCAGAAATTCTTTGAGGAAGTATCTCAAATGAGTGGTAGTTATGAGGCCAGTTGTTATCAATGAGAATGTGAGCTCTGTGAGAAAGGGGGTACATATGTGTTCCTTGCTCTGTCCCCAGCGCCTCCCACATGCTGGGAACAAGGTAGCTTCTCGAGAGATAAGTACTGAATGAGGTAATGATACGAAGACCTCAGATAGCAAGGTGTTGGGAAGGCTACAGGCGGGCCGAGTCCGGCTTCTGTCCAGAGCTGTCCAGGAGAAGCTGTGAGCCACACTTCAGATGTTCATGTGACTCCCTTTTGGGAAGATGCAGACACACAACGTTACCATGGGCAGAAAGCTCTGTCGGGCAGCGTTAGTCTAAAGGAAAAGCATTCACTTGGTTCCGCTGAACAAATACACAGTTCCACCCCAGCCTCCCCAGCTTCTGCAGCTCCTTTGTTGCTGAACGAGGTCTTGAGGAGTTTGTACTGATTTCATTTACTTTATTTTTGGTTGTGCTGGGTCTTCATTGCTGCAGGCCTTGCTGCTGGGTCTAGTTGTGGCGAGGGGGGCTACTCTAGTTGCAGTGCTTGGGCTTCTCATAGGGGTGGCTTGTCTCGTTGCGGAGCACGGGCTCGAGAGCTTGAGCCCAGTAGCTGTGCCACAGCGGCTTAGTCGCTCCACAGCACGTGCGATCTTCCCAGACCAGGGATCGAACCTGTGTCCCCTGCATGGCAGGCGGATTCTTAACCACTGGACCACCAGGGAAGTCCAGTTTGTACTGATTTTAAGGGCTGCGGAGTAAGTTGGCGCTGCCTCTTTGCTGGATTTTGACTTGCCAAGTCCTGCTTAAGGAGCAGGCTACAAGATCAAGAGATGTTAACGGTGTTTTTAAGGCAAAAAGTCTTCTTGCCAAAAGAAAGATTCTGGACAGGTATTTGCCAACCACAGATGTTGGCGTTAGGGATTCACAGAAAGCTTTTGCAGAATGCAAATACCTGCTCCCTCCCCAAAGTACTGATCCAAATCTCCACCTGTGAGACTAACTCTTGTATGATTTAGTAAAATTCACTTAGTGCTTCTAAAGTCTGTCCTTGATTAGTGTGACAAGGAGAAATTAAAAAAAAAAAAAGGTTTGTTTTATTTCATTTTTCAAGCACTGAGGCAATATAGGGTATTGGATTAATTAGTGATTTCTATCAGCTAAAAATTTGGTAGAAAAATACCTAGTTAAACCCACACATACCTGCCTACCTGTATATTTTAAAATGTCACATTGATCTTCCTATTTAAATATCGCACATAGTCACATTTGCCTAACACTTCTGTTATGCTCTCCAATACCAAATAATATATATTTTTTTGTTCAGGTCTAGGGTTGAGGAGAAAGTCTTTAAATGAGTTTGTATTTGCTAGCCATACCTGGAAAAACTTGGTCTCAGCATCTTTCTGGGGGCAGTTTTCCCGAACTGCAGGCAGACACTTAGCTGGAAATAAATGGTAAACCCCTGTCTAAACTCAAGAGGAAGACAGGTGATTAGTTTTGAACAGTGGTCTTTTTTTTTTTTTTTTTTTTGGCTATCCCGTGCCAAGTGGAAAGTCTTGGTTCTCTGACCAGGGATCACATCTGTGCTCCCTGCATTGGGAGACCGGAGTCCTAACCGCTACACCACCTGAGAAATCCCAGTGATTTTTTTAAAGTCAAGAATACTATAATGGCTAGTAGTATAATAATAGTTACTATAATATGTGTTAAGGTCTTGTGTGCCAAGGCACTACATTAGATGCTTTTCCTGCATTATCTAAGAATAGTAAGCGGACTTTTTAGAGATGATGAGACGGAGTCTTAGAAAGGGTTGGTGCCGTATCCATAGGGACACAGAGAGTCACGGAGGCAAGGTTTAAACCCTGGCAGCCCGTTGTGCAGGTCCGTGTTCCTAACCACTGGGGCGCACTCCTGCCCACCTATGTGCCACTGAGAGGATTCCTAGAAAGCTGATTCCACGTGTGAACAGAACAGGGCACCTGCTCGCTTCCCCAGACGGCGGCAGAAGGAGGGGACGCTCGCTGCGGCGAGTGGCCTGGCTGGCTGCGCGGGCGTGTGAGCAGCAGGACTGCAGTCACACTTGGCAAAATGAAAGAGCTGCAGTTCTGCTGTTCCATGCCAAGCCGCTTGCACAGTTGTTCTGGTTCTCCCCCCACCAGTCCCTCCACCCCGCACGGGGTAGCCACCCCGCCACAGTAGAGATGTCTTCCGTTTGTGTACCTGGTACCCAAGGCGGTTTCTGCAGCTGCCCTGGCTGGTGGCTGAGCAGCGCTGGGGACTGTGGACTTCTCTCGGTCCATCCCTCCAGCATCCCCTAGCTGCAGGACTGCTTCAGCATGTATTTTCAAGGGCAGATAATGATTTCTCTTCCCCTGTGTATTTACTTTTTATACATCTGAATAAACAAGGTAAAGGCTTTCAAGACTTCTGTGGACTTTCTTTTAAAAATAAATTTGGAGTTTATTAACTTGAAGCCTCGTAGGTAAGAGCATTTGAAGGAAGCAACGGAATGCAGATGAATTCTGACGTGTCGGGCCTCAGAACGTGCAGGGACACTGCCACATAAAGTCAAGGACTGGACTGAAGTCTTAGTACGTAAATGTATTAGTTTCCTTTTGCTGTGCACCCCTGAATAAGTTACTTTAACTGTTATGTCTGGTTCCCAAATAGTAAAGCACTTGCTTTTATGTTAATCAGTTTATTTGTATAAAATTAGATGTAAGGCTGGCCTGTCTTTTAAAAAAGTTTTTAATGGAGTATACTTGCTTTACAATGTTGTATTAATTTCTACCATACAACAAAGTCAGTCAGCTATATGTATATACACCTCCCCTCTTTTTTGGATTTCTTTCCCATTTATGTCACCACGGGGCATTGAGTAGAGTTCCCTGCGCTGTACAGAAGGTTCTCATTACTTATCTGTCTCATATGTAGTATCAATAGTGTGGGCTTTCCTGATGCCTCAGTGGTAAAGAATCCGCTTGCCAATGCAGGAGACATGGGTTTGGTCCCTGGGTCAGGAAGATCCCCTGGAGAAGGAAATGGCAACCCACTCCAGTATTTTTGCCTGGAGAATCCTCATGGACAGAGGAGTCTGTTGGGCTACAGTCCATGGGGTTGCAAAAGAGTTGGACACAACGTAGTGAGTAAAAAACAACAGTAACCAATAGTGTAGATTTGTTAATTCCAGTCTCCCAACTCACCTCCGCTCCCTGGGTCTGTCATTTACTCTTCTATTTCCTCATTCGTTCAAACATCAAGTTCCTACTTTAGACCAGGTTTTGTTTTTAAGGAACTGACTTTTCTAGTAATGTAGAATTCACATATCCAACAACTGTTTACTGAGTCTTTGCTCCATGTTTTATTTCTGGAAGATACAACAAAAAGAGACAAAAACACCCTTTATGACATTTTAGTTGGGGAGAGAGGATAGATGAATGGATGGTTGGATAGAAGGCATAATAGATCATGCTAAATGCCCTGGGGAAAAAATGAAAATGGAAGAGAGTGTTTAAATGAAGGGGTGGTGTTACTCTGTTCTATGGAGTTAACAAAGAAACTGAGATCATGGCATCTGGTCCCATCACTTCATGGCAAATAAATGGAGAAACAGTGGAAACAGTGGCAGAGTTTATTTTTTTGGGCTCCAAAATCACTGCAGATGGTGACTGCAGCCATGAAATTAAAAGACGCTTGCTCCTTGGAAGAAAAGTTATGACTAGCTGAGACAGCATATTAAAAGGCAGAGACGTTACTTTGCCAACAAAGGTCCATCTAGTCAAGGCTGTGGTTTTTCTAGTAGTCATGTATGGATGTGAGAGCTGGACTCTAAAGAAAGCTGAGCTCCGAAGAATGGATGCTTTTGTACTGTGGTGTTGGAGAAGACTCTTGAGAGTCCCTTGGACTGCCAGGAGATCCAACCAGTCCTTCCTAAAGGAAATCAGTCCTGAATATTCATTGGAGGACTGATGCTGAAGCTGAAACTCCAATACTTTGGTCACCTGACGCGAAGAGCTGACTCATTGGAAAAGACCCTGATGCTGGGAAAGATTGAAGGCAGGAGAAGGGGACGACAGAGGATGAGATGGTTGGATGGCATCACTGACTCAATGGACACAAGTTTGAGTAAACTTCGGGAGTTGGTGATGGACAGGGAAGCCTGGCGTTATGCGGTCCATGGGGTTGCAAAGAGTCGGACACGACTGAGCAACTGAACTGAACAAAGAAAGCCTCATCAGAAGCTGGTGTCATTTAGCCAGAGACCTAAGGGAGGGAGGGAACTTGCCTGGCAGAGGGAAAGGCAGGTCCGGAAGGCCTGAAATGACTTGTGTATGCTGGAACGGCTGGAAGACTAGTGTGGCTGGAGCCAAATGAGGGGAGGTGAGGGCTGGAAGAGATGGTTTTGGTAGGAAGTAGGGACTGGATCACCTCGGGATTTATGCCCTGAGGACATTGCATGGACTCTGGCTTTTACTCTGAATGAGATGCTGAATAATGCCTTCCCCGCTCAATGATGCCCCCTCCTAATCACTGAAATCTAGGAATCGACTACTTTGCATGATGAAGGGACTTTGCTGATGCAGTGTCAGAGTTTGAGGTGGGAGATTATCCTGGATTCGCACACTGAGCCCAGTGTAATTGTGAGGCTCCTACAAAGAGGGAGGCAGGGGAGACAGGGACAGCAGTAGAAGATGTGAAGTCGGAATCAAGAGGCTGGAGTCAGGCATGGAAGGGACCATAAGCCGAGGAATGTGGGCGCTTCCAGAGGATGGGAAAGCAAGGACAAGGATTTCCCCTGAAGCATCCAGAAGGAATGCAGGCATTCTGTGCTTTTCCAGGTGGTCATAGTGGTTAGAGTCTGGGTCTGTTTCAGAGGTAAAATTAACAGGAATTGGTGGTGAGTAGATGAGGGGGAGAGAGCGAAGAGTGACTGAGCTGTTAGGAAACAAAAAGGATGGGGAAGATGGTGGGAAGGGCAGGTGAGGGAGGAGGAGAGGAGCTGGTTATGAGCTGACTTTGGAGTATTTTACGTT
The DNA here is from genome assembly GCF_033118175.1 of Dama dama. Taxonomy (NCBI): domain Eukaryota; kingdom Metazoa; phylum Chordata; class Mammalia; order Artiodactyla; family Cervidae; genus Dama; species Dama dama. Next base: position 31,972,456 of record NC_083703.1, on the reverse strand, counting down.
TGAAATGCTGTTCGGATGTCAAGTTGAGAAGGCAGCTGATATTAGAATCTGGAGTTTAGAAGACAGGTCTGGGCTGCACATATAATTGTGAGTATCATCAACATAAGCGTAAGGCCACAGATTGGATGAGGTCCCTTGGATGTGACCACAGAGGGTAGAAGATAGAGCCATGAAGCGCCATAGTTCCTAAACTCTGAAGTCAGAAGGATCAGCCCAACCCTTTTAAGGGTTGGGCTGGCTCTTCAGCAAGTCTCTGTGCCCAAGTCAGGGACTGTGGCCTCCTCTCTGTGGCCTCATGATCAACCCCCACTGTTACTGCAGTGAGAATGCTTTATCTTTGTGGGGAAACTTTCTCCTGACATGTGAAGCTAACTCTGCCAGTGAAGGGCTGAAATAGACATGGTTGACATCTTCTGTTGAGCCTGCCTGAATCCAGGAGTATCTTTTGGAACAGTATATCGAGCTACCCAGCTGGAGAAGACATTTGAGAGTCCCTTGGACTGCAGGAGATCAAACCAATCAGTCCTAAAGGAAATCAACCCTGAATATTCATTGGAAGGGTGGATGCTGAAGCTCTAATACTTAGGCCACCTGTTGCAAAGAGCTGACTCATTGGAAAAGACCCTGGTGCTAGGAGAGATTGAAGGCAAAAGGAGAAGGGGGCAGCAGAAGATGAGATGGTTAGACAGCATCTCTGATTCAATGGACATGAGTTTGAGCAAACTCTAAGAGATGTGGAGGGTAGAGGAGGCTGGTGTGCTGCAGTCCATGGGGTGGCAAAGAGTCAGACACAACTCAGCGGCTGAACAACAATTCAGCTACCAGCCTATCTCTCCTTCAAAAAAGCAGCAACGTGACTGACTAAGGTTTCACCCCCTTTTAATTAGCAGAAGAATGAATTAATGCAGTGGAGATAAGACCTGTGTTAGTGGGGGATGAGGGGGAGACAGACATCCAGACCAATCCTCAGAACAGATGAAGCCCCTGAGTCAACAGCCTGACTGTGGTTTCAGAGCTGGTTACCCTGTAAGCAGTAGATTCTGTTCTGATTTCACATTTTCTGCCACACACATAAGATTTATGATCCATAAGAGCTAAAGATGTGAACTGTGTGTTTTTACATGGCCTCCTTCCTAAGTTTCCCAGGGTTCAGTTATTTGCACCTGGAATCATTTCTGTTATCTTGGTTTCTGGACGGTCATGGGAACCCTTCTGCATTTGTCACCCCAGTAATTGCTTCTGGAGAAGGAAGTCGCATTAGTCAGCCAGGCATGCAACAAAGCAGTGTTTTTAGATGTCAGAATGTAATCTACACCCATTTACACAGCCTATAGGAAGGATGCTTGCATCGCTACGTATATCTAGGCCTTGCTGGCTTCGTATTCTGCTCTACACACCACCAATCACAGTTTTTATTGCAGAAGTATGAGATGCTTCTGTATTCTTTCTAGCATATTTGTGAAGAGTGGAAACAAATATTAATCCCCTTCAGGGAGTAAGTGGTGTCATGAATTGTGAGCTTTCCTCCAATTGTATTCTCCAGGATGGACAGGATTAAGAAAAGAGTGGAAGACTTCCCCGGTGGTCCAGCGACTAAAACTGTGATTCCAGTGCAGGAGGCCTGGGTTCAATCCCTGGTCAGGGAACTAGATCTCACACGCTGCATCAAGGAGTTCGCATGCTCCAACATGAGATGAAAGATCTTGTGTGTTGTAACCAAGACCCAGCACAGCCAAATTTTTTTTTTTTTTAATAGAGTGGAGTATATACATCTCAAATCCTTCGAGTTACACCTCTTAATCCTTCTCTTAATAGTGTTGAGATGCTAAAGAAAAAACTTTCTCTCCTAACACAGAAGAGAAGGAGATATGGTATTCTCTTGTTGGGCAGTTAAGTCCCTGATTAAAAATGTCTTACCGCTTCATGCTATTGTTGCCAGTTATCTTATCCTGAAAGTTAAAATATATTTTGATGTATATAGTAGGTTATAGAGGCTTATCTCTTTGTCACTACACTTCTCTTCCTATCTCAGTCTCCCAGTTCCTTGTTCTGTGATAATGGGCAGGTTATTTTCTGTTCCTCCTGCAGAATGAGGGTAGTAGTGCTGTTGTGAAGATTAAAATAATAATATACACACAGTGGATTTTTATACTATTAAACGTTCACTGTTTAGAGACTGGGTGCCTGGTGAGCAGGAGTCTAGCACATTGTGATTGGCTGGATGAAAGAAAGGCTGAGACTTAGCCTCGGGTGAGGAAGGTGAGGAAATGCAAGGGGGAGTCCAGAGGGACTTCAGGGGAGAGAAGTGGGGAGGATGAGGTGAGGGCCCCATCTGGCAAACACACACAGTGGACAAAAGGTCTGGCAGGAAGGGTTTCATTGCCATCTTTTCAGTCCCATCATTGTTTTCCTGATACATGTTTGATTTCACAGGTGATTTTCAGGCTCAGCCCTTTTTGTGAATTGTGTGATTCAGACTGGGAGCAAGTCACTTGGTTCTTCCTTGTGGTTAGTTCATTGCTTGGTTGCTTCATTCACTCATCCATTCATTCATTCAGTCACTTCCTGACTTTGTGACGTCCTATATAACACTATGAACTTGTCCGTAAGTATTGAATTGTTAATAGCACTTGATCTAACTCATTTCTTCATCCCATGGTAAGATCTTAAACTACCTCCCTGCAAGAGATACTTTGTTTTTTTCACTTGTTTAATTTCTTACTGTTTTAGGTTGCCTTTTGTGACACTCTGCATTTCATTGACGATTTTTTTTCTTTTCCCAGAACTCTTGATAACCACTGTTCTAATTGTCTTCACTTTTTAATATTACAGATGTGTGCATACACCATAATCCTTTTGTCACTTGTCTACATGTTAGTAATTCATGTTTGAAGTATGCTTTCTAAGTCTTTATTATTTTGTTATAAATTAAAAGCATTAAAGATCCTAGAGCATAAAGTTGGACTGTTTTCAAGCTAGGCAAGCTATTAATAGTTTAGCTATCATGTGAAATATTTTAACTCTTTTCTTGAGAAAAGATGTGATGCCAGTTATTAGCCATCTCCAGAATAAGCAGATACCAAAGACATAATACATTAAACATTTTTTTCTTTTAGTCTAGATTCTCTGTTCTGGAGAATTATCTGCCCTGACTCAAAGCAACTTTATATTGTTATCAGAGCTGCTTTTCTCTGCCTAAATCCTGTTAATTGTGAAAGATAGAAATAGGTTATGGTCTGTCTGATTAGGCTGAGAAGCAGTCCTTCGAATTGACCCCCTTTTCTACCTCTATTCTTGGTTTTGTTTAACGTGTCCATTTTAAGACTTATGAACAAAATCAAGACATGGGACAGCATAGTTGAGAGTGCGGCAGGGGAATCCACTGGCCTGGAATCACCCACCGTCCAGTCTCCCAAGACAGACGACGTTGAACAGATCACTTACCTGCATATTACTCAGTGGCCATAACTCATAGCATCTGGCTTTTTTCCAACTGGGGTACACTTTCTAGTTTATCAGGACCCTCACCTGAGCCTCTGAAGATCCCTCTCTAAACAGAAATGAGGAAATTACATAACAGGGTTATACAATAATTTGTATATTTTTGTTTTCCTTTTCAAATTCACAAGTTACAAAAATATAACACAATATCACTGAGGGTTTATAAAATTTAGTTCAGAATGCTGCAAGTGGTATGGTCTGGAGAGTGTGCACAAGTTTTAAGTTACATGATAAACAGTCTCATTTCAAACTCAACTTGGTGGAAAAATGTCCAAAATTTGAGACTTTTTTGGAAGTGCTAGTCCCCTCACTTGCGTTGTTTCTTTTGCTTTTCTTCCTTCATTGATTTCACTGGCCCCTGTAGATAATGGAGTATGCAAAGCCTGGATTTACTTCTGGACTCAGACTCTTTTTTTTTTTTTTTTTTTTTTAATATTCCTATCTTGTATTGTGCCCCTTAACTTTTTTTTTAAACACCAAAAAAAAAAGTTGTTTCTATTTATTTGGATGCGCTGGGTCTTAGTTGCGGCATGCAGGTCTGTGAGAGTTAGATCCCTGACCAGGGATGTAACCAGGGCCCCCTACACTGGGAGTGTGAAGCCTTAGTCACTGGACCCCCAGGGAAGCCCCTGGACCCAGTCTTTACGTGTGACAAATGCTGCTCACACACAGGAGTCAGTGAATGCATGTTGGGGGCATTTGCCTGGCTGGCTTCATAAACATCTGCCTTTGGTGTAACTCACCTCATCTTCCTGGTCAGTAAAGCTCTAGACTTTTGTCTCTGTGTCCTTTAGAGGAGGTGACTGATTGTAGCTCTGAAACACTCCTTTGGGAACCTTTGGGGAAGTCGCCCTAAAGCCCTGGGTGATATCAAGGAGCCTGGCACAGCGCTTGTGTTCAGCGGGGACTAAGGGAACACTGCAGGTCTGCCAAGAGGAACCAGGGAGGGGCAGGAAGCTCAGAGATGCAGAAGCATCTCTTAGCATCCCTAGGGTTACATAGTTAATTATTTTGTTTTTAATATTGTAGCATTTCTGTGTTGATCCACAGAAGCAGAAAAGGATGTAAAAAGAAGGCTATAATTTACTGAGCACATAAACTTTTCCAGTAGGCATTTTGTATGTAGTTTGTCATGTAAATCTCGCAAAAGCTGTGAGAGATTGGAGGCTTTCTCCCCATTTTGTAGATGGAGATATGAAGCTGTAATAACTTGCTGAGGGTCACATGGCCAGATACACTAGGAGCCAGACATAGAACTGCCATGATCTAGAATAACTATTCCACGTCCACAGGGGTAGGACCATTGGCTGCTCTTACTTTGTGGCCATTCTAGGACAAAGAGAAATATAAAAGAGCCTATATAAAGCCTATATAAAGAAGTAGCATTTTGGGACTTCCTGGCAGTCCAGTGGTTAAGACTTCACCTTCCAGTGCAGAGGGCAGAGATCCCTGGTCAGGTAACTAAGATCCCGCTTGCCTTGTGGCCAAAAAACCAAAACATTTAACAGAAGCAATATTCTAACAAATCCATTTAAAGACTTTAACATTGTCCACATCAAAAAAGAAATCTTAGGAAAAAGAAATAGTGTTTATATGGAAAAAAAGTCACTGTGGATTAGATAATAATAACGATACATACCTCAGAAGACAAGCTGTTAGCCTGTGAAGTGGTTGCCACAGGTCATGATCTGTTTGCTTAATAAAGCAGTGAGCGGCAAGTACTTTCCTACGGAACTAGTAACTGTGTCACTTGTACAAAATTGACTTCGTCAGTCGACTGCGAACATTTTTGAAGTTACTTTTATGCCAGATAGGTTTACAGAAATACTTTTTTTTTTTTTTTAAAGCAATACCATATTTACAAAATGGTTTCATGGACTTTTATCTCACTTCTGTATTGTAGACAAGAAGAGCTTTTCAGTCACTTTAAAGTTGGCAAAACTAAGATGTTATAGTGAGGTTGTGGCTTGCCAAAAGCTTGTATTGTGGACATAGCTTGTTATTGACAGCATCAGATTTTCAGTTCCCATCTCTTGACTTAAACAATAAATATATTCTTCCCAATAGCATATCCATACATGTATCAATACTGAGTCTGTAGAAAGGTATCATTTATCATTAGATGACAGCAGTGGTCCCAAACCTATGGTTCCAGATACATTTCCAAGAATTTCATTCTTTGGAAAATAAAATGCGACTTTGAAGTTTTGCCTTGAATTACGTTGCATGCGCTTATATTTTATTTCTGTGTTAATATTCCTTTTGTCATACTTCACAAAAAAGTAAGATAGCCTATTCTTTGATTCCCATGGTCTTAGTTGATCATCAAAAGTGACTCCCACGAGGTCTTCCTACATGATATTTTTTAACAAGTTCTGTTTTATATGTTCTGTTCCAGTGCATCTTTAGCCCCAGAAAATGCTTTAAGTGTGGATTTTAAAAATGCTAAGTGAATTATATTTCTGCCTGGTGAGTTACTGCTTTAAAGGGGGTGGGAAGTTGCAACACATAAAACGTTTCCATTCCATGTTATAAATTTCAGGAAGCCCAGTGTCAGGTTGGGTATGATTGAGCATGGGCATCAATCTGTGTTAACACCAGCTGGTGAAGCAAGCCAGTGTTTCCAGTGGACCAGCCTTTGATTTAATAGGATACTAAATGTATTCCTGCCCTGGGAGAAATGCTGGCAGGGCTGAGCTTCCAGATTTAAATTTTTTTTTTTTTTAATTCCAGAAGCTTTTCTGTAAATACAGTTCCTATCACCTGAATACATATATAATATCTCACGTTTATGTAGCATCTCCCTAAAAGCCTCTCCTATATATTAGCCCACATAAAAAAATAAGTCCTGTTCTGCTGAACTAGACCTGAGTGGTATTACATGTGGGAATGTGAGTTTCTCAGTGTAGCGATGGGGGAGTTAGGGATGAGGTGAAGTGGAGGATGATGTCTTGCATGTTGTCAGCACCAGCAGTGTAGTGATAAAGCTAAAACTGTACCTTATCACGACTCATCATGAGTTAGCCTTTCTTTTCTTTAAAAATTTTTATTGGAGTATGATTGATTTACAATGTTTTGTTTCTGCTCTACAACAAAGTGAATCAGCTATACATATATCCTTTTTTTGGAATCTTTTCCCATATAAGTCATTACTGAGTATTGAGTAGAGCTCCCTGTGCTATACAGTAGGTCCTTATTAATTTTATATATAGTAGTGTGTATAAAGTAATCCCAATCTCCCAGTTTACCCCCCATCCCTCTTCCCTCACCCCTGTAACCATAAGTTTGTTTTCTACATCTGTGGCTCTATTTCTGCTTCATAAGTAAGTTCATTTTTACCATTTTTTTAGGTTCCACATATAGGTGATATCATATGATATTTGTCTTTGTCTGACTTTACCTCGCATAGTATGACAATTTCTAGGTCCATCCAATTTGCTGCAAATGGCATTATATATTTTTTTATGGCTAATAGTCCAATGTATATATGTACCACATCGTCTTTATTCATTCCTCTGTCAACAGATATTACAAATATGTCCTGGCTATTGTAAATAGTGCTGCAGTGAATATTGGGGTGCATGTATTATTTCAAACTATGGCTTTCTCTGGATATATGCCCAGGAATGGGATTGCAGGATCATATGGCAATTCTCTTTTTAGTTTTTTAGGACCTTCCATTCTATTCTCCATGGTGGCTGCACCAGTTTACATTCCCACCAACAGTGTAAAGTCTCCTTTTCTCTACACCTTCATTAGCACTTACTGTTTGTAGATTTTTTGATGATGGCCATTCTGACCAGTGTGAGGGTTAGCCTTTCTTATCTACATTTATCTAGACCTCTTTAGAATTTTCAGTTCGTACTTTCGTGAGTTGACTGCCTGCTGCAGGAAAGCCTCTGACAGTGCTGTTGATGCATCTGTGAAGTTTTGAGCAATAGCCTGCATTTTCATATTGGTAAACAAGCCCATGCCCATTCTTAGTCTATTTACAGACCACAGTACTCTCCCCGTTGTCTTTCATGTTTGCCATTTTAAGAAGAATGACTCTTCTACCTAGACAGCCTCTACCTACTTTCTGTTTTGAGATTCTGGTCTCTGGTCCCATAGGCAGTGATCTGTTGGGTTTGGAGAACAGCAATAAATGAAATAGGCATAATCCTTGCCCTCTTAAAGGGACTCTTTGGAAAAACAAGTACACAAAGACTTGAAAGTGACAGAATGGAAATTACAGCTAATACCCACACTTCCTTTATTATATTTATTCCTAAGCATTTTGCCCTTTTTGATACTATTATAAATGAAATTGTTTAGTGAACTTATTTTTGATTTGTTTATTGCTAGTATTAAAAATACAGTAGATTTTTGTTTTGATCTTATATCCTGTAGTGTTGCTGAACTCATTTATTCTCATTGTTCTTTTTAGGCTGTTCCTTAGAATTTTTTTCCATACATGATCATGTCATTTACAACTTGAGACAGTTTTACTTCCTGCTTTCCAATTTGAGTACATTTAATTTTCTTGTGTAATTCCTTTAGCTACAGTCTCTGGTACAAAAGTGATAAGACCAAATATCGTAGTCTTATTCCTGATCCTAGGGAGAAGGTATTCAGTCTTTCCCTAATAAATATTAGGTTTTCTGAGTTTTTTGTGTATGACCTTTGCCAGTTTTTTTTCACTGTTTTACTTTGGAAAGACTGAGTACCTTGCAGTGTCTGTAAATGTGTCAGAGAATATCATGCGTATAATCTTCCACATTATTGCAAATATTCACTTAGCCCATTTTCTCCTTCGTTCCTGGCATTTACCAAGTTTTTAACCCCTGTGGCTCAGTTGGTAAAGAATCTGTCTGCAAAGTGGGAGACCTGGGTTTGATCCCTGGGTTGGGAAGATCCCCTGAAGAAGGGAAAGGCTACCCACTCCAGTATTCTGGCCTGGAGAATTCCATGGACTATATGGAAGTCCATGGGGTCACAAAGAGTCGGACACAACTGAGCAACTTTCACTTTACTAACCCATAGAATAATCTCTTGGTCTTCATTGACTTTTGAGTTATCTTCTTAATCCACTGTTGTAGCAGAGACCAACCAGATAAGTTTGCATTGCCTGCCATAACAAAATAGATGACTTAAACAACAGATATTTATTTTCTCATAGTTGTGAAGACTGGAAGTCCCAGATCCTGTATCAGCAGAAGTGATTTCTTCTGAGGAAAAAATCTATTCCTGACCTTATAGAAAAGGTCTATTCCTAATCTTTCTCCTTGGATTGTTGATTGCTGCTTTCTTACCATCTCTTTTTTTTTAATGTATTTATTTGGCTGTGCTGAGTCTCAGTTGCAGCATGTGAACTCTTAGTTGTGGCATGTGGGACCTAGTTCCCTGACTGGGGATCGAACCTGGGCCCCCTGCATTGGGAGCATGAAGACTCAGCCACTGGACCAGCAGGGAGGTCCCTCTCCCCTTGTCTTTATGGTTGTCCCTTTGTGAATGCATCCACATTGGGTATCTCTCTGTGTGTCCAAAATTTCCTTTCCTACTGCAAAAGTACACAGGTCATATTGGATTAGAGCCCATGTGTGGTCAATCGCCCCATTGTGTCCAACACTTTGTGACCCCATGGGCTCCTCTATCCATGGGCTCCTCTACCCATGGGATTCTCCAGGCAAGAATACTGGAGTGTGTTATCATTTCCTTCTCCAGGAGGTCTTCCTGACCTAGGGATCGAACACACGTCTCTTGTGTGTCTCCTGCATTGCAGGCAGATTCTTTACCTCTGAGTCCCTGGGGAAACCCATTAGAGCCCATTCTTTATTTTAATTAAATAGCCTCTGTAAAGACCCAGTCTCCTAACAGTCACATTCTGAGGTCCTGGGAGTTAGGACTGCAACATGAAGTCGGGGGATTGGACACAATTCAGCCCTTTCACCACCAGTTTCCCTCATCTCTTTGTTTATAAGCCTTGGTGTAAAACATGATGTCTCTTGATTTTGTCTCATTGTTTACATGCTTATTTCTGCCTTCACTTCTTTTACTTTGCAACATAAAAGTCCTGTTCCTGTAAGCCTTTGTATTTAATCTTTTCAAGAATCCCTGACTCCTTTATGAAACCAGTGGAACCTGTACAGTTACTTTATCCAAAATGTATTTTTTCCACATATGAATTTTTACCTGTAAGTCAGAGAATTTTAAGATGCTCCCAGATACGTCCATGTACCCTTCGGTGTTGGATTCTCACCCAAATACTCCTCCTAACCTTGTAATCTAGGCTCTGTTAGCTGACAGGTACAGATGTCATTTATGTATATCTCCCAGATTTCCTTCTGAGTCACATGCAAATAAAGAGGTGACTGAACCCAAGATGCATGAGTGGCTTGTGCATGAAGTGATAGCTACAGACAGGAAAGAAATCCATCACTCATTTGATTGGTTCTCCTTCAAATCTAGTTCATAGGATATAGTGGGAGATGGTTCTACATAAACTTTAAAGAGGTCTTGGCTTTTTACCCGTTGCATTTAAAGGGTTATATGCTCCACTGTGAGACAAATCATGATTCACTACAATAGCAGCATTGCAGTCAGTCACATAAATTGCCGGTGAAACACTAAATCTGTCACTTTGTGTGTCTGACCATTTAACAGTTGGAATAGTGTTGGAAGAGAGGGCTGCCTGGAAACGAAAGAAGCAAATATAGTGGCAGATGCAATTAGCAAGATCAATGGTTGGTGTTCGGGGTTCATTGCTTGGTCATTTCAGTTGACCCAAGTGAAAGCAATTGCTATCCAAAAGACTTTGCTAGCTATAATTTGCTGTACAAGAATGCAGAAAAGTTAGTTGTCCAACTTTTTACAGTACCTTCGGAGTGTGTTATTTCTTAGCTTACTATGTTCCTAGGGCAGTGACCAAAAGATGAAGCCTGTTCTTTGTTTTTTAATTGGAGTGTAATTGCTTTGCAGTGTTAGTGTTCGTTCCTGCTGTCCAGCGAAGTCAATCAACCATATGTATACGTACATACAAGCTTGTTCTTTTCATTCATTCTTTTAATTGACATTCCGGAACTTTTGCTCTCTTAGGATAATTTTTAAGTTTTAGCTCTTCACTGACTTCTTTAAAAAAATCTTCTGTGTTTGAAGCCTTCATAACAGAACTTTGTGCCTCAGTTTATCACACCTTTCTTTGTCTGTGGACTACCGTAGTTTGCACAGACAAGTGATAACCCCAGGATGAACGGCAGCCAGTACCACTTTGAATAATGTTGAATTTTCTGTGTTAATCAGGTTTTTGTAACTTTTCCTTTGATCATCTTAAATTGATCAGTTTTTATAAAAGAGCAAGGTTAAAAATGTGTCAGTGAGATAATGACATGAATAGCTAGCTTTTATGAGTGCTTATCTCTCCTAAATAAGATATTTAATCCTAAATAAGGTATTTAAAGCCACTTTAAAATCCATTGAGTAAGAACCCATAAATAAACTATGGTAGATTATGAGAAATGTTTACAGCACAGTAGGCAGTTGAATTTGCAGTGTAAGTCTAATTACAGAGGATTTTTACATAGTTACATAGAAATGAGTTAATCAAAAGTTACTGACTAATGCCTTTGGAATTCTACGTAATTTTTATTTTTCTGTCTTTATTTTGTCTATAATTTTTCAAAATTTCTACAGTGCATTTGTATTGGCTTTATAAACTGTAACACGTTAGTTTTTACTGAATAACATAATGATAAACTACCTTAAAACCTGGTGGATTAAAACAGAGCCATTTTATTTGCTCAAAAAAAGTCTTTTTTGGCCTTTTGCCCCAAGGCATGCAGGATCTAGTTCCCCATCCAGAAATAGAACTTGCGCCCCTGCGGTGGGAGTATGGAGCCTTAACCACTGGACCTCCAGGGAGGTCCTGAGTTGTTCACTTTTCTGTTGGTCAGAACTGTGTTAACTGACATTTTAACTCTGCTCTCTTAGGTCTCTGGGATCAGCAGGGGCTTGGTTGATAGCCGGTGACCTAGGCTGGTCTCTCTCACCTGCCTGGGGCTGGCAGGCTGGCAGTCAAAGCTCTGCAGTGCCTGGATGCACAAGCACTTTGCAGGTTTCTTCTTGGTTCACACTTGCTAATATCCCATTGGCCAAAGCAAGCCCCATGACTAAGCCCAGAGACAGTCTGCAAAGAATCAAAGCTCATGGTTACAGGGAGGGGGCTTATTAGAGCCATTTTTGCAGACAGTCTTAGACATGAACAGTGAAATAAATGCCATTTAAAAAATTAGAAGAAACTCCTTGCCTAACCTCTGACTTTATAGCCTGGGAGAAGTCATAGTCTGTTTGTTTTAATCACTTTAGTGGTCTTATCTTTTCATTCTTTTGTGACAGTGATGTCCAGAGCAGATAAGTTAATTTTCCTCTGATTTTCTGACTTTCATCACCCCACCCCACCCTTACCCCCACCCCCAGTCTGAGTTACCAGGAGCTTGGCCTTATCCGTTCATTTTTCTTCCTCTTTGAAACCATGCACAGAAGATATCAAGAGAAGAAGAATGTCATGGAGATTAATATTGGATTGGCCAAAAAGTTCATTTATAAGATGTTATGAAAAAGCCCAAGGAACTTTTTGGCCAACCGAATACAAGTTTCACAGAAGAATACCCATTTTACAGGTCTGATATGGAAATATAAATAGTTGTTTTTGTACTATCACTAATAATATTTTATAGCTTCTGTAACAATATACTTAATTTGCAGACTTTCTGAGCCAGGGTCAAAATGTGTTACGTTGTACTTTGTAACAGGAGGTAACAACTTCCTTAGATATTCTAAGGGCTTCCCTGGTGGCTCAGATGGTAAAGAATCTGCCTGCAGTGCAGGAGATCTGGGTTGGGTGGGGAAGATCCCCTGAAGAAAGGAATACTCCGGTATTCTTGCCTGGAGAATTCCATCGACAGAGGAGTCTGGCAGGCTACAGTCCATGGGGTCGCAAACAGTCAGACATGACTGAGCAAATAAAACTTTCACTTTACTTTAGACATTTTATGAACAGTACGTTGAGGCCTTGAAAAGTTTTCTAAGTGGAAGAAGGTGATACATACTGTCACCAGCTCAAACGGCCAGTGTATTTCATTCAGCCCCAGAATATCTTTGCATACTGTGTTCATTTCCTGTTGGTGCTATAGCAGATTGCCACAAACTCTGTGGCTTCACACAACAATTTATTCTCATACTATCTGGAAGTCAGAGGTCTGAAGTCATTTCCACTGAGTTAAAATCAAGGTGAAGGCAGAGTGGGTTCCGGAAGGAGGTTTTGTGGGAGAATCCAGTTTCCTTGCCTTTTTTTCAGTTCCTAGTGCTTGTGTGTGGTCCTCCATCTCCCAAAATGCATCCATCCATCTCTGCTTCCCTCATCTCTGCCTTCTATCCCGCTGCTGCTCCTCCATCTTTCACAGAAGGACCTATGTGATGACATCAGGCCCACCCAGACACTCCCCCCACCTCAGGATCCCTAACTTAATCACATCTGTAAAGTCCTCTTTAACAGATATAAGCTGACATTCACAAGTTCCGGGGATTGAGACATGGAATATATTTGGGAGTCATTACTCATCCTGTCACGCATAGGACTGGACACATGAGCTTCATAATGCAGTAACATTCATGAAAATCATTTCTTTCAACCTCTCATCCCCCAGAGTCGTGCCAGCTGGCTGGTCTGCGTGGTCCCTCTTGACTTCAGGATCCTAATTCTATTGGGCTTTGGGTCTGCATTTGATGAAGGATGTAGGTGTGTGTATGATTTCATTTTCGTTATTCATTTCGGGGAGACATGAAGTTCGTATTGCTCTCCTCCCTCATTCTATATATTGATATTATGATTAATAGTTTTTGACACAAAACTATTTTGAAATAGGAGTCTTTGGTGACGTACTTTGACAGCAGTGATGGCATGCTTTTAGCGGCTGTAACCAGAGTAAGTTACGGGCAAAACTAGTTTAATATTCCATACCTGAGTAATCAACCCAAGATGGCGTGTCCAGAAATATCACTAAAATGTCAGCCACAAAATCTCTTTAAAATAATCCCATTCAGAGGACTCGAATCTTCCTTACTTGCAGTTATGAAATACCAACTTTTGTAAAGACACGGAGTCCTGAGTTATTTCTTTTTCCGAGATGCCAGATGGATGTTGAATTAAGTCCAGTTTTCAGCTCCTCTTCAGATAATTTTTTAAGTTTGTGGTGGTGTTCTGGATCCTTATCAGTATATCAAGTGTGTTTTTCCTCCTCCAGTTCCCCACGGCTCCCCACAGCCTGGCATCAGTGTGGTTGCCTTGGTACCTGTTTCTGAAGGATGTCTGCAGTGAAATTTGGTTGTTTAAATAGCACAACTTGTCATCTAAAAGTAGAAGTCATTAGCACGACGCCGTTTGGCTAGTGGTGTCTTGAATACTGTTTTAACTTCTTTCTTATTTTTATCACTTTACTGTTAATGTTTACTCGTTTCATCACTGGAAATTTTAGGGCCTTGCACTCAGTATGTATGGATCTGGAATGAAAAAAGCAGAAAGTTCTTCTTGAGAGTCTCCTGAAACTGGTGCTGAAGACAGTGGCCTGAGTTAGGCACTCTGTATTTTGCTGTTGTTTTTTAAAATTAATTTTATTGGCATATAGTTGCTTTACATTTGTGTTAGTTTCGGCTGTACGGCAAAGTGAGTCAGCTATGCGTATACATATATCCCGTCTTTTTTGGATTTCCTTCCTATTTTGGTCACCACAGAGCTCTGAGTAGAGCTGTCTGAGCTATACAGTAAGTTCTCATTAACTTTGTATATTTTGAAAGAGGAGAACTTTGAAATCTCAGCTCCACATTGACCCTGCCTGATCAGTAATACTTAAATTTTTTGTAGCTGTGATCCACCATTGAACAGCCTTCTGCTGTATCTTAGGAAAATGAGCTCCCAGATTCTTACTGGATTCTGTTTGAATTTTAATTGGTCTTCATTGTGATCATGAATTTGCCAGAAACACTTCCTTATCTCAGAAGAGGGAGAGTTTGTTTTTGTTTAATGTGGAAATTGAATTGGGTGCTCTGGGAAGGTTTGTATCATTTGTCTCTGTTCCGGTTAGCCAGTCCATGTAATTGTTACAAAAGATGCAGCCAGGTGGAACATCTTGACTCTGCCCACCCAGGTGAGTCGACTCTGAAGGCGGTGGCCTCTGTCCCTGCAGGTGAGAAGGTGGCAACCTGCTCCTTCACTGGTGGGCATCTTGGCAGAAATCACCAACTGGCAGTTTGTGCTGGAAGGGATGTGCATTAATTAGTTGCTTGAAACTCTACCCTCATTAACTCCAGGCACGTTGTTAGAGAAAATGATCTGTAGTTCAGAGTGTTGGTTTTGATAATAAGAAAACAAGTTTAATCATCAGAGTGTGTCATCTTCTTTATAAAACAGTCACATCATGTGTAGTTTCTTTCCTCTCAAGGGATCCTGTTTTTGTTTGTTTTGTCCATAAGACAAGCTAATCTTCGCTGAACCTTGTGGCTCATTTCACCCAGTGAGGACAGATCATGGACAGCAAAGTCTGTGCTTTAGGTACATTAAATTTTGTGCTTTTTCTTTTGTCTTGATGTGATAGAGAGTATGATGGACAAAAGGAGTGGGCTCCATTTTTTGACCCCAACTAATTCACTTTGAAAAAAAAATACTGTGTAGCTTTTATACAGTACTTTATGTTCTTTTTGTTCATTATCTTAAGGAACTAAAACATTCAGAAACCTCAAAACATTGGCTCAAAATTTCACCAACTTGAATAACAATTACTAAGTTTTAATGACTATCATTCGAGGTATGATTCTGATATAGACAAAAGGCTGGGTCAGAAGATGGAAAGGCAACCATATTGATAAGTAAAGAAAATAGTATTTTTTTAATGTTAAATTTTATTTGAATCTGAGAAAGGGAAATCAAATGAAGAAATTACAGAAGTTTTGCTGTTTGAGACAAAGAAACTTAAGGTAATAATTCCTAAAAGATCTCCCTATGTAAAAATTAAAATTATGGGCAACATTGAGGCATTTTATAGATATACATATGTTTTATATGTGAATATATATAACTATATTTTTATTTTTTTGTTGACTGTACCATGGTACTTGTGGGATCTTGGTTTACCAATCAGGGATTGAACACAGACCACATCAATGAAAACCCAGAATCCCAACCACTTGGCCACCAGGAAACTCCTGGTGTATTTAAAACTGTATTTTTCAAAATAGGTTGATGGCTTTTTTACTTTTGCTTAATTTTTCCTGGATTTCATTGTCAAGTAGTTCTTTTTCTAAGAGGCTTTTTTCAGATTCTGAGTTCTTCCCTACTTGAGAATGTCTGCCTTTTCTTGTTTAATAGATAGTTTGATAAAATAGATAGTTTGGAAAAAATCGTGAATAACCTTTTCTTTTCTAGAACTTTGTAGAACTTGTCTGTTGACATTGAATGTTGCTAGAGAGACATCAGAGGCCAGCCTGGTCTTTCCACTTATTTGGTGACTTCTTTTTCTACTAGGATGCCTATCAGATTACTTATTTATTTTCTCTCTCCCTCCCCAGTTATCAAGGCATAACACACAAAGATAAAAGTTCATACAACATACGCCTCTGGCTCAGTGAATTATCACCCTGTAGAAACTCACAGGTCAAGGAATAGAAGACCACCAGAGTCTCTGAACTCCCCCTCAGACCTCCTTCCAATCAACCCTAAGCTTTCTTTCCTTTCCGCTTGGAAGGTAACCGGTGTCTTCACTGCTAGTGTTATCACTTGGTTTTGCTGGGTTTGAATTTTGTATAAATGGAGTTATTCACTATGTATTCTTGTTTCTTTCCCTTGACATTATGTCTTGAGGTTGATCCATATTGTTGCATATAGTTGAATTTCATTCATTTTTATTCTTCCTGTTTTATGAATTATCTAGCGTCAGCCCCATTTCGCATTTGCGTTATGTATTTGCTAAGACAAAACCCCTCTCCCTTCTCACACCTTCCCCGTTCGGGGCCGGTGGTGGAATTAGAGAGACTCTGGGTGCTGTTGTGGCCCCGGTGCATCCTCTCCCTCTCCTCACATCCCTGCGCACGTAGTCAAGGTGCTCACCCTTCAGCTCCTCTAGTTGTTTGTGGTGAAGTCGAGTTTCTCTGGGCATATTCACTGGTTTCCTTTGCTCCCAGCAAACGCTTCTGCTTAGATAGGAGCACTTTAACACAGGCTCACTTGATGGGGCTTTTCGGATGGTTGGAAACCCCTGTATCACGTTGGAATTCTGAGAAGCTATGTGTCAGCTCCCAGTGTTCCTCCTCTTTTGCTACTAAATTTCCCTGAAACCAGCTACTGTTCATCAGAGTTCATCATATGAGATTGTGATGTTTCACTTGTTTCATTTAAGAAATCGTTCTTTCCCTTCTCCCAGTGGATTTTTTAAAATTAATTTTTATTGGAGTATGGTTGCTTTACGATACTGTGTTAGTTTCTGCTGTACATCTGAGTGAATCAGCTCTGTGTATACATGTATCCCCTCTTTTTTGGATTTCCTTCCCATTTAGGTCACCACAGAGCATTGAGCAGCGTTCCCTGAGCTATACTGTAGGTTCTCATTAGTCATCTATTTTAAATATCCCAGTGGATTTTAAGGAAGGGGAACACGCAGAAATGCTTCAACTCCATCCTGCTTAGCTGAATGTCTCAACAGTGACCTTAGGAGTAAGTACCTTTAAAATCTAAGGCAGATAGGAGAGATTTGCTGCGACGGGAGTGCAGTGGATCCACTTTCAGCTTCCTTTTGGTGCCATTTCATTTTGCCCCACCCGCCCCCGGCCTCCAGCACTGTGTCTACACCCTACTGTGTCCATCTTTTTGCAGGTTTGTCTCTCCTCTGTCCTGCTTTAGCCCTGATAACTGCCACCCTCGCTTCTTTGAAGCTGGTAATCTCAGAAGAGTGCTTTAACCAGGGGGGCGCCATGGTGGTGTGAGGCTAGCTTAATGTTCTCTTGTAGGTTTTTAATACCAGGGAATGGAGAATTATTGGATGCTACCTTCAGGCAGGAACTTAATATTATTGTTGATCATCAAAAAGCATCTGAAACCTGCCATCAGAACCCCTGCTTCTCTGCATCCCTGAGCTTGAGGAAGGTGCCCTTTGTTCTGTGATGTCTGATTTGGTGCCAACATGACACCTGAAGACTGAGCCCTAACAAAGAAAAGGTCCTTCCTTAAAGAGTATACACAGGGACTTCCCTGCTAAGACTTCAGGGGTTCAGTGCAGGGGGCCCAGGTCCCATCCCTGGTCAGGGAACTAGATTATGCATGCCGCATCTAAGAGTTCACATGCCACAACTAAGACCCAATGCAGCCAAATAAATGAATTTTAAAAAAACTTTAAAAAATAATAAAAAATAAGCTGTTATCTTCTTAAATTATCCTCCAGTATTCCTAGTGTTCTCATAGAAAAAAGAGTTTACACAGTTTGAAGATTTAAAGTGATGCCAGCATTCTTGACAAACTATTTTATTTAAAGGATGAAAGAATACTGGATATTATATAATTAAAGAGAAACTTAACTTTTCTCTCTGATTATCTCCTTCTCTTTCTGATCTATCAATATGGTACCTGTAGTTGAAAACAAAAAGAATGATAGAGTCAGATTGCCATGCACTTTACTCCCCTAACTCAAATTTTGTCCATTACTATAGTGATTACATATATAAATATACAGTACTTTGAGTTAAGTATAAGTCATGTGCTCTTGCTTGAGACCTTAATTTCCTCTAACTTCTGTTGTCTGTAATTTTGTCTATTTGGCTCTTCTGTAAACATTTGAAAGTGAGAGTGTTAGTCACTCAGTCGTGTCCAACTCTTTGGGACTCTTTGTGGCCGCCTCTGTCCATGGAATTCTCCGGGAAGAAATACTGGAGTGTGAAGCCATTCCTTTCTCCAGAGGAATCTTCCCAACCCAGGGATCGAACCCAGGTTTCCTGCAGGCGGATTCTTTACCATCTGAACGACCAGGGAATTTATGATTAATGTGAAACAGATATGAAACAGATATGTAGGGCAGACATTGTGCTGCCCCAATTACTCAGCTGTTAAGAAAGTGAAGATAGTGGCTGCTTTGGGCTGAGTTGGGTCCTAACTAAAAATTCATCTTTTAAAGCCCTGAACCCAGTACCTTAGAGCATGACTTTGGTTAGAGATAGGGCCTTAGAGATCATATTATTTAGAGATATCCCTGATACCTCCATTGGTAAAGAATCCATCTGCAGTGCAGGAGACCCTGGTTCAATTCCTGGGTCGGGAAGATCTGCTGTAGAAGGGATAGGCTGCCCACTCCAGTATTCTTGGGCTTCCTTTGTGGCTCAACTGGTAAAGAATCCATCTGCAGTGTGGCAGACCTGGGTTTGATCCCTGGGTTGGGAAGATTCCCTGGAGAGGGCAAGGCTACCTACTCCAGTATTCTGGCCTGGAGAACTCCATGAACTGTATAGTCCATGAGATCGCAAAGAGTCGGACACGACTGAGCGACTTTCACTTCACTTCAGGGCCTTTAAAGAGGTGATTAAGTTAAAATGAGGCCGTTAGGAGGACCCTAAGAGTTTGAGTAAATTCCGGGAGTTGGTGATAGACAGGGAGGCTGCGATTCATGGGGTCGCCAAGAGTCGGACACGACTGAGTGACTGAACTGAACTGAATCTAATTTGACTGATGTCCTTATCAGAAGAGCAAGTTTGGACACAGAGAGGGTTGTGCTTCCAAGAGGAAAGGCCGTGTGAGGACACAACGAGAAGACATTCGTCTGCAAGCCGAGGAGAGGAGCCTCAGGAAAGGCCACATCTGCTGACACCTGGATCTTAGACTTCCAACTTCTAGAATTGGGAGAATACCGATTTCTGTTAAGCTGCCCAGTCTGTGATGTGGGATTATGGCAGCCCTAGCAGACTAATGCGGTAGCAGGTGAAATGACTCCTAAAAGCCAGTTTGCTATCTGCAGGTTGTGTGCACATAGGAAATTTTGTATGATAAACTGTATGTTTTATATTATTATCATGGGTATGTGCTCTTTTAGGCATAACCAGCCAGTGGCCCTGATGCCAGTGCACACCAGAGTGCATTTGTCATCATCACTGTCCTTTTTCTTTAAAAGGGAAGAGAAGAGAAGAATGAAGAATGAGGAGGAATTGAGTGGAAAGAAATGAGCAAACAAATAGGTCCTTTCTTACTGTTGCCCATGGCACGTAGGAAGGAGCGGACCTTGGTTTGAATCTCAGCACTACCATTTTCTGGCTCTGTGGCCTTCGGGAGAGAGTGGCATATTCTCTGAGCCTCAGTTTCCTTAACTGTCAGGCACCTTCTCAGTTTACATGTTCCTTTATGAGCTCACACATAAGAGCATCTAGTCTGTGGTCCATACATGCAAAAACAGCATTTCCTCCATTTCTAAGTCAGTAGTTTATTACTTAAGCTAGACATTTCTTTTTTAAAAAATTTTTATTTATTTATTTTGCTACATCAGGTCTTAGTTGTGTCGTGTGGGATCTTTTGTTATAGCATACAGACTCTAGTTGTGGCATGTAGGCTTAGCTGCTCAGTGGCTTGTGAGATCTTAGTTCCCCAACCAGGGATGGAACCCATGTCCCCTGTGTTGCAAGATGGATTCTTAACCACTGGAGCGCCAGGGGAGTTCCCAATCACTTTCCTTTTATTTTTCTGAGAGGGTGAAATTGAATTGTGCTTTCTGAAAATAAACACAATCTGCCAGGTTGACCGGCCTCTGTGTGCTGGCTACAGCGCTTTCTGTCTTTGCCCTCTGCCCCTCCCGAGAGTCAGTTCTGTGTCCAGCTCAGTCACATCTCCAATGCGTGTCATTACTGCCCTACCAGGAGGCAGGGGGTGGGTGGGGGTGGGTATCCGTATCTGTGGTGGGGGCTGGGTAAGATGTAGATCAACAAGTGTGCAGTTGTTTTTAAAGCCCTTTCCCTTTTGGTCATATGATAGACACCCTTAGAGGGATATGGAGCCTCATGCTACTTGAGAAGGACACCCCTATCCTGAATAAGACACCTGAGAAAGCAAAATGAGTAAGACAAAATTCCCATCCTGTTTAGTGGGGGATACTGAAATGGAAACAGTTTGGCCAAAGAGAAAATTATAAACTGCAATAAGCACTGCAGAACAAGCAAAC
Organism: Dama dama; assembly: GCF_033118175.1. Classification (NCBI taxonomy): domain Eukaryota; kingdom Metazoa; phylum Chordata; class Mammalia; order Artiodactyla; family Cervidae; genus Dama; species Dama dama. The sequence goes on along the minus strand of NC_083703.1, from coordinate 31,951,745 downwards.
AGGTGCTGTGACAGTGAAAAATCATAGGGATCAACTTTTCAATGGAGAAATTCAGGCAGGCTTCCCTGAAGAGGTAATGCTGAACACACTGCATTTTACCAGGAAGCACAGGGGAGAAGGTGTTTACGTAGGTGCGGAAGCAAGAACCTAGTATGTTTGGATCGTTGCAAGTAAGTCACACATTGTTTGATGGAAAGTACCTCTAGATGTACTGTAAGTGATTTTTTGTGATACCATTTTTAAAGTTCAGTTGTTTAAAAATTTAAGGCCATAGTTCTGAGCACTGTGCAAGCCTAGTGTATTTATGCTAGACATCACCATTTACTGTTTCACATTTACATCGTCAGCTAGGGAGACCTGGATGTTGATTAAGCAGTAGGTCACCACTTGTTCTTATATGCTGATGCAAATTATGGCCAACCAAAACTTTTTTCCCTTTTGAACAACTCTTTAGGTCTCCAGATCATGAAGATTAAGTGAAATGATAAGTGTGGGGACCTCCCTGGTTGTCCAGTGGTTAAGGCTTTGCCTTCCAGTGCAGGAGATGTGGGTTCAAACCCTAGATGGGGAGCTGAGATCCCACATGCCTCTTGGCCAAGAAGCCAAACATACAACAGAAGCAATAATGTAACAAATTCAATAAAGACTCAAAATGGTCCACATCAATAACAACAAAAAAACTTTTAAAAAAATTAGTAATGTATAAAAAGGCACATATAAATTTGTTTACTCCATAAGGATGTCATTAATCTTTAAAACAACTTTTGCATTTGAAAATATATTAATTCTGTTTGTCCTTTTTCTCACAGTTTTTTATGATGATAATAATGAGGAATATCAGGATACTCTGAAATTTGACAGCAAGCTGGGATTTTGGGATTAACAACACTGTATAAACCAGTAGCAATGAGAGAAGTTGTTTAGAAGTGCCAGTGCCTGGATTGGCTCATTTGAGCTCTATTTTCTTGTAAACAAGTTGAGTCACTGTAACAGCTTCACATGTTAAAAAACGATTTTGTATTTGTGGATTGTTTTTTCCCTTGAGTTAGAGTATTATAGTACGTTCGTTCCTTTTTTATTGTTTAGCTGTGACAGTATTTCATATTTTTAACCCAAGACAGTTGGCTTTCCAAAAATACTGGAAACCAATTCATGATGTCATCATGCTCACCCAAATCCCAAATTGTGGCAAAACTCCGTTTTCTCTCTGTTATTTATAGTTAATGCTTTTTTACACGTGAAATGTACCAAGTCTGGTAAATTGTCTAAGATCCTTAGGAGGCTGGTACTTTTATCTCTTGAGTTATACAGTTATTTTACTTTGATTTATCTTAAACTTTAATGTTAAAGTTTTTAATTATATTAGTTTATGTCTGTGGCCTGGGCTTGACTCTGGATTAGCACTAGACTAGAAAGTACTCTTGTTTATAGTAGTTTGGGATACTTCCTTGCCTTTTATCACTTATACTGAAAGAAAGTAAATATTATAAAATTTAGAAACAGCAAAACTAATACAACATTATAAAGCAACTATCAGTTCAGTTCAGTTTCTCAGTCGTGTCCAACTCTTTGCGACCCCATGAATCTCAGCACACCAGGCCTCCCTGCCTATCACCAACTCCCGGAGTTTACTCAAACTCATGTCCATCGAGTTGATGATGCTATCCAGCCATCTCATACTCTGTCTTACTCTTTTCTTCCTGCCCCCAATCCCTCCCAGCATCAGGGTCTTTTCCAGTGAGTCAACTCTTCGCATGAGGTGGCCAAAGTACTGGAGTTTCAGCTTCAGCATCAGTCCTTCCAATGAACACCCAGGACTGATCTCCTCTACGATGGACTGGTTGGATCTCCTTGCAGTCCAAGGGACTCTCAAGAGTCTTCTTCAACACCACAGTTCAAAGGCATCAATTTTTCGGCACTCAGCTTTCTTCACAGTCCAACTCTCACATCCGTACATGATCACTGGAAAAACCATAGCCTTGACTAGACGGACCTTTGTTGGCAAAGTAATATCTCTGCTTTTCAGTACGCTGTCTAGGTTGGTCATAACTTTCCTTCCAAGGAGTAAGCATCTTTTAATTTCATGGCTGCAATCACCATCTGCAGTGATTTTGGAGCCCCCCAAAATAAAGTCTGACACTGTTTCCACTGTTTCCCCATCTATTTCCCATGAAGTGATGGGACCAGATGCCATGATCTTAGTTTTCTGAACGTTGAGCTTTAAGCTGCTTTTTCACTCTCCTCTTTCACTTTCATCGAGAGGCTTTTTAGTTCCTATTCCCTTTCTAGCATAAGGGTGGTGTCATCTGCATATCTGAGGTTATTGATATTTCTCCTGGCAATCTTGATTCCAGCTTGTGCTTCCTCCAGGCCAGTGTTTCTCATGATGTACTCTGCATATCACATACTCCTATTCCTATTTGGAACCAGTCTGTTGTTCCATGTCCAGTTCTAACTGTTGCTTCCTGACCTGCATACAGGTTTCTCAAGAGGCAGATCAGGTGGTCTGGTAGTCCCATCTCTTTCAGAATTTTCCACAGTTTAGCCCAATTAAAAAAAAAAAAAAAGAATAACACTAAAAGTAGAATCATCAGGTTTTTTTCTACTTTATATTCTACTATGTCTTTTCTGCTATAATATGTAGTTTTTGCTTTTATCGTATTTCTTAAGTCCTCAAGTAGGTGAGTGTGTGTGTATGTGCATGCATGTGTATGTATGTATTTGCACACATGGAAATACTGCTTTTGCATAGTTGTGGGGTTTTTTCCCATTGCATCTTTCTTCTGAGCTACAGTTGCTAAACTTTTGGGAAAATAACTTTCATCAAAACAGATTAAAATGGATTGTTAATGTATAACCTGAAGGACATTTGCCTTTTCTTTAGCATGAATAATTTTGAATTTACTGGAAATTGAGTTACAGTTGTTGCAGTTCTATTCATGTAGATTTAGCATTTGTGTCACTCACAGTTCTTAATTATCTTAGTACATATTTTATGTGGCATAATATCTGCACTCTTACCATCTACAGCCTCTGCAGAGAGTGTAACACATGGCACCAAAGTAATAAAAATATAAGCTCCGGAGTGAGAAGCAAAGCTGAAACAAGCCATTTTTACATATAACTTAAGTTTAGGTTCTGTGTAGTAGGCTGATCCCTTACTTAACCTTTAATAAAATTGGATTCAAGGGTATTTATATATAAATAAAAAATAAAGTTAATTTCATTTCATATTGCCACAGGAGCAAATGCCTAGGCATGTATTTCAGTGACATTTAAACTTCAGCATCAGACCTACTGGCTGCAAAATCGCTCTGCTTTTCAAACAACTGTTTTTATGTTTAACCATTAAAACTCTTAAGTTCTTGCCATTTGGGAAGGTGATTAAGATGATAATTATTAAGATTAGGTGATCATATTTGTACTGATTGAATCAGCCTGTATTTGACCTGTTATCTCCTGTGAACTAAAGTCATTTCCACTTCTTACATAATTTGGAAATGAAAATTTGATACACATCTGGATGTGTTTAAGACTCCATCTCCATCAACCCCTCATACCCTGCAAACTTTCATTAATGTGTTCTCTAGGTGTATGTGCATCTCGATTGTGGTTGGATTCTTTTTCAATATTTGTTCCTTAATTATTTAATATTTATTACTGTGTGGGGTCTCAGTTGCAGCATGTGGGATATAGTTCCCTGACCAGGGATCAAACCAGGCCTCCTGCATTGGGAGCACGGCGTCTTAGCCACCAAGTCACCAGAGTGTGGTCAGATTCTTTATGTCAGTTAGTGAGCATATCTGTGCAGTTTCAGATGTTGGGTGAAAAGGGAAGAGCCTCAGATCTGGGGGCCGTCCCGCTCCAGTGTTGTCATTTGATGCAGATATCGTGGTGTTGAGGAAGTGGTGAGAGATGGCAGAGACGGGGTATGGTGTCCTTGCCTCCCACCACCTTCCTTCCCTAGAGGGCAGCCTTTTGAAACTGTTGGAGACACGTGAGACCCTCAGAAGTGCTTTGACTCAGCCCCGATGATTATAAAATATGAGTCATGGCTATTTCTTTGTAGTAGTATAGATATTTCCTTTTAAATGATAAAGATCCAAAGAGACCAAAAACCCAACTGCCACTCTTGAGGAGCCTGAAGCAGAAGCAGGATACTGAGCATGTGCCCTGCACTCAAAACCACCTAAGAGGTGGGCAAAACACCTAAGTCACGCCTCTAGCCCTGGACACACCCTTACCCTCAGCCCGTGTAAGGAACAGGCTTGTCCCACTCCTTGGGGAGCCAACAAGCAAGGCAATCAGATTGTTCTCACTGTCCACAGTTGCAGCAGGGACCCCAGGAAAACCTTGCCAGGAAAAAAAAAAAAAGGTGATTGAAATATACCAATATCCACACCACCTGTGATCTGCCCCGGTTGCCTTGTCTGGGATTCCTCACCCACATTCAAACCTGTTTACCCTTTTTCTCTGATAAGAATTTCCCAGGATAATTTCAATTCTCTGAAGCATGTTTCCTCAACAATTCTGACTTAATGAAATGTTATTATTTTTAAAATAGTAATTTGTTCAGTGTATAATGACACAAGATTTGATTCTTTTTAAAAAAGACAAATTACCACATGATATTACTTACATGTGGAATCTTAAAAAGGTACAGGTGAACCTATTTGCAAAATAGAAATACAGTCACAGATGTAGAAAACAAACATGATCACCAAGGGAAAAGAGGGGAGGAATAAATTGGGAGAGTGGGGTTGACATAGACACAGTTCTAAATATAAAATAGATAACTAATAAGGACCTACTTTATAGCACAGAGAATTCTGCTCGATACTCTGTAATGACTTATACAGGGAAAGAATCTCAAACTGAGTAGGTACACATATGTGTATAACTCGTTCACTTTGCTGTACATCTGAAACTAACACACCATTGTAAAGCAACTATACTCCATCAAAAATTAATTTAAAAAAATACATGATCAATTTAAGCAAAAAAAGAAAAAAAAACCCACCAGAAACCCTTGGCCTTGTTTTCTGACTCTTGAATAGGGAAGTGCGTGCTCTATATTAACAGGGTCTGTTGAAAATATTCACTGTCATATTAATGAAAGCGTATCAGCCAAACACATTCCTCTGCCCGGGTATCTTAATATAGACACAGAATTCCTGGAGGTAACAGTGGTGATTCTAGACTGTGGTTCTGATGATAGGATTCTGGACCCTGTGAGGGAGGTAAGGGGTGTTTTTCTCTTTCTGTCTCTCAGTGTTCTTTACACCATGTCGTATTGTTGACTTTCGTTGACTTTTCCAGCAACATCTCAGTACCTTTTTGCAGGAAGAGGAAAATGTTTTATGTGTCCTGTACTGGGAACACCAAGGGCTTTTAAAGAGTCAGATAACCTGGCCTTTGAATCCCACCTTGAATATGGCGCTCAGCCTCCCTGAATGTTAGTTGTCTCTTCTTCTTTAAATGAGATAATAGTGATACTTTTCCGTTGTCGTTACTCCTTGAAATAATGTGGAGCTCCTGAAGCAACACCTGGTGCATAATATATGCTCCGCAGTTAATTGCTATTATAATTATGATACAGATGATACTAATGTTAGCTTTCACTACTTTATGTAAGCTGTTGTGTGTTTTTTTAACATCTTAATAGAACTGGTAGTAGTATCTGAAAATTCAGATTCTTTTTTTTAGTACTCCAAATAGATTTAATATTTGGGGGCTGCTTTATTTAAGCTTTTAAAAACATTTGATTGCTTAAATTTTTTTTATTATTATAAATAAATGGAAACTTTTTCTAAGTATGGTCCCTAGAGAAGACATCATCATCCCCTAAAGTGAAAGTGTTAGTCGCTCAGTCTTGTCCAATTCTTTGGGACCTTGTGGACTGTAGCCCGCCAGGCTCCTCTGTCCATGGCATTCTCCAGGCAAGAACACTGAAGTTGGGTTGCCATTCCCTTCTCCAGATCTTCCCGATCCAGGGATTGAACCTGAGTCCTCTGCATTGCAGGCAGATTCTTTACAGTTTGAGCTACCAGGGAAGCCTAAGGACTTGTTAGAAATGTAAACTTTGGGTTTTATCCAGGTCCTCCTAAATCAAAAACTCTGGAGGTTTTCCCAAGGCCTCCAGGAAATTTTGATGCCCATTCAAGTCTGAGAATCACTGCTTTAGAATAACTGGGAAGCACAGTAAAGGGTGATCCTCCCCTTCAGAAATAACCGCTATTAAGAAGAAAGAAGTCAAAAAAAAAGAAGAAAGAAGTCTTTGCTCTTTTCATGTATGCACGTGTGTGTATGTTCTTCTCGTCTTTTTCCTACACATATGTATATAACTTTTTTTAAACATATGATCTTCTGATGTGGGTTTTATAGCTTACATTTCAGCCTTCAATATTGTGTCATGACCATTACCCCATGTAATTAAATTTTATTTGAAATCATTTTTAACCGTATGACGACATACTCTGCCATCCTAAGAGTGTCTCGTAATATATTAACCAGCCCTTTAGTTGTTTGAGTTGCTTCCAGATGTTCTGGAGGAGCACAAGCAGCATAAATGAAATTTTGAATTCATAAATCACTGTGAATATCTATGTATCCTTAGCATAATTTTTTCTTTTTTTCCCCTAACTTTGAGGTATAATAGACATACAGCACTGTGTAAAGTGTACAGCATACTGATTTGACTTACATATATTATAAATAATTACCATGATATGTTTAGTTAACATCCATCCTTTGACATAAATACAAATGCTTTTTTGAATTTTGAGAATTCCTTTAAAAAATTTAGTTGAGTTTTACACTGGGAAGGAGGTTTAGAACTTATCAGTCTTGATATCATTCTTTCATAGATGAGGAAACCAAAGTTGAGTGCTTAAATGACGTTCAAGGATATATGAGTAGTTCATGAGAAACATGAGTTGAACCCAGATATGCTGACTTCTTTTCATATTTTTTATTAATGTTTATTGGAATATAGTTGCTTTCCAACACTATGTTGGTTCCTGCTGTACAGAAAAGTGAATCAGTTGTGCGATACATATATTACCTCTTTTTGGGATTTCCTTCCCATTTGTCACCACAGTACTGAGCTCCCTGTGCTACACAGGAGGTTGCCGTTCTTTTTATCTGTTTCATATATAGCAGTGTATTGTGTGTCAATCCCAATCTCCCGATTTATCCCACCTTCCCTTCCATCCTTGGTGTTCATAAATTTGTTCTCCACACCTGTCTGTTTCTGTCTGGCAGATAGATAAGTTCATCTGTACCATTCTTCCAGATTCCACATATGTGCTCACTTCTTTTGCAATCAGTTCTTTCCTCCACTCACATCATGTTGCTCTTCATAAAATGAGATAGTTGGTTTCAATTTCAGAATTCTTACACATCTATACTTGGAATAGATTACCGAAGGGTGTGATACCTTTATTGATCTTATAAGAAGTTGTGATTGCTGGAACTTATTCCTTGAACATCCATTTATTTAGTTTATGTTGTTGATATTCAGGGATGTCTCCTTGCGGGTCTCTGGGGTAATTGGGGCTTTCTCATTGGTACTTACATTTCCAACTTCCCGGGCAGTCAGAACATTGTCCTTGAACTGGGGGACTTCAATGGAAGGACAGTGAGGGCTGGGAGGACGCTGAGTGACCTAATGCGCTCTGGGACCCGACCCTCACGGGGTGCTGCAGACTGCCACCCTTCAGGGAATGAGATGAGCATTCCTAAATTTTTTCTTGGCCCTACTTTTTGTTTTTAATCTCACTTATTTTATTTTTAGCTGTGTTGGGTCTTCTTTGCTGCGTGGGCTTTTCTCTAGTTGCAGCCAGCAGGGGCTTTTCTCTAGTTGTGGTGCATGGGCTTCTCATTGTGGTGGCTTCTCTTGTTGCAGAGCACAGGCTCTAGGGCACAGACTCTTCAGTAGTTGTGGCATGTGGGCTCAGCAGTTGCAGCTCCCAGGCTCAGTATTTGTGACGCGCGGGATTAGTTGCTTCACGGCATGTGGGATCTTCCCAGATCAGGGATCAAACCCATGTCTCCTGCATTGGCAGGCATTTCTTTAGCACTGAGCCACCATGGAAACCCCACAGCCCTACTTTTGATCACAGACCTTTGAGAAGTTTATGAACTTGGGGGCCCTTTCCTTGAAAGAGTACTACCAGGCAAATGGATGTTTATTTTGCCTTCTATTTCAGGAGATGCAATGCAGGAGACCCCAGTTCTATTCCTGGGTCAGGAAGATCTGCTGGAGAAGGGATAGGCTACCCACTCCAGTATTCTTGGTCTTCCCTTGTAGCTCAGCTGGTAAAGAATCTGCCTGCAATGTGGGAGACCTGGGTTCAATCCCTGGGTTGGAAAGATCCCCTGGAGACGGGGAAGGCTACCCACTCCAGTATTCTGGCCTAGAGAATTCCATGCGTGGGGTTGCAAAGAGTCAAACGTGACTGAGCAACTTTAACTTTCAGGAGATGAATTCCTTGAGTGAATCTCTGTTTTAGGCAAATTGTTTTCCAGTATACATTTTTCTCTCCTTTGCAGATTTCGCTTAACGTAATAATGAGGAGTATTTTATATTGATGCAGTGCTTTCCAGGGTAGAGAATGACTTTGTATACCTTTGGGCTCCGGCCCACCATCCTGTCAATTGGTACATTATCCCCACTTGGCAGATGAGGACACTGAAGCTCAGAAAACACGGGGATTTACCCAAGGTCATTTGGTCAGAAAGCCAGTGAATGGTATGTGGCATCCAGAGCCAGACCCACTGGGCTTTAGAATATACTTCCTGGGGACTTCCCTGGTGGTCCAGTGGCCAAGATCTAGTGCTCCCAATGCCGGGGCCCAAGTTCAATCCCCGGTCAGGGAACTCTAGATCCCACATGATGCAACTTAAGACCTAGCACAACTAAATATATAAAGAAATATTTTTTTTTTAAAAAAGAATATGCTTCCTGATGTTACATAAACAATAAAAGGGAAATCTGTTAAGCAAAAGGTTTTTTCTCCCACCTTTAGAAGAAAAATGGGGAAATCCTACACAAAGGCCAGGTTTACAGCATGAGTTATTCACTGAACCTCCATGGACAGGGGCTTGCTGGATAAAGCAGCGATGGTGGTGAGCCCTGAGGATGCCCATGGCTCTGTTGATGAGGAATTGTATTTACCAGTGACTGAGAGACCCTTTTCTAGTCCATCTTAACCTGGAACACAGATGTCACATGGCCAAGAAGGGCACTGGGGAAAACTGTAAAGTGATCTTTTTCTTCATTCTTTAAAAGGGCTTCTGGGCTCCTCCACACAATACACACATAAATCAGAGGGGGCTGTTGTTGATTTGGCAGGGAGTTGGGCTTTTTAAAAAATCTCTTTCATTTAAGTTGTATGCTTCCCTTGACTAGATCGGAAGAGTCACAGTTTTAGTATGTTTCACAAAGCAGCAGTGCATCGTATGTATTAAGAGAGCTAAATGCCTGTTTTAAAAATGTGTTCCCAGAAGGCTAAGCAGACAATTGCCAGAATGACAGTGTGGCCTCGAATTCCCCGCAGAATAAATTTGAGAGCTGTCATGAGACATTCCAGCCTACTTGGACTGCATCGATGATGCCCAGAAAAAGCAGCAGCCTCAGACCCTGCTTCTCAATCCAGTTACGGCTTAGCAGACCATCAGGCTGTTCCTGCAGTGGGATGATGCCGTTTTAAATAAAAGGCACTGCCTTTGTACTAATTAGCATCCGTCTTGCATTTTGAATTATTTTTGATGATATCCTTTTCATTCACCTTATTCTTATTTAATCGTAAAAATAATTCATACTTGTAATCACATGGAGTTCTTGAGAAAGAAAATAAATAATTTACCCTTTATTCTATGAGTTCAAATCCCTTCCCCACCTTCATTTCCCCTCTTTGAGAAAACCCATATTAACAATTTGATATGTGTCCTTCTCTTCTCTTTCTCTTTTTCACTTAAACGTTTCCTCGTATCCCTAATATGAGATTTCCTTCTTCTATATTTTTTTTTAGAAATGAAATCATAACAAACTTGGTATACCCTGAATTTTTTAAAATTAGGGTGTAGATCTCTTCCTAAGTCAAAACATACAAGTCTTTGTCATTTGTTTTAATAACCAGATAACATTTCATTGAGTAGCCATGTTATTCTGCTTTTCACCTACTGAACATTCTGGTTGTTTCCAGTGTTTTATTATAGCAAACATACATTATTCCAACGTGAGCATGATTTTATAAGCCTCATGCTCGTTTTCCATTCAATAAAGTTAGTTGCTGAAGAAGTGAGAAAGATAGAAGCTTTCCATCTCCAGCTGCCATCATGCACTTCTGTAAAAATTAGAAGCCTCTTACATAGTAATAAGCTTAGGGATTTACATGTAGGATATCTGTATGTATGTATTTGGAGCAGCCCTTAATGTCGCTTTTATTTTGTGCTGGAGTTGTTTGTGGTTAGCTCCTGTGTGTGGATTTACTGCAGAGCAGAGGTGATCTCTCAGCTGTCATCATGTCCCATCTAGACTCCTTCAGCAGTGAATCAGTTTCCTGAGTTTGGGCAAATCCAGTATACTGATGATAGAGTACCCCATCAGCCACAGTTTGCTAGTTTTACCTTGTTAGACGGTGGCCTTGGAGTTTCGTGAGCAAGGGAGCCTGGCTGTTAGGATGCACTCATTTAAAAAGTGTTCCACAGGATTTTGGAATTAGGGAGGAAGGGAATGATGCTTCAATGACGTGAAAAATTTGCCCAGGTTGCCTTGATTGCTTAATATGCAATAAACGATGTTCCTGGCCATGCGTTTCAGGATTTGGAGTACTCAGGAAGAATTCTTATCAGTAGAATTATGAAAACAACCCATTTCTATACGTGCAAACAAGTCTGCTTATCAGTGGGGCCACGAGGCCTGTTGCATCCGATCACATGTTTCACTAGCGAGGGGAATGCTTGTGTTCCACACTTTAGCCTTTACAAAAGACCGTCGCATGGCAGAGCTGCTGTACTCGCGGTTCTGGGATGAAGCACATGTGGCCCCTTTGCAGGTAATAAAATGGAAAATCCAATTTGCAATTGCAGAAGCAGCCTGTGAGTGACAGATGATCTTAAGGGCAGCGCCGGTCAGAGGGTCACCACTCATTACGGCTCGGGCTGGCTCCCCACGTGGCCCGGGCCTCCCCACCGGAGAGGCGAGCGGAGGGAATGTGTGTCTGGGAGGCAGCCAGCGTGTCCGCGGGTGCACCCCTTTCTAGCTTATTAGATCCTTTTTGTCACAGTGCTTAATCCTGCCGCCTGATCCTTGTTAGAACAGCACCCGAGCGCTGCTCAGGCTTCTAATAAAGGAGATGGGCGAGGACTCCTAACTGGAGCCAGCCAAGCGTGCGGCAAGTTAGGGCTCCCGCAGCCTGACTGACGGGGCGCTGAGATGCTCCCTGCATGTTATTACTGCAGAGGGAAGCCGCCTCAGACAGCTGATGGATGAGCTCGGCTGAGGTCGGGGGAACTTGTTGCCGGGCCCCCAGGAGCCAGGTTTCAGCTTTTCACATGGGATGATGGCTGAGCTTTCTTCTAATTATCTTAACCCTCTTCTGAAACTGCTGCGTTCGTTCAGAGGGAGGTGAGAAAGCCAGAGACACCGAGCCGGCTGGGAGGATCGCAGCTGCACCGAAGCAGGTACTGCACCCTCCGCCAGTGACATTAACTCAGAAAATAAAACAGGCGTTTCCCCTCGCACCGAGTCTGCTTACGGCCCGTAGAGTCGGCGCTGGTGCTGGCTCTGGCTTGTGCGGTTTTCATCTCTGTCATCTGTAATAGTTGCCTGCTTTAAGATGCGCTGTGGACATGAAGCATGGGTTTCGTGTTTCTTTGTTAAGGAAAAAAGCATAGCGTCCACCACAAAGCTACTGTGTGGTCTTACCGCCCATCCCCCCCCCCCCCCACACCCCATGTCAATGAACATGAATCATACTTTTCTGCTAGGCTTCCCAGTTCCAGTATTCCATGAAGCACCTGTGAATCTGAAGTTTGGTATTAAATCTGACTGAGGATTGTTTGACACTAAGGTAAATAAATGGGGGTGGGGGAGGGTAACTCCATCCCTCCAGCCTCCCCCTCCCCCAGCTAGAGTGCACAGATGAGTTTGGAGTGATAGAAATGAAAATGCTCACGGTCCGTTCTGTGTACTCCCAACTTTCATCAGTATGAGATTCCTCTTCCCGCAGTCCCTGCGTGCTCCAGTTAGCAGGCGTCATTAGCGTCATCCTCTGCCTCTTGCGTCTCCGTTGATAGTGTTTAAATAGAGACGTACTAGGGACTGACAGCTCTCTGGAGGGTTCGAGGTCTCAGAAGAGAGGGTCCAGGGTACAGAGCTGACCTTTCTTGACGTTATTCCCCCAGGTCTGTTTTCCATATATGGCAACCAGGGAGCATCGAACTTTAGTACATTATTCTTAGAGGATTACCATTAAAAAGACTCCAGGCTTAGTCAGAGGATGTTACTAAGTACACTGGAAAGCAGGTTTGTCAGTTGCTGGTAGGAGAGTACAGGCTGTTCTTTCCTGTACCTGTATGTTGATTTCAAGGATGATCCATTAAAACCTGTTCATAACATACCTGAACCCTTGGATTAGTGGGCATGATGCTGATCAGGGTTCGTGTTCTTTCCCAATCAATAGAAATTGACTAGAGGCCAGATAAATTCAGGCAAGGCTTTATCCGGGCTCCTGTTGCAGCAGGGAGGAATGAGAACAGGTGATAGGTTCCCATGCTCACTCCCCAGGGGTGAGGGAGCTGGTTCCTTATATGGGGTGAAGATAGGAGTGTGTCCAAGGATTGGGCTGGAGGGGTGGCTTAGGTGGTTTGCCCACCATTTAGGTGGTATTGAGTGCAGGGTGGGGTGCACAGGACCCTGCTTTTGCAGTTGCCAACATCTACTTTTTGATCCAGGCTCTTTAGAAGTGGCTACTGCTGCTGCTGCTAAGTCGCTTCAGTTGTGTCTGACTCTGCAGCCCCACAGATGGCTGCCCACCAGGCTGCCCCATCCCTGGGATTCTCCAGGCAAGAACACTGGAGTGGGTTGCCATTTCCTTCTCCAATGCGTGAAAGTGAAATGTGAAAGTGAAGTCACTCAGTCGTGTCCACCTCGTAGCGACTCCATGGACTGCAGCCTACCAGGCTCCTCCGTCCATGGGATTTTCCAGGCAAGAGTACTGGAGTGGCGTGCCATTGCCTTCTCCAGTTAGAAGTGGCAGTCCGGCTTTTTTGGTCTTTTTGTATCTTTTGTCCATGTTTGCCCCAGCTGCGCTTGCACACACTTACTTTTAGTCCCATATAGTTTCTTCGTATTTCGTTGCTTGAGGAGAAGTATGTCTAGGTGGACGTCTTGCAGCAAATGGCCTCAGAAGCCAGTCTGTCTCAGGCAAACCCTGCACCTGGGTGGGAGGGAGCTGGAAATGCAGTCTGGGAAAGAAGAGAACCGTCTTCCTCTCCTGCTCCCCTGGGCAAATTTGGAAAAACTGAGGCTTGTCTGTGGGGTCCTTCCTAAACTCTTTCCCTGGTTCACATTGTTCTCACGCTGACCCAGAGCCTTGAAAAATACAGCAAGCCAAGAAATCCTCTGTGCTCCAGACACAGCTACTTCTCCTCTTTCCACCCTCCTTCTTCCCCAGAGTTTTTTTTGTTTTGTTTTTTAAGTCATATTCCTGTGATGCCCATCCATCTGAACCAGAAGTTAAATAGGAAAGCGGTCCAGTTGAGTTAGTTCATGGTAATGTGTGAATGACAGATTCCAGGAAGCTTGTTCATCGGATACACTCTACCCATGGGAAAGTTAGACTGAATTTTTCATTAGACTAACCAATTTGGGGGGATGAGGAAGAAAGATATGTAGAGCAGAGCCACCTCTATCAGGGAAATCTTTGCTTAGAAATTCGTTCACGTCTTCATGTAATTTATGCTTTTCATGGCTTTTTTTTTGGTTACTCATTTTAGAAGACCTTTTTATTTTTTTCTGAAGGTCTCATTGATTATTTCTTTTCACAGTTGATTCCATGATAATGTAAGAGGGTAGGGCTTGAAGGCAGAAAGAGGATATTGGGTAAGTGTAGGCTGTGAATTAGGTGAATGTTTTAAGAAAGAGCCTTTTACCTCTAGTAACCCCCCAACTTTAGGAGAATTTCTGCCCCGTGGTTACTATCACCTGGTCACTCGGCCCTTCCCTCAGTGACTGTGCTGCCTGAGGACAGTGCACAACATGATACACTGTGCGTTTAAAACACGACACTTCAGGAACTTCCCTGGTGGTCCAGTGATTAGGACTCTGAGCTTCCAATGCAGGGGGGGCATGTGTTCAGTCCCTTGTCAGGGAACTAAGATCCCACATGCCGAGTGGCATAGCCGAAAAATATTTTAAAAACTTAAAGTAAACATGACACTTAAGAAATACAGACTTGTTTGTAAATGGAAGACTTTCCCCAGAAACTTCTGTTCTAGTCATTTTTAGGAAAAGTGGAAATTGAAGAAAAAGAAGTAATGAGACAATTATAGGGACAGGAGGACATAGGGTATAGCAAATGAGGAAATGAGAATTATAGCAAAATTTAAACAAGCAATCAGTTTGATTCTTGGGAAGCTGAAAAACTTGTCTCCTGTCCAAGTAAAGATAAAAGCAAAACATATAAACAGCAGTCCACTGCCAGTAGTGTTACACCTTCGTAGGATACTTGGCTAAACCCAACATGTGCAACATTTGCATTTCCACTTATCCCAAGCAGTTTTCTGACTCACGGTGTAGAGCATAAAGCCCGTTAATTTCCCAAGTGATTTAATATCTGACTAATAATGTTTAACCATTAAGATGAGGAAATTGACAATATTGATAATCTTGGAGAGAAATGTATCTGCTTATTTTTGTACTTAACCAGCAGATTTTAAATAGCTTTGGAAATATCATGATGGATTACTCTGTTACTATTTCATAATATCTGTTTTCTTTAAAAGCATTTTATGAAATAGGGATCACTTTTCTGTTGGTCTGTTTTTCCTCTGTTATTCTGAATAGCTTCAAGTTCATTCAGGCACCCCTCTGAGATGACTGTAGTTTGCATTTCAGACCATCACAGTGAAGCAAATATCACAGTAAAGCAGATTACTCAAGTTTGTTGGTTTCCCACTGCATATAAAAGTTTTATTTATACTATACTGTAGTCTGTTAATTGTGCAGTAGCGTCACGTCTAAAAATCTACGTGTGCTGTGTGCTGTACTTAGTCATTCAGTCGTGTCTGTCTCTTTGTGACCCGTAACCCGCCAGGCTCCTCTGTCCATGGGATTATCCAGGCAAGAACACTGGAGTGGGTTGCCATGCCCTCCTCCAGGGAATCTTCCCAACCCAGGGATCAAACCCAGGTCTCCCATGTTGCCGGCAGATTCTTTACCGTCTGAGCCACCAGGGAAGGCCAACAGTGCTGGAGTGGGTAGCCTATCTCTTCTCCAGGGGATCTTCCCGGCCCAGGAATCGAACTGGGCTCTCTCTGCATTGCAGGTGGATCCTTTACCATCTGATCTACCTGGGAGGCCCCAAAATGTACATATCTAGCTAAAAATTTCTTACCGATGGACTTCCCTGGTGGTTCATTGGTCAAGAATCCACCTGCCATTGCCGGGCCCATCCCTGGTTTGGGAAGATCCCACATGCCACAACTCAACCCGTTCACCACAACTGCTGAGCCCGCGCTCTAACGCCCGCGAGCCACAGGTACTGAAACCCATGAGCTCTGGAGCCTGTGCGCGGCAATGCGAGAAGCCACTGCAATCAGAAGCCTGCGCTCCGCATCTAGAGAGTAGACCCTGCTCACCGCTGCTGGAGAAAGCCCGTGCACAGCAGCCAAAAATAAACACATATTAAAAATTTTCTTACTGATAAAAACTGCTGACCATCATCTGAGCCTTCAGTGATGTGTAGTAGTAACATCAAAAATCACTGATCACAGATCACCATAGCATAAATAATAAGGATAAAAAGGCTTAAAATATTGGAAGAATTACCAAAATGTGACCCAGAGACACAAAGTAAGCAGATGATGTTGGAAGAATGGCACCGAAAGACTTGCTGGATGCAAGGTGGCCGCAACTTTCACTTTATAAAAACTGTAGTTAGTATGTGCAGAGCACAATAAAGTGAAGTGTGATACAAGTCCCGTTGATATAACAGAAAGAAGGCAGATTCAGAGTATCATCATTTCTTTTAAGAAGAAATACTACATCACTGTCCTAGTAAACGTTTTTTTCTCATTTCTGAAGTTCAGATTAGCTGGGAAGTGATGTGCTTTGAGCAGCGCTTGCATCCTTAGAATATATTTTCCATATCCTGCAGTTATTCGTTATGACAAAATTGGCAGTTGGAGCCTCTGAACAGGACAGAAATGTTAAGAATAATTGCTAGGTGTCTTTGTTCAAAAATCTTAGATTGTAGACCAGGGGTGTGAAAATGGACTTCTTCAGTAGGACTTTCAGGGCAAGGATGTCGGTGAGCCAGCTGACTGCCATTTAAACCACATGCAGCTCTACTGTGTAACATCTGTCTCTCTCGTAGGCAAGCATGTTCTTTGAAGTTCTTTCTCACACTTCCTTTTCCAGTTTCAAATATACCAAACAGAAAAACATATATAGAGAATTAACTGAGCCATCAACACATGGTACCCAGATGCTGGCTACCTTTATTGGCTCATGTTTGGTTGATCTAGATTGACACGTAGTCACCAAACACTGTAGAAATATATAAGAGATTTGGAGTCAGAAGGCTTAGATTCAAATCCCTACTCTGACATTTTGTGTTCTTAGAGATATTACTTAATTTCCCCAAGTTTCTGTGTTTTTCTTACTGGTAAAGTGATGTCAGTGACTGACTTTAGAGATTGCTGGAGAATCAAAGGAGGAAATGCTTTTCACAGGTAATTTGTGAATAGGTAGGATATATTTGTGTGCATTTCTGCCCTTAACCATGTTATTGCCATGTGTTTAGTGCTGATTCTGAGATGTGCTTATGCTACCTGAGAGAGGCAGTAGTAGTTTTACATTGGCAGTGTTCTCATCTTTCTCCACTTGTGTCCTGCTTTGATGAAAAGTGGTGTTGATTGGATCAGGTTTCAGTCTTACTGGACAAATGGTGATGCACACTGTCAAGGTGAAATTGGGGGATGTCCTGATATTAAGGGTTCTCTCTATTCTGGAAGGCCGTTGTTGTTCCTTTAGCAAATACTGGAAAAAATGAAGCAAATGCTACATTTGTATGCATTCCTTCCAAGTTTACTTCCTTCTTACCTCTTTCTTCTACTCCCTCTCCCCTCTCTCCTTATCGCCTTCCCTTCCTTCCTAATTTCTTGCATCAGTATGCAATCATTGACATGGCTTATAGACTAGCAATGACTTGGGCTAAATGTTTTTAAAACAAATCAAATGACTCAGAAGATGCTTAAGGTTGTGCTGTGGTTACCAGGCATGCATTACTTCTTGAATTTGATTTCTGTTGGTTAGATGACCTTCATCTTTTTTTCTCTCCGTCTTTTCAGGAAACTTGGATTTAACTGGTCAGAAGCAGATATTCAAAGCAGAGAACAATCCCTGGGTTACCCCTATCGCTGACCAGTTCCAGCTTGGCGTGTCCCATGTTTTTGAATACATCCGCTCTGAGACGTACAAATAGTAAGTAGACTGTGATTTTATGAAATAGACTGGTTTTATGGTACTTGTAATTATGCTAGTTTAACAACCACAGATAGTAATTGTCTTTATTTATAGATTATTTTTCATTCACATTGTCAAAGGAAATTTACACCAGTTTTGCTTAGAAATCTTTTAAGGTATTAAACTGGCTGAATATGCGTGGCACTAAGGAAATTCATCAGACACATTAAGATCAGAACATATTCTTTTCTCCTTTGAATGCAGAGAATAACAAATGCTGTGAACAAAATTGTTAAGTGGTTTATTTATAAAATCAGTAGAGCATACTAAGAAAGCATCATTCTGTTCTTTAAGAGAAAAGATAAGACAGAAAACGAGGAGGGATCAGCTGGCTTAAGTCGCAGCATCAAAATCTTCCAAGTCCTTCCCTCTGGTCCAGGGCACCCCTGGGGGGTCCAGCATTAAAACCTAAGTATTCCCGCCTCTCTTTTCCTCAGGGTATTCGGGTGAGAAGGAGTTCTACCACTTCTACCGGCTCTGCTATTACTGTGTCTTCTGTTACTATTTTCTGCTCCCCCCACTCACCGCCCCCAAATTGAAGTGATCATTTCTCTCAGTGCTTCAGTGACCCTCTAATGCTGAAAGCTAGCCACCTCTAGTTTTAAGCAACTGCAAAAGACTTGAAACAATTCACAGTCAAGTTTAATCTGTTTTTGTGTCCAGTGAGAATTTAACATTCCAACTCTTAGAGAAGACCTCGGGGATCATTAAAGGCTGCAGCCAGTGGAGTCTCCCTTTTTTTTTCCTGGGTGTCAGACCTATTCCCTGCCCCTCAGCTCCACACGGCTTTCTCTGGATCTGTGTTGGAACAGTGGGTCAGATTTAACTGACAGGGCAGAGTCCTAGCCCATGAATGGCCAGTGGTGGTCCTGGTAGTACGAGTCCTTATGATGCCATGCTCCTGGTGACACATCTGGGACTCCTTTTGGTATATTTCCCGCAGACAGAATCACAGAGAAGGTAAACTGTGAAAGAACAATGATATATATTCAAGCAGAATAAACTGAAATTGCCAAAATGACGCATATCCTTGTATATGAATGCAACTTGAAGCATGGTTTAGATTTCTTTTAAGATGATACCTTAACATTTTTTTTGACATCTTAATATTTATCTTATGTCATAAGACTTACTAAAGAGTAAAATGAGAGATGTGTAGGGTGTGTGTTATTGTTTCATGAACCACATAGATATGAGCAATTATTATACATACATAGTTTTTTTTTTTTAATGAACATAGCTCAGGGTTGGAAATTTGTCTAGTTCATCATGAAAATGTGTGAAAGTATAATTGCAAATTAGCTGTTTATTGTTCGTTTGGTTTCTCTTAAATTCTTAATCGTTGCTAGCATCAGTTTTAGATTAGCCTCTAATGTTTCATTAGTGAATGGAAGGTTATGCAGTGCTTTGGTTTGTAGGGTGGTGTACTATTAGAAAAACATTGTACATAATAACTACAGAAAAATAAATAAGCTACCATTAATCCAGAATTGGGGGAAACACTCTGTTGCTTATTCTGGTTAATGATTTTTTAAATCTACCCTAATTTAGGATTTACACTAATACATTAATTTAGAATTTACAGAGAATTAGAGTACAGTGCATAGGAAAGTGCTTCTAATTTTCATTTCATTTCTAAGAGATTACATTGTGAATGTATGGATTTTGAGTACACTAGAGTCATTAGGCAATTAATCACCATTATGTGCTATTACAGGCAGTTTCTGTTTATTTGAATGTCGTTAGGATTCTGGATAAAGGAGAGGTGTTAACTGGGTTTATTGATACTTATTTGAAAGAGAATCTGTGATCCACTTAGTCCATGCCATGTTTGATGTATATATTCTTGTCTGTTTCAATAGCATTTTATATTGGGGGATCAGAGTCATCTAAGCAGTTTGCCCACTGGCTTATTTTTTTACATGATTTCCTCTTGGAGAATTTTGTTATCTTTTGTCCAGTTAAATCAGCATGGAAAAGCATAGAGAAGCGTGGGAGAGCCACTGTCCCCTTTGCAGGGGTACCAGTCAGTGCTCTGTTCACTGATTTGAGGAGTATGTGTGCCTCTGCTGCGAGAATGCCCTTGACATTAAACTCCTGGGAGCAGGGACCTCCCTAAAGTGAATTCTCTTAGAGTTCTCCCCTTCTCCCCTCCTTGGGAAAGAGAAGAATGTTAACCACTTTCTGTATCCCAGCTTTCTGCCCTCCTGTTCTCCCAGTGGAGCAGTGACCTTCATTCCTTGATCAACATACCAGCCAGAAACATGGCCTGTGAACCAAGTAAGACCCAGCCTCCAGTGCTCAGTCTGTTTTTTATTTTTTTTATTATTATTATTATTTTTTTTTTTCAGTCTGTTTTTTAAAAAAATATACTTGTGCAAAAATGCCATCACCATGTTTTACTGATTTTTATAACTTAAGGTCCTCTTTTAGAAGAATAAGTATATGTTTGTATATCCTCATGTAAATAGAAATCAAATTTAATTATTTTTTTTAAGCAGTCACTTCATAATTAGAGGACTTAATAGGATTTCTCAACTCTCTGAAAAATTAAATCTAATTAGCAGATATTTGGCTACTTTTGTAGAGCTGTACATGTGATGACTTGCACGGAGGCAGTTTATGTATTACACCGATATTTTTTTAAACAAGGCAAATGTCTTATTTGGTACCTTAGTCTTAGATCCTTTATTTTAAAACCTGTAGTTTCTAATCTTCACTTCCTCATCTCTTTTTATATAAGTCATGTACACCCCTTCCAATTAAAAAATCCTTTTTTTATATATATTGATCTTTAGCCTGTCATAAAAGCATATTTTAATTTTTTATTCTGGCACTTAAAATACCAATGAATCTCCTTTTTTTTCCCTCCCCTTTCTAACCAATCGACCCATTACCTAAATGAGAGCTTTAAGAACTCACCAGCTCATTTCATTTCCCTTCGTGTCCCTGGTTGAGGTTCAAGGTGACCTTCCTGTTCCCAGCGCATCCTAAGAGACCTTCCGAGTCTCGTGCAGCGACAGTCCAGGAGAGATGAATTATCTGATTTCCAGATTCTTAACAGACTCCAAGAGGTAACATGGATGTTTGAAACAAAACAGGGAAGTCAGTGTTTAGGAGGAATTAAAATACTTGACAGGGATTTAAGTGGATGAGGATGGAACAGGAGGGGATGTGGGCAGGTGTGGGCTGGGAGAGTGCTGAGAGGCGATTCTTCAGGAGGTTGTTTTGGGGGTACGTTTGGGGCATTCATCACATTCTGATGATTCCTCAGACGGAGCTTCCTCTTTGTTCATTTATCGTACTTTCAGCAAAGGGAACATATTGGCTGGTGTCATTGCGTTGCCCGCTTGTTGTCACTTATTCCCTCTGTCAAAGGAATTGGCTCCTTCTGGATGTCGACGCTCAAACCCTACAAGCGCGTTAGCGTTTTTGGGCTATTGTCGAGTAACTTCTGTTTCTGTGCAGAGTTATGATCAGATCGTCACCGCTTGTTAAGCTTCCAGGAGGCAGATTTTTTTTTTTTTTTTTTGGTCGCCGAGAGGAGAAGTCAGATTGGAGTCAGGATCCTTGACAAGATTCTTTGTGAAAGGGAGTAACTCACACTTTTCACATTTCCATCAAGGAAGGTGGATGGAAACTGCAAGCCATTTTAAAAGCTGACACGTTAACTCTTAACAAAAGAAGAGGTTTGACAAATGTTAAGCGGAAACCGTGTCGGTTGAAAGCGACATTTGGGAAACAGGCATTCTCATGAAGGCTGCAATTTGTAATGCCTGGCAGTCCTAAAGCCTCATTTCTAGACTGGCGTAACTCAAAAGCTCCTTCCCCATCATTCTTCCATCTTGTGACTTTCTTTGCTGTCCATCGAAAGGTGCCACACTCACGTGCTTTTCTGTTTTGTTTTTCAGTCCCATGCAAAGACATTCACACTATTATTCAGGTTACTTAGCGGAAACATTTTAACCAAGCAGTGCTTGGGGAGTGGTGGGCATTGATGGGAAAATGCAGGCAAATTTCTCTTCCCTTGGAAATCGAGTAAAATAAATCATCCTGTTTAGTTCGTAAGGAGGAATAAGGACTTTGATTCTGGTTCATATTGTTTCTCAAGCTGTTTTACTTGTACAATTAAAGCAAAATAATGTCTTCTTTTGTTCTGCACCTTGGGCAAACCTATTAGAGGCTAGAGTGACCATGTTGTTATTGTTTAGTCGCTAAGTCACGTCCGACTCTTTTCAGCCCCATGGACTTGTAGCCTGCCAGGCTTCTCTGTCCATTGGATTTCCCAGGCAAGAATACTGGAGTGTGTTTCCATTTCCATCTCCAGGGGCTCTCCCTGACCCAGGGATCGAACCCGCAAACTGGTGTGTTGTGCGTTGGCAGGCGGATTTTTTCCTGTCTGAGAATAGCCGTACCTGGGCTTTCTTAACTGCTATATCCTGTAATGGCTGCTGACTTAGAAGGGCCTTACATAATATAGATACAGCTGGTCTACTAAAAGGCTAAAAAATTTTGAACTTAATCGGTGATCCCATTTATTTAAGACAGCCCTTTGCAGAAGGAAATCCTGTCCAATAAAACTCTCCAAACATTATTTTTCGGGTGAAGTGTAAAAATGGATGCACTGAACAAGCAGATGGTTTTATAAATATCACAGAAGGCTGGAGGAGAGGGTTAATCGGCCAGGGCCTTGCTAGCTGTTAGTGGACTTCTTTTATGTAGTGACAATAGATACACAAGAAGACAAAGACTTTTCTCTTTATTACTGTATCTGAAAATAGCTCTACCTAAGCCCGAGAAGCACAGTATTTCTTTACATTAGACGTGAAAAAGAAGAACCAATTTTTCCTAACTAAAGCCTTCAGACATAAAGATTGTTTTTAAAAGCTGACTGTGTATCATGCTCCTGGTAGTGTGTATTTCCTTTATAGATGCTACATGTGTGATTTTAGTTCTTTCTTTAAGTTTTTAAGTGGATTCTCACATTTCCTCCGTAATACAAAATATGATTCAAACTTTTGACATTTCTGAACCTATTTGCATGTAACTGTTCATTTAACAAACCTTGCTAAGAAATACCAAAGAAAAAAAGGAAACCCATAAAATATGTTGTCTTTTGGACGGTACCATGTCACATCCCTTATTTCATGTTAACTTTCAGTGATGAGAATCACATATCATTCCTTTTTCTCCAGCTAGTATGCTACCAGTATAAGGAGTTGACAAATGTTAATTCCACTGAGTTAGGTTAGGACAGGACATAACATCAACCTTGGTCTTTGACTTGGTCCATCATCTCTTTTCTTTGTGTAGCCATGAGCTATTAATTGCCCTGGTAAATTTATCTCTCCCCTCTTAAGGAAGAAAACAGACTATGTGAGGTAGAGTGCAGGATAGTTCTTTTTCTCTTCCATTTTTGATAGATTGCTTACTGTAATTTACATTTAAAAGGAGTTTAACTTTTCTGCTTTTTAAGTAGTTTAGCACTGCTGTTCAGATGTACTTCAGAGATTGTTAGTATTTTTCCTTTTTCTTCATGCATGTCCATTTCTTCAATGTATAAAGTATGTACATGCCTTTTGAAGCTTTCCTATAATTTTATAGCTCATGTGAAACAGTTCAGTTTTTTAAGTGAACAGTGCTGCCCATTTGACATGCCCAGTGGACACGGAGCCTGGAAGGGTGCATTAGGGAACCTCCATCCCCTTCCGCTGTAAAGGTCAAAGGTGAACTCTGCCAGGGTTTGGAAACCAGCTTCAGGAGGCTAAGTTGGAATTTCTGAAAGTGTCCAGGAAACCCCGTTTTATAGGTGTGCTGAAATGTCTTTCACCCTGACGTGCCTTAGATGCAAATACAGACTTGGGAAAAGACTCCCTCAGTCTGCACGTTCATCTCTGGTCCTGTGAGGCAGTCACTCCTCAGCCACTTTGTGCTGGGTGAGCACTGTGGCATCAATTTTGACCCATGAGCTGAGGTTCTGTCAGTCTTTTTGCAGTTTATTTCACGACGAGGGCAGTTATCATGAAAGAGTCGCGAATAAACTTAGAGGGGCAAATGAGAAAAAACATAACTGCTCCATCAAGGCAAGAAGAGTGATGTTTACTCTGATCCTTATGCCACAAGAGACTTTTATGCGTGATTTTAAAGGCAAAACAATCATGTCTGTCTCTTCCCCTCACTGCATCTCCTCCGTCCTTGTATATTGACTCCCAAGCCTGCCTTCCACTTGTCTTGTGCAGCTGTAATGTACAATGTGATGTATTACAGTATCAATTGAAGGTAAATAGAATACAGATAATTTGTCCCTCTTGACAGAAGGAAAATAAACATAGTCTAGGCTGCATCTGCACTCCAAAAAGGAAATGTGTCAGGTTACTTCCTCTTCCAAAAGAGCTATTTTGAGTTCCATTTTTAGATGATACTCACTTGAAGTGATCATATCGAACTATGAAATATTGACCTACTCAAAGACGTGGTCCACCCTACATATTGATAACCTTTATTAACTCCCAGCAGTCTTCAAGTTCAATGCTGGATGCTTCCTGTCCAGCTAAGTTGAGTTATTGCCTGCCTTTGCTGTTTTTATTGGAGAGATAAATTAATAAGTGGCACTTTATAATCAAACAAAACTGTCTAATTTCTATTCTCTACATGGTAATATTTATTACATGCTGACTTTTTATTAAGCTCTGGTCTCTTATTCTGTTCAGGCATTGTTGGGGTTTTGTTTTTTTGTAATTTTTGACAATTAAGTGTTCTCCTGTAATGTTAGATACTGTGATTTAGAGTGAGTAATCTTATGAAAGGCATTTTTGTCAATCAGATAGAAAGTATGAGTTTTATGTCCACTGACATTTACTGACATCCAATTTATTCATCAACTATTAAGGAAAGAACCCTCTAGATTTGGTTCTCTTGTGTTTGACTATATCATTTCGTATGTATTTTTTAAGACTCATGATGTAAAAAGTTTGCGGTCAAGAAAATATTGTGTTCCACTGTCATAGTTAATTTTCAAACAGTCTCATTTGGAACCCGTACAGTTGTATCACCTTCAAAATGTGTACACTTCTTTTTCCCTCCATCCAGTGACACAGTGTGTGTTTAGAGAATACATAAATTGTTATTGAGATTTTGGTTATTTTACTTAGGCTGTTTTATTTACTGAGTAAGCGCCCCGCCTTCTTCTGTTTTTTTTTTTTTTTTCCTGCTGCTACCTAATTTTGTCTGATTTTGGCTGTTTTAGCCACTGAGCAGAAATTTATTATCTTAACAGCTCTAGAAATCGCAAGATCAAGGTGTGAACAAGGTTGCTTTTTTCTAAGGTTTAATTTGATTACCCCATAAAGACCCTGCCATCTTCAAATACGGTCACATTCGGAGTAACGGCACAGTCCAGCCCCTAATTCTGTGGTGACTCCACTGTATTCAGTTCTCTGTAGTTTGTTCCACCACCCTGTCTTTCTTCTCCTGTAGCCCCCACAACCTCGCTGTAGGCACATTCTCTTTATCAGTAAATGTGTTTAAATGCCTCTGGAAGGTCTAATCCACCCGTCCCCCCCCCCCCCCCGCCCCCCCGCCCCTCCACCATGCCTTTCTTAGGCATTTGACTTTCAGACTTAAAGCTTCTTTCAAAACACGTGGATTCACCATTGTTTCATTTTAGGGACACCGAGGTTAGGTTCTGGTTTAGCAGAGGGGTCAGTGTTTTTATTTGTAATCATTCTTTAAGAACAGACTGTGTTGAAACAGAGGCTGGTTAGAATCTGAAGATCCCTTGGGAGGGAAGGGCACCTTACAAAATGTCCTGCTTTGGTGAATTCAGCTAGACAGTTGAAGAGGGGAGAGTTCCATAGAGCTCCCACCATTGGACCTTGCCTTGTTATCTTTCGCAAGAATCTGTGGCTGCAAGATGCAGCACGGGGGTGGGGGTGCTTCTGGTGGCTTCTTGCTCTGGGACCCTGACTGGTAGATGCACAATTTTCTCTCTCTACTTTATGGCCCTACCTGGTAGCTACTGGTGTTTTGCCCTGTACAGTGTGAAGAAATCAGGGATTTCTTCTTCCATCTGGGGTTTCAGTAACCACATTTGGAGCCCTTTTATCCCATCTTGCAACCTTGTCTCAGGAGATTTCTGGGGTCTTAACTGGGCACGGTCAAAACTACTAAGGTCAGGGCACTGAATTCCCTTCTCATGTAACTAAAGCTGGTTAGCTTCTGCAGTGCGGGGCAGACGTCAGACATGGAGAGCATGTTTTCAGATAATGCATCGTGGCGTAAAGAGCCAGTGATGGACTTTGCTGGGACCTGTGAGGAGACAGAGGGGGAAAAAAAGTCTGTTCTTGAAGCATTGGTCTTAGAGGTGGCTCCCAGTCCCACTTTTGTGAGTGGCAGATAACTTCATCACACCCATATTCAGCTTTGCCATTTTAAAGGAATGAGGTTCAAGCTGGGTCATCTCTTAAGAGTCACCTCAGCAATGAGTTCTAATTCTCAATTCTCTGTTTTTTTGGGAAACATGTTTGATTGTCTATAACAATTCATTATTTTTTTATTTTAGTTTTATTCTTGATTTTGCCCCCATGTGGATTTTACTTTATTGATTTTTTTTTTAAAAGGCCATGGAAGATGATGATGACCCTGAATGTAAGTTGTTACAGGAAAACAGATACAAGCTAAAATGACCAGATCAACCTTTTTTATTCTATATTTTATGGAATCCCTAATATATGTTTGGCAGTAACTTATTCATACACATGAATTCCTGACACTTTCGATTCTTCAGACTTATTAATCAGTGTAGTCAGCACCAGAGCAATTTTATGAGACTTACCAGTCATCAAAAATTTATTATCAGATAAATCAAAGAAACAACGAGCATCTTAATAGGATAGAAAAAGTGGCATGTAAAGGATCGTTTAAGACTGTGCTTTTTTGTCGGTTGTGTGTTATATTTACAGCCATTATCAGCAAGCTTACTCATAATTTCATGCACCGACCCAGCAGGGTGGAAGTCATCTTCTTAGGTAAAACCTTTTCTCTTTATTTTCCTCTAGTAGAATATTGCGTGTGGTCTGACTGTAAGACTGAGAAGCACAGTATATACAGGAGGTGGGAAACATCAGCTTCCAGGGTTAAGCTTATAGCTTTTCTTTGAAAACAGTATCTACATTTTCTTTGGAATTTCATTACAGTTGTCATCCAGTCTTAAGACATCAAGTCTCAGGCCTCTCCTTTGGGACAAAATGGCTAAACTTGAGCTCTGTGAAATGGCACGTGGAAGTAGCAGTCGACAGATTGCCTCTGCTGTGGATGGGGCCCCATGTGCACCCCTGGCAAATGTGAGACCCGAGCTCTGTCTCCCGTGTTCCTATAATCCTGGCACTGTCTTTGAAGATAGAATGATTCTGATGATATAATCAAAGACTTGGGTCTCTGTTCTGTGAGATGAGCTGCTTGGAGGGGAATTTTCCCATCACTCTAGCCCTGTCGAGAGGGTCCCAGAATCTCACTATCCTGTGGGACAGAAGGACCATGGTAGTGACCCAGATAGGAGCTGGGCTGGCCCAGAAGGGCCCTGATGGAGATCCACTGGGGATGAACCCAGAACCACGAGGCTGGGTTACTTTCCATTAAAGATACAATCTACCTTTCTGTCTCAGTTCGCCATCAGTGCTGTTTTCTCTGCCTGGAATGTTCCTTCCTCATGTTTGCCTGCTGAATGTCCAGTTATTCTTCAAGAATCATGTTAAATATTGCTTCTTCAGAAACCTTTCTTTCCAAGGGTTTCCCTACTGCCCATTTAATCTAGGTTCCTTTTATCATCTTTCTTCTGAATCTTTTTGCTTAATAGCAATTTTAATATTTGGTTGCTAATTTTAATGATGGCAGTAGGAATTATGAGCAGTGACTGTTTGCCATGTGACGGACATTGTGCTCAGCTCGTTATCCCACGTGGCACTAGTAAAGGACCTGCCTGCCTGTGCCGGTGACAGAAGAGGTGTGGGTTTGATTCCTGGGTTGGGAAGACCCCCTGGAGAAAGGAATGGCACCCCACTCCAATTTTATTGCCTGGAGAGTCCCATGGACAGAGGAGCCTGGTGGGCTATAGTCTGCAGGGTTGCAAAGAGTTGGAGATGACTGAGGCAACTTAGCATGCTTTCAGCAGTTTATAACTCAATATTTATATCTGTGAATACTACCTATATTTGGGAAGAGGAGGTAAAAGTGCATGTTTTCTCTCCTTTAAGAAACTAATTTTGGGGAATTCCCTGATGGTCCAGTGGTTAAGACTTCGCCTTTCAATGAAGGAAACGCAGGTTTGATCCCTGGTCAGGGAGCTAAGATCTCAGCTGCCTCGTGGCCAAACACCAAAACATAAAACAGAAACAATATGGTAACAAATTCAGTAAAGACTTAAACAAACAAACAAACAAAAAATGGTTTTCATCAGATCAAAAAAAAAATCTTAAACAACAACTAATGGTTTTCGAAGCAATATTGCAGATTCTCTCATGTCTGAGGTATGCACATGGCAGCCTCAGTGTCTTACATGAATGACCCGCCGTCTCAAGCAGAAGAGCCCCTGACAGGTCACCCCAATGTCTGAAAGGAAAAAGCCAATCTGACATTGAGAAGAAACCAAGTTGTCATTCTCAGTTTCTGCCAGCACAGAATAAACAAGCCTCAAGACGTTAAAATGCATCCTCAACATAGTAAGTGAAGATGCTGTCTTCACGGTGGTCTTGCATCATTTGTGTTGATCTTATTTGCCCACGCTTCTCTCATGTTGGAAATGAAACATTTCCTTAACTTCACAAATGAAGGAGTTATGTCTGAAAGGGAGACCTTCCTCTCTATGAATCTGTGGGTCTGTGTCTTTGTCCATCAAGGGAGTGTTTTACCAGGCCTGTGGAATATGTGGTTGTGACTGTGAATGTTGGGGATGTTGCTGAGGAAGACAGGATAACCACCTGTCCTGGTTTATACTCTAAGTGGGGGAAGCCTGATGCCTGAAGACAGGGAGGGAGGTCACCTTCTTTTCATACTTCACCATTTGGTACCTATTGAATGTTCCATTTTCTACATGTATTCATTGTTGAATAGGTTATTTTATTTTATTTTTTTAATTTAACCTGCAGGAGAAAAAAAGCAGGGGGTACGTCCCTGGGGTTCAGTGATTAAGACTGCACTTCCAATGCAGGGCCTCGAGTTCAATCCCTGGATGGGGAACTAAGATCCTGCATGCTGCTTGGGCGAAAAAAAAAAAAATTAACCTACACAGCCCATGAACTTAAGAAGGAAGAAACCACGAAGAATGTAGCTGTGTAATTGGTTGTGTTTACTGCATGTCCCCTTTCCATTTACCTGTCTAGATTGAGTGGAATCATCCATTCTGATTGGTCTTTCTAAATTGAGGTACAGTCAAAACCTTCAAGGTCACATCACCTCACAAATATGTATCCTGAGTCTTGGAAAGAGACTCTTAAGTGAGAGCTCGAGAGAAGGTCTCTCACTTCCCACATCCACCCTCCCTGTTCTTGGCTTAAGCATTGTGAAATCTTGCTTTGTTTGTAACACCTCTCAGATTGCATCAGGTTTTTCCTGTATCCTTGAAGGAATCTGTAACAATCCAGTTCTCCTGCAGGTCCCAGTGTGACATGGGGAAAGGGGGTCATCCGCAAAAACATAACAAAAGAGACAAAGGAAAATTGAAAAAAAAAAACAAGACTGACTTCTTCATTGAGTTTCTTTATGTAGGGATATTTTCCCACCTTAGATTTTAAGGGATTGAAAGGTAAGCTTTTAGAAAAGATATATTTTTAATGTCACAAGAGGATTTGAAATATGGAAGAATGGGTCTTGTAAAAACTGATTATATTAGAGGAAGAAACCGAGCCTCGGATTCCCATATATGAGGCGTGGATATTTTTTGTTTTAATTCTTCTCTCATGTTTAATTTTTTTTTTTGGCTGTAAGCAAAGATGACGTGTGTGTTTCAGACTGTTTATGTGAGATTAGGAGCATCTTTAATC
This sequence comes from Dama dama, assembly GCF_033118175.1. Classification (NCBI taxonomy): domain Eukaryota; kingdom Metazoa; phylum Chordata; class Mammalia; order Artiodactyla; family Cervidae; genus Dama; species Dama dama. The sequence continues at coordinate 31,921,955 of NC_083703.1, read as the reverse complement.
TGTTCTTGTGCATTCTCAATAGAAACTGGGTGAGTGGTGATCTTTTAATAGAATGTGTCTTGCAACTAGGAAATTTCTTTTGGTGCTAAATTCTAGATAATTCTTAAGGGATGTGAATTTTGTCAATACAAGTTTTTATTTTGAAATACTTAAAATCTTGAAACTGTAATATTTTAGGTTTTCTGAGACCAGCTTCTGCTTCATTTTTGCAAGTGTATTTAATAAGTCAGGGCAATAAGAAAGATACTGGTCATCAAGCTGATTGAATAAAAATATCTTTCAATAATTTTGTACTGAAACATGGTTAGAAAAAGAAATAATGGTGCTTGGGGAAAATGTTCCTTCAAGACCACCATGTGAGGGTCTTCCCTGGTGGTCCAGTGGTTAAGAATCCACCTTTGACTGCAGGGGACATGAGTTTGACCCTGGTCGGAGAATTAAGGTTGCACATTCCATGGGGCACCTAAGCCTGCATGCTACAACTAGCGAGGAGCCTGAGTGTGGCAACTCAGACCCAGCACAGCTAAATAAATAAATTAATTTTTGTTTTTTAAAGAGACCACTATATGAGGGCCTCCCTGGTGGCTCAGATGGTGAAGAACCTGCCTACAATGCATGAGACCAGGGTTCAATCCCTGAGTCATGAAGATCCCTTGGAAAAAGGAATGGCAACCTACTCTAGTATTCTTGCTTGGAGAATCTCATGGACAGAGGAGCTTGGCAGGCTACAGTCCACGGGGTCACAAAGAGTTGGACATGTCTCAGTGACTAACACACATACGTGAGTGCATTCTGCAATACAAGATGAGTTTTGGTTTTACTGTGGCTGAAATACTGAGAATCTTAAGCAGCTTTTACTAAGAAAATTTCAGATGCATGATAGAGTCAGGTACTTTCAGTATCCTTTATTTTTTTTATTCGCATGCTAACATCCAGATGGATCAGTGACTAGTGACAGAAGTTGCCTCAGTTACACTAAGAGAATTGACTTTCACTGACTTCCTGCAGTGTTCCAGGCCCTGATAGGTTCGTTGCAGGCTTCATCTACGAGCATCTCTTGATTCCATGCAATAGATGTGGGTGTTTGCCCGGCTTTCAGATGAGTGAAGGCCTCAGGTTAGGTAAAAGGGCCAATAGTTTACCCAAGTCGTAGAGCCAGAAATCAAAATCCATTGACATGTACACACTGCTTTATTTAGAGTAGAAAGCCAACAACAGCCTACTTTATAGCATAGAGAACTCTGTTCAATATTCTGTAATGACATACGGAAGAAGAATTTTAAAAAGTATAGGTACATGCATCATTTTGTTGTACACCTGAAACAGACAACATTGTTAATCAACAATACTCCAATATAAAATAAAAATTTTAAAAAAAGTTAAAAAGAACAATGTCTCATACTCACCTTGTTGCTTTTTGGGTAACATCAAGGAAGAAAGGGAGGAAATGCTAAGTTTACGTTGAACTTCTCAAAGAGAAGTCAGTGTATGAGGCTTAACGGTTCATTCATGATCATTCAACTTTTCTGGTTCTTGAATCAAATCCTGGTAGGTTCCTTGCAGGCAGAGTGAGTCAGACAAGATGATGAAGACCCACCAATGTGAGATCACGAGCCATGTAATAAACCTGTGGATGATTCTGTATGTTCAGTTCAGTCCAGTCACTCAGTCATGTCTGACTCTTTGCGACCCCTTGGACAGCAGCACACCAGGCGTCCCTGTCCATCACCAACTCTTGGAACTTGCTCAAACTCATGTCCATTGAGTCGGTGATGCCATCCAACCATCTTATCGTCTGTTGTCCCCTTCTCCTGCCCTCAATCTTTCCTGTCATCAGGGTCTTTTCCAGTGAGTCAGTTCTTCGCATCAGGTGGCCAAAGTATTGGCATTTTAGCTTCAGCATCTCTTCTTCCAATGAATATTCAGGACTGATTTCATTAGGATTGACTAGTTTGATCTCCTTGCAGACCATGGGACTCTCAAGAGTCTTCTCCAACACCACAGTTCAAAAACATCAATTCTTTGGTGCTCAGCTTTCTTTATGGTCCAATTCTTACATCCATACATGACTACTGGAAAAACCATAGCTTTGACTAGATGGACCTTTGTTTGCAAAGTAATGTCTCTGCTTTTTAATATGCTGCTAGGTTGGTCATAGCTTTTCTTCCAAGGAGCAAGCATCTTTTAACTTCAGCTGCAGTTACCATCTGCAGTAATTCGGGAGCCCAAGAAAATAAAGTCTATCAGTTTCCATTGTTTCCCCATCTATTTGCCATGAAGTGATGGAACCAGATGCCATATACTTAATTTTATGAATGTTGAGTTTTAAGCCAGCTTTTTCACACTCCTCTTTCACTTTCATTAAGAGGCTCTTCAGTTCTTCTTCACTTTGTGCTGTGAGAGTGGTGTCATCTGCATATCTGAGGTTATTGATAGTTCTCTCAACTATCTTGATTCCAGCTTGTGCTTCATCCAGCCCAGCATTTCACATGATGTGCTCTGCATGCAACTTAAGTAAGCCGGATGACAATATACAGCCTTGATGTACTCCTTTCCCAATATGGATTCTGTATGTACAGCTATGGGAGAGAAAGGTCACAGCCTCAAAAGCACATTAACTGAAATCTAACTCTAAAACAGCATAAATGTGCAGCCTTCAGTGGATGAATACACATGGACCAGCTCAGCCAGGTCGCTGGCAGGAACGTAGATTTGTATTTGTCATTCTGGAACCATCCACATAAGGGGAATCAGAGGTGATACAGGAAACAGTCTTTCAGGAACTGAAGAGCTGGGGGAAAGAGACACCGCTTCAGGACGCCTGAAGGGAATACAGGACGGGGACATGGTTTTACAGGTGGCTAGTTTGATTCAGTTCAGTTGCTCAGTTGTGTCCAACTCTTTGTGACCCCAGGGACTGCAGCACACCAGACTTGCCTGCCCATCACCAACTCCTGGAGCTTACTCAAACTCCTGTCCATCGAGTCGGTGATGCCATCGAACCATTTCATCCTCTATTGTCCCTTTCTCCTCCTACCTTCAGTCTTTCCCAGCACAGAGTCTTTTCCAGTAAGTCATTTCTTGGCATTAGGTGGCTAAAGTTTTGGAGCTTCAGCATCAGTCCTTCCAATGAATATTCAGAACTAATTGCCTTTAGGATTACCGGTCGATCCCTAATCTGAGTCTGCTGCTTGGCAGCTGTATTCTTTATCACTGAGCCACCTGGGAAGCCCCAAAAGAAGTGATGCAAATGAACTTATTTACAAAACAGATACAGACTCTCAGACTTAAAGAATGAACTTATGTTTGCCAGTGTGGAAGAATGAAGGAAGGAGTAGTTAGGAACTATAGAGTCGGCATGTACACACTGCCAAACCAACAGGCTCCATCCTACTGTATACTACAGGAAACTCTGCTCAGTGTTCTGTGGCAGACTGGATGGGAGAGGAGTTTGGGAGAGAGTGGGTACATGCGTATGTATGACAGAGTCCCTTTGCTGTCCTCCTGAAACTGTTAGAGCATGCTCATCACCTTATACTCCAAGAGAAAATAAAAAGGTAAAAAAGTACTTCATTGCTAAAAACTGCTAACCAGCCTCTGAGCCTTCAGCAGGTTTTAATAGTAACACCAAAGATTGCTAATTACAGGTCACCATAACAAATACGATAATAGTGAAAAAGCTTGAAATACTGTGAGAATTAGCAAAATGTGACCCAGAGACAGGAAGTGAGCAAATGCTGTTGAGAAGAGGGCTCCCACAGTCCTGCTGCGTGTGGGGCTGCCCCAGACCTTCAGTTGGTAACAAATGTCACTTGTGAAGTGCAGGAAAGCAAAGCGAGATAAAACAAGGTCTGCCTCTGCAGCCTTTTGAGGTTTCGTCTGTTTCATGTTTATTTTCTTAGACACTAATATTTGATTTTTAACACAAATAGCTTTACCCTTGTATTCAGTTTTTCAGTGGCCTTCGGCTGCCCCTCCATCTCATTCAAAATCAGCCCCTTGTCACCAAAGCACTTTCTGTGTCATTCTGCCTAAAACAGACCCCATTACGCACCCTGCCCCTAACTTTATTTTTTCTGCCTCCTCCTGGACTGGAGGTTCCGCAAGAGCAGGGACTTCGTTGAGAGCACTGCTGTGTCCCCGGGAGCCTCTGATGGCGCCTGGCACCTGCTCGGCCCTCAGAGTCCTTGATGAATGGGAGTTGTTCTTTCAGCTGTACACTGTAGCCTGCCGTGTAGCCATTTCTGCTGGAGGAAATTGTCTTTAAACTGCACGTTGCACAGCCGCTACACGTTTTTCACATTTCCCTTTTCCTCTTGCGTCTGAATTGCTTCGACTTGATGATATTATTAGAGCCCCTTCCATCACCCAAGAGTCTCTGTGATGTTGCCAAGGCTGCAGCCTTCCCCAGCCAGCTACTTCTCACCCCATCTACCAGATCTTTGCAGCTGGGCTTTGGTTTTGTTTTTTTTAATATATGTATGATTATTTATTTTGGCCTTGCTGGGTCTTCATTGCTGCACAGACTTTTCTCTAGCTGTGGTGAGTGGGCGCTGATCTGCACTTGTGGTGCATGGGCTTCTCATTGCAGCGGCTTCCCTCGTTGTGGGGCACAGACTCTAGGGCACACGGGCTTCAGTCGTTATGGCACATGGGCTCAGTAGCCATGGCACGGGCATAGTTACTCCTTGGCATGTGGGATCTTCCCAGACCAGAGATCAAAGCCATGTCTCCTGTGTTGGCAGGCAGATTCTTTACCATCGAATCACCAGGGAAGCCCTTAGCTGGACTTTGAAATAAGCTCCACACATGGAAGTTTAGGAGGCCACAGTGGGGAAAAATACCAGAGCTGCAAGTGGGTAGTTGCCCTGGACTCTGCCCATGAGCTGGGTTTTGCTTTTGCATCAGCCAGTCTGCCATCCTTTACCATACACCTGTGCGTGGAGGACTTAGATTTTGGCTGCTTTACCTTAGAACACAGGTGTGGCTTTATTCTCCATCAGGATACTGTGAAAGAGTCTATTGAAGGTGACTTGGCAGGCTTTGAACCATAGTCACTACTGAGGAATAAATGTCAAAGAAAAGAGGATGAGAGGGGGGCAGTCCCTCCTCCCAGCCTTCAAACTATGTTTCGTTGACAAGTCAGAAAAACAATTCTGAACCTAGATGTGAAAGGGCAGAAGGAATCCCTCTGACATCACTCAAGGAACCAGAGGACTCCGGTTCAGCTGCCTGGAGAAGGAGCCCTCACCTGCAGCAAGTGGGGTGTCACCTGCCTGTGGCATTTGAGGTGCAGTCAGGCTTAGAAGATGCCCAACGGAGGGAGGAGGAGTGATGTGGAGATGTGGGGTGTGCTTGGGGAGATACTGGACTCCTCTGCCCTGGTGTCTTCAGTGGTAAAGAATCCACCTGCCAGTGCAGGAGATGCGGATTTGATTCCTGGGTCACAAAGCTCCTTGGAGAAAGAAATGGCAACCCACTCCAGTATTCTTGCCTGGAGAATCCTATGGACAGAGGAGCCTGGCGGGCTGTATAGTCCATGGGGTCTCAGAAGAGTCAGACGTGACTGAGCGACCGGACACACGTACACACGCAGAGAGAAAGAGAGAGAAACCATTAGTGCTGCTCTGGTTACATTATGCCAAAATCTCTGCTTTTGAAAATAAACGTAGCTGCCTCCTTTACGAAAGAGAACCACAGGTTGCACGGGGACTGTCACCATAATCAAGGTAGTGAAGCCCAAGTTTTCTTGTGTTCCAGATCCTTCCCTCCTACCCCTCCCCATCTTTCCCCCAATCCTCAGGCAACCACTGACTTACTTTCTAACTATACCTTGGTTTGCCTTTTGGAGAGGGTTTTTTATTTACTGGGTTGGCCAAAAAGTTCATTCAGGTTTTTCTGTAAGATGGTGTGGAAAAACTAGAATGAACTTTTTGGCCAACTTAGTATATATGTGTGTGTATATATGTATATAACATACATACACAAGGGCTTTCTTTGTGACTCAGCTGGTAAAAAATCCACCTGCAATGCAGGAGACCTGGGTTCAATCCCTGGGTTGGGAAGATCCCCTGGAGAAGGGAAGGGCTACCCACTCCAGTGTTCTGGCCTGGGGAATCCTATGGACTGTATAGTCCATGGGGTCACAAAGAGTTGGACACTACTGAGCAACTTTTGCATGTATACTCTTTGTTTTTTTAAGTTCCTTGCATTCAACATAATTAATCTTGAGAATCATTGTATGTTTCAGTCATTCATTTATTTTATTTCTGAATAGTAATCCATTGAGTGGATATGACTTATCAAGTTGACTGTTGATGGATCTTTGGGTTGTTTCCAGTTTGGGGCTATTAAAAATAAAGCTTCCATCAGCTTTGGTGTACAAGTCTTTGATGGAACAAGTTCTGTTCCTGTAATCCCTCAGAGTGGAACGGATGGTCCTTATGGCAGGCATCAGTTCAGTTCAGTTGCTCAGTGGTGTCCAGCTCTTTGCAACCCCATGGACTGCAGCATGCCAGGCTTCCCTGTCCATCACCAACTCCCAGAGCTTGCTCAAACTCATGTTCATCGAGTCAGTGATGGCATCCAACCATCTCATCTGTCATCCTCTTTTCTTCCTGCCTTCAGTCCTTCCCAGCATCACAGTCTTTTCCAATGAGTCAGTTCTTCACATTAGGTGACCAAAGTATTGGAGCTTCAGCATCTGTTCTTCCAGTGAATATTCAGGACTGATTTCCTTAGGATTGACTGGTTTGATCTCCTTGAAGTTCAAGGGACTCTCAAGAGTCTTCTCCAACACCACAGTTCAAAAGCATCATTTCTTCTGCACTCGGCTTTCTTTATAGTACAACTCTCACATCCATGCATGACAACTGGAAAAACCATAGCTTTGACTATGGACCTTTGTCGGTAAAGTAACGCCTCTGTGTTTTCATATGCTGTTGGGCTTTCCTTGTGGCTCAGCTGGTAAAGAATCTACCTGCAATGTGGGAGACCTGGGTTCGATCCCTGGGTTGGGCAGATCCCCTGGAGAAGGGAAAGTGTACCCACTCCAGTGTTCTGGCCTGGAGAATGCTATGGACTGTGTCATCTATGGAGTCACAAAGAGTTGGACACGACTGAGTGACTCGCTTTTCACTAGGTTTAATATAGCAGGTACAGATTTAGTTTTTTCAGTACCTGCCAAACCATTTTCAAAGTGGTGGTGTCTTTTTATATACTGACCAGCAATGTCTTAGTGTTCCAGCTCTTCCACATCCTTCTCCACACTTGATATGATCTTTTTTTCAATTTTATTTTTTCTAGTAGGTTCTCATTATGGTTTTGAATTATATTCATCTGATGAATAATGGTGTTGAGCTTTTGTGATTCTTTTACTTCATGAAATTTTTATTCAAATCTATTTTTTGAAATGGAATAGTTTCTCTTATTGTTTTGAGATTCTTTGTTCTCGTTGTAAATCCTTTATCAGATATATGCTTAGCAAAGCTTTTCTCCATTTCTGTGTTTGCCTTTCATTCTCCTAGCACTGTCTTTTGAAAAATAAAACTTACATTTTGTTGATTTCAGTTTATTAGCTTGTTCTTTTTTGGATTGTACTTTTGGTGTCATGTCTAAGTGTTCTTTGCCCAATGCAAGTTAGTGTAATTTTCTCCTTTGTTTTAGTTCACAGGCTTTATAATTTTAGGTTTTGCATTTAGATCTACAGCGTGTTTTGAGTTAATCTTTGTATATGGTGTGAGGTATGGATCAAAGTTCATATATTTGCATATGGATATCAATTGTTTTTGTACAGTGTTGATTGTGTTAATTCTTTTATATCTTCACTGATTTTTCTAATTGTTCTAGAAGTTATTTGAGACAGGAGTATTGAAATCTTAGACTGTAATTACAGATTTATTTCTTTTCAGTTCTGTCAGTTTTCACTTCATATATTTGGAAGCTATATAATTAGATTTATAAATGTTTTGAATTATATCCTCTTAATGAATTGATTCTTTTTTCATTATGCAGTGAACTTCTCTAATCTTAGTTATATTCTTTGGCCAGAAATCTAGTCAGCTACCTTATCTTTATTTTGATCCAGGTTAGAATGGTATATAATTCTCCATTCTTTTCCTTTTAACCTATTTATTGCTATATTTGAAGTGAATTTTTTACAGACAACGTATAGTTCTTTTTCATCTCATCTTACAATCTTTGTCTTTTAATTCAGATAATTTGATCAGTTAGACCTAATATGATTTGTTCCACAGGTGAGTTTGAATCTATCGCCTTAGTCTCTTTTTTCCTCTTTGTTTCATCTTCCGCCCTCCCTTCTTTTGTGTCTTTTGGACTGTTGTATTGTTTAAGACACTGTTTTATATCCTTTGTTGGCTTTTTAACTATAATCTTTCATTCTTTAATCTTAGTATATGCTTTAGGGCTTACAGTTTACATCTGTGATGTTTCACAATGACATTATACCACTTCACATTATTTTAGGAACCTTAAAATAATGAACTTTCATTTCTCATCTCCCAGGCTTTATGCTTTTGTTGTCATATGTTTTATTTCTACTAAAGTTATAAACTCCATATTTTATTTTTATTATCTTTAACAGTAAACTCTCTTTTATAGAGATATGAATAAAAATAAAGCATTTTATATGGTTAGCTGCATATTTTGTATTTGTAGTGCTTTTCATTCCTTTGTGTAAATCCGTATTTCTGTTTAGTATAATTTTTTTTCTGCCTTAAAGACTTCCTTTAACTTTTCTTATCTCTTAGGTTTGCCATGTATAAATTCTTTCAGATTTTATATATCTGCAGTACTCTTTAGTTCACCTTCATTTTTGAAAGATACTTTCACTAGGTATAGAATCTTAGTTACGCCTTTCAGTACATTAAAAGTTTTTTTCCTATTATCTTCTCCCTTGCGTTGTTTCTGACAAGAAATCTGCTGTATCTTTATCTTTGTTCCTTTGTTTGCAACCTTTTCCCTAGCTTGGCTGTTTTTAAGATTTTCTCTTTATCGCTGATTTTGAGCAGTTTGATTTTAATGCATCTTTTAGTTTCATTCCCTTGTGTTTTTTATAATTATATAAATTATATTAATTATGTTGATATTTGGGGACTAGGATTTTTACCCAAAGAGAAAGGAGATACAAAATTAAAGAAGTTAATTAAATCTTAGAGTCCTAAATTTGATTTGGAAATATAGTGAGATCCCATGATGAATTTTTTTTTTTTTACTTTAAAAAGAGTTTTTTTTGTTTGTTTGTTTGTTTTGTTTTTTCTGTCCATTCAATAAGCCTAGAAAAAAAATGACCGACATAGTAGCCATGAACACCCTCAAGTTCCTGGGCCTTTTTCTTAAATACCATTTGTCACTAAAAGAATTCTGGGATCCTTAGAACAATGGCTAATTCCAGGCCTCTGTTAAGAGCCTGAAATATCTTTTCTATCCAGAAAACAAGGAAGCTATCAAAGACTGTGTCAGAAGAACCCAGGATGCAACATAGGGACTCCCACTGGCCGAAAATAGGATGGTTTGAATGTCAACAAGAATAATAACTACAGCATCTTCAACAGGCTTTTTAAAAATCTCATTCAAACAAGCAGGTATTAAAGATTTTTTGAGCTTATCAGGAAGTTTATATACTGGGTATTTGATTATAGTAAAGAATCATTAATTTTTATGTGATAATTGTTTGTGGTTATATACTTTAATGTTTATAGATGAACCAAAAGTAACCTAAATAAGTGGAGCCAGGGGAGAGAGACAGAAGTGAAAATGAATGAAACAAGACATGCTGCTAGTGGATTATTTTTGAAGCTGATGGTGTTCCCTAATGACTTTGATTGTTCTCTTGACTGGTGTATAGGTAGTATTTTCCCAAAGAAAGTTAAAACAGTTTTAAATGTGATAGAAGAATTATTAATGCCAGTATCATAGAATTGAGAGGATGGTATAGTTTTTAATCACATTACTTGACCTTAAAAAAGAAATAAAAATAATTCAGATTCCATTCATTCCACCTCAGGTTTTCCCCCTACTATAGTTTCTTTCTATAGTGAAAGAAGCTATAGAAAGATTCTTTCACTTCAGTCTTAATTGAAGTTGGTGGGTCCTATAGAGCTATCCATGGTGCTGACCAATGGAATGCTGGAAGAAAGGGAGGATGCAAGGCAGGAGGGCATGAAAGATGAATTTGGTCTTACAAAAATACTGAATTTGAGATTTCTAGATACCCCTAAGTGGACAGATATATAACCGGAAAGAGGTTTTATGGGCTAGCATTCAACAGGTCAATTTAGTCTAGAGGGAAGAGTTCTTCTTTTTGAGTGAGTCTTTACTGGGCCTCTGCCCTGACCAGTCACCAACCTGTCAACCCCTCTTTGGAACACAGTCTAAGACTTGGCAGCAACAGATTATTCTAACTGGTGAACTTTTTGCTTTGAAGAGGTAGGATCAGCTTATCAATTTATGTCCATATGTAGCCATTGCTGGTTGATTTAAGGAATTAGTCAGAGGTGGACTGCCTATATTCTGTATCTTGTTGTGGAATAAAGAGGAGTCCTTAGCATGTACAGTTGTGTAGCACGCATGGGGATCATTGAATGAACTCTAAATCTGCTAGTCCCTATGCTGTCCTCTGTAATTTAAAATACATCAAAATTTTCATCCTTACTTAAGCAGTGAGAAGCAAACATTCACTTGGTCAGCTTTAGAAAACAGTTTATTGACTTGACTCATATTACATAGTCCTGAATAGGAGCTGCTTTATCTGGGCCCTATTTGTATAATTTAGTATTTTGACTTAGAAGCCATTTGTGTTCAAGTCTACTTTCTAAGGACCTCTCTCAGTCAGTCTGTGCTAAAACAGACAGTACTATTAAATACGAGCACTTTTGCCTTGTTCAGACTCCTGGTGGATGAGCAAGAATGAGGAGGAGGAGATGAGGAGATGGCTGCTTTTATGAATACAGTGTCATCATTAGAGGGAGGCTTGTTTATGAACTGAGAAATAGACATCAGCTTTCCATAGGATGAGTAAAACAGTGCCAACCACTGAAAGATTCAGCACTTTTTGGAAATTCCAAAATGTAAGTTGATGAAATAAACATAAAAAGCCATGTAGTAATTTGAAAAGGAAGGAAGAGAGGAAGGAAGGTTAATTTCAAGAAGACACTGCAAGAGAACTTGCATGGTCTTTTTAGGGTGAGGTAAAGCTGGGTTTGAATCACAGCTCTGACATCAGGGTAGCTGTATTATCCTGAGTACATTATTTAAATGGTCTGAACTTGTTTGATTTGGGTAATGAATTAAGGGCTACAGGGTTATGGGTTTGACTCTTGAGTCACCTGGTCTAATATTTAGTTATTGAAAATAACCTCTAATTGCACTGACATTGCATATTCTGAAGTTTGTACTAATGTTCAGCTTAAGCAGCTGAAATTTGCAAATACTTCTAACAGACTAGATTGACCTAATGACACTTGAACTTCTGTAGAAAGCAGTACAAACTAGTGTGGATGGAAGAGCCCACTACCACACAGTGAATTAACATCTCTTATGGCCGTAAATACGCCTGATGTTATATCAGTCTTTTGGTAAATTTCAACACATTTCCCACCATATTTGTACATGGCACACCCTTCGATAGGACATAGCTACCTAGAATCATGTCCATGGATGATGTTCCTGAAGCAGAAAATTGACGTGACAGTTGGAAAAATGTGAACCACCTGCAAGGAAGGAAAAAATGAGGTCACTGCAGTGTGATTCCTTTTATTTAGAGGTATAGGAAAGTTAATAATAAGAGAGATCAGTGCAAGGGGATCAGAAAGGAGATAAAATGGAGATGTTCGTAAAATTTACATTTGAGGACCAGTTGGCATTTAGAACCAGGGCAAGGAGTCAAATGGGTTCAATTAAAGGGTCCTTCCTGGTGGTCCAGTGGGAACTGGAGTTCCATTGGGAACTCTGAGTTCCCAATGCAGGGTGCATGGGTTCTATCTCTGGTCAGGGAGCTAGATGCCACACGCTGCAACTGGGGTTTTGCATGCCACAAAAAAAAAGAAAAGAAAAAAGTGTTCAATGAAAGTCTGTTTCGGAGGATTTATTGTGAAACCAGTGGGATAATCTAATGCCCCTCCTTATTTTTCAGATGGAGAAATTGAATCCAAGAGTGATAACCTAATTAGTTAATATGGTCTATTGCTCATCTAATCTTTTCATGTGTTTTTGCCTCTGTCTAAAATATTGCTCCTATCACACACCTGTCCTCATCTATTGCCTGATTATCCCTGCTGTTCTGATTTGACCATCATCAAGGTCAAATCATTGTAATAGCAGAAGACAACCACAGCTGTTTGTTGAACACTTCACTCTTGTAACAAGTCTATGGTATAGGTGGTGTTTATCTAGATTTTTATGGAAGAAGAAACTGCTCCAAAGGCAATTATTTTTTTAATATTTATTTGTTTATTTGGCTGCACTTTGTCTTAGTTATGGCACACGGGATCTTCCATCTTCATTGCAGCATGTGGGGTCTAGTTTTCCAATCAGGAATCAAACCTAGGCCCCCTGCCTTGGGAGCACAAAGTCCTAGCCACTAGACCACTAGACCAGGGAAGTTTCTCCAAGGGGGATTAAATAACTTGCCCAGGGTTATGATTGATAGTGGGGTAGAACCAGAATTCAGACCTAGGCAGTCTCACTGCAAAGTTTGAGCTCCATCCAGTTCACCACATTATTCTACCAGCTACTTGGTATCAGGATACCTCATACCTCTCTTAGCACTTACTACTCCTGTAAGGTTACATTTATTTGTGTGATGATGTAATGCATTTTTTCCTATGAGATTGTAACCTATAGGAAGGCTCAGATCAGCACCTTTTGATTCACCCATTTGCTTAGCTCCTAAACACCTCACAACTAGCTGGCCTTACATATATTTTTTAGTATGAGAGATGGAATTAATAATAATTCATTTTATAGTATTAGTCGAATTGTTCCATGCTGTAGGACAGTTGGGTATGGTGCTGTATTATAACTGCATTGTTAAGAGAACTAAGTGAGAAAATACACATCAAGTGCTGACTAGTTCACATCACTTGATAAGTACTCTGTAACTGTTGGGCTGTAATTTAAACAGGCTTTGAGTTACCTTAAAACCACCAGACAGGATCTGAAATTGAGTATTTAGTGCTCTTCTCTTCACTTTTATTATCTTCTTTTTGTATCTATAATGAATGTAATTAGAAAATTCAGTCTTGGAAAATATATTGCATTCCAGACCTGATTTCTTACCTAGCTAGGCGGCGAGGTTGTTAAGTTTCATTCTTGGTAATTGTTGGTTTCATCCTGAAGACCAAGACAGATCTGGAGTCTTTAGAATCCAGTCCTAGTTAACACATAACTTCTGAACCAGCCTCTTGAGCAAGAACCTCTGGTTACGGCTACAGCAGGTAGTTGTCATGTCCCTGTTCAGTTACAGAAGCTGAGTAGTCGCTTCATTAGCTTTTCTTGGGTTCTCTAGATCCATTTATTTCTACATGTATTCCGTGTCTTCCTGTCTCTATTTGCCGGGCTGCAGATAGTATTTATTGGGCTTCGCTGGTGACTCAGAGGTAAGGGATCTGCCTGCTGATGCAGGAGACACAGGTTTGATCCCTGCCTCAGGAAGATCTGGAGAAGGAAGTTGCAAACCACTTTGCCTAGGGAATCCTAAGAATAGGGGAGCCTAGCGGGCTATAGTCCATAGGGTCACAAGGAGTCAGACATGACTGAGCAACCAAGCACATGCTCACCGGTAGGATTTATTATTTCCAATCATGTCCTTGAAGTCAGTTCAGCAGTGTCATCTCTGGAGTATAGAGATGCATATGGCAAGTGATCGGCAGTGTATTCTGTTAATACTATGCAGAACCTAGCCGTAGAATAAAAATTGAGCTATAAAATTAATCTGTTAAAAAAAGTCACAGATGAAACAGTGAAGAGATCAAAATTAATCCTAAAAAAGCACAAAACGAAAGGCAGGTACCATAGAATAAAAAACCGTAGTATTCATGAAAGTGAACATTAATTATTTAATTCCAAGGACAGACACATTATATTCCAAAAATATATTTCAGGTTCACAATTGACTAGCTTTTTTATGTGGCCGAATACCAGCTTTGCATATTTATTAAAATTATTCATAACTGCGGAGCTGCCTAGATGAACTGTTGAGTTCTTGTTTCTTGATCCAATATATTATCTTGTCCATTTTATCATGGCACGGTAATAGGAATTTGTCTAAATTTTAGAGTGATCCATGGAATATTTTCAGTATCAGCATCTCCTAAATACATATTTCATCATTTCCATTTTGCCTGATGTAATCTTTCAGATAGGTTAGAAGAAATCATCTGTCTCTATAGAAAATTTGCAGGATGTTTTTTTCTTTCCTTTGGGGAATAAATTTTAGACAAAAATCTTTATTCAGTAGGAAAAGTTACTATAATATCATTAATATTTAGGTATCAAAATATTCCAGCTACCTACAAATTTGGACACAGTGTGAATTCTTTGGAATAACAGAACAGTCCAAGTTCACCGTTGTCATTTGGAGTTTATGGAGAACTGTATTTGTTTAGGTGTTGCTGGGTTTGTTTAGGTATGTAGCATCTTGCTGTGGCCATGATAACAGTGTGGTCAGTATGCTGAGTTCTAGAGTTCAGTTCATACCCTCTGTCTACTGCTTATTATCATGTTTAAGTTTTTGAGCATCAGTGATCTCATGTGTAAAATTGAACAATGATGATGTCTATAGGGTTGTCAGAGAAGATTCTATGAAATAATGCACAGAGGGTGCTTACAGCTAGATCAGGCACATAATAAGCACTTAATAGATATTAGGTGCTGTAAGTCTTAATAGTACATCATAGGATGCCACAGAAAGTGTGGGCTAGAGTTTTAGCGAGAATGTATGACAAAGAGATTTTAATCTCCAGTAGTGTGTCTCTGGGCTTCCTTTGTGGCTCAGCTGGTAAAGAATTCATCTGCAATGCTGGAGACCTGGGTTCGATCCCTGGGTTTGGAAGGTCCGCTGAAGAAGGGAAAGGCTACCCACTCCAGTATTCTGGCTTGGAAAATTTCATGGACTGTATAGTCCATGGGGTTGCAAAGAGTCGGACATGACTGAGAGACTTTCACAACATGTCTCTAAACTGATAAAAACTTAAATAATAAGGAAGAAGCATAGATGTAACTTTTTTTTTAGGTTTTTTTTAGGTTTCTCCATTTATAAAGTCTTTATTGAATTTGCTACTGTATTGCTTTAGTTTTATGTTTTGGGTTTTTGGCCATGAGGCATGTGGGATCTTAACTCCCCAGCTGGGGATCGAACATACACCCCGTGCACTGGAAGGCCAAATCCCAACCACTGGACCGCCAGGGAAGTCCCTAGATGTTACTTTTTAAACTTGGCTGTTAATGGTCATATCAGGGGATCTTTCCGACGCAGGGAACAAACCCAGGTCTCCTGCATTGCAGGCAGATTCTTTACTGTATAAGCCATCAGGAAGCCCTAATGATCATATACTATAGTTCAAAAAAACTGCAGATAATCTAGTTTAATATGCTATCTTCATGGGTGAGTGGGAAATGCCCCCCAAAAGGTGAAGGATGCCCCAGAGAGGCATCTGGTTTATCAAAAGGAAATGGTCACTGAATTTCTCCTAGATGTGGTCATTTGTAGGACCTAAGAAGTGTGTGATACCTAGTATATACCTTCCTGCTCCTCTTGGTTTGGTATCCTCCTGATTATTAATCCTCTAAGAGTATCTTTTCTCTTTCAGAAAATGAATTATTTATTTATTTTTGGCTGTGCTGGGTCTTCATTGCTGCTCGGGCTTTTCTCTAGTCACAGTGAGGGGACGCTACTCTATAGTTCCAGAGCACGGACTTCTCGTTGCAGTGGCTTCTTTTATTGCAGAGCATGGACTTGTGGGCAGGCGGGTTTCAGTACTTGTGACTCGTGGGCCCTAGAGCACAGGCTCAGTAGCTGTGATGCATGGGCTTAGCTGTTCCATAGCATGTAGGATCTTCCCGGATCAGGGATCAAACCTGTTTCCCCTGTATTGGCGGGCGGATTCTTCACCACAAAGCCACCAGGATAGCACCTATAAGTATTCTTTCATACCCCCAAGAATCATGCAGAAAATGGCCAACTATCCCAGAGCAGCTGCAGTCTCAGTGAACGTGAGCGGCTGTCTGTGCCAGCCTCAGTGGGGTGGTCACTGTGACCGTGCTGGGGATGCAAAAAAGAGATTGCCCACTGAGTTTTCTAGAATTGCCCCTGAGATCTCATAAGCTTCTAATATTAAAAGAAGCCTTTCTTTCTTACACATAAGAGTCATGAGTGAGAGGGGATGCATTAGAGGCTTCTGAGCCGTAGATTTTAGTGAGTTCCATAAAATTCTCAATAAAGGAAAGGTCAGTGTTTGCATCATAAACAGTGTTCTCCTAGGCGTATTTAATCCCAGGCCCTCTTGTGATTCCCAGAGTGTATTGTAATTGGGCTGCTCTCCTTGCATAGTGCCCCGTTACCTATCACCTCCCCAAAAAGAGCCCCCCCACCACCATCTGAGCATTCTGTTCTGTAGAGGTACTAACTACCTGAGTTCTGGGGCCAGCCTTTCACCAAAGAAGAGAATGGAAAGAAGTGATTTCACACCCTCTCCAGCATTTATCGCTTGTAGATTTTTTGATGATGGCCATTCTGACTGGGGGCTTCCCTTGTAGCTCAGTCGGTAAAGAATCTGCCTGCACTGCAGGCGACGCGGGTTCAGTTCCTGGGTTGGGAAGATCCCCTGGAGAAGGAAATGGCAACACACTCCAGTATCCTTGGCCTGGAAAATCTCATGGACAGCAGAGCCTGGTGGGCTGCAGTCCATGGGGTCGCAAAGAGTCGGGCACAACTGAGCGACTAACACTTACTTACACTTATTTACTTATTCTGACTGGTGTGAGGTGGTATCTCAATGTGGTTTTGATTTGCATTTCTCTAACAATTAGTGATGTTGAGCATTCTTTCCCGTGCCTCTTGGACTTCTGTCTTCTTTGGAGAAATGTCTATTTATGTCTTCCACCTATTTTTTTGATTGGATTGTTTGTTTTTTCTATTGAGATGCATGAACTATTTAGAAAAGAGGAAAAAGGAAGTGATTTCACCTCTGTTACATAGCACAGGCTTAGGAGTTTTTCCTTTGGGCTTGACTGCAGTTTTGTGTATGAGGTTAAAGTGAAGAGATTGTCATAACACTAATCTAGGGCATATACCAAGGGGAGTCCTTCTTCTGTGTTTCTGTGGAGACCACGTGTGAAACTAAGAAAGACCAGTGGGTGACCTTGGTCCACTCATGATGCAGGGACTCATCCTGCTTTGTGAGTGGCAATTTTTGGGACCTTTCTGGTTGTCACCTCCCACTCAGCTAGCCTCCTGCACCTGGGGAAGCCGGTGGTCCTGGCCTTGTTCCTCAGAGCAGTACTGAGCCTTGACTGAAGATTTATCCCATTATCAAAAGCATCCAGAGGAAATGTTCAAAGAGTATGGGTGCAGCTCTTGCCATTAAAGAACCAAGATACCCAAACAAGCCAATCACGGCCTTAAATGTAATCTGTCTTTATTTTCCATACCGTTATCTTTCCAGGATAAGGACTCCTCTGTCTCAAGAGTATGAAAAAGGGCAGAACCAGCTAGAGTCTTACAGAAATAATTCTTCTTCTGGTGTCCATGAACATGGAGCATGCCTTATGTAGAGCAGGATGACTTTGTTGAAGCATGTTGATTTTTGTTTGTCTGTTTTAATGAAAGTATAGTTGATTTATAATGTTGTGCCAGTCTCTCTGCTGTATAGCGAAGTGACTCAGTTTTATATGTATACACGTTCTTTTTTTTTAATGTTCTTTTTCATTGTGATTTATCCCAGGAGATTCGATATGGTCCCCTGTGCTATACACTTCCCTTGTAGCTCAGGGGTTAAAGCGCCTGTCTACAATGCGGGAGACCTGGGTTCGATCCCTGCGTCGGGAAGATCCCCTGGAGAAGGAAATGGCAACCCACTCCAGTATTCTTGCCTGGAGAATCCCATGGACAGAGGAGCCTGGTGGGCTACAGTCCATGGGGTCGCAAAGAGTCGGACACGACTGAGCGACTTCACTTTCTTTCACTTTCCTATGCTATATAATAGGACCTTGTTATTTGTCCATTCTCTATGTAATAGTTTGCCTGTACCAACCCCAAACCCCCAGTCCATCACTCTCCTTCCCCTTTCCCCCTTGGCAACCACAAAGTCTGATCGCTGTGTCCGTGAGTGTTAGAACAAGACGGCTTTGAGTGGACCATCCTGAGTAAGTTTTTCTGCCTGAGATTGAATGTGTCTGCCAGACTGGCCAGGCACATACAAAATCTGCCTGAAGATTTGAAGGTATGCAGGCCATGTGACGTGAGAGCAGCAAACTGAGGAGCATGAACGGACTTTTCTCTCCAGCACGATTTCTGGCTCCTTTATACTCAGTTATTATACTGAACAAGTGTGCTTTCATTCTTTGAAACTTAGAGGCTTTTGTTAAGGATTGCTAAGGGATGCCCCCAAAATTATCATCACCACCACAGCTGAAGTTATAGTCAGGGATTATAGTCAATTTAATCTTTAACTTCACAGAATAATCATCTTTTGCTTGATTTCTTTGATCGTTTTGTCTTTTATTTTTCAATGGCAGGGAAAAAATTATTTTCTTTTTTTTTAATTAAAATAAATCTGTATTAATGTGTGAACTATCAGAGAATGTCTAACTGACCGAAGTCTGGGAGCTCCACTGGTTTAAAGACACACAGAACTTCAGCTGTGTTTTCTTTTCTGAATTTGTCTTTCCTGTATTCTGAGATTATTTTTGAAATGTGTTTCAAGTCATCAAAAATATACTTCTAAAGCTTTGATCAAAATTTGCCAAAATTAGGATACATAAGAGTCTATTAAGAGTTAACACAGGCTAGAATGAATACACAAAGGATGGAGTGATTTTTATTAGGAAAGTGAGCAGAGAGAAGTCTTCTTGTGATCAGTAAGAAGCTACATTGTATATTTAACAAAAACAAAAGGAGAGACTTCCCTGGTGGTCCAGTGGTTAAGATTCCATACTTCCACTGTAGGAAGTGTGGGTTTGATCCTTAGTCAGGGAGCTTGGGTCCCACATGCTGTGTGGCATGGCCAATAAAATAAAACTTTAAGAAAGAGATACAAATGTGATGATATTTAAAATAAAAAAATAAAAGGAAACTCCTCTTAGAAGTATGTAGTAGTAATTTTTAAAAAGCATTTATTTGTTTATCTGCGCTGGGTCTTAGTTGCAGCCTGTGGGGGTCTTTAGTTGTAGCATGGAAACTCTTAGTTGCCTCCTGTGGGATCGAGGTCCCTGACTAGAGATTGAAACTGGACCCCTGCATTGGGAGCACTGAGTCTTAGCCACTGGACCACCAAGGGAAGTACCTGTAGTAGTAATTGTATGATGCCTTGTAAATAAATATTGGTTCACAAGGATTTCTGGTCTTTTCTTTTATCAGATATGCATTCAAATAACTCTCCCATGTTTCACAAAGAGAAATGCTACCTGTAGACCTCATGGGAACGTGGCATGCAGTGGTCAGCAAAATGCTGTTTCTTACGCTTGTGAAAATGAGAATGTCAGTCTGAGAAATATGTTGAATTATACCAGCTGTATCGGTGTTGCAGATTGCTTTTGGTCTAAATTTTATAATATACAGCAAAGCTGTTACTTCAAAAATCTCTTCTGCCTACTTGTAGGGTCAACTAATTTTACCCATCTCTAAAAGACACTTACAAAAAAGGAAAAGATACCCATTTGGGGGGGGGGGTATAATATGGGGGGAAAAATGTAGAAATGGTAATTTATGGGAGGAACCAGGTTATCCTGAAAGCCTTCTCACCAGGAAAGAGTGGATGCAACATAAATCAGAGAAACGTGTTTCTTACATGTACTATTGAACTTGTAAGAGAATCAGGGAGATTCTCCAAGGGACAAAAAGTCTGGACTTCCCAATTACACAAAGTAGTTTGAAACCAGAGGGGTGTGGAAAGGAGACCAGGACTGCCCCCGTGGCAGTGCCTGGGTAAGGAATTCAGCAGCTTAGGGACCATGGATGGAAAAGAAGTGATTGGACCTAGGGTCTGAATAAAGCTGGAGGGCCAAATGTGAAACACTCTTTCAAAGCTAGGCTACACCTTTACTGAAAGTCAGAGCCGAAAAACAAATTAGCTCACCGGGAAAGGGAACAGGTAAGGAAATGTCCCCATTTCTACTGTTATTCTAAGCGGAGGAAAACCAGTGATCATTGAAATCATCATCTCCCCTAAGAATCTGCTATTATAAGCTTATTTGGAGGGAGTTTCTAGTTCTAGTTTTTTAAGCTTATTTTTGGATGAATCTAAGGAATAGGTTTATAGTTTTTACAGGGTCATGAAACCTTAACCTAGAAAAGCAATGTATTTCCAAATTGGAGGATCCCTACAGCCCTTGTTAGAGATAAGCATGAACTGTCTCTAGAGGAGAGAGCTAGCAATCCATCGCCCTCAGAATTCCTACAGATGCAGCTTATATGAAGATACCATAAAACATACGCAACATTCAACAAAGCAATCCAAACATTACCCAACAGGAAATAACAAAATACCAGAGTCGTCTGAGATAGTAAACAAACAGGTTTAGATTTCCCTGTGTCTCATGACACCAGGGAGCTCAAAACTGCATCTAAAACAAATGCATGTGAAGTATATAAAGAAAAAAACATTGAGCAAGAAATAAGATACCATCAAAAATGATCAGCAAGATTTGGAAAGGAACCAAGTAGAATTACAGGAGAGAAAAATATATAATCATTGCAGTTAAAAACTCAGTAGATAGGTGAAAGGAAGATTACACACATCTGGTGAGATAATTAATGGACAGGAAGATCATGAAGAAATTACCTAATGTGAAACATAAAGGAGGTGAATAAATAGTGATGAGTGTCAAGAAGTAGCAGTGATTCTGAGAATGTAAAGCTCTCATATATATCAATCTAGATTCAGAATATTAAAATAGTGAAACTGGGGGATGTCAAGAACCTGCTCCCCAAGTCCCGTGGGGGTGATGCCTCAGTGGGTGTATCACGTGCATAGACACTTGAGCTCAGGCACTCTACTCTTTTAAAATGGACTTGAAGCACACCAGTAGTTTGCCCAGGAGAGAGACAACATCTGTAGTCTCCAAGCTAATAAACAAATCTACGCTCTGCTCTAGGGGACAACTCTATGTTCTAAGGTTGTTCACTATGCAGATATCCTGGAAAAGTGATCCCAGAACCAAAGCTGCCAGTGCCTCTGCTCACAAAACATGTGGAAGCAGTCAGCATCCTATGGGGAGTTATTTCCCAACAGTAGAGAGGTACTTTGTTTAAGGTATAAAGATAGAATTTTCCCAGAATGTTGCAAAATTGTAATCATCTACTAGAGAGAAAGTACTGATTTCCAAGCAACATAAATACATATTTAGATACCGTGGGGCCTTCTGTAGGATCTCATTTCATTCAAAGGCCCAGGCAAACTAGTTGAGTTTAACTTTTCTACCATTGTATCAAACACAAGGGGAAAAAAATTAACAAAAACATTACTGTGTGTTTTTCTTTAGTCAGTTCAGTTCAGTGGCTCAGTTGTGTCCAGCTCTTTGTGACCCCGTGGATTGGAGCACGCCAGGCTTCCCTGTTCTTATTAAGCACCAAGTTATCTTAGAAGATCAGATCGCACCTTGTTATAGAGCAGTGCATGGGGAATAAATGCAGAACCTGATGACCATGATACAAGAGCTCTCTGTAGGGGTAACTTTAGGAGCAGTTGAAGAAAATTGTGGGAATGGGAAAATACAGAGAATTTTCTGAACTCTGCTTTGATGCAAGCAAACATAGATGTCTAAGAAGAATAAAAATCTAACCTACGATTGTTCTTTCTGTTGAGTATGATAAAGATTTATGGTGATATTTTAAGATGGCTCGCAAACCCCACAAAGCTAAAAATCTAACTTAGAATAATTATGTGATTTGGACTAGTTTTTTCAGTCTCTGTTGAGGTGTATGTCCATACTGTTATTCTTCAGCAGCCTGTTTATTAAAATTTTTTAATGTTTGAATTAAACCAGTTAAGTCAGTTCTTTGATTAGCAAGCTTTAAGCTGAAGGACGTGTTAGGAGTTAACGTTTGCAGGAGAAGTTTCCCAGCTCAGATTTGAATCTGTGTCCAGCTTTGTGGCAGGAGACCAGGTCTGAATCAATATTTCTGCCTGGAAGTCACATAACCTCAATGAGAGATTAATGTGGTTACTGCTGGGTTCTGTGTTCCTCGTCAGCTAAGTGTGTGCACTTGTCACTCATATTTTGTTTTCAGCTTGTTACACTGACAGAAAAATCTCTACAGAATAAAGAACCAGTTTTCCAAGCCTACGAAGCTCTCTTGTATTTGCATGTTTTCGGGATTTAAAGCAAAGGGTGTTTTTCCTTGAAATGTTATTTATTTGTCTTTTTTTTTTTTTTTTTTTTCTGTTTCTGTGATATGGGGAAACATTATTGACAGCTCTTAAGATGTCTGTCTTTCATTATGTTTCTGCTGATTGCTCATTTTGTTGATTCAGTAGCACAAGAAATAAGGAAAATTTTCCTTATATTCACCAACGTATTTGCAAAAAATTTTATTTAAAACCCAGAGTGAAATTTCTGCCTTTGGTTAAAGCTACTTTTCTTTTTTTTTTTTTTTTTTGTATTTTACATAAACTGTTGATGAAGTCCAACAATAAGGCAGTTTTGTAGGTGAAATAAGTCATTCCAGTTTTAAACTCTGTTAATTCAAGTATAGTTGAGTATATCTTTTGTATACTTGGTTTCTTGTGGATTTGTGATGGAAAGGAATTCTGAAGTTACCATGAAATCACTTGTTTAAAACCATTGATTTCATAAAGACCCCCACCTTACAACCCCCTGGTTAAAACCTTAAAGAAAATGGCATTCTTGAGCTAGTGTTCACTTTATGTTGTACGTGAACTAACAATCCTCTTAACAGATAAACAAGAAAACAAAAACTTAACTTCATTTATAATAGTAATGATTGGAAATAAGAAGTATATGATACATGATTAGTAAATAATCATGGAGCCATACAGTCAAATGCTAGGCAACCATTGAAAGTTGTGTTGTAGAAGATTAATGACTTTGGAGAATTTTCATAATATGTTACACGTTTAAAAAGCGAACTATATACCTGTGGTCTACAAAGTTTTAAAAGATACACCTCAAGTATAAATATAATTTTCTCACATGGTTGGATTGTCTGTGTTTTTTGAGCCCATACCCTACACTTTGCTGTACTTTTTTTGTGGTTGTATATTCTCTCCTGTTTTGCATTTATTGCCCTATTTTTGCTCTTCTATTTCTCATTGTGGAAGAAGATACAAATTTCGATTGAGAGAAAATTTGAAGGATTGTCACAATTGAATTGAAACAGGTGGTTCACACCTGTATTATATCCCTAAATGTCCACTAAGCATTTGGTTGCATTTTGCATATCTTATTGTATAATGCAAAATGCATTTTTCTGTTTAGGAAGGAAAAAGGTATATTTGGGTTGTTGCAGTGATTTCTGATTTTTGACATACACACTAACTCATTTCCTTGATTTGTGCGTGGAGGAGGGTGTGTGTTTTAACTTGGGAGTAAGTCCAGTGAGCCCAAGATGGTGAACCATTTGTGCTTCAAGGTCATGCTGACCCTCTTAAGCTAGACAGCTGGAATTACTGGAGTGTTTCTGGGGGAAAAGAAAGCACTTTTGATGTAGAATCTTACTAACATGTTTAGGAATACAGGGCTGTAAGTGAGAATACAGCTTCCAGGATCAGCCAAAGCATCCATTAACTCTGCAGTCACATTTGGGCCTCTTGAACTTCTTTGAAACCCCTTTGAGACTACCATTCTCCCTCACTTTTTATAAGATTTTTGAAAAGCACGTTCCAGTAATTAATGCACAGAAAATTCAACCTCGTGGCATTATCTTTTTCCTGCTCTTATGATATCAAGTACAACTAACTTCAACAAAATCATAATGAAAATTGTACTAACATATTAAAATTATACTTAATGTTTCTTTCTAGTCATAGAGCCCTGTCGGTTGTAAGAATGTAGCATACCCAAGAGTACCTTGTTGCAGATTTTTAAACCTATGAATGGGTGACTATTTAAGAAAGAAAAATTCTTGGTTGTTTTAGTTCATGAGTTTAGTTAGTTTCCAGCACATTCATACTCATCCATGCTGTGTGGAGGCGAGGCGGGCCACCTCATCACTAACTATATGAAGCTAACAGTGACTTTTCTTTTTATGGTTTATACACCACACACACAATATGCACACAGAGTATTGTTTTGTGAGATGAATTGTGTGTAGGAGTCTGAGAGATCTATTTGTATCCTGGCTCTTTTCTAATTGTGTATCCTTGGGCACATCCCTGAACTAATTTGTATATTTCATCAACTTGAAAATGAGGGTGTTGCACTCCGGTGTGTAAAACAGAGAGCTCGTGGGAAGCTGCTATCCATCATAGGGAGCTCAGCTGGGTGCTCTGTGATGGCCTAGAGGGGTGGCATCAGGGGAAGAGACTCAAGAGGGAGGGGATATACATATATAGCTGATTCACTTTGCTGTACCGCAGAAGCTAACACGGCATTGTAAAGCACTTATCCTCCCATAAAAATAAGTACATTTTGATATGTGTTAAAAATGTTTTAAAAAACAAAATGGGGTATTGTTATGAGTTATAACATAACTTGTTTATTAAATGTACATAATATATAGTTATGCAAATATGAAGCTTTATTCCTTCCTTTTTTCACTTCTTCCAGGAACACGACTTAAGACTTGGAAAAGATTTTTTTTTTTCTGTTGGTGTTTTGTTTCTCTGCTCCCATCTTATTTTTTCCCTTGATTTCCTTAGCTCTCCCTTCTATTTTTTTCTATTGAGAACATTTTCTAAAAAATTATTAACGAAAGACTTAATTTTGTATCTAATGCATTAAAATTAGCATAATGCTTAGCACACATTTGTGGCTTTTTTTTAGTCGTGGTGTAATTTCTATACCTATACTGCACAGACCCTGAGTGTGTGTTCATAGTTCCCTGAGTTTTGTTTTGTTTTTAATTAGGAAATTTGTATTCTCTGATTGCTTTGTGTTTGGGTATTCTGTGTTTTTTATTTATTTGACTGCAGTGGGTCCTAGTTGCGGCACGTGGGATCTTCGTTAGGTCTCTCAGAGTTTTTGTTTTGGCACGTGGACTCTCTAGCTGTAGCACATGGATTCGGTAGTTGTGATATGTGGGCTCTCTAATTGTGGCACGTGGGCCTAGTTGCTCCATGGCACGTGGGATCTTGCTTCCCTAACCAGGTATTGAACTCTCATCTTCTCCATTGCAAAGCAAATTCTCGACCACTGGACCACCAGGGAAGTCCCCATAGTTGCTTGAGTTTTGACAAATGAATCCATCCCTGTAATCAGCTCCCCAGTCAAGATATAGAGCATTCCCATTCCCCTGAAAAGTTTGGCAAAACTCGTCTACTTTTGGCTGTGGTGCACTTCTCCAGATTTCTCACTGGGTTTTCTTGCCTGAAGGTGTATGAATCACCTCTTCATGTTGTCAGGGCTCCTTCCATGGCTTCAGAGCAGAATTTCTGAATTAGGTTTTTTTTTGCTGATGACATGCTTTTTGAGCAGAAGGAAGTTCGCTTGCTTTTTTTTGTATGAATTTTCCTGTGTGTGTGTTTTTTTTTCTTTTCTAATGTCTCCCTATTTCTAATGGATCCTGGCGAGATATTTTATGGTTTAGCACCACTGTGAGTCAGCCTCACAAAAAAGGTCATTTAAAGGTTATGAAGGGTTCCACATAAGAAGCGTTTTAGTGTTGCCTCTGAAATTTATCTTATGTTATCTGACCCCGGACATCACTCAGAATTTATGTAGTGTTTGGGTACATAAATGCTTTCTCCTCCTCAAAAAATTGAGTCAGATGTAGTAAAAGTCTGGGTTATTGTCAGTGGGAGGAAATCCATCTCATTACCAGGCCAACCATTCTTGTGCAGTGGACATATCTTGTTTATTTTCTTTTTTTCTTGCAAATAAATGGTTCTTGGTTAGTTTGAAACTCTCCATCTTCTATTTTAAGTCAACTCTTTGTCATTTTTTTTAAAGCCTTCCTTAGATATAAGAGATACTCATAAGTGAGGTTTTTAAAGTACTGTGAAAGTTGCCAGCCATCATTCTGTTTTTACTCTGTGAGTTGATACCTGAACTAATTATCTTTTGAATAGTATTTCAGATGATCATTGCTTATCAGAACTATTTAAAAAAAAAAATATCTGAAGTATGTTTGTTCCACTCTCCTTGTGTATTTACACCTCTTTGATTTTACTTTATGAACAGCAAAAGCAAACTGTCACTATTTGCTGTAAATTGAAGCTTTTAATAACTATGTCTGTTCTCCAACATTTGTCAGCCTTGAATATTCTGTCAGTAGAAAATAAAAATAGCAGGGAAACTCAGCAGCAGTGACACTGAGAATTTATGTGCTTATGCTAAAGGAAGGTTAAAAAAAAATAATAATATTGAAGGGTGAGCATTTGGCATTTTCCCTTCAAATAATGTAAATTTGAGCTGGCTTTTCCTCGAATAAATTTTGGATGAAAAGTTGGCCAAATAAATGAACGTTTCATCATTAAACACAGAGCATCTTTTAATCTAGAAAGAAAAGAAGAGATTATTTCAGATCGTGGATTCAATCATATAGGCCTTGTTTGACATAAACTTGAAAAATAAGTTTTATAAATACATAAAAAGAAACATGATAGCTCAGTAGTAAAAACTTTGATGCATATAGCATTTAAATTTTTAAACTATTTTGTAGTAAAAATTCATGTGGAGAAGATCATCTTGGATATGTGACAATAAAAAATTAATTTATCTAATAAAGACGGTTAGAGTAAATCAAATCTAAATAAATTCCAGAGTCCACATTTTTGTTAGTAAATTGTATGTGTCGGTTGTAAATATTAAAAACGAATGAAATATATGTTATGAAAAATTCACTGTGTTCTCTTTTCAGATAAAACCATAAAAAGTTTTTCAGGACTCCTTATTGGTAATTTAAACTCAGTTCTTAACCATTGTGCCTCTTGCTTTGATGTATCTTTCTACTTATGAGTCTCTTCTCAAAAGATACCTTTATCATTGTCTTTATCAATACAGTAATAAATACTTCAGAAGCACCAGCTGTGTGCCATATTTGGTAAACATTGACAATAGGTCAGTAGTATTTTGTGTAGGAAGAAAAGTGTTAAAATCCTGCTTAGGGGTGCTACTGTGTCGTCTTCATTTAAACCTTACAGCAACAGAAAGACGATTAATGAAACTGTGAGCTTATTTATTTCCCTGTCAATCTTGTGATGTGTCTGCAAATATAGGGACTTTAAAAAATAACCACAATGAGCTAAAGAGACAATCTCTGCTTTTGCAGACTGGACATGCCTGGATGTTTTAATTTAGTTTTGTGTTAGCGTTACTCCATCATTATGGATTGAGCCTGAGGGAAGGAGAAAATTAATTATTGTTAAAATTAATGAGATAATTGCATATGTATAGTTTTGAAAACCAGTCTACAAGTATGTTATTCTGTGATGAGAGGTGCCTGGTCCTAATTCATCCTTTGGAGAAAGTGGAATTTGAAGTTTTCAATGGCAAAGATCTGTTTGGTTTGTTTTTTTCAACAGAAGTCCAAAAATACTGTTATATACTATAAAAGTGATGATAGTGGGGAGTTGAGAATTTACTTTTATCACTGTATTAGAATGGGTTTGTTTGTTTCTAGTAAATGTGCTTATGTGTCTTAAAATTTCATCTCAATCAAGATTAAGGAGTGATCTCCAGTGAACTTGAGGTGTTAGTCAAATGTTAATGATATTTGAAGATAGTAATTGCATTCTTTTTCTACAGAGGATTTTCATACTGAATTCAGCAGAGAATTCAGTTTGTTCAACTGCCCCAGCTTGCCTATAAAGAACTTCATAAGGAAGACAGGAGGTGATCATTCTGTTTGGCATTTTCCCCTGTCTTGATCTGCACGATAGTGGTTACAAAGCCTTTGGTTCAGTTTTCTTTCTTTTTGTGCCTCTTCCACATAAGAAAGTTAAAATTTTTTAATTTATTTTTTCTTCTTTTATTGGCTCTAATTTTAAGTCCCTCTTAAGATTTGCAGAGCTATGTTGAGATTCTTTCAGGTTCAGTATTTCTTTTTAAATACTGATAAGATTCTCTCCTTTGAATGTTTTCATCCTTTTTAATTTTGTTAATTGATTTGGATAAATCAGTTGTCCCGGTTGTTTGGATATTGAAAAAACAAGATGGATATCTCCTAGAAGGAGAGTAATTTAATTCCCAGTTTTTACACATGCTGAAAACTGTGTCTTTGTGATTCACAGGGGCCAGTTATAATCTGCATTTTGTTAGGGTATTTGTCTTACTTATGAATAAATTTGATGAAAACCTTTTTAAGTTAAAGCTACATGGATGGCTCAAAAATATATTATAAATAAAGATGAGATTGTTTAAATCTTTGATGAAGCAAGTTCATCAGGTTCTCATGGTATTTTTTGAAGAAATATTTAAATGGATTTCCGTTAACTATTTGAAAAGTCTCAGAACAGAATCTCATTTTATAGGATTCTTAGTGGGAAGTAGAAAATGAAAATACAACAGGAAAGTCTTTCTTTGTAAATAAATCTAAGTGTCATCTGCCATAACTAATGCTTTCATACTTTGTGACTTGGGCAAATTTAAATAGTTTTTAAATAGTTAAGTGAAGTTAGCAATTAAAAAACAGTATCTTGCTTTTCAGCAGTAGAGTGTGAATTATGGAAACTTGTTCTGAATCTTCTGTATATATTCCAAGTATATTTAATTCTTTATAAGTCGTTACTTTGAGATATGAGCGCAAATCATTGAATTTCCTACTTCATTTCACCAAAAAAAAAATTTTTTTTTTTGTTTGTTTTAGCCATCTGGATAACTTTCCCCCTTGGTATTGTTTCTTTCTTGCTTCCTGAAACAAATTATAAATTTGACTATTGGTCATCTTTGACTCCTGTAAGTGTCTCTAATTTGGAGGCTTGTAACAAGGTTTGACATATCCTCATGGGCAACAGGAGGGAGAAGAGTAACAAGCAGTCTGTCCAGAAAGTCATCAAATCAGTGAGCTTCTGAGATGTCAGAGTAGCTGACCTTGATTGACTTGATAGTCTTTGAACTGCCTTCAGTTCAGTTCAGTTGCTCAGTCGTGTCCGACTCTTTGAGACCCCATGGCATGCAGCACGCCAGGCCTCCCTGTCCCATTTCCAACTCCCAGGGTTTACTCAAATTCATGTCCATTGAATCGGTGATGCCATCCAACCATCTCATCCTCTGTTGTCCCCTTCTCCTCCTGCCTTCAATCTTTCCCAGCATCAGGGTCTTTTCCAATGAGTCAGTTCTTCACATCAGTTGGCCAAAGTACTGGAGTTTCAGCTTCAACATCAGTCCTTCCGATGAACACCCAGGACTGATCTTTAGGATGGACTGGTTGCATCTCCTTGCAGTCCAAGGGACTCTCAAGAGTCTTCTCCAACACCACAGTTCAGAAGCATCAATTCTTCGGCATTCAGCTTTCTTTAGTATCCCCAAAATGATCAGTCTTTGAGAGACTAAAGAAAAAAGTGATTCAGAGAGACTTCATTCTGATGTAACTACATAGTTTAGTGACTATTCAGCCCCTGCTTATATGCCAGTCAAAGAATAGTCCAATGGTCCTATGTATTATTGGGTTTTTTTAAATTGGTTTTAATTGAGATAAAATTCACCTGCCTGGATTTACCCATTCAGACTGTATAATTCAGTGACGTGTAATATATGCATAGAGATTGCATCCATCATCACAAGAGTATTAGAATATTTTTATTACCTCAAGACGCACACCTCTTATGTGGAGAACAAATGTATGGATACCAAGGGGGAGGAAGGAGAGGGAGGAATTGGGAGATTGGGATTGACATATATGCACTATTGATACTATGTAAAAATAAACAATTAGAACCTTCACTTCACTTTTCTGTATATAGCACAGGGAACTCTACTCAATGCTCTGTAGTGACCTAAATGGGAAGGAAATCCAAGGAAGAGGGGATGTAAGTATATGTATAGCTGATTCACTTTGTACCTGTGCAGCAGAAACTTAACACAATATTGTAAAGCAACTATTCTCCAGTAAGAATTAACTTAAAAAAGAAAGAAAAAGAAAACAAAAATCACACATCTTAGCATCACACTCACTCCTTTCTTCAGCCTTGGCAGCCACTAATCTATCTCTAGACGTTTCCCTACTCTGGACATTTGATAAAAATGGAATCATTTATCCTTTGTGATTGGCTTCTTTCACTTCAACATAATGTTTTCATGGTTCATGGTCTGTGTTGTGTCATTAGTAGTTCCTTCCTTTTTTATGGCTAAATAATACCCCATTGTGTGGTTCAGCCTCATTTTGTTTAACCATTCATCAGTGGATAGGTGTTTATGTTGTTTTCACTTTTTTGGCTGTGAATATTGCTGCTGTGAACACTTGTGTACATGTATTTGTGTAGACGTATTTTCAGTTCTCTTGGGTGTATACCTAGGAATGGAATTGCTTTGAACCACCAGACTGCCCTCCCAGCTCCTGCAGCCTATTTTATTCCCACCAGCGATGCCTGAGGATGTCAGTGTTGCCATATACTGGTCAACACATGTTGTTATCTGTCTGATGACACCCATCTTAGCTGTCCTGGTGGGTGTGAAATATCAGCTCATTGTGGCTTTAATGTGCATTTCCCTAATGGCTGTGATACTGAGCATCCTTTTATGTACTTATTCTCTGGCCTTAATATTGTTGGTTACATCATCTTACAAACTGATGATTGCTACCCATGTACTAACATGTGTCATGTCTGTACTGAGCCCTGAAGCTGGAAATAGCTTTGAGACCTGCCTCCTTGCCATACAGGATAGAAAGAAGGAAGAAACATCACATTAAGGCATGCATGAAGTGTCGTCTTTGGGGAACTATGTTGGAAGAAAGTGTGGGCAGAGAACAGGGATACTTGGGAAGAAGGGTTCAATTCTGCTGTTGATCCCAGGAAAAAAAGGTCATGGAGATGGTATTGATTTCTGGTGAACAATTATGTTTTAGGCATTGAACCAAAAGGGGGGAATAAGGACAGAGAGACTTGGTTCCTGACTGTGCTAAGAACAATCAGTGTCCAGTGTGGGTCTTCATTCTTGACATTTCAGGTGTTTTAGGCCAAGGTTTAACACAACACTCCTGACCTGGCGTCTTGTTCCTTATGACCACCCTCTTCATGGAGGAAAGGACATTCTCATATCGAATAAGACAGGACCAGATGCTACAAAGCAGCTGAACAAGAGCTGTGCCCATTTGGTCCAGGAAGTGCTTTTGTTGTCGTTAATGTTGTTATTTTGGAGTACTCATGAAAACCCCTTTTAGTGCCAAGTTGATATCTGGGGGGAAAAAATTTCTTTAGGAAAAGGAGTGTGATTTGTCATCTTCACTTTACAACAAATGAAATGACTTCTCTTGGTCCTTCACAAGCATGAAGGACAGCACCTTTCAGAAATACAGTAGCCTTTGTCTATGGTTCAGTGTTTGAACTTTCAGGTGGTTTTGTTTATTTGTTTTCCGTATTCTTTCTTTCTCTGATAGCTTTTATGATGATTTTGGTGAAAAGATCAGCTTCTGTGAAACATGAGAGTAAAACCACGTTCTGTACTATACCTCACTTAGAAAAATGCTGCCTCTTAAAGACTTTTGAGATTGTCTTTAAAAGCTGTACAATATAAGTGACTTACTGCCTCCTTGATTGGCTCAAATCCTTCATGTTTATAGGCACACCTTGGAGATAGTGCAGGTTCAGTTCCAGACAACCACAGTAAAGCGAATATCACAATAAAGCAAGTCCCACGAGATTTTTGGTCTCCCAGTGCAAATAAAAGTTACGTTTACACTACACGTAGTCTAGTAAATGTGCAGTAGCATTTTGTCTGAAAAGTATATAACTTCATTTATTTATTTATTTATTTTTAATAACTTCATTTAAACATTCTTTACTGCTAAGAAATATTGAGCATCATCTGACAGTGCAGGATTACCACACACTTTCTATTTGTAAAAAATGCAGTATCTGCCACATGCAGTACAGGAAAGTACACTGAAATGAGGTCTGCCTATAGTGAATTTGCAGCTTGGACAGGATATTCTCAAAAACCATATAATATGATTTTGCTCATTAGTTTTGACACCTGATGGCTTAAGGAAAAAGAGATTTGTACCTTGAAACTTCTGGAGCCTTTCCAACATCACTGATTTGGGTTTTTTTCCCCTCAAAAGAGAGTCCTAAGAAATCAGAGCTATTAAAATTGTTTTGATTTTCTTTTCCTCTAGGTAAGATTAGATCAGGAACAAAGGGTTTTCTGAAAGGCTTTCATGGAAAAAAAAAAATAGGCTGTTGCAAGAATGCCATGAAATAATTAAAGCTCAGTTATTTGCACCCTATTTTCTTAAATGAATTTAACCTATCACAATATGTATTCTTGGCTTTAAAAGTCACTTTTATTAATAACATTGGGAAAACTTTCATTCCTAGTACTTTGGATATTACTCTGCAGTTCACCATAAATATTTCTTTTCTTTTTTTGGCAGACCCACTTAGCATGCAAAAATTACAACTTTATACTCTGCACGGCAGCTCATTCTGCTCGAAGACATAGAGTCTGGTTTTGATTCTAGCATCACCACTTTTTAGGTGTATGACCTTGAGTTGTTCTTTAACTTCTCTTTTATCTTTTTGGTAGCATGTAAAATCCGTACATCTCCATGCATTCCAGGGCTGCTGTGAGGATAAATAAAAGAGCATGTGGACTGGCCAGGGCAGAGCCCCTGACACACGGGACACACCATTCATGGTGCCTAAATTACTGTCTCTGTGGTTAAATCTTAGTGGGAAGGAAGTGTGTTTAAATTCAGATCCCTCAGACTGTCAGGGAGCATTTTGATTGTGGCGATAACTCACTCTGAAAGCATGAACTTCCTATGTGATTTGTCAGTCATCTGCATTCGAGGGTGTAGTGGGTAAGTTATTGATAATAATCCCCGCAGCTTGTGTTTCCTGAAGGCTGGGCTGTTCCAGGCCCAGATGGGGGCAGAAGGAGAGAACTGGGTTTGTATTTTCTAGCTTAACTGGTGGACAGCCAGGAAACCAGGTACTCTTATTATCCCTGTGACTAGGTTTAGAAACTGAGGCATAGAGAAGTTAGGGAAGTTTTCTAAAGTCACACAGTTAACACATCTGGCCCAAGGATCAGTAACTATGGGTCTAAAAAAAATAACTATAGGTCAATTTATATTAACATTGATCACGTTTATATTGGCTTCCCTAGTGGCTCGGTTCATGGGGTCGCAAAGAGTCGGACATGACTGAGCGACTGAACTGAACTGAACTAGTGGCTGAGTGCTAAAAATCCACCTGCTGACACAGGAGACACGAGTTTGATCCCTGGGTCAGGAAGATCCTCTGAAGTAGGAAGTGGCAACCCACTCTAGTATTCTTGCCTGGGAAATCCTGTGGACAGAGGAACTTGGTGGGCTACAGTCCATGGGGTTGCAAAGAATTGGAAAAGACTTAGTGTCTGAGCATGAACACACACTTTTATGTTATTTGAGTGGGAATAAATTTCGAGACAGAAGTTTGTTATAATTCTTGGAAGGAGGTGGAGTAAGGTAATATGAATTCACCATATACTTGTGACTAAGCCTAACATTTTTATATAGACATAAAATTCGTATATTTTAAGTTGTTCATTTATTATCATGCATGTAACGTTGGTCCGTAAAATGCTGAACTAGCTTATTGAATGAATTCTTCCATGAATGAGCTTTCTTCACATACTGAAAATAATCTAAATACCTTCAAGTGTCCACTAGAAAACCACTCTGAAGTAAAAGGTAGCCATCATTTTTAAGGCAATCATGGTATTTCTTTTCTCAGTAACAGACCACACCTGTTATCCTTTTTTGTAAATCATCATTACGCATTTGACATTGTCCAGACAAATCTGGACACATGGTCAGGCATTACTGGACTCACTTCTCATGCTGTATCCCGATCCATAACTGTCCTCCATGGTTGTACCTCTGAATAGCTAACCTGTTTTTAAATCCCTTCATAATGAAAATACTAATCACTGGTTTTTGTCTCCTGAGTTAATTAAGCAGTGAACACATGCACTGATCAAAAGTTCTTTTTATGATTTCACCTCTTAGAATTAGTGTTTTTATTTTAAAGCATTGATACATTTTTTTTTTTTTTTTTTTGGGCTTATTGTTTGCAGAGCGAGCATGAAATTTTCCAGTGTGTAAATTATATCCTGGTAAACCCGACTTTTAACAAGCACAGAAAAACATAAATATTTGAAATCTGGAGACTTGCAAAGAATCATATATAAATTCGAAATAGAGAATCCACAAGGATTTTGTTATAAACGGCGATTAGTCTTGGAAATAGGTTTAAGATGACGGCTTTTACATAATATATTATTTCAGGATCCTTTTAGAGAATATTTGTATGAAGAGAAAAGAATGTTATAGATTAGATTTCAAGAATAATGGTCTGATTTCACATAACACTGATACTCTTCCAAAGCTAAGAATGATGTCTCTTTGTTTACTCACCATATGAAAACATGCCATCCTGGATATAATTAATGGCCAGAAAATTTAAGACAAAGGAAAGTGGCTCACTGTCAGCATGCAGCAGACACTCTGTGAAAAATCCATGTTGAAAAAATGTCCGCAAGCCAGATTTTACAGCTGGTGGTAGGTTTCTTTTGCTCACCGGACCCCATAGTCAAAGGCTGGCTTTGATGCAGTTTTACCTGTAAGATGCCCTCTGTGCATCTCCCCAGAGCAGTGCTTTGTGTTTTTGTTTGTTTGTTTTTAATTAATTAATTAATTAATTTTGGCTGCACCAGACCTTAGTTGTGGCATGCAGGATCTAGTTCCCTGACCAGGGATCAGACTTGGACCCCCTGCATTGGGAGCGTGGAGTCTTAGCCACTGGATCACCAGGGAAGTCCCAGTGCTTTGTTATTTTACAGCTTTTCTGGGTTATTCAGGCTTGGGTTTTCCAGACCACTTATGATCTTGTCCCTTGCTTCTTCCCCACATCTCCTCCCTCCCTGCCTTTGCCCATCCCATCTAATTGGGTCCCACTAACCTCAGATATGCAGATGACACCACTCTTATGGCAGAAAGTGAAAAGGACCTAAAAGCCTCTTAATGAAAGTCAAAGAAGAGAGTGAAAAAGTTGGCTTAAAGCTCAACATTCAGAAAACTAAGATCATGGCATCTGGTCTCATCACTTCATGGGAAATAGATGGGGAAACAGTGGAAACAGTGACAGACTTTATTTTTGGGGCTCCAAAATCACTGCAGATGGTGACTGCAGCCATGAAATTAAAAGACGCTTACTCCTTGGAAGGAAGGTTATGACCAACCTAGAAAACATATTAAAAAGCAGAGACATTACTTTGCCAACAAAGGTCCGTCTGGTCAAGGCTATGGTTGTTCCAGTGGTCATGTACGGATGTGAGAGTTGGACTGTGAAGAAAGCTGAGCCCTGAAGAATTGATGCTTTTGAATATGGTGTTGGAGAAGACTCTTGAGAGTCCCTTGGGCTACAAGGAGATCCGGCCAGCCCATCCTAAAGGAGATCAGTCCTGGGTATTCATTGGAAGGACTGATGCTGAAGCTGAAACTCCAGTACTTTGGCCACCTCATGCGAAGAGTTGACTCATTGGAAAAGACCCTGATGCTGGAAGGGATTGAGGGCAGGAGAAGGGGACGACAGAGGATGAGATGGCTGGATGGCATCACTGACTCGATGGACATGAGTTTGAGTAAACTCCGGGAGTTGGTGATGGACAGGGAGGCCTGGCGTGCTGTGATTCATGGGGTCGCAAAGAGTCGGACACGACTGAGCGACTGAACTGAACTGAATGATATTAGAGAAAGTGAATATGTTAGTGTTCTTCTGTATCATCAGGTAATGTATTAGGTGACAGAGGAAGTCAAAATTAGACTCCAGTCAGTCTGACGTCCATGATCAACTCCATCCCTCGTCCATGTCCACAAGAACGCCAGAGCAGGATGTTATTGCTCCATTCTGATAAACACAGAATGCCAGGTTTGCACAAGTGAGCTGTGTCTTAGACTGTTAGAGATGAAAGGAGTTACCTAGGACTCTTGTGAGACTTAGATAGCAACTGGCTTATAGGAAGCCATCTCTGCCGGGCTGGAGACCCCCTGGCCCTTTGCCATGGGAGCAGGTTTGTGGTCTCTGCTCTAAGAGCCAGGTCTGCTCACAGGCAGACCCAAGTTCTCTGTGATTATTCTAATAAATGTGGTTACTGGGACTTCCCTGGTGGTCCAGTGGTTAAGACTTCACCTTCCAATGCAGAGGGTATGGGTTTGAGCCCTGGTCGGAGAGCTAAGGTCTCACACTCCTCAGGGTCAAAAAACCAAAACATAAAGCAGAAGCAATATTATAACAAAATCAATAAAGACTTTAAAAATGATCCACATTAAAAAAAAAACAACTTTAAAAAAAGATGTGATTACAACAAGCCCTATCTTGTTTAGGAGTATCTGTTTGTGTGTGACCTTTTAAAATTCTTTTTTAGATTCTGCTCTCTGTTTTGAGAGGGGATTAAAACCTGTGAAATGCTTCCTCACGTGGCTCTGAAGAGCCTAGACTTTGTGGTACCGATGCTGGGCAAGGATGTCACACGTCATCTCGCCTAGTGTTAACACAGTGAGAGGACCCGTTGTTGAGGTCCGTTCCCATGCCTGTATTGTTGGAGCCCCTGTGTTATGTTCATGACAGGCCATCAGCCAAGGGATTCAGAGGTGCCTGAAATTCGCTGTGTCCCCTGCGCACGTGACCTAGCGCAGTAGGAGAACCGCACCCTGATCACGTGGGCTCATCAGCAGACGTGTATCATACACCGCAGGGAGTGTGGGGAAGGAAGAACTCACCTTGCTGGGTGGGCTTGTACAGGGCCCCCCGATGGCTGAACCACAGCCCTAACCGGGTGAAGGGATGAATGAGAAGGGTGAAGGGTGTCCAGGGGCTGCCTGGAAGGATGTTTCTGGCAGAGAAGGCCACACATGCAAAGGCCTTTTGGCCACAGCATGGCCCATTGAAGAAGCTGACTGTGCTTGGAGCAGGGAGAGAAGTCCCAGGTGAAGTCAGAATGTTAAACAGGGGGACCACCTCATGCCACCTGCTAGCCCATCTTGAGGATTTTTATGCCAGGGAGCAAAGGGAAATGCCAAGTGTGAAAGGCCAGTGGTGTGATTAGAATTGCTTTGGAAAAAGATCACTTTAGATTCCATGTATAGAACAGAGGAGAGGAGCCAGTGGACGTGGAGAGACCCATAGCTGGGCTGTCTCTGGGGCCTGGGTGAGTAGTCTGAACCAGGGAAGTGATGGAGAGGTTGAGAAAGTGACTCAGGGCTGAGAACTTGGCCGCGCTTCTGTGAAAATTGGACAGGAGGGCAAGTGAAGTATCAAGGGTTATTTGGAGGTTATGCTCCCACAGCAGGCAAAATAAATACAGGATCTAAAATTGAAGGCCTTCCACGGTCCAGTGGTTAAGACTTCATCTTCCAGTGCAGGGGGTGTGGGTTTGAGTCCTGGTTGAGTAACTAAGATCCCACATGCCTCATGGCCAGAAAACCACAACATAAAACAGAAGCAATATTGTAACAGATTCATAAAGGCTTTAAAATTGATCCATATTAAAAAAAAAAAAACAACTCTTAAAAAGATAAAAATTGAAAGTACCTGTATATGGATAACTGAATCCCTTTGCTCTGCACCTGAAACACAATATTATTATAAACCATATACTCCAATATAAAATAAAAAGTTAAGTCAAAAATAGATAGATACTATTCAAAATAACCAGAATCCAACAGGCCATGTGTTCTGCCCTCCCCCTTCCTCCTCTCTCCCCCACACCTCTCTTTTTCGCTCCTCTCCTCCTTCCCTCTCTCTTCCCACCCCCTCTCTTTCTCTCTTCTTCGCTCATAATTTTCCTAACTTGCTAGTGGAACTCAGGCAGAAAGCTTGGGTGCTTGTGAAGATACTTCAATCCATAACTTTGTAGGTACCAGATGCTAGATCAGTTCGTATTAATATGAAACAAGGGGTTGATACGAACCCTTCCTAAAATATATTGTCTCATTTATATGAAAAGCATACAACTCGAGAGCACTTATTTTCAACTCGCTGGTGAGATGAAACACGAGCCAGCGAGGTGGCTTCCAGGCACTGAACCGCATGTCTGCAAGAATTGTGGTGTTGCTGTAAATATTTCCTGGCACAGACAGGTAGATGCAATCGGAAAAACCTGAACAAATTCTTAGGATGCCAATATTGTCACCAGGTCCCCCTGCAGAATGAAGTTGTTTGACAAAGTGTTTCCCTGGTGATTTGGCTGCAGATGAAAATGTCTCCAGCAATAAAATTCCCGTGCGTGAGTCTTTACCCCACTCTCATCCGTCAGCAAATGACATATCAAGGCTCTTTTTTGCCGTATTTGTTAATATCTTGGCAGAAATATGGGAAACATTGTTATTTCCTTCAATTTCTGCACATGGATTGTTTTTTCTGCCTTTAGACACGTTAATTTTACCAAAATATTTGCCAGCTGAAAATCTGTGTCTCATCAACAGGATTGCATTAGGACAGTGATCAAGTGTTTTTTTAATTACAGAGGTTTTTGTCTTAGTTACCAGAATCAGAAGACTTAGCATCGCCAGAGCCGCTGTTTGGCCATCAATTGCAAACAGTTTTGGGAAAATTTAAGATTTGTGAGGCAATCAGTGATGAAGCATATTTTAATTATAGTAACTGGGTAAGCAGCATACAGCTATATGAATTAATGCATTATTGTTTAATAGGTCACAGCCACGTATGATTTTTAATCACATTTCTTACTGTAGCCCCAGTTTTATTAGCAGTGGTGTTTTATAACTTAATAATATATTCATAATGAGTTCAGAACATCCATTCGCCCAACACCAAAGAAATAAATTTACCCGTACATGAGCACTCATCAAGAGGAACAGAACCCTTCAGGGTCGCATCCGACTATCTGTCCAAGATCCTTTTGCATCAAAGGATGCTTTTAATAATGAGATCATTTTACACCGCATCGTGTTGTCAGTGGAGGCCACATCTGGGTTTTGCCGAGTCATTTATGAATCACAATAACTTCACACGTGTTTAAAAAAAGCATGAATTGACCAGCAAGGTGTCTGCATCTGTTCTTGCAGTTGTGAAATCTGAATTCATGCTCTGCTGTAGCATTTTCTGCTCAGTCCCCCTCCCCTGGCATCCCCCTCCCGCATCCTGCCAGCCCCCCTCCCCAAGCACCCTCCACCTATCCCGCCAGACCTCAGGGCATGTCACAAGCTCTTATCTGGACTTGATTGAGCTGTGTGTATTTTAATGGCATGTGCATCACACTACAGCTCAGGTTTTGCCAAGCTCCTCGGCATTCTCACCTCTGGGCGTCCGTGGCTATTTCAGAGACGACATCCGAAACTAACCTTGCCCAGGGCTCCCATGAGAACACCCCGGGCCCCTGTCCTTTCGCAGAAGCCAGGAAACTCAGGCTCACTGACTGAACAGCAGGCACGGGGCTAGTTTAGACTTGTCATTTTCGTGAAGATTTCATGTCAAAACATAAACCCACCCGGGGCTTCAGTTCTAGAAAGTCTTTTGAGGCCAGGAAGTGATGCTGAAGAAGCTTCAGACTAGAGGGATCTGTCTAAGATGCAAAGATATTAATAGCCTATAAGCCAAAAAAGAGTGTTCTATGTTCAGACAAACGAGAAACCTTGGGGAAACTGTTCTCTGATATGCACGTGTTCATCTCTGGTGTCCTGCCGGGCCAGACGTGGTGCGACATTTCTCAAACTTTGTTGACCAGGGGACCCTCTTTGGAAGTGTGTCTTGCCTCCATGTTCTTTCTTTATAAAATAGACAAATAAAAATACATAAAACCTATTCAAAGTGTACAGTTACACTGTTCTGGCCATGACACAAATTTTCTCAAGGTAGAGAAAGAGATAATAGACATTCCTATGAGTTTCAAGCCATAAAGGACCAGAAACGTGTAACAGGTTATGATTATTTTTTTCCTTTGATCTTACTGTAAATAGAGGGTCAGAGAGATGACATGGCTGATTCTGTCATTGTTTGGATTCTAGCCATCTCTCTGAATCCTTTTTTCTTCCTACTCTACTTTCCTTTGTGCTGGGAAAATCTCTTCTTCGTTTGAGGGCCCATATTATAAGTTACAGAAGATGAATCATTAGGGACTTCCCTGGTGGTCCAGTGGTTTAGAATCCACCTTGCAATGCAGGGCACTCAGGTTCTATTCCTGGGCAAGGAACTAAGATGCCATGTGCCTGGGGCAACTAGGCCTATGTGCCACAACTACTGAGCCCGCATGCCACAGCTAGAGAATCTGGGCCCTGCACCGAAGATTGCGTGAGCCACAAACGAGACCTAAT
Source organism: Dama dama (assembly GCF_033118175.1). Taxonomy (NCBI): domain Eukaryota; kingdom Metazoa; phylum Chordata; class Mammalia; order Artiodactyla; family Cervidae; genus Dama; species Dama dama. The sequence goes on along the minus strand of NC_083703.1, from coordinate 31,881,124 downwards.
ACAGCCAAATAAATAAGTGAATGTTGGAAAACAGAGAAAGGGAATCGTTAATCTAACCTAAGGCTGAGCCGAGTGTTCATTTAAGTGGTTTTACCAGTTGTGTTTACACTGTCTTACAAGTGTTTACTGTCGCTTATTAATTACACCTAGAATCACTTTTCTTTATATTAATGCAGATCTATAATTATCTGTATGATCCCTCTCTTTTCCACTTTCAGCTTTTCCAGCTTGGTCTAAGCTTTAAAAAAAATAAAAACCTGAGGGGAGGGACAGACTTATGGTTATCAAAGGGGAAAAGTGGGGAGGGAGGGATGAATCAGGAGCTTGGGATGAACATATACACTCTACTATATATAAGATAGATAACCAGCAAGGACTACTTACTATGCAGCACAAAGAACGCTACTCAACATTCTGGGATAACCTAGATGAGAAAAGAATCTGAAGAATGAATATATGTATTTGTATAACTGAATCACTTTGCTTAACATGGTGGAGATCTTAAATACCATACTTATCACTTATATGTGGAATCTAAAATACAACACAGATGAACCTGTCTGGGAAACGGAAACAGACTCCCAGACATAGAGAAAAGATTGGTGGTTGCCAAGGGGGAGGGCAAGAGGGGGAAGGATTGATTGGGGGCTTGGGGTTGGCAGATGTAAACTATTATATATAGGATGGGTAAAGAGCAAGGTCCTACTGTATAGCACGGGGAACTGTATCCAATCTCCTGGGATAAATTGTAATGGAAAAGAATATTAAAAAAGAATGTATATATGTGTATAACTGAGTCACTATGCCATAGAGCAGAAATTAGCACAACATTGTAAATCATCTGTAATTCATTATGAAAAGAGCTGGTGTTTTTAAGATGTGCAGCGTGTTTTATGATGATGGGAATGACTAGCAGGGTGAGGGGAGGAGATGAGGTAGAAGAAGGGTCAGCTGCCAGTAATGTCCTTGTTTATTACAAACAGGGAACAGGGATCTGGGGTGGGGTGGGGTCAGCCTTGGGGAGGGGTCTGGGGCAGTTCCTCCACAGTGGCTGGAGGAAAGGCAGAGTGTGTGGTACAAGCAATGGGTAGGTTGGTAAACCCGTTTTGGGACTGGGTGGAGCTTCTCTTTGGAGTGTTTGTATTTTCTCAGCCAAATAGGGAGCAAGGTTATCAGCCAGGAGGGAGGTTGGAGGAGGAAATATTATAGTATTAGAGGTTTGAGAGAGGAAAAAAGGTATAAAGTAGTTGTCCAGGAGAAAGAAAAAAGAAGAAATGAACTAGGATAGTCAGGAGTACAGAGGGCTCCTAGTGCTAATCCAAGAGAATTCAGCTTTTTCCTGTGTGTGTGTGTGTGTTTTTAATTTCTTTTACATTTTAAAAACATTTTTGGTCGCCCCACTTGACATACAGGATCTTAGTTCCCCAACCAGGGATCGAACCTGTTCCTCTTGTAGTGGAAGTGTGACATCCTAAGCACTGGATCACCAGGGAAGTCCCAGAACTTTCTCTTTTTCCTTCTTCTTATACCAGGAGAATTTTCCCAGGGTATCTGCAGAAATAACCACTGTTCCACTGTAGAAATATACTGCCATTTATTTATTCATTAATATACTATTGGACATTAATGTCATCTCCACTTTGGGGCTACCGTGAATATAACTGCTGTGAACATTCTTTTTCAAGTCGCTTTAGAGACATATGTTTTCATTTCCCATGGGTAAATTCCTAGAAGCAGAATCACTGGGTCGTAGAATATATACATATATTTAATTCTGTAAGAAACTGCCAGTTTTCTAAATGGTTCTGCTAAAGTAACCAGGCAAATGCTTCACCTTTTGGTAGAAAAGAGGCTGTAATTAATGGAAAGTGCAAGGTGATAGGAATTCAGAGTCTCAGCTTAGTTATTAGTTAATTTTAGGAACATTCCTGAACTTCTGTGGACCCAATTTCCCCAGAAGCTACATGGGGGAAATAAACTGGGTAATCTACAAGGCCCCTTTCAGATCCCACATTCTGTGAATTTTGGTGAAATTCAACTACATGGTAATAAACAGACAGAATGCCACATCACTGCAAATTTTTATTCCATGGGAGCTGAGCAGTACTTAATGTACTGGACGTGGGAAGAAAACCTAGAGCATAAGGTGTGCAGAGGCAAATGGATGAGTCTTTTGTGAGGTACACAGATGTGTGTGAAAATCACATACTCTTTAAGGGAAAACATTGTAAGGTGATGAAGATGCGTGTGAAAATCACATACTCTTTAAGGGAAAACATTGTAAGGTGATGTAGGCTTCCACTCAGAATTTAATGTAGAAAGTTTTATGCCTATGAATAGCTCCCATTGCTGTTTTTTAAAAGCAATTTATTTTATTTACTGGCTGCACTGTGTGGCTTGTGGGATCTTAGTTCCCCAACCAAGGATTGAACCCGTGTCCCCTGCACTGGAAGTACAGAGGCCCAACCCCTGGACCACCAGGGAAGCCGCCTGTTCTGTTTGAATCAGAACAAATTCTGGGAGATGCATTTGGGTGGTTTAAAAATAAAGAAACAAAAAAAACTGCTTACAAATCCACCATTTGGATGTCTGTGGCTTGCTTTGAAACTAGAACAGCAAAACACTGGCTTCTGTTACTTGGCAGAACTACTGAGTGAGTGTTCTATTCACCTGAGCTCCCTCCAGCCGAGACCTGGAGAAAATTTGTTTCCTTCTGACCGTAGGAGCCCATAGCCCCACTACCATCTTGCTGTAGATGTCATCTGTCAGTGAACCGAAATGTGTGTTGATGCTCATCTCCGTCTGTGACTTCGTGGCTGCCTGTCCCCATACTTCAGCAGTGCATGAGGAAGGGTAGACTTTGGCAATGACTGAGGAGTCACGGTCCACCAGGTTGAAGCCGTCTGATAAATAGAGGATGCTAGAAAAGACAGATTGAACATCAGTGTGAGATCACATACTTGTGTAATTTGTCTTCTGGGTTAATGAGATTTAGGAGTGGGGAGGAGAAGACCAGTTGGAGATAGCTCGGAACCAGGTGGGGATCCTTGCCTCATCTGTGGTCGGTGGGGAAGGTAGAGAGATGTCCAGTTGGTGCCCGTCGTCACCCTGGACCCTGCTTAGGGTCCCAGGGTTGTGAGATTCTGACCCACCCAGGGCAGGACAAATGCCTTTGCTTCTCACAGCTTCTTCAGAAGGGACTGTGACGAGCCGATCAGTGAAAGGCTCATAGGCTCATGACACACTGGAGCTGAATGTTAGGAGGAGGTCAGTTAGTCCAGATACTTATCCCATGTGGAGTTCCTTCTGCAGCATCCCTGGTCAGACCCTGGTCTGAGGGTCACTTGCCCTCTGCCTCGGTCACCTGCAGTGACCCGGGACTCACTGCCTTGACACATTCACTGTAAAACACACATGTTTTTCAGACCATTCCCTCAGGTAAAACTTCACCAAGCCAGCCAGTGACCTCCACCACTCAAGGAGAGAGTCTAAAAACAGAAGTAAACTCCCAACCAGCGTGGGGTGGTGCCTCTCTCTGGTTGCTTTATTTCTCTCCCCAGGAGTGGATGGATCACAGCCACCATATGTAGTTTATTTCTGTCCTTTCTTGGTGATCTGTAGGAACACAAATAAGCAATTTTTTTCATTAGCCGGAGACCGTTGTGTCCTAAGTGGCCTTGACTGATCTTAATACTGAATCGATAAAGATGATTTCTTTGTCACATTGGGTTTATAGTCTTCAGAAGTCCATTATTTGTCATGCTAAAGCAGTGATTCTCTAGCAGGACAGTCTTGATCAACAGGGGGACATTTAGCAGTGGCCAGAGACCTTGTGGTTGCCACATACGGGGTTGGGGTGCTGCTGATATGTTTTGCTGAAAGTTTTACTTTCGTTTTAGGTTCGAAAGATATGTTAACAAAAGAAACCACGTCTTGCACACAAACAGTTTCAATTTTTAATAGAAGATTATTTAACTTAATTTCAACATATAATCATTGAAAGAAAAGAAATAGAAACAAATGAGAAAAGTCATATATAGTGTATATATCACCATATATATCATACATATATATGTGTATACATACACATATAGTGTATATATAGTGTATATATCCCCAGCTTGGGTGAAAACATACATCCAGACTTGAACAGCACTGGGAATTCCCAAGTAACAGCAGTCTGGAGTCCCAGTTGGGAAAAGAGTTGGGAAAGGGTCCCGAGCAGTGCGTCCACCCCATGGGTGAGACTTCAGATGCAGCTTTGCAGGCTCCCACTTTTAATCCCAGGCCACAAGCTGATATCATCATCAGTTTACATGCAGAAATGCAGCTCTGATTTTCTTTCAACTTTTACCAATGCTGTTTGTTTCACCTTTTGAGTCATAAGATTCCTTAGACACCACCCCACTCTGCCCCACCTGGCACTGGCCAGGTCCCCAGGGCTTAAGAAATTCTAAGACCTAGTCCCTTTCTTATCTAAAGTGCTGCTTGACTTGCTGGTAACCGTTGGTATGCTCCCAGGCAGGCATGTCGTCCAGGCAGGGTCAGAAGTTGGCCAGAGGCCTGCTCCCCCTACTTCTGAAACCTGAACAAGACCGTCTCCATTTTAACTTCTTAACATGTTATCTGCTGGGTAGAGGCCAGAGATGCTGCTAAGCATCCCACAAGCCTCAGGACAGCCCCCCACTACAAAGCATTATCTGATCCAGCTGTCTTTGCCCTGAGATTAAAAAAAAAAAAAAAAACCTGGTCTAAAGGAAACAGTAGTTTCAACCAACCAGTGGTACCACCACCCAGCAGTGACCAGCACAGTGGACATGTTTTGCTCTAGCACACAGCTTTATTTGTATCTAGGAAGATTCAAGATTTTCAGTTTCATAAGTATAAGAGCTTCCGCATTTATTTCTGTCTTCAGGGTTCTTTCAGGCAAGTTAGAGTAGAACCAAGCAATGTGCCTTAGAAAATTCATTGAGAATCGGTCGTCAGGCATGTGGTTGTCACGTGATGCTGGTGATGGTGCAGTTCGCTTGCTTTAATCTATAACTTCCTGCACACAGTGGTAGATATCTTAGAATCCTAAGTAGGGACTTATTTTCTAAAAGCCTCCCGGGCTTTTAAAGATACATCCAACTTACTTGTCATACCCTAGGGAGGTATCGGTTACCTCCAATTAAGAGAGAAGAGTGAGCAGTCAGGATAAAGGGTTTCAAAAGGCTCTTCATTTTGTTTTTTCAGTAGTTTATTTATACAGTTTTAGTATGCAATTTGTTTTCCATCATTGACATAGAATTCTAAGTCTGCCGTGTTGTTTATTGTCTGATAGGGGTTTGTTTCATTGGTTTGGTTTGTGTAGTAGGGGGAAACATTTTTGAGAGGAAATCAAGTGAGTTTTCTTTTTCACATTGTCTGGAGGAGGCAAAAGCCATATCAGTGCAGGTTTTGATATGTAATGGTCGTGTAACAGACATAAGCATTGTATCATTGCCCTCCATCTTTTGTGGGGTGGACCGCATGCTGAGAGAAGATGCTTGTCAGTCAAGGCAGCAGCTAATTAGATGAGCTCCAGTGCTCCTGGATCCCTTCCAGATGCACACGCCCTGTCACATCTGCCAGGGGTGTCAGTGCAGGCTCCCCCTACCCACCCTCCCCCCAAGTCCTTTGACTCAAGCCAGTCCACACTTGGAAAGGGAGAGGGTAAATATTTCTGGGGTGCCCACTCAGAGCTGGAACTGTCTATGCCAGATCTGAGGTATCAGAATGGAAACAGAAAGTGCTCATTCCTTAGGGCGCATGCAAGTGGGGACCCAAAGGGGGTCCCAGGCCCATGATGAATGTAACTCAGTGGCATAATACACTGTCTTATACCAGTTGTATAAACAGAGGTCTGTGGAATTCCAGAAGGCCCACCAGGTGATTTTCTCTTCTTTTCTGGCTTATGTAAGCATGATCACTGCATGACTTTTTACTGTTATTACTAGTTATTTTTTGGTCATGGGACATGTGGAATATTTGTTCCCTGACCAGGGACTGAGCCCCGAATCCGCTGCACTGGAAGCTTGGTGTATTAACCACTGGGCCGCCGGGGAAGTCCCATCGTTGCATTACTTTTTAAATGAAAATGGCTGGAGACATCCCTGGCAGTCCAGTGGTTAAGATTCCATGTTTCCATTGCAGGAGGCATGGGTTCAGTCCCTGGTCAGGGAGCTAAGATTCCACATGCCACATGGCCAAAGAGACCCAAACATAAGACAGAAATAATATTGTAGCAAAACTCAATAAAGACTTTAAAAAGAATGAAAATGGCCAAACTAAAATTAGTGAGCTGTTGCTTGGGTCGTGGTGGACCAAGTGGAATTTGATGTGTTCTAGAAATCCTCCTTTGGCGGTGCTATTTATTCATGTTTTTATTTTTTAAAAAAATCACTTTCCTACTTTCCTTTCATTGTGAGGCTCCTGGGAACACAGGGCTGAGGCCCTGATGGTGGACAGTAATGGGCAAGTGGCTCTTTGAAGGGTGACGGTGCTCCCTGGGTGCCCGAGGGACCCAGCACCGCTGCACCCTGGGCTTGTTCGTGGCTTAAATCACCTCAGTGCTCTGAATTCTCCCACCTGGGGACGAGCTCTGAACCATCTCCCCTGACGATGGCACCGCAGCTTCACGCAAAAGGCTCGTCTTCTGATCTTCTCCCGTGAAGCATGACAGTTTTATCTGTGATGGCCGAATTAATTGTCAGAAACCATTTGCTGGCAGACAGTTGGATGCTAATTATGATAGGTACCTTCACAGCCCTTAGACCCAAATTTGTTGATGTTTGTTGGTGGTGGTAAAAATGAAAACCCATAAAATATGAATTTTTTTTTTGAAAGAAATGTATGAGATGCATATGAGGCCAGGAAACTTTGATGGAGTTCTCTGTGATCTGAGCTAAAACTACTCAGTCTGGTTATGCAGAAAGAGATTGAAGAAATGGTTAATGAATTGTTACTTTCTGGTCCAGAGAGGTTTGAGTTGGGATATTTCAATTTCAAAAACTGGCATTGATTAGATCTGAGGGACAGTGGGTGAGGTGTTCCCAGAAGGTCAAGATCTGAGTATCCAATTTGACCTCACGCTGTATCCCAGGTTTGTGAAATCTTTCTAGCGGGTTCCACCTGGGAGGAATTATTTTCAATTAAATAGATCTGACCATTGGAGAAAAGATCATGAAAGGCCCCTGCAGTGTGGGGTCATGCTGTGAACAAAGTTGCCCAGCTCACAAAGGAACGGCTTGGGTGTCAGCCTGTCTCATACTCGCTCTGGGTAGCATTTCGCTGTTCCATCAATGGTTACCTTAATGAGGTGTCAAGATGAAGGCAGGTGGGTGCTTCCTGGAGCTGTGTGATGCAAGGAAATGGTTGCTGTCTCTGACTCTCATTGGGACAAGTAGGAAGGAGGCTAGCAGACCCTTGGTCCTTGGAAGGGGTTATAATCTACTGGAAGATTGTCCAAACAGTAGGAAGGGGATCCAGTATTAATGGGAAAGCAGAAAAGCAGAAGTGAGAATAGAGAACTAATTTCATGTAGGTATGTGAATGGTCTCGTTTTCTTTAGCAAGGCTTATGATAACCAGCAGTGTTCCAGCATACATTCTAGAATAATCTTTTTTAAGATACTAATTTATTTTTACTTATTTGCCTGTGCCAGGTCTTAGCTGCGGCACACAGGATCTTTTAGCTGTGGAATGCAAACTCTGAGTTGCAACATGTGGGATCTGGGGCTTCCCTTGTAGCTCATTTGGTAAAACATCCACCTGGAACGCAGGAGACCCGGGTTCATCCCTGGGTCGGGAAGATCCCTTGGAGAAGGAAATGGCAACCCACTCTAGTATTCTTGCCTGGAGAATCCCATGGACAGAGGAGCCTGGCAGGCTACAGTCCATGGGGTCGCAAGAGTCGGACATGACTTAGCAACTGAACCACCACATGTGGGATCTAGCTCCCTAACCAAGGATCAGACCCCAGGCTCCCTGCATTGGGAGTGTGGATTCTTACCACTGGGCCACCAGGGACATCCCTAGAATAATCTTTAATGAGTAAACAGTGCATGTGTGCATGCTAAGTCACTTCAGTCATGTCCAACTCTGTGCGACCCCATGCACCCCAAGCTGTAGCACACCAAGCTCCTCTGTCCATGGGATTCTTCAGGCAAGAATATGTGTTTCCATGCCCTTCTCCAGGGGATCTTCCTGACCTGGGGGTCGAACCTGTGTCTCTTAAATCTCTGGCATTGGCAGACAGGTACTTTACCAATAGTGCCACCAGGGTGGACACCCATAAATACTTTTGGGGAATTAAAGAGAGAGTTTCAATACATTTTTTCCCCTCCAGGAAAGTTAAATGGTTCATAGTTTCTTGTTAAATTAGATGGCTGATATAAAATAACAATTTTTAAACACTTTAATGTCACATCTCAGCCCTTAATCATCAGATAAGATTATCTGGCAGAAGCATTAACTTCTTTTTTGGTTTTTCACCTGAGCTTGCAGCAGTGCAGCAAGCCCCTCCTCATGAACTATTCTTCACAGGGCTTCATTTCTCAGGGGGAAATTGACACAGATGCAGAGACAGAGGCGTGAAACTGCCTTGTTCCATGGGAGAACAGGGTGTGCTTCAGAACCCAGGTCTGTGATAAAGACAATTTTAAAGTCCTTGCCGTTTTTCTCCAGTTGCACCTTGGGTTGAATTTCCTGATGCATTTTCCTGCTTCCAAGGTACAAATGCAAACTAAGACAAATGGGATGTTTAAAGGAATTGTACTTAATAAATCTCATTTGTCTGTGCCTTTTACTCTGTCTTCTTCATAATTTTAGTTCTCAGCATGCAGCAGTTCAGAGATCTTCTTTCTCCCTCTCATGCGCCAAGGAGGAAAGCCCCCGGTGTTTAAAGAGACTCAGAGCCTCCAGTCTGTCCTGGTCCTGCTCACCAGGAGCTGTGCAGAGCAGAACTGAACCTGGCCGAGGGAGAGACTGGCTCAGTTTGGCTCAGTGTGAGAAGGAAGGAAGGCAGGTCCCAGGCGCATGGCACGAACACCTGGATTTGTTCCGGAGTTCCTGTGTTTCTTTCTTGGCACGCTCTTTCACTCACTAACTGGTTCACAGAAACTTGCTGAGGATTAGAGGGTATGGAGATGCAATCCCATCATCACTGTGAAGAAAGCATGGGCCTCACCCTAAGGGGTTCCCTTGCCAGCAGTGCATTCCAGCAACTGGGTGGCATTGTGGCTTCTCACACCAGCAGTTTCCGTGGAGGTAAAGCATATAGGAGCCAAGTTCATACTGCCCAAGGGCTGTTTTGTTTGTTTGTTTGTTTTTAAATCAGCTGGGAGAACATGTCCTTTTTTTAAGTTGACACAAGAATGAGAACTTTGCACTCCCTAGTTTGTCGAATATTTAATAAAAAAAAAAAAACAACACATCCTAACATCAGCAGTTTCATCAGGGAGGTATCTCTGGATTCTGTTAATTTGGTTTGACACCTTCTGGGTGACTCTGCAGGGAGTGATGCAGTCTGTCTGGAGAGAGCCTGGATAGGAGCTTCAAGTCAGTTTTGAGTGCATTTCTGCTACTGATCATCTCTGGCGCTGTGGCCAACTCATTTGCCCCAAACAAGTCCCAATTTCTCATCTGTGAAACCAGATGCTTTTACTGTAGTGGATCATGAAGTATTTGTCTAATGACTACATCAGAATTGAATTTTCTCTGTGATACAGTTTTTTGACAACCTATTAGGAATTTTAAGTTCCCTTTCTACTGCAAAGTTCTTAAAGCCAATGATCTTCTATACTAAAAACTAGATCTGGGGCACGAAGATAAATGTTTGTTAAATGTATTAAATGAATATTGCTAAATAAATTTAAATAGGACTCCCTCTCCTCCATAAGGATGACTGCAGGCTATTAAAAATTTCTTGAATCATGATTATATGTTCTTTTGAGTGCAAATGTACTGTGTTCATATGATTTTTTAAGATTAAGAAAAAAGAAACAGGATGCTTAAACAAAGTGAGTTTAGGTCACTTTGAAAATCTATGCTTTTCTACTTGAATGGGTAACAACCCAGCCATTTTAAGGTTTAAACTAATGATTTTGTCACCCAGTCAGTTCAGTTCAGTCATGTCCGACTCAGCGATCCCATGGACTGCAGCACGCCAGGCTTCCCTGTCCATCACCAACTCCCAGAGCTTGCTCAAATTCGTGTCCATCAAGTCGGTGATACCATTCAGTCATCTCATCCTCGGTCGTCCTCTTCTCTTCCTGCCTTCAGTCTTTCCCAGCATCAGGGTCTTTATCAATGAGTCAGCTCTTTGCATCAGGTGGCCATAGTATTAGAGCTTCACCTTCAGCATCAGTCCTTCCAGTGAATATTCAGGACTGGTTTCCTATAGGATGGACTGGTTTCCTGTAGGATGGACTGGTTTGATCTCCTTGCAGTCCAAGGGACTCTCAAGAGTCTTCTCCAACACCACAGTTCAAAAGCATCAATTCTTCAGCACTCAGCTTTCTTTATGGTCCAACTGTCACATCCATACGTGACTACTGGAAAAAAATCATAGCTTTGACTCTCTGGACCTTTGTCAGCAAAGCGATGTCTCTGCTTTTTAATATGCTATCTAGGTTGGTCATAGCTTTTCTTCCAAGGAGCAAGTGTCTTTTAACTTCATGGCTGCAGTCACCATCTTCAGTGATTTTGAAGCCCAAGAAAATAAAGGCTGTCACTATTTCCATTGTTTCCTCATCCATTTGCCATGAAATGATGGGGCCGGATGCCATGATCTTATTTTTTTGAATGATGAGTTTTAAGCTAGCTTTTTCATTCCCCTCTTTCACTTTCATCAAGAGGCTCTTTAGTTCCTCTTCACTTTCTACGGTAAGGATGGTGTCATCTGCATATCTGAGGTTATTGATATTTCTCCTGGCAATCTTGATTCCAGCTTGTGCTTCATCCAGCCCAGCATTTCGCATGAGGTACTCTGCACATAAATTAAATAAGCAGGGTGACAATATACAGCCTTGACGTACTCCTTTCCATGTTTGCGACCAGTCCATTGTTCCATGTCCTGTTCTAACTGTTGCTTCTCAACCTGCATACAGATTTCTCAGGAGGCAGGTAAGGTGGTCTGGTATTCCCATCTTTTGAAGAATTTTCCACAGTTTGTTGTGATCCACACAGTCAAAGGCTTTGGCATAGTCAACGAAGCAGAAGTCGATGTTTGTTGCCAAGATAGGGAAGAAAAACCCAACCAAACTTTTTTATCCATTTTGGACAAGATGGGTTTAAAAAATATCATCGTCTGAGCTGCCTAAGTTGCAGTTGCAGTGTTTCAGTAATTACAACTGCTATTTATTGAGTAATGACATGTTCAGGTTAATGGACATGATTTCATTTGACCTTCACCATAACCTTAGGAGGGAGGTTCTATTGTTACCCTTGTACACACTATACCCCTTGTTATGCAGATCAGAGCATCAGAACTCAGAGATTAAGTAACTCTTCAAGTTCACTGAACATTAAGTTCCTGAACATTAACATGGTATTTGATTGAATTGGGTCTTTAATATGGTTCAAAGAACCACTCGACTAATGTTCTTATTACATTTATAGCCACAAGGCATGTCCCACAGGGAAGGTTCCATAATCAGTGAGCACATGGTGGGCAGAATAAGTTTGAAACTATTCATGGGATCACTTTGAAGACACGTACTGCTGAAGTCTTCTTTTTATTTCCCATTATTAAGTATTTTGTTTGACTATGCACAGGAGCTGCAGTGTTCCCAGATCATTTTCATGCCAATGGGTCTACTCGTAAAGTTTCATTAATTGAAATGGCATGATCCTGGGACTTCCCTGGTGGTCCAGTGGTTAAGACTCCATGCTTCCCCTGCAGAGGATGCAGGTTCAGTCCCTGGTCCAGGAACTAAGATCCTACATGCTGCAAGGTGTGGCCAGAGAAATAATTAATTAAAAATGAAATGATCCTCTGGCTATGTGATACTCGGGTATCACCTCCTGGCCAGTGGCACTGGCATCATCTGGTAGCTGGTCAGAAATTCAGGGTCTTGGGCTCTACTCCAAGCCCACTGAATTGGGTTCTGCACGTGAACAGGTTACTGGGCGACTCCTGTGTGTGCTGATATTTGGGAGCTTTGCATGGTTAGTGGGCCCCCCAGGTGATCCCTGGGGGAGATCCCAGGCAGAGAAAACGCTAACATGTCGAGTCGTGATAGCCACCTTCATGGTGCTGTGGGCAAGAGTGAAGCGTTTGAGAACCATGTACATATAAGATACTGAAGAATGTGACACTCAGGAGAAATTAAAATGACCTGAACACAAAAAGAAGCTGAAAAGTTAAAAAGCTTTTTCCATGGATCTTGCTTTTTACATAGCTGAGGAAGACCTAGGCCTTTTCCTTTGGAGAAAAAATCATTCCAGATTGTTTGGACGTGCAAACAAGCAAGTCCAATTAGTAAAGAGTACGAATTAATAAAAAGAGAGAAAGTAAAAGCTTAGTTACACTCCAAACTTCTCAAGGTTCTTCTTTTGAGCTAACTGCGGGGCTCTTGGACTCTTTGTTTTTTCACCTGAAAGTTCACATTTCTTATCAAACAGCTCCACAGTGAAAAATCATGTGTGTCGTATAAAATAATTACTCAGAATTGTTGTTAAGAACAAAACACAGCATGCTGGAGTGAATGCCTTTTCTACCTGTCTCCTGCGGCTGTTCCTTAAATGCACAAAATATTGTAGAACATAGAGTAAAAAATGTAACTTTTCTTTGCCCTCAGTTTATTGTTACAAGTAAAAATCAAATCTTAGCTTGCAAAGACGAAGTGAAATTGTGTATTCAGTGAAGTCTTTAAGATTTCCTATTGAAAAAAATTAGCATATGTACAGAACATAAATGGACGACAATGAGATTCAGATCTCCTGTGAAATGTTAGGATGTGAGCGTGTTAACACATATGTGCACATCTTTGGGCTCTGACATGGACAACAATTCAGTCTTGGATCCTGTGTTGCTATTTCACAGAAGGTTAAAGCAAGTGAAAAGTGTGGCGAGGATTTCCAAAACTATCCATACTAACTTCGAGGACCATGTTCTCCCAACTGCTAATTAATGTGGAGTCAGCTTCATATATTGAGATGTTTAATCAATTGGCAGATTGCTGTCAATAAATATGTGTCTTAAGTGCTTTGTAATAGACAGGCTAATGAAGTGTACTCTGTGCGTGTCAGAGCTATTGGGAAAAATCTCTCTCCCTTCTGGGCATCTTGCCACACTTGATTAGTCTCCCTCTGATGCAGAGAAGAATGCCCCTCACTGTTGCCTGTCTCACCTCGGGATGAAGTACCTGGAGAACCAGGCAAGAAATTACAATTAAACTGTATGGCAGCAGTTACTTAAGCCATGAGAGGTGGTACTGTTAATGCAACTGATAGTAACGAATGTTTCTTGAGCAGTTACTGTAGGCTGGGTTCTGAGCCCAATACTCTGTTTCTAGTTACCTCATTTAATCTTCCCGGGGACCCTCTGAGAATGGACACTGTTTCTCCAACCACTCAGAACCTTGCTGCAACCAGTGTCTTTGTCAGTGCTGCTGAAGTCCTAAACCGGATTTTGTCAGTAACATAACCTGTTCCACGTGTAGTGCAGTTAAGTCATTTAATTCCCCAACTGTAACAGGATAGAGAAATACAAGGAATACAGCTTATTATTGGTTACTATTGAGTACTTCCACGTATAACCACCTGCTCCTGAGTACCGGGGGTGAGGAAGCAGTAGTCTGATGTCTGCATCTCTACCTGGAAATTCTCTCTTGAATATCCAGACCTACAGAGATGTGACATGCTAGCTTACTCACATACTGTAAGTCACCTCCATGTGGGAAATGGGATTAGGGTTATCCGAGATGGTGAACAGTTCTTGGTAAAGCTCCAAAATACATACAAAAAATACATTCCCACCTTGATTTGCACAAAAATTGCATTGCTAGACTGTCCGGTGTACATTGATGCTGGGCAGAAAATGTATACTTTGTGTTCATACGTACAGGGTTTCCCATCTACATGAAGGTCCAGTGGACACCAGGAGGTCATGAAGCCTGGGAGACCATGTTAATGTTGCACATCTAGCCTGCTTCTCCAAAGACACCTGTTTTTCAAAACTTCCATCCAGTAAATACCAATAGAGTCGTCAATCATTAAGACAACCACAGATACCCTAATGGACTTTCAGGGTTAGGGTTAGGGTTAGTCCACAGGGGGTCATTGTCACCCCACAAGGCAAGGGGACTGTGTTTCATCCCTGTCTTTCACATGTGCCATCTGGAAGCATCAGTAGTTTTCCCAAAGTCACGTATGTGGCCAGATAGTGGAGTTGAGATTCAGACTGTGCTATCGAACTCCAAAATCCTACATTTAACCCTCTGGCTCCATCTTCCCCAGCACATGGTTACGGGCCAGCATCGCCACATGAGAGCACCCGTGGGGTTTATGGGCCCTTTCTTAGGATTATGATGTCAAAAGGAAAAGGGCTTATTGAGGTGAGTTGGAAACCCATCACTTGCTGTTTTCTGTGTTCAGGCGCTTTGCTGACATTATCTGAGGTCCGCAACATCCCTGCTATGTAGTTGATTTTATCCCTTTGTCCCAAATCAAGAAGCCCTCCATAGGTGGTGACTGAGAGGCACAGCTCACCTCCTACCTCAAGTCTGGTCCACTTTATCTCAGAACAAGAGAAGGCTTCCTCCATCTTCTACATAAAGCTGGTCCAGAAGAAGTGCAGTTGACTAATTCTGCCCAATTTCCCCCAAGCCACCACATTTGTCTTTGTTTATTATATTAATAAATACTATGCAGCCAGTGTTCCCATCTGGCAGGGCAGAGAAAAGAACATAAAAATGAAGTTGTGGTTACAGCCCTTCCATACTAATGAAGGTGGTACCTACTTGGCACGGTAGAAAGGTGGGTCTTTATTTTACAGTTCTTAATTAAGAACTGCCAAGTGACTGATATTAATTAGGAAGCCAGCTGTATCCTTCAGTTTTCTGGTATATTTCTTCATACAAACCTGTGAAGGGAGTTAAGTCTGAGCTGATTTAATCAATCAGCCCATGAGCAATTAGGTATTGAGTATACTTTGTGTGTTTGGGACCCAGGTGTGTGGACAGAGATTTATAAGATGTCCTTTTTTGCCTTCAGGACCTCCACCTAACTGAGGTGTTCACACCGACCCAGAGAGCCAGGATTTCAGGACAGTGAAATAAAGGCAGGCTCTGGGGAGTAATTGGTGGCTTAAGAGGAGAATGGCAGTGCAGAGGGGAGGGAGCTTTTTGAAACTACAGTATGTTCCCTGCATACGAACGAGTTCCATTCTGAAAGCACATTTGTTAAGTCTAATTTGTAAGTCCAACAAAGTTAGCCTAGGTACCCAACTAATACAACTGGCTATATTGTACTGAACTATAAAGGTTTATAATACTTTTCAACAAAGGATACATTAAAAAAAAAAGATAAAACATTTTTAATCTTGCAGTACAGTTCCTTGAACAGCACAATCATACAGCACAGTAGCTGGCACACACAGGCTGGCATCGAGTGGACAGGCAAGAAGAGTTACTGACCGGAGGAGGGAGAGGAGGTGGGAGATGGTAGAGCTGAAGGGTTGGCCGCAATAGGAGACGGAGGGCGAGCTGCAGTTTCAGTCACACCTGACGTTGATGGAATGCATGTTCACATCTTTGAAAGCTTGCAAGTTGAAAATTCATATGTAGGGGACTTCCTGTAGCCAGGTGCCCCCCATCTGCCGGGTCTCGGGAGTCAGCCAGTGTGAATGATGGGGGAATATTGTGTCCCCAGCTACGGTGGGGTGGACAGGAGATCGAGGACCACTCCACAGACTGGGAAGTTTGGGAGTTCAGAGGAAGAAATGACCATCATGGGCAGAAAGAGTTAGGCTGACTACAGCTAGGCTCTGAAGAGAAGGGGCCAGCTTTCCAATGGGTGATGGGCAGTGGGCAGCCCTCAAAGACAGAGGAAAAGGAAGTAATCTTGCTGGCATGACGCTTCAGCTCTCCAGTGCTCTGTCTCCCACCAGCTGCTGCACAGTTATTCTTTTCGTTTGTTTGTTTTAATCTGAGCTGTGTGGCATGTAGGCTCTTAGTTCCCCAACCAGGGGTCGAACCTGGGCCCCAGCAGTGAAAGCGCTGAGTCCTAACCACTGGACCATTGGAAAGGTTCCAGGTGAACGGTGTCCATAGTGTCCCTCTGTTGGTGCTGCTGACATCTCCGCAAACACTTCCTTCAGGGACCTGGTTCCCAGAGCTGGAGGTGGGGATGCTGCTTGAAGGAACTGAATGTGCTCTATGTTCCCAGCATGAGTTAGGCTTAGAACAAGGGGCTTAGTCTGAAGCATCTCAAAACCTCCGCCCAGGTTTTCACACTCTTAAGTCTCACCATTGAGGTGTTACTATCCATTGAATTCTAGTTCCTTGAATCACTAGCAGTTACAGATGGAGTAAATGAAGATAAAGTTGTGATGTACTTTTGACTTTGCCTGATTAGTCTGTTAATTTTTCCAGTTATTTTTAACCCAAGCTCTAATTGTAGTCGAATTTGCGATCTTCTCTTAGTTTCACACTCAGAAACTCAGGTTGCTGAGTTGTATCTGCAGGTGGACAGTTGTGTCCGTCAAGTCACCTAAAAGAGGGCTGTGGCTCTTATGCAGGCGCCTAGAGTCGAGAAATCTGAAGCCCACTGTGCTTCTTCATGGGCTGTATTTTTTTATTGTTAATAATTGAAACATAGTTGATTTACAATGTGTTCAAGTGTACAGCAAAGTGATTCAGTTATATATATATATTTCAAATTCTTTTCCTGTATAGGTTATTACAGAAATACGGAGTAGAGTTCCCTGTGCTATACAGTAGGTCTCTGTTGGTATCTATTTTATATTAGGTACTGTGTATAAGTTAATCCCAGACTCCTTATTTATCCCTCCCCTCCTTTCCCCTTTGGTAGCCATAATTTTTTTTCTGTGTTGTGGATCTGTTTCTACTTTATAAAGAATTTCATTTGTACCATTTTTTTTGGATCCCATATACAAGTGATATCATATGACATTTGTCTTGTCTGACTTACGTCACTCAGTATTATAGTTTCTAGGCCCATCTGTGATGCTGCAAGTCGCATTATTTCATTATTTTTATGACTGAGTAGTATTCCACTGTATATATATAGCACGTCTTCTTTTTCTATTCATCTGTCGATGGACATTTAGATTGCTTCCATGCCTTGGCTGTCAGACTTTCTTGAATAGTTAGTATTTCCTTCAAATGATCCCAGGAGAGCTCTGGATCAAGAATACTTACCTTTGAGTGAAGTCAAGGTCACTCATAAGAGTTTATTCTCTTAAGATATAGGCTTATCCTAGGGAGCTGTTTGATGTGCAAGAGCTCAAACTCAGCCACTGAACTCTGCCTTTACACATCTGTTCCAATGGAATGCTAATTTTCCTTCATGTTGCCCCTGTGTGTATGTGCATAAACTCTCTCTAGCCTTAGTTTATAAAAATCTTTTTTCAGTAAATCTAGACAACTAAGGAATTTTTCACTATTTTCTAGAGCCCTGCCTATTACTGATAAAGTCCTGATCAGTTTCCATCTTTGGAATGCCATGGTTCTGAAATCCCTGAGTATTACTGCAAGCAGAGTTCCTTCCGAGAAAAAGAAGCCTTGGAATGGGTGGATCTGGGTTTTTTCTTTACATTTTGTTAACTTGGAGAATTTTACTAACCTCATGTCATCCTTAGCCTCAAATTGAATCTGTGCAGTGGCTTCATATGAGTGGTATCTCTACAAAAATCAAAATAAACACAGAGCGCTCTTCTGGAAGAGTGATTTTGCCATATCCAGATAGGAGTTAATATAAGGTTTAATATTTTTCTTTAAATCAATTCACATTCTTACATTTCTTTTTAAAGATCCTGTCTAGCATATTCTAAACAATAGATTGGCATTGTAACCAATGAAAGAAAATGCATAATAATTAAAATTTAAAGTCCGCACCTGTAGTCATTTCACAGCTTTGGAAGATGTCACGTGGGGGAGATGTGATATTGGTTGGGCGGGGGGTAGGGGCAGGGGATACTGAGGTGGAATGAGGGAAACAGACCCATATCTCCCTGGCTTTAATATTCAGTAAGGTTTAATTTTACTTGCGAGTTGTTCACACCTTGATTTTTCAACTTAAATGCGATTGATACCTTTGGGTCCAGATGACACTGTTGTTGGAGACCAACCTGTATAGCATGTTTAGCAGCATCCTGGTCTCTAACCACTAGAGGCCAGTAGCACACCCCAGGTGTGACAAGACATTGTGTCTAGATATTGCCAAGAGCCCCGTGGGGAGGGCAGAATGGTGCCGGGTCCAGTACCACTGTGTTATATGTAGATCATTGTTTTGCTTTCACTGCCATTGTTGTCACTGTCTTAAATGGTTAGTTTAGTAAAGTGTGCGTGTTTAAAATATGCTACAGTTTTTGTTTTTTTTACCTTGAGGGGGAGTTTGTCTATTTTGGTTTTTGTTTTTTTTTTTTTGACTGTGCTGAGTCTTCATTGTGGTGTCCGAGGGCTTCTCTAGCTGTGGAGCACAGCCTCTAGAACATAGGCTCAGCAGTTGGCGGTGTGTAGGCTTAGCTGCCCATGGCATGTGGAATCTTTTGATCCCTGGCCAGGGATCAAATCTGTGTCTGCTGCACTGGAAGGCAGACTCCTAACCTCTGAACCACCAGGGAAGTCCTGGTGCTGCAGTTTTTGAGATCTTGTTTTAGCATTTTTGTGCCTATGCCTGAAACCCCTCTACTTCCAAAATAGAAGTGACTATGGCCATTCCTAATCCCTGTTTAGGGTACACTGAGTCCCTTCTCTGAGACTTGTTGATCAGTTCTCAAAGGACTCTCCTTGATAAATGAAAGACTGGATCTTCCCTACCCTCCTTGTGGGTTTCCAGCTTATATGCAAATATGCTTTGTTTTAAGATAATCCAGTGGGAAATGATTTTCTGTGTTATCCATTGTTCACCTCAGTGGAGGCTTTCATTTTGGTAAGATCTACTTCCGTTAAGTGTATGATCTCTTAACTTTCATGAAGTTCTAATGATGCTGGTTAATATCACTTATCCCTTTTTTGTTTGTTTTTTCCAATGAGAAAAACTGAAGCTTAGAGAGGTTAAATGGCTTCCCCAAAGCCACACTGCTGTCTTCAAGCAAAGAAATGTTCACATTAATTGCGATTCATAGATAACCCATCGATATATGGCAATTATATGGATTCATAGATAACCTGTTGATATATGGCAATTATGTTGCAAATACTGATGCCTTAACTTTTAAATAAAATTCTAAACCTAATTATAAAATTATAAACTATGATTATTGATATTTTAAAAATACTTCAGATGAAAACTTGAAAGAAATTTACCCAAATACTAGTAGAATTTATGTTTAAGTAGGAGACTCTTGGCAGTTTTTTTTTAACCCTCTTTTTAATTTCTCAATGGGATGTAATATATTTCTGTTTCTTTAAAAAGTAAAATGTAGAAGTCTAAAAATGAAGGCAGACATAGTTTGGATTTATGCCAGAATTTCTCCTTTTTCTCTACGATTTTAAGAAATTGTCAATCGACTTTAAAAAAGTACAATGTGAGAGTTGTGAGTTAAGTTTTACATGAGACAAATGAGGACTATATTCCGGGAGACAACATTTCAGATAACTGAGAAATTGCTCCAAAGAGACAAAGGGGAAGGTCAGTATACATGTGATTTGGGTGGAGGGGGAGTACATGCAATCAAGCACATACTTTTTTTTTCTAACAGAAGGTTTCTGTTAGTTCTGGGGAGCAGTTATCACTATGAAGGATTTTAGTGCTTTTCTAGATATAAGAAGATACAGAATTGGGCTCATAAAATCATCTCCTGAACATATTTATTAATAACTATCTGAAGATCTGACAGTTTTTCCCTGAGCACCGAGTGGGTCATTTTTGCTCTCCACCCTGAGCTCCTTCGGGGATGTTGAAAATCAGCAGCTGCAGCAGCACGTGATTTAATCTTGTAAAGGTAGATGGCAAATGTCAATTTGTAGTTGACAGTTCATATTCCGCACATGTCCAAATGTAAGCGTCCGTATGTCTGGGAACAGTAGTCTTTCAGAGTTGATTTTCTGTGTCTTTGGGCAGAAGGCCGGAGCTTCCCTGATAGCTCAGTTGGTAAGGAATCCACCTGCAATGCAGGAGACCCCAGTTCGATTCCTGGGTCAGGAAGATCCCCTGGAGAAGGGATAGGCTACCCACTCCAGTTTTCTGGCCTGGAGAATATACAGTCCATGGGGTTGCAAAGAGTTGGACATGACTGAGCAACTTTCACTGGTCAGAAGGCCAGCCTGGCACCTCGTGTTAGAGGAAGTAAATTCACAGGCTACTTCCTTGGGGCACCCAGTCAAAATAATGGGTACTAAAGCAGGCAGTGGGGCTGCTCCCTCTGTTTTCAAGCACATTCAAGTGCATTACATATATTGTTCACTTTCTTTCTATTATTATTGATCAGCTCCACTCAGACCATCAGGCATTGGATCCCAGAGGTTGGGGACCTGTGGTCTAAGGAATAGTAATAGTGCCCAGTGTCAGATGGAGATGCACTCAGTAAGAGTGGTAAAGCCTGTGAGTGTTCTTGACCAGGAACCAACCCACGCAGTCTCCAAGTGTTTGTGCTGTTGACCTCTGAGGTATGGTGGTGATGTGGTCTCTCCAAGGACTCACAACCTACTTATAAGCAATTCCAAGAGCACAGATGCCCATGGAAGCACATACGCCCAAGCTTCGTATACAATGCCCAAGATGAATTTTTCACATTGAGTTTTTAAAACTTGGACAAATCCCAGCTTCCCCTCACTGGTGTGCCATTTGTCTTAATATCCTTTAAAGCAGCAGGGTGTGGGGAGAGGGGTAGGGCAATGATTGTCATGTAAGCAGAGTGGTGTTTGCAAGTGAGAGCTCAATGAGAGATGATGATGATGATTTTGGAAACAGTATTCTGATGGTCGAATTGAACAGTCATTCCTGAAGGACAAGTATCCAGAGACACGTTGTTAATCCTCTCTCAGATTGGAGCCTGCATAACGATGCTGTGGATTGAGTGGAAGATAGAAAAATGGTAAACTAAAGACATACATAACCAAGAGGAAGGGGAGGTGCCCCTTGGCACCAGCAGAGAACCTATAACAAGCGTCTGATGCGTTTCCTTAAGAATCAGTGTGTTTGCGCATTGGTCCATTGCATCTTAGCAGAATCTAATTTGAGGAACGAAACGCTGACTAGCAAACACAGTTGAGTGAATTCCCTC
Organism: Dama dama; assembly: GCF_033118175.1. Classification (NCBI taxonomy): domain Eukaryota; kingdom Metazoa; phylum Chordata; class Mammalia; order Artiodactyla; family Cervidae; genus Dama; species Dama dama. The sequence goes on along the minus strand of NC_083703.1, from coordinate 31,859,692 downwards.
AGTGCTCCTGAAATATAACAGAGCAAGGAACAGTATAATGAAAAATAACAGAGAGAGTAGCTCAGGGCTTAACTTATGATCAGTGTTCATTACAACAAATGACACTTTCACTGCAGAGTTACCATTAAGATTATTGAGTCTTATGTAATGTGGTTCCCCTCTGAATAGATTCCAGAACAGCTTAGCCTGTGAATGGGAGGGCTGATGCAAGAGGAGGACTGAAAGTGTATTCAATACCCTTATTCATTTTTCCCATTGGTGCTGGGGAGCCGCCCATTCAGAACCCTGGACAGAGCAAAAGAGATGGCACCTTTCTCCAGGAAGAGCCTCCATGATCATCTTTATCATTGAATAACATGGTTATGTGTTAACGTTCAATGAGGACCAGGCTCAGAAAATGACTAACTTTTTTGGTAGTTTTATATCCAAGGCCCCTAGCTTATGTTCTCTGCCATTTGTTTTCTTTCTTTCTTTTTTTTTTTCTCAAGCATACAAATTATAACATTTAAGAAAATATCTCTTTGGAAAGAGATTGCATCTTGTGCAAAACTTGGGCATGCAGCCATGAGGCATTTTCTAACTTTGTGGCTCCAGATGAGTTTAGAATGGACAAGCCCAGTTCAGAGCACATTGTATGTAAAAGTCTTGTTGATTAAGCACCTGTTGGGTACCTGCTAAGCACTTCGGGTTATTTCATCCTCCTAAGGACCCTATGATCTATGTACTATTATTATCATCCATCCCATTTTCTAGATAAGAAAGCATGCTCAGAGAAGTTAAGTTCTCCAAGGTTACCCAGCTGCCAGTTATTTTTTTAACCCTCTTTTTTTATTATTTTAAATTTTTTAATTTGTGTTGGGGTGTAACTGATTAACAATTAGTTTCAGGCGAATAGCTGTGGGACTCAGCCATCCATATACATGTATCCATTCTCCCCCAAACTCCCCTCCCATCCAAGCTGCCAGGTAACAATGATCAGAGTTCTGTATGATATATACAGTAGGACCTGTTGGTTATCCATTTGAAATATAGCAGCATGTACATGTCCATCCCAAACTCCCTGTCCCTTCCCCCCAGCAACCATAAGTTCTTTGTCTAAGTCTGTGAGTCTCTTTCTGTTTTCTAAGTAAGTTCATGTGTATCATTTCTTTTTAGATTCCACATATAAGGGATGTCAAATGATATTTCTCCTTCTCTGACTTACTTCACTCAGTACACTTCTTTTTCAGTGGCAAATACTAAATTCAGACTCTGGTCCTTCACCCTGCTGTGTCTCCTGGGCCCCACCCCACCTGTGGGCCAGGGGGTCTGGGGTGGGCCGCTTGGTCTACGGAAGCTCGCCACAGGGGGTCATGAAGGGAAAGCAGCGGGGGTGAGGGGTGAAGGGATAGACATGTACACACAACTATATTTAAAAGGGATAACCAGGGGAAACAACCTAGATGCCCATCAGCAGACGAATGGATAAGAAAGCTTTGGTACATATACACAATGGAATATTACTCAGCCATTAAAAAGAATACATTTGAATCAGTTCTAATGAGATGGATAAAACTGGAGCCCATTATACAGAGTGAAGTAAGCCAGAAAGATAAACACCAATAAAGTATACTAGTGCATATATATGGAATTTAGAAAGATGGTAACAATAACCCTATATGCAAGACAGAAAAAGAGACACAGATGTACAGAACAGACTTTTGGACTCTGTGGGAGAAGGCGAGGGTGGGATGATCTGAGAGAACAGCATCGAAACATATATATTATCAAGTGTGAAACAGATCACCAGCCCAGGCTGGATGCATGAGACAAGTGCTCGGGGCTGGTGCACTGGGAAGACCCAGAGGGATCGAGTAGAGAGGGAGGTGGGAGGGGGGATTGGGATGGGGAATACATGTAAATCCATGGCTGATTCATGTCAATGTATGACAAAAACCACTACAATATTGTAAAGTAATTAGCCTCCAACTAATAAAAATAATCAGGGGAAAAAATGTTAACCCGAAAAAAAAAAAAAGGAGATAACCAATTTTAAATTGGTTAAAGGACCTACTGTGTAGCAGAGGGAGCTCTGCTCAAAGTTAGTGGCAGCCTGAATAGGAGAGGGGTTTGGGGAAGGACGGATACTTGTGTGTGTATGGCTGAGTCCCTTCAGGATTCACCTGAAACTGTCACAGCGTTGTTATTTGGCAATACCCTAATACAAAAAAAAAAAAAAATGTTGGAAGAGCACAGCTGAACTTCCCTGGTGGACCAGTGGTTAGGACTTTGTGCTTCCACTACAAGGGAACAGGTTTGATCCCTGGTTGGGGAGCTAGGATCCTGCATGCATGCCATGTGGTGGGGCAGATAAATGGGTGAATGGAACACAGCTCAGCGAGGAAGTCAGGCTTGCCCGGGATGCAGCAAAACTCCTGAACGCACATGGTCTAGAGCTGTTGCTGCTGCTTGAGCCCCTTTTAGTGAAGAGCTGCTTGGTTGCCTGTCCCCAGCTGCTTGCTGAGTTTCTTTGGCCCTTACAGTCGTTTTTATGTTTTCTTGCATTGAGGAAGAAGGGGACTGACTGTACTTTGCCCTCACCAAGTTCACGGGCTTTAGGAGTTCTGTTTGTCAGCCTGATGACCTTTCCAGGCTCATACTCAAAAATACTACACACAAACGTACTGGAACACCCTCTAGGTAAATGGAATGACTCTTAAAATTATGTATATATACACTTTTATGTATATTTATAAAGCATATGTACATATTTCCATCCTTACTTTTCTAAAAACATTAAAACTAACCATGTGTCAAGAAAGGGTCCATCAGCTTTCAAAATGTCTTTCATCTAAGTACAAAAGATGGCTCGATTGCACCATTTTCAAATGGTCTCTATCTGTGTTCTGCAGCATGGTAGCTGCTAATAGCATGTGACTCTTGAGCCCTTGAACTATAGCTTGTCTGGTTGGGATATGCTATCAGGGTTTTCAAATACTCACCAGATTTCAAAGACACTTAGAACCAAAAAAGAAATTATTAAATTTATATGATATACTTACTAAATCATTTATCCTTAGATTAGGAATAAAATAGATCATTTACCATGTTGATACAGATTACCCATTGAAATGATCATATTTTGGATCTATTGGGTTAAATTAAATATATTCCTAAACTTGATTTCATCTATTCCTTTTTCCTTTTTTAATGTGGCTCCTAGAAAATTTAAAGTTACCTTTGTGAATCTCCTGTTTTGGACCAAGCTATGCTGTACATACGTGAAAGTAGAGAATATGTCTCCACAAATTGGAAGGACTAATATGTGTTTAAAAATAAGACTTTAAAAATAGCTTTCTGAAATATTTATGAGAGGAAAAATGAACTCACTGTAGGTATTCAGTAGGCTGACTAAGAGGGGCTTGTTTTTACCATTCCAGGCAATATATGTCAGGCAGAAATCTTCTTAATTAACAGCTATTCAGGGGGGAGTATTTTTCCATGCAAAGATAGGTCAGTTCGAGTCATTTGTAACAATATTGTTTTCTAATATTTGAAATAACTATTGAGTATGTGTTCCCTTTGTGATCCCAGGTGTTATCACATGGCCACATCATGACCACACTGCATCCCACAATAAAGCAAATACCTAAATAAAGTGAGTCCCATGATGTTTGGTTTCCCATATAAAAGTCATGTTGACATTGTGAAGTGTGTGATAACATTATGGTTTAAAATATATATATACACACATACATACACAGAACCCTTTATTTAAATTTGGGGGGACTTCCCTGGCAGTCTGGGCTTCACTGGTGGCTCAGACAGTAAAGAAACCACCTGTAATGCAGGAGACCTGGGTTCGATCCCTGAGTCAGGAAGACCCCCTGGATAAGGGAATGGCAACCCACTCCAGTATTCTTGCCTGGAGAATCCCATGGACAGAGGAGCCTGGTGGTCTACAGTCCATAACTAATGCTTTCACTTTTCCCAGGCAGTCCAATAGTTAGGTCTCTGCACTTCCAAAGCAGGGGGCACAGGTTCAATCCCTGGTTGGGGAACGAAGATCTCACATGCCACACAGCATGGCCAAAAAACTAAAAGTTAAAAAATAAATAACGCTATTGGGAAAATGGCACTAGTAGACTTGCTCTACGTGGGGTTGCTACAGATCTTCAAATTGTAAAAAAGGCAATTTCTGTGAAGCCCAGTACAGCAGGGTCTGCCTGTACCAGAAACTGACAAAAGAGCAGCACTAGGCTGGATTTTGCAGAAACCCCGGGCCTCTGGCACCTCCACCTCACGCTTCTACTTCCGCCTCACTTCCACTGCCTGTGCTTAGCACTAACACCTTCCAGGAGTGTTTGCCGGGTGCGATTCCTAGATGAAACACTTGCGATTCTTGGATGAAAAGGTCGGTTGTGACAAGCTCTTCTCTCTCCACCCACAGCCACGGTTTTGCTCTGAGACTTCAGGGCCCAACGGGGCCATCAGGCAACTAAAGCTGGAGCCCCAGGGGAGAGTCCTCACCACCCCCCAAATTCCCAGGACCCCTACCCAGATTCATGGCTGATGCACGGAATTCTCCGGTAGACCATTTTTAACATCCAGCAGAAGCCACAGACATCTTAATTTTTAACCTTTTTGCACTTGATGACCATAAATTTCTCTGAAACTCTTAAAAATCTGATTAAAAAAAAAAAACTAGGAGGAACTAGATGACATGTGTTAAATCTGCTGAGTATATCAAAGCTACAATTATTTTTTTTTTTAATCTTCCATTCCTTTTTGGAGTATATTTTTGCTGCAGAACTCAAAACTTAAGGAAGATGGGGATCCAGAGGCTCTTCTATTCTTGAGCTCTCTTAGATGTTTTTCTCCATTATTCTCTTCCCCAGTTGTTGGGCTAATTCCCAAGCACCATTTTGGGGTTTTTGTTGATTTCCTATATCTTAAAAAAAATTTTATTGGAATGTAGTTGATTTATAGTGATGTATTAGTTTCAGGTGTATAGCAAAATGAATCAGTTATCCATATACATATATCCACTCTAGTTTTTTACTGGTTTTCATTGGAGTATGGTTGCTTTACAATGTTGTGTTATTTTCTACTGTACAGCAAAGTGAATCCACTGTAAGTTTACATATATCCCCTCTTTTTGGGATTTCCCTCCCATTTAGGTCCCCACATAGAATTGAGCAGCCTTCCCTGTGCTATTCAGTAGGTTCTCGCTAGTTACCTATTTTATACATAGTCTATCCATAGTGTATACATGTCAATTCCAGTCTACCAATTTATCCTACCCACCATTTCCCCTTGGTATCCATAGGTTTGTTCCCTACATCTGTCTTCCTTCTGCTTTGCAAATAAGATCACCTGTACCATTGTCCTAGATTCCACATATATGTGTGAATACACGTAATTTGTTTTGTTTCTTTGCCGCAAAAGCCTGGCTTCTCCTCTACTGCCGACCTCTGGCCACTAGTTAAAATATTGCAATCAGGAATGGAGGGAAAGCACAGTCAAGTTGACCTGCCATGTTCCGGGGGTGGCAGGGTTTGGCAGTTCAGAGAGAGCCCAGCTTAGATGAGGGAAGAAGCGACAAGAGACAGTGACTAGAACTGACTTGTAGCTGCTGCTTCCTGAAGTCCACCTGGCAGGAGCCTCATGGCTGCATCCATCTGTAGGTAGATGCACGCTTTCTGGTTTTGACTTCTAAGGTGATTTCTTTTTTTTTTTTTTTTTTTTTACTCTCTTTGCTGTGTAAGTGGAACATAACCTCACAGACCATCTAGTGGACACGGAGGAGAGGCAGATGATACAGTGCTGCCTAGAATCTGAGGCACCATGCTGTAATCTAACCTGAATGTAAGAGGAACCTTGGAGATAGGAGGTTTCACTGAATGTGATTTTTCCGAAGGGTAAATGAGTTTTAATGTAAGCAGAGTCCTATACAAGTTTCATACATACAACGTGCAGGTTCCATTCAGATGCCCAGCTGTGACCAGGTTGCAGCCATTGCCCGTAGGGTTTGATCTAGGTTGGTTCTGGATGCATTCTGAGTGAATGCTCAGTCGGTGTGCAAGGTGAAGGGCAGGAGGGTGGCAGTGCATATATTAGATGGCTCCCACCCCTGTTCAAGTCCAAATGCGCCATTTCCTATCTCGGAAAACACAGATTACCTTAGTCAGTGGATTAACTCCAAAGCCTTCTGCCTCCTGAGTCAGTATTATCTGCCATGCACTCTGAACCCTGTATCGACTAGCACTTAGAGATGGCTCGCTCTCCGTTGACCTGGCCTTGAGTCACCTGCCAGTGTCGCATCATCCGGTCATCGGGGCTGAGAGGGGAGGAGGGCCCTGGAAGCAGGGAGTCCACATTAGTAGCCACCGAGAGGAAGAGGAGGATGAGTGATAATACCTGTAGGTACGCTTTATCGTTGGCCTGCATCTGAGAAACAAAGACCCAGCGGAAGCTTCGCTGTTTGGACACTGGTATTCCAGTTGCAGCGTCATTTACGTCTAGACCCCCAGGACAGCTGTGCAGCCCTCTGTGATGTCTTTTGTTCAGGCTTAAATGAGTTAATACAGAAAATGCTGCAGAAGCTTCCTGTGGAAATGCTGGTGTATAGCGTGTGCTGCCTGCGTTTGGCTGTTACAGTCACTAGCTTAATAACTTAAAAGGTCGTGAACACCGAGCCTTTCCTGAAGGAACCATGTGTGGCTTGAAAAACTTCCATCTTTCCATGATAATAAAAATTCATTCTGATGTTTAATTTGTCCGAAGGAAAGGAAGAAATCCCCAGCGTTTTTAGAATGTCCATTTTGACTTAATTCTCTGTGTTAAGCTATTCCAGCACTCAGCTAATTCTTGCTAATATCAAATGATGGTTAATATTCAATAAAACTGTGCTGTAAAGGAATTGAATGAAAACCCCTGGTCACACAGTATTTTGAGAGGGACCGTCCAGGACTTCCCTTGTGGTCCAGTGGTTGAGACTTCACCTTCCAATGCAGGGGCTGCAGGTTCAGTCCCTGGTTGGGTAGCTAAGATCCCATATGCCTCATGGCCAAAAAAAACAGGGCATAAACAACAGAAGCAGTGTTACAACAATCCAATAAAGGCTTTAAAAGATGGTCCACAGCAAAATAAAAAAAAAAAAAAAAAACCTTTAAAAAAATTTTTAAAAAGAGAATCTCCACAAGAGGAGAATGGATGACTCCCAAGCAGCTTCACAAAATGGCACCATGATGCATTTACTGCACCTCACTCTCCTCTCCAAGCCTCAGAAACCCCACAGAGACTGGGGGAAACCACAGAAGAAACTTATGTAGGGGCCTGGAATTCTGTAACAGAGGAAAACTGCCCCTAAAGACTAGAAGACTTGCCTTGGCGTGCACAGCACGTGTTTTCTCAGTGAACACCTCTGTATGGGAAACATGTCTATCATCACTTGATGAGTATGGAATTAAGGAAAGAATCAGGAAATGTTCCTCAGCTAAGATACTCTTTCGGGGCAGTACTGATGAGCCTACCTGCAGGGCAGCAGAGGAGACACAGACAGGAACAACAAATTTTTGGACACTGTAGGGGAAGGAGAGGGTGGGATGATTTGAGAGAATAGCATTGGAACATTCACATTGCCTTAGGTAAAACAGATAGCCAGTGGGAGTCTGCTATGTGATGCAGGGAACTCAAAGCTGGTGCTCTGTGACCACCTTAGAGGAGTGGGATGGGGAGGGAGGGGGCGTTTAAGAGGGAGGGTCATACATATATCTATAGCATTCCATATTGTTGTATGGCAGAAACCATCACAGTGTTATAAAGTAATTATCCTACAATTAAGAATATTTTTTAAAAATATATTCTTTCAGTCCACCAGTAGATGTTTATGTGGTGACTAGTGTGGCCAACGCTGGAGAAATAAAAGGATTAAGACACCTCCTGCCTCAGAGGCACTGATGATCCGGCTGGTTAAGAGACTCAGGTAGTTGGATATTTCAGTAATCCCAGTAAGTGCAGTGGTGTGTGCTTTCCTTCAGTCAATCAGCAAACAATCATGGTGTGCCCGTGGTGCACCGGTCAGAGGGGATACTAATGAAGACAGACAAGATTCCTGTCCTCTTGGAGTTAATCTTCCATTAAAGGAGGTGGCAAACAAAGATCAATTAATAATAATCAAAATAATTATATCGTGACTGTGGTATGAAGGAAACGAATGTGGTTAAAGAGAGAATGCGGGCAAAAAAGTCTCTTAGGAACTCACATTTGAAGTAGATCAGAGTGATGTGTCATTCAGGGCTCAGTGTTCCTTGGAATGCAACAAACACAAAGCGTTAGAAGAAATTTATATTACTAATAATCCAGCAGTACGTAAGTAGGTTTTTTAAGACATGACGTGAGCAAGGGCTCAATGTCTCTGGACTCCGTTTCCCTCCATCTTGCAGTTCTGCTTTGCCTGCTGGTTTCTTTCCCAGGCAAGCACTCTTCTCAGATGCCACCATGGCCAGCAGCCGATCTAGGCTCCTAATTCAACTCAAAAGAAAGGGCTCTTCTTCCCAATAGCTCGAGCTAAGATCTTGGGTCTTTCTGTGGTTGGCATAGGTTGGCCACACGCTCGTGTTTGAACCAGTGTCTGCACCCAGAGTAAAGAGGGAGGGTTGAGACTGAATTGTTTTGACACCAAAGTTATTGAAGTTCTTTCCCTAACCTGTCCTTTCCCTAACCTATACAACAGGGACGGTACGATGCCGGTCTTAGGGAGGCCTGGAGAAAAGCATGCTAGACAGAGGGGATAGAAGTACGGACCTCAGAAGTGGGCAGAGGCCTAATTTGTTTGCCCATGTGCAGGAGATTGGGAGCGTGCAGGGTCATGGAAGAAGGCAGGGAGGTGGCCCCAGCTGTACCATGAAGCCTTGGAAGGGTTGCAGTGGCACCATGTTTATTTTCTCTTCCTGCACTTGCAGACATTGCCTTATCAAGGTGCCCACAGAACTCCCAGCTGGGTCCCACCGACGCCCACTGCCCGCGTCTACCCCACTGTTGGAGCTGCTGATGGACACCACTGTGCTTCTGATGTATGGGGTCTCTCTCCAGCTTTCTTCATTCATTTGGCTGGCTTCTGATCAAATCTTGCTGGCCTGAGTTGTGCTGGTATTACTTGGGGAGACTCTCCGAGTTCCTGCTTTGGTTCATTTGTGTTGACGTGATCATTTAACACATAGAGGGCAACCTTTCTGCCTTTAAGTTTTGGGGTCACACCTCATTCTTGCATTGACTCTCATATCTCTCCAGCCAGCTCTGTATTGAGTGGACATGAAATTTAAAATGGGTTGTACAATGTGGACAGAAGCAATAATTTGTGATTATATAGAATTAACATCTAGCTGTCCATGTTAAGGGATCTATTAGATAATTACTGTTTAGCTTTTGAGAGCCAGATTCTAGTTAGTGAATTTTTTTTTTTTTAATTTGTGTTGGACTATAAGGAGATCCAACCAGTCCATCCTAAAGGAGATCAATCCTGGGTGTTCATTGGAAAGACTGATGCTGAAGCTGAAACTCCAATACTTTGGCCACCTCATGCGAAGAGTTGACTCATTGAAAAAGACCCTGATGCTGGGAGGGATTGGGGGCAGGAGGAGAAGGGGACGACAGAGGATGAGATGGCTGGATGGCATCACCAACTCAATGGACATGAGTTTGAGTAAACTCCAGGGGTTGGTGATGGACAGGGAGGCCTGGTGTGCTGCGATTCATGGGGTTGCAAAGAGCCGGACACGACTGAGCGACTGAACAGAACTTAACTGATAGTTGATTTATAGAGCTGTCTTAGTTTCAGGTGTATAGCAAGGTAAATCAGTTACACATATGCTTATCAAGATAGTTAATTTTAATAGTAATGTTTTCTTAGGAATAATTTTTGGTGATATTACATGCATGCAATAGAAATAATTTCTTGCGACTTCCCTGGCAGTCCATTGATTAATGGACTTCTATTGCAGGGATCAGAGGTTCGATCACTGGTCAGGGAACTAAGGTCCTACATGCTATACCACGTGGCACGGTCAAAAAATAGAAAACAACAACAAAATAAAGAAATGCTTGTCACTTCCTTGCTTGTGTCTATAAATAGGTTTGTGTATTACCAACACATTGACACCTCTGCAGCCTCAATGTAACAGTATCGCTAAATAATTCTTTTCATAAAAAATCTCCAATACTCCAGGTCTGAAGTCTATTAAGGAAGTAGCTTGCTTAGAAAACTTACAAAAATGCTCTTCTTCCTGTTTTCCTTTGTTTTTTAGTTTATTCTGGAAATTGCAACATTTAGCACTTTGCAGTTTAATTTAAAAGGATTACCTATTCTCTTAAATGCTTAAGCAGGGAAGCAAGTTGCAGTTATTGATTTTTCTCTGCATGTATTCTGTGAAAGCTGTATTTGCTCCTTCCCCAGGGAGCCTTACCCCCCGAACTGCATGCTTGCTGGTGACAGCTCAGACCTCTGATACATAACCAAAGACCTTGCCTAATATCCTTGCAACTGCTTGGGGAATTTTTATTAAGTAAAAGCATCATTAGAATAGACAGGATGATGAAGTTTAATGAGCATCTTTTGTGCATGAGATTGTTAGTTTTGTTCTGCCAGAATCCTCATTTCTCTCCTCCAGTGGGGCAGATAGTTAGTCTAGAATGTATGGGGTATTTTTAAAATCTGCCTTGCATTTTGTATTTTTTTGTGTAGTTTAGTATCTGTCCTAAGCCAGCTACAGATTCTTCTTTCCTATTTATACAGATGATATTTGCACACATGTATGTTGATAATTTCTTTTTACACTGTATGTTGGGGGCAGAGAGCAGTGAGGGTTATAAGGGAGAATGTAGAAGACACCTCCTGGTGCTAGTGAATTTCATGGAACCATCTCTTGGAGGTTTGATCTCAAAAAATCATTGCCTTTTGAATTAATGAGACTTCTCATGGGAATATGGTAACTGTTCCCTTTTTTTCTTTAAGACTCAGCAATTTAAGTGCTAAGGTTCTGTCACCAACCCCTCAGAAGCTGCTAGATAGGATAAATAAAGATATGGCAAATGCTTATTAATAATCTGGGCTTCACACTTTGTCCACAGATTTATTTGCGGAGATTGTAAATTTAGCATCCTACCATAAGATTACAGATTAGACACAAAATGATTTCTCTCCATTATTGTCACTGGCCATATACTGAGATTTTTCAAATTGGTTCTTTTCTTGGTCTGTATAAGGACTTTCCATGGAAACACCCAAAACAACAGGAGGGAGGCATATGACAGGAGCAAACGACTTAAGCACAGCATATTGTACCTCTCATATACCTGGCATTCTGAAACATAATATTTACATAGCACACAATGTGCTTCCAGCAGTGCCTTGTGTATGTAGAATACAAAAGAGGTGAAGTCTGCTGTCCCCACCCTTGAGAAAATGGTAGGCTGATGAAGAGGACAAAACTGAGAGATCCAGAAAGATGGTAGTGGTGATTGTTGGTGGTTTAGTTGCTAAGTCATGTGCAACCCCATTGACTGCAGTCCCGCAGGCTCCTTTGTCCATGAGATTTCCCAGGCAAGAATACTGGAGTGGGTTGCCATCCCCTTCTTAAGGGACTCTTTCTGACCCAGGGATCAAACCCGTGTCTCTTGCATTGCAGACAGAGTCTTTACCACTGAGCCACCAGGAAAGCCCATATACTTAATTCCTAGAAAATTTGAACTCTGGAGTCATTACCTGGGGGTGATCTGCACCTTTTCCTAATCCTCAGTTTCCTCATTTGGAAAATGAAAATAATGAAAGCCCCTTCTTTGTTGGATAGTTGTGGTAGTGAATGCTGACTGCATGGTAACCATATTTACCATGTGTCCTGATCATGTACTTGTAAATAACAGACAAGAGCAGAAAGTACTTTGTCTATTCTGAAGGACTTAGTGATGAAATCTCAATAAGCACCACAGTATTTTGTGAAGGCAGAAATTGGACAGGGGGCAGAGCAGAGAAAGCTGTGAAAAGCCTGAATATGTGGATGAGATCTGAGTTGTAGAAAGGATGGGGGCGGGCATTTCAGGCAGTAGTAACACAAATCAGCCAAAAACTGAGGCCAGAAGGAATCCTGGCTGACAAAGGCCTTAGATGGGTGTAGCACTCAAAATTTTTTTCAAATCAACTGCAAGGTGTAGGCAGTATTCAGATATTTACAGTTTTCAATAAAGATAAGCAGAGATTCCAGAATGATAACAGACTCTAAGGTTACTGAGCTAATAGGTGGCAAAGCTAACACTCAGCCTACCTTTCCTCACTCTACATTGCCTTTCTCTAGATCAGCGTTTCTGTATTTGGTCTGTTAGTGAACAGAGAGAGAGGAAATTTGGCTGGGTAGGCATTACGTGGCATGTTCAGTGGACACTCTGTCACATACTGGGTTGGGTACATGATCCAGTGGGTAGTGGACGCTGCTTTCGATGCATAAACCAAGGAGAGAGAATTCTGTCAGTTGTGTATAGGACACTTGAAGGAAGGAAGGAACTGTTATCAAGGAGATCAGGAAGGGGGGATTCTCCGATGGTCCAGTGATTGGGACTTGGTGTTTTCACTGCGGGGACCTGGGTTCAATCTCAGGTTGGGGATCTGAGATCTCGTAAGTTGCACAGCATGGCCAAAAAAAGGGAGACCAAGAAGGAACCTGTTAAACACTAATCTAATGGCCATATTTTAGGGTAGAAGAAAAAGAGAATGAATAAAATCATAGGATGATAGAAGTAAGAATAAGTACCATGAAGCATCTTATTAATCCATTGAGTCATGGACCTTTTGAGAAGCCGATGAAAGCTGTGTTCACTTTCAGGTGAAAAAAGGCACATATAACTTTGCTTGGAGCTTCAGATCCTCCCTTGCCACAGACTGAGAATCTCTATGGTAGAGGAGGATGTAATAATTGTCCAGGAGAAAAATAAGAACAAGGATAGTGCATTGGAGCCAGGGGAGGAGACTTTTCAAGAAGGAAAAATGCGGCCCCCAGTGGTGGTCATTGCTGCCATCATGAAGGGGTGTGAGGGTCTGCACGAGACCCTTGGATTGAACAGAAACAGCAAAACTCAAATGATTTTTTTTTTCCACAAAATGAATATGCCCATGTTAAATAAATATACCCACCAATAATAGAAGAGCATGCATATCAGACTACTACTCAATGTAATGTTTGCTGTGAAATAAATGTATTCTCATTCTCGTGGGCTGGAATTGTTTGCTGTTCCATCTTAGATGTCACCAGGCAGGGGTGTTGAGTTGTGTGGAGTGTCGGGAGCCAGTGTGCAGACAACTTTAACACGATGCCTGTCAAGTGACCAGGCTGGTGACCTCTATTGTTCACGGCATCATTTCATGATGAATCCTCCAGAGCTGATCTTGGCTGGGATTCTACAGCTAGCTGCTGTGGTCAGGGGCCGCTCCCACAGGGACCAGACGAGAGCCCTCATGAGCTAAGTGATGCCGCCTCACTCATCACCCACAGCACAGGTCATCCATAGGCATCTCACCTTTGAGGATTCTCTTCACCATCAGAAGTCTGTTCATCAGACTCCTGAGCATAATTCATCCTTTCCTGTCACTTTAACTGGTTCTCTGTTGATTTTTCTCCTTCCATGAACTGCTCCCAGTCATCCTCTGTGGACCTCAGCTTTCAGAGGAGAGATGATTTTCCAAGACTCTGTGCCACAGGTTCACTCCATATTCTGAACTGATCACTTCACCACTGGTGGCTGCAGCCCCATCCGTGACAGGGAGCCAGGCTCCCTTGTCAGTTTCTCACACCAGCATGACCAGATTTCAGTGCCCCTGGAAACCTTCCCGAGGTAGAGTCTGCCCCCCAAGCTCATGATGGCAAAGCTGAACTCCTGGCTATGCTCAGAGGCAGTGTCTGGGAAGCAGGAGGAATTGGCCGGCTTCGCCTGGGCCTTAGGCCTTCACGAGAGGTTAAAGGTGGCACCTGTTTCCCTGGAACACCTGTTCTGTGCCTGCACACAGCCCCTGTCCGTGTCTGATTTAATCTCCCCCACAAGCCCTTCAGGATAGCAGTTTTCATCATTTTGCAGATGAAGACATCAGACTGTGGCAAGTTAGTCACCTGCTCAATGTCACACGTCCTTTGGAGCAAACAGGGTTCGGGAATGCAGATGCTTGAAGCCCCAGGACTGTTCTCCAGAATCCCCCGTGCAGTGAGCCAGGGCTCTTGTAGGACTAGATGATGGGTACCACCTGAGCAGATCACTGAGGGGATGTGCTCATCAAGAAGCATCTTGTGCCAGGATCCAAGGGTTAGTTGAAATCTTCAAAGATCAAGGAGGTGGAAGTTACATAATGAGAGGAGAGTACAGAATGGTCAGGAGGACAGAAATCCATCCTGAAGGCTGCAGGTTGTATAGGTCAATCCTGTTTTTCACTTCCTATAATGATGCTGGTGAGGGGAGACTGTCCCTCCCAAGTGAGCTCATTCCCAGAGGAGCAAACAGTTCCATCTGTTAGTATGCCTTTCATATCCAAGCCAACCAACCCCAAGCCCCAATCCTAACCACTTCTTTCCTCTAACTCTGATGCACCAAGCCAGTATTCCCCCTGATCCAGGTACTGGGCAACTGGAGATCACTTCTTTAGCTCTAGGCTCTGAGATTTTAATCAAATTCTTCACCTACCCTGTTTCACCCATTCTTTCCTGTGAAACCACCCATAAAGATGCCGGGCTTTGCTCTCCCCGGGGCTCCTCTGCCTCCCAGTCAACCTGGTGCTTCCCCATGTGGCCCTGCACGTAACTGCATGTGATAGAACTTCTTTCCAAGGCATAGACCTGTCCATCTTGTCACTGTCCCCTCTGTAAATTAAATTCTGGGTGCATTTCAAACATGGACCGTGACTATCAGCTTCAGCGCATAGAGGGATCCAGGCCCATCCTGTCTCACTATAGCAGAGAGGGGTAGTTGGCCTGCCCACCTCCTCCTCTTCTTGTAGACAGCACACATTTTTCCTTGGAGATTCTCCTTCTGTGGCCTTTCTGCAACTTAGTCTTTAACTTTCCTTTCTTGTCACTGAGTTGCTACCCCAGAAGAAAATTTCTCCTGCTAAAACTAAGCAAAATCCTTCACAGACAGCCCCAGAGAGATTCAGTCACTGTATTGGTTCCCTGTTGCTGCTGATAACAAATTAAGACGATCTTAGTGGCCAAAAAGGGCTTCGCTGGTGACTCAGTGGTAAAGAATCCACCTGCCAACACAAGAGGCATGGGTTCGATCCCTGGGTCGGGAAGATCCCCTAGAGGAGGAAATGGCAACCTACTCCAGTGTTCTTGCCTGGGAAATTTCACGGACAGAGGAGCCTGGCAGGCTACAGTACATGGGGTTGCAAAAGAGTCAGACATGACTTAGCCACTAAACATCAACACCAACCTAGTAGCCAAAAACAGAACAAGTATATTATCTCACAGTTCTGGGAGTCAGAAGTCTGAAAGTTAGGTGTCAGCAGGGTTTCATCTTTTGGAGGCTCTAGGCAAGAATGTGTTTCCTTGCCTTTCTAGGGTCTAGAGTCTGCCTGCAGTCCTCAACTGGCAGTCCCTTCCTCCATCATCAAAGCCAGCATCCGAGCATCCCTGACTCTGGCCCTCCAGCACCCCCGTCTCCCCTCTTAAGAGGACCCCTGTGATTATGTTGGGCCCACGCAGATAATCCAGGATCATCTCTCCATCTATGAACCTGTTTGCAAAGCAAAAATAGAGACAAATCTGTAGAGAACAAAGATGGATAGCAAAGGGGGAAGAAAAGATGGGATGAACTGGGAGATTGGGACTGACCCACACTGTTGATACTACATATAAAATAGATAGCTGATGAGAACCTACTGTATAGCCCAGGGAGCTCTGCTTAGTGCTCTGTGGCGACCTAAATGGGAAGGAAATCCAAAAAACAAGGAGGGAATATATGTATACATGTGACTGATTGCGTTTGCTATACAGCAGAAACTAACACAACATTCTAAAGCAACTCCAATAAAAAGTTTTTTTCAAGTCCTTAATCAGCTCTGCACAGTCCCTGTAGCAATAAAAGGTTACAGACCCCAGGGTCTCTGGGATCAGGATGTGGACATTTTGAGGGGCCATTATTCTGCCCCCTGCACTTACTGAATGGAGGCCCCAGGGCTAATACTAACAGCTGAGGGAATCCAAGACTTGGGACCCTGAGATGCTTGTCCTTCCTGCCCGGCCAGAGCCTCATCTCCAGGTGGGAATGATCGCTCTGATGGATCCAGTCTGCAGATGAGAGTGAAACGCGGCTGTCTTCTGGCACACAGCTGGAGGAGTGAGAGGATCCCGCAGGGCAGGGCAGAGTCATCCGCTGGTGACTCATGGAGGAAGTGGGACAGTGCCTTTAGCATGAGTCGCTATCTTCAAAGAGGATCCAAACCTTTCTTCCATATATGCTTGGCGATTTGGTGTCGGTAGAAAATACCATGTTATTTTTCAGAGGAAAAAACCCTGGAGAAGTAATCATATAATTATCTTTATTTAATCACTCTAACCCCATGTCATGCCCTGGTGCCTGGCTTACCTCAGCATTATGGCCGCCCTATGAGAAAACAACATCATTTTTTCTTTTACAGATGAAGAAACGAAGGCACGGTGGGGATGAGGCTTGCTAATCATGTGCCTAGAACTGACAGCTCATAAGTGGCAAACAGACTTTTCACTCTCCCTTCCAACCCTTTGTAGTGAGTGGCTTGCTGTGTAGCCCCAGGAAGGCCAGGCACACAGTGGGGTCTGAGTCTAAAAAGGCAGGCGATGAAAGATTGGAACATTCTAGTTCCTTCCTGCATAGAGGAGCCTTGCTGAGCCCCAAGCAGCTTTGGCACACCTGCTGAAATGACTTTGCTTCATGACCGCTGTCAGGGCCCGGCAACGCCGCCTCTCCGTCCAGGAAGCCTTCCATGCCTGCATATTCAGGATGTGGTGCATGGCAGGCCCTCATTGAGTCTTTCATCTCTTCTCCCTCCTCTGACCTCTTCATTTCTGTTGATACCACTTTCCCAGCCCCTGAGTCTTGCCAGGTTTCCAAATTCACAAACGAGGGAGTTGTGTATCTACAGATTTTTGTGATCCTTAAAGTTGGACGTTATCTGCAAGCAAGAAAGAGTATAGGGATAAGAGACTGGAAAGTAGAGGAGAGACCCTGAAGCTGTGAGAAAGCGATTACAGTGGAAGATGCTGCGACCATAGATGCCTCTGTGGATGCTCAGAACGGTCAGACCTTGGCTTCATGCCAGGTGGGAGGAGCTTGGAGACCAGAGCCCCACCCCTCAGGCCCCCTTGTGCACACCCTGCTCTAGCACTAAGCCACTGATCTTTAGGAAAGCAGCATCCTGGGAGGAGGAGGAGAGGGGCAGACGCTATGGGAGGATCAGCTTGTCTCATCAAGAGTGTAACACACAGCTCTCCTTTGGCTCAGTTTGCTCTCCCTGTTCTGGTGCGTCCAGGAGAGATGCTGGCAGGGTGGGGGAAGGGGTGCACAGCTTGGAACCCCCTAGAAAATGCAAGATCATCTTTCCACCTCAAGGTCCTTCCTTAACCTCATTTCCTCTCCAGAGTCCCTTTGGTCATGTAAGGTGACAACAGCAAGTTCTGGGGGATTAGGACAGGGACATCACTGGGATGGGACTGGTAACAGTGGTAAGGCCAGATTGGCTGAACCTTCCTTTCTGCCTAAACCAATGTTTCTTTGCCTGGATCCAGGACTGCCAGATGTCTACAACATAGACTTTGACAGAAACCGGCTTCTCCTTTTAAAGTGTAGGGGTGATGCATGTATGTGGAATCTAAAAAAATGGTACAAATGAACCTATTTGCAAAGCAGAAATAGAGACACAGATGCAGTGAGCAAACATATGGACACCACATGGGGAAGGGAGGGTGGGAAGAATTGGGAGATTAGGATTGACATACACGACCATGTGTAAAATAGCTAGCTAGTGGGAGCCTGCTGTATAACGCAGGGGACTCGACTCTGCTCTGTGGCGGCCTAGGTGGGAAAGAAATCCAAGAGAGGGGACATATGTATGTGGAGCTGATTCACTTTGCCGCACAGCAAAAACTAATGCAGTATGCTCCAGTTTTCTTAAAAAGTGTAGGGAGGGGGCATGTGTAGGTTTAAAGATCCATTTTCCTGGATGGCAGGTTCTCTTGGGGATGTTTCTGCTGTGGACGCCAGGCAGGACTGGGCCTGCCTCTCCATTCAGTTAGACCCCATTCAGAGTCTTCTGTCAGCAGTCTCCAACCTTTTTGGCACCAGGGATCAGTTTCATGGACGACAGTTTTGGCACGGACGGTGGGGTGAGGGGAAGGGTGGTTGGTAGATGATTCAAGCATGTTATGTTTATGGGACACATTATTATTACTACAACTGCTCCATCTCAGATCATCAGATATGAGATCTGAGAGGTTGGGGACTCCTGCTCTAAGGGAACTTCTGCAGGAGTTAAATGCTAACTTACAGGCTCTGATATGACGTGTCGAGGACATGTAGTTCCTCCCTGATGCTCCCCCTTACCTGGAGAACGTTCCCAGCACCTGGCTGGACTTAACATTCTTCAGCTTGTAGGTCTGTCTGCTGCCACTCTCCACATTCTAAACTCCTTGGGAACAGAGACCCAAGTTCATGACAACTGTTCGTAGATCCTGCTTCTCAGGAGATGCTCGGAAGCCTCTGGAGAAGCAGACGACAGTATGACCTGTCAAAACCCAGAGTCCAAGTTTCCCTAAGCGCCCCGTCAACTGGACAATTCTGGGCACCAGGTCTGTCCCTCAGCCCATCAACCACAGCATCAGTGTCCTCGGGAGCGTGAGTGTATGCCAAGTGCAGGAGAGGGTGTCGATCACCCACATGGATCCTAGAAGATGGGGCGCCTTGTACAGGAAGGTCAGTGTTTGTGTCCAGCCTGTTCATTGTGGGGTCAGGTATTGCGTCTCTTAGGGAAGCACTGAGACACCCACCGGCCTCTCTCGGGGACACAGTTATAGCAACAAGGGGAGTTAAGGTTGAGCTGTTTTCACTTTCGGGTGGCTTTTAATTTGGTTTAATCAGAACGACTCATAAATTACCGATTAATTACTATCTGCTATCAGGTTCAATCCCCTCAGCCACAGAGCCAGCTCTGCTCTGCGATGGATGCCGTGGCTGTGATTGTAGGGTACTTCGTCAACATTTAATCAGCGGTGCTTATTAACGTGGCATTGATGGGTGGTCGCCACCCCAGTGCCATTCATCACGGGTGAGCAGCTAGTGCAGGCTCGGACAGCATCACTCTCTGTCGCATCACCCAGCCCCGGGGCTCTCGGGCCGGCACGCTGCTCACTTTGCATGAAGGGGACACCCTTTCTTTTCAGCTCAGCTCAGTTTTGGTCACCGTCAGCTCCAACACTCACGGCCTGTGGAGCGTCAGTCTGGAGCGGCCAAGCTGAGCCTCATGTTTTTCCTAGCCCTGGGTCTCTCTTCCTTAGCCCAGAGAGTGTACGATTCCAAGAGACTGGTCCAGAATTGGACTTCATGGCATGGTGGAGTGAGTAGGAGAGAGAGAGAGAGAGAGAGAGTGTGTGTGTGTGTGTGTGTGTGTGTGCGCACATGTGTAAATTCAGCATATGACCGGAGGAAACAAAAATGCCCTTGCAGTGTTCATAGCCTCCCTCAGTATGCCTGGAGATGAATCTGTTGATGAAAACTCTGCCAGTAGGAGCGTATCTTGTGTTCACAAGGTGGATCTCACAGTTTCCCTTCTCTCTCTTTTCAGCCTCTACGGCAGACACATGCAGGCAAACCCAGAACCGCCAAAGAAAAATAATGACAAATCGAAAAAGATCAGCCGGAAACCCCTGACAGCCAAGAATAAATAAGGGGTCAGCCTGAGCTGCACTTCCGGCCACTTCTCTCATCATTACGTCTGTTCTCTCTTTTCTGTCTCACACATGAATACTGTCTTTTCTCTCTCTAATGCTTACCACCTTACCTTAAATTCTTTCGGTAGGTGGTGGATTTTTTATAAGTTCTTTGAACCATTTCCATTTGTTTTCTTAAAATTGCCAAAGGCAGGAAACAAAGCCTTAATTCAGCTGCAAGTTCCATACGAGGCATAGCTTTCAACTTCTTGAATAGATGTTCACAGAGTTGCTTATTATGAAAAGAATAATTAAAATCATGTAATCATTTAAATGCCACACTTAACACTGTTCACCCTTCTGTTAATTCACACAACTCATTATTTTTGCTTTGTTCAAAGTTTTCCTTCACCACTGAGATATTATGTCAATTTACAAATGATTTTAATAAAATCTTAAATTTGTGTCACACGTCGTTTCTTGAATTAAAAAAAAAAAATGAATCTTGGGGTCTACTTGTTCTTGTTGACTTTTACCCCACAATGATCTTGTCCAATTTATTGGTCATCGATGATAAATTCTGAAACTTTCTGTGAAAGAAATGCAGAATTAAATGAGTTGGTTTCTTCTCACATTGATATGTCAGGTTTGTTTTTTTTTTTTTTTCCTCTTTGAAGACTGTTTCTAAATTAGGAAGAAGCAGAAAAACAAATCTCTAGAAGATTTTGCCAAAGGATTTTGGAAAGCAGCATTTCTTAGCTGAAGGAATGGTGACTTCTGCCAGTGGCTGGTCGGCGAGAGCTGCGAATCAGAGAGAGAAAAATACTTGCCTGTTTCTTGTCACTGCAGAAAATCTGCTCATATGAGAGCATCTTTCTAAGTGACTTTGATGATGCCAAAGAAGTCGTGTAAATGTGCACACTCAATACCATGCCCAGAGTAGAAACTGCAGTGGCAAAATCATTCAACAAATCATTGATTAACATCTGTGATAGGCAGCTTTGTTTTTACCTACAGTTGATATGTATCTCAATGGAAACAAATCCAAGGAGAACATTTGTGCTAAAAAAGACTGCCAAGCCTGAAATGTCTCAAAAGGTGTATGAAGATGTAACATACGCTCAGGTGGATTGTCTGTATCTACCCCTGCATCCTCTTCTCTCCATCTTACAGTTGAAACCCTGAGACCAGGACCTGTGGAATACAGAAAAACCCAACCAAAAATCCTGAGATGGACTTTGCATTTGAGTCAGAGAGGTCACTACTGAAGGTCTGTATACTTCTGGCTTCAAGATAACTTCCTGAGAAAACATTTGCCATGGGAAGAGGAATCCCCAGGTGCCATCACCTGTTTGGAAATTTGGTTGATTTAATTTTTCTAGGTATCATCTTTGCCTCAGTCTGAATTTTCTGATTTTTTTTTAGCTCTTGAAATTACAGTAAGAACGATACCTCTACTATTATTGATTGGAAAGACTTCATCTAAAATTTAACTAGCAACAAAGCCTTAGTAAAAACTATCACAGTATAGTCTTAAATAATTTTTTTTAAAAGATGAACACTCTAGATAGAAATGTGAGCAATACACATAAATTCACAAAGAGAAAATAATCTTCAAGAAACGGGGGAAAAACATCTAGACTCACTAGTAATCCAAAAAATACAAATCAAAGCAAAAATAAGACATGCATAACAATGAGAAATGTGCATATATTTTTAAAGGTAATATTAAGTGCTGGCGGAGTCGTAGGAGATAAGCATTCTTTATACACTGCTCTTGGGAACATAAATTTCTCTCCAGAAGGTGGTAGAAATCTGAAAATAAGTAGCAAAACTTGAAAATTGTGTCCTCTGACCCAGCACTTTCATTTCTAGGAATTTATCCTGAGGAAATGGTCAGAGTTGCACACACAGAGCTCTGTTTGAAAAATGCTTCTATAGGTTTGTAGACACAGTGGAAATGTGGTGAAAAGCTAAATGCCCACCCATGGAAGGAAATGTGGTGAAAAGCTAAATGCCCACCCATGGAAGGAGAGTTAATTGTGTAGCCACATGATGAACTTTTATGAAGATACTAAAAATCATTGCACAATATCTAGGGGCAAAGGGAGATAATCATATTATCCAGTTAAGTAAGAAACAAACAAAAAAAAAGACTTAAACTATAGAAGTGTGGTTCTAATTGTGGAAAAAAAGGAAATGTGTTTATAATGTGTATGTAGAGAAAAATGGAAATGGACTGGAATTTTATGGCTGATAAATTATTTCTATGGTAGATTAAAATGTTTTAAATCGTCTTTTTTATATTTATCCTGTACTTTAAATTCTCTGTAATAATCCTGTGTATTTTCATAATCAGAAAATATTAAATGAGTATCTTTTCAAAATAGAATTGATGTATTATGCAACCCAGAAAATGTGATCATATATTTAAGTACGGAGTGTACTATAAAATCTCAGGTTGGCTTTCCTTTTTTTTCTTTTTATTCATCATCAAAGTGCATTTTCACATCTTCTCCTGCAGTTTTTTTGGTTACTCAATAAGTGGATTAACGAAATACAGTTCAAAAGGTTGCACTTCATTCTCCCAGTTTTATTGTGATACATTTGCCAAACACTGTGTAACTTTAATGTTTACATTATAAATGAATTGACTTATGCATATGGTGAAATGATGAGTACAGTAACTTTAGTTAACATCTATCATCTTGTATTAATACGCCCCAAAAAGAAAAATAATTTATTTCTTTGTATTGAGAACTCTGCTTTCTTGACAACTTTTAAGTATGTAATCCAGCAGTGTTACGTACTTATTTATAACTGGCAATTTATACCTTTTGACCATTGTCATCTAATTCTTCCACCCTCTCTCCCCACCTCTGGTAACTGCAAACCTGATCTCTTTTCTTATCATTTTATTTTGATTTGGTTTTAATTTTTAGAATCCACAAATGAGATCATACAGTATTTGTCTGACTTAACTCACTTTGCATAATATCCTCAAGGTCCATCCATGTTGCCACAAATGGCAGGATTTCCTTCTTTTTATGGCAAACCATATTCCATTTATATCACACAATTTCTTTATCCAGTCATCCATCGATGGACACTGACGTCGTTTCCATGGCTTGGGTATTATGAGTAATGCTGCTATGGACGTGGGGGTGCAAATATCTCTTTGACATAGTATTTTCATCTTTTGGATACATTCCCAGAAGTGGAATTGCTGGATCATATGGTAGTTCTATCTTTAATTTTTCTGGAACTTCTTTAGTGTTATCCATAGAAGCTGCACCAATTAGAGTCCCACAAACAGTCCACCAGGGTTCCCTTTTCTCCATATCCTCTCCAGCACTTTTTCCCTTGTCTTTTTGATGATAGGCTTTCTAACCAATGTGAGCTGATCTCGATTTTGATTTGCATTTCCCTAAGCAAAATATTGAGTACATTTTCATGTACCTGTTGGTCATTCATCTATCTTCTTTGGAAAAAAAAAAAAATGTCTATTCAGGTGTTTTGTCAGTTGTTTAACTGAATTATTTGATTTATTGCTATTGGGTTGTGTGATTGTATCTTTTGGATATTAACCCCTTATCATACAAATGGCTTGCATTTTTTCCCCATTCCATAGGTTGCCTTTCCGCTTTGTTGATGGTTTCCTTTGCTGTGCAGAAGCTTTAAAGTTTGAGGTAGTGACCCTTGTTTATTCTGTTGCTTGTGCTTTAGTTGTTATCATCTTAAAAATTATTGTGAAGATCTACATCATAAAGCTGTTTTTCAGTGGTTTTTTTCTAGAAGTTTTACAGTTTCTGGTCTTATATTTAAGTTTATACATTTTGAGTTAAATTTTGTGGGTGTTATAAGTTAGGAATCTAGCTTCATTTACATGTGAATATCAGTTTTACCAGCACCATTCATTGAAGAGACTGTCTTTTCTTCACTGAGTATTCTTGGCCCTCTTGTCAAACTTTAATTGACTGTGTATGCATGGGTTTATTTCTGAACTCTTGATTCAGTCCCATTGTTCAGTCTGTCTGTTTTTATGCTAGTACCATGCTCTGAATTACTATGTTGTTTAGTCACTAAGTCATGTCCAACTCTTTGCGACCCTATGGACTGTAGCCTGCCAGACTTCTCTGTCCATGGGATTTCCCAGGCAAGAATATTACAGTGAGTTGCCATTTCCTTCTCCAGGGCATCTTCCTGACCCAGTGATCAAACCCACATCTTCTACATTGGCAGGCAGATTCTATACCACTGAGCCAGCAGGGAAGCCCTTTAATTACTCTAGCTTTATAGTAAAAGTTGAAATCAGAAAATGTGATGCCTCCTGCTTTGTACTTCTTTCTTAGGATTGCTTTGGCAGTTTGGAGTCTTTGGTGGTTCTGTGTCAACTTTATGATTAGTTTTCTATGTCTGTTTAAAAAAAAATGCCTTTGGAATCTTGATACAGATTGCTTTCAGTCTGTGTATGGCTTTCGTAAATATGGACACTTTAATATTAAAGTCCCATGGACAGAAGAGCCTGGTGGGCTGCAGTCCACGGAGTCACAAAGAGTCGGGCACGATTGAGCAACTAACACTAACTAATATTAATCCTTCTAGTCCATTAACATGGGATACCTTTCCATTTATTTTTGTCTGCCTCAGTTTTTTTTTTTTTTTTTAAAGCTTTGACAGTGTGATTTTATTTATTTTTTTTTTAATTTTTTTTTTTATTATTATTTTTTTCCAGTGGGTTTTGTCATACATTGATATGAATCAGCCATGGATTTACATGTATTCCCAATCCCGATCCCCCCTCCCACCTCCCTCTCCACCCGATTCCTCTGGGTCTTCCCAGTGCACCAGGCCGGAGCACTTGTCTCGTGCATCCCTCCTGGGCTGGTGATCTGTTTCACCATAGATAGTATACATGCTGTTCTTTTGAAATATCCCACCCTCACATTCTCCCACAAAGTTCAAAAGTCTGTTCTGTATTTCTGTGTCTCTTTTTCTGTTCTGCATATAGGGTTATCGTTATCACCTTTCTAAATTCCATATACATGTGTCAGTATGCTGTAATGTTCTTTATCTTTCTGGCTTACTTCACTCTGTATAATGGGCTCCAGCTTCATCCATCTCATTAGGACTGGTTCAAATTAATTCTTTTTAATGGCTGAGTAATATTCCATGGTGTATATGTACCACAGCTTCCTTATCCATTCGTCTGCTGATGGGCATCTAGGTTGCTTCCATGTCCTGGCTATTATAAACAGTGCTGCGATGAACATTGGGGTGCACGTGTCTCTTTCAGATCTGGTTTCCTCAGTGTGTATGCCCTCAGTTTTTTTTTTAATCAGTGTCTTTTTAAGTTGTAGAGATCTTTCACTTACTGAAATTTATGTCTGTGTATTTTTTTGATGCTGTTATAAATGGGATCGTTTTCTTTATGTGTTATTCAGATCATTCATTATTATTGTTACATGGAAATGCTTCTGGTTTTTGCATGTTAGTTTTGTATCCTGCAGCTATACAGAACTCCTTGATTAGATCTTACATGCCCAGTGGCTGAGCCCCACAGATTCCTGGGTCATCTGTGAGGTTAGAGCAGAGTGGGAATCCCCAGGAAACCCCCTACAGTGCAGGGAGAGTAGACGTCCCCCCAGCTCTCCTTTCCCCACTGGAGAACCGTGGACTCAGGGCAGAATGTGGTGCTGTGCTGACCTGGGGGAGGGACGCGTGGTCAGCGTATAGCTGCCCCTCTTTGTCCTTCTAATGTGGTCTGTCAGGGCCTCTGTGATGATGAGGGTACTTCAGCCTTACCCCTGTTTTCTAGATTTTTCTCAGCGGCATCTCATTCATGAAGAGCTTTCAGTTGTTCTCATGAAGGGAATGAAGCTGTGACAGACCTGTGTCACCATCTTGTGACATCACTCTCTCCAAAATAAATGCAGCTTTATGGCAAAAATAGCCTGACCCTTTGAGCACAAGGATGAGTTTGGTTGTTGCTGGGGTTGCCTTGCAGCCTCTCAAGAGAGCCTCTACTCCAAGGCTCTAAGCCTGTGTGGGAACCCATGATCTTTTTATTCCTTGTTTGAGACACATTTCCTTGGACTTCACTTTTTGTAGGAGACTGGTCTTGCCCATGTGCTGGCTACTGCAGTCTAGTCTTGTGTAGATAAATGTATTCCGTTGTGGCAACTACTTTGTGAGATTGGCAGGGCAGGATTGTGTACATTGTCTAATGGTTCTCAGATCTCTAAGGAGCATGTTTCTCTTTACTAGAAGTTCAGTGTTCTGTTAATGAGTGTATTGATTTTCTCTTCAGTTAAGGTAGAAGGAAGCAAGCAAGGGGAAGCAAGTGGTAAAAGTTAGGGTTGGGGAGAGAGGTTCAGGTTAAAGAGTTGTTCTTTTGGGTTTTGTTGGTTGGTTGGTTTTGGTTTAAAATGCAAATGACTTGTGTACTTTTTTGTGTGACTGCATCTCCCAGCTTGCAGGATCTTAGTTCCCCGATCAGGGATTGAACTCATGCCTCCTGAAGTGTAGCGTGTAGAGTGTAGAGTCCTAACCACTGGACCACTTGGGAGGTCCCTGGACTTTTTTGGTTTTGTTTGGAAGGTTTTGTTTGTTTGTTTGTTTTTTGCTTCAAGACTGCAGACACTTTACCATTTTTATGTGCATTTGGAATCTCAGGAAAGGTACTATATTATGCAGGGCCATCTGACCACAGAATCCCTTTTTCACTAACCGCTGTTACCTGTGCACTGCACCGTACTCGTAGTCTGTGGAACACATGGGGATGTGTTCTCCATAGGATCAAGAAGCTAGCCTAGAATCACATCAGATTCATTCTATAGAATAGAAACTGCTCAGAAACCACATAGTATAGGTGAATCCTCACTATGGTAAGTTGGAATAGAGAATGAAAGTCATACAAATCTGGAAGGAACTGAAAATCAGTGTCAAATATCAATTGCCAGAAGTATACACCCAAAGTTGACCCTACCTTTTTGCTTTTATTTACCCTTACACACTGTGTATTAAATATGTGTTCATTGCAAAGTTAAATTTCTAACAAAGCTTCCTGGTCATAATATCCCACCTGGACCTTTGAGAAGATCTTCTAGGCTTTACCT
This sequence comes from Dama dama, assembly GCF_033118175.1. Taxonomy (NCBI): domain Eukaryota; kingdom Metazoa; phylum Chordata; class Mammalia; order Artiodactyla; family Cervidae; genus Dama; species Dama dama. The sequence goes on along the minus strand of NC_083703.1, from coordinate 31,832,661 downwards.
TCAAAATATAATCAGAATTTCAGGCTTCATAGCATCTTCCAGCCACCCTTGCTTCTCACCTGGGTTACTGCAACTTCCTCCAGTTGGCCTGCCTGTGGTCCCTCTTGCTTTCTTATAATCTGTGTCCAACAATGATCTTCGTAACACAGACATCAGGACCTCCTTCTGGTATCTTCACCGACGTTTCCTTTTGCTCAGGATAAAAGCCCCAGTTACTGTGGTCTTCATGGTCATCTGTACTCTGCTTTCCTTTTTTAAAAAATAAATTTTTGAAATATTTATTTATTTGGCTGCACTGGGTCTTCGTTATGGCATGCAGGATCTTTAGCAGTGTTATGCAAACTCTTAGTTGGAGCATGTGGGATCTAGTTCCCTGACCAGGGATCGGACCCAGGGCCCCTGCATGGGGAGCGTGGAGTCCTCGCCACTGGACCGCCAGCTAAGTCCCCTGCCTTCCTCCTCCTCCTCCAGGTTTTACCACTTGATCCACTCCAACCCTCAGATTCTCTCCACTTCAGGGCTTTTGTGCCTTCTATCCCTTTTCTAGAATGTTCTCCCAAATAGAAGTCCCTCACCAACTTCAAATCTTTGTTAAGGAAAAAAAAAAAAATCACTCTCATAATCAGGCCTACCTTGATTAATCTGTTTTCAATTGTAATTTGTTTATTGCCTCTGTCCTACCTCCAGAATGTAGGGTCCATGAGGATAAGAATCAGCAAAGTATGTGCCACAGGCCAAGCCCGGCCTGTGCCTGTTTTTGCAAATAAAGTCTTACTGGAACACGGCCACTCCCGCTCGATTACGGAGCGTGTCTGGCTGCCTTTGTGCTGTCACAGCCAAGCTGGCTAGTTGTGACAGAGACTGTCACGTATTTTGGCCCACAAAGCCGAATGAAGCTGTCTGGCCCTTAAGTGAAATAGTTGGCTAGGCTTATTTTCCATTAACTCTTGTATCTCCTGGACTTTGAATGGGGCATGGAGTTCTTCTGTAGCAGCTTGAACTTGAAGGGCCCTGCATCTCAATTTCCCTGTTATGAGTTCATAGGAACGTGCTCCCCCACCAAGATAAAGATCCAAAAATGCTCTGGTCAGTGTGAGTCAGTTTCAAAAGGATCTTTACCAAACTATAATTCTCTGAGAACCAATGTGTAAAGATGGCAGGACTGGCACTTCCCTGGTGGTCCAATGGCTGAGACTGTGATTCTAGTGCTGGAGTCTGGTTTCAATCCCTGGTCGGGAAACTGGATCCCAAACGTCACAGCTAAGAGTCTGCATGTTGCAGCCAAAGATTTCCACATGCTGTGACTGAGGCCTGACACAGCCAAATAGATAAATATTTTTAAAATAAAAATGCCAGGACCAACAACTAAACTATTAATGCTATTGGTCTCTGTTCTACCTGGACACCCTGTGACCTCAAATCAGGCATTAATTATTGCTGTGTGTATGTCTCCATCTGGAATATGATTGGAATCTCATCCTGTGTATACTTTGTGTATGTTATTAATTGTATAATCACATATCTATATGCATATATGTACATTTACACATATATGAATATATATACATATGTATATATGTCATTGATCCTTCCATCAATAAGCTGAGGGACTGAGGAGGTCCCTATGCATTTTAGAAATAACCCAGGGTTCTCTAATAACACTGCATGTAAATATGTTGTGATATTACCTCTAACCTCGTGCTGCTTCATACATCATAGAATTTGGTCATTTAACATTGCCTAACTTTGTCCTGTGTATTACTAACAGCAATACTTTTATCAAGGGACTTCCAAATCTCAGTGTTTTCTTTCACTCTTACTCTATGCTTACCTTCATTTTGTAGGAAACTTGACCTCAGATATAGGAGCTTTCTTAAGGACCCAGAGCTCCTGAGTGGCAGAGAAGAGATGGTAAAGAAGGTTCTTTTGGTTCTAGAGCTAAAGCCATTTCCTCAGTACCACATGGCCACTCTGCTTCAAGCTCACTCGCTTAATCTCTCCAAAAGGACCTTCCCTTCCCTCCATCTCTGAAATTGTAGATTCTGTTTTTGATCTCTTGAAATGGTCAGTTTAATAGTGCATTGAGGTTGGTGCATGATGGCAGCCAGGTTAGTGAGGCCTCATCCCACTTCTGTCCGTGCTGGGCCCTCAGGGTTGACTGTCTCTGTTCCCCATGCTAGATAAGGTGGCAGCATCTCTCTGATGGCCAGTGAGGCTCTGACTGAAGCAAATGAACCCAACTCCTGAGAATAGCTCTGCCCTTTTCCTGACTGTCCCATCAAAGGAATATTTTTCTCCAAAAGGTATTCTTTCCCATGACCCGCCCAACAAAGAGCAGTCCCCTGTGAAATAGTCAGCGGGTGGCTTTGGGTTTCATTTTCAAACAGTTTTGGCCAGGCTGGAGCAGACCACCTGATTTTGGTTTGAGTAGATCACAGACTGAAGAGAAATCCCATCTCATTCACCCTGGCACCCTGGTCTCCTTCTCCTGGGCAGGGTACCTAGAATATGTTAACATTCAAACCTTGCTGAATGAATAAATACTTTCCACTGTATATTTCTAGTGTCTTGTTGCTATTGTACCTAAGCATTTATATTCACTTTATTAATGAAGAGGCCAGGTCTCCAGATGGGATATTTAGAGACTTTCTGAAGAATCAGGCAATACCTCTAAAAGTTTGCAGGTTTGGGAGTTGGGCATGAACTAAGTAAACAGAATTGGGTGAGAAGGTAGCGTTATCAGAAATGTTAGCATTTCCTCTAATTGGGAAAAATCAGCCATCTCCTGCTACTTCTGGGATGTGTCAGCCCCTCACATAAGAAGTAAAAAAGCTATTGTCACACAGCTGACAGTACACACACAACTCCCTGAGGTCAAGAATTCTGTTGCAGTGGGACTTCCCTAGTGGTCCAGAGGCTGACTCCACACCCCCAATACAGAGGGCCCAGATTAGGGAACTAGATCTCACATGCCGCAAGTAAGAGTTTGCATGCTGCAACTAAAGATTCCACATGGTACAACTAAAAGACCCCGTGTACTGCAACTAAGGATCCTTCATGCTGCTACTAAGATCAGTTCAGTCACTCAGTCATGTCCGGCTCCTTGCGACCCCATGAATCGCAGCACATCAGGCCTCCCTGTCCATCACCATGTCCCGGAGTCTACCCAAACCTATGTCCATTGAATCGGGGATGCCATCCATCCATCTCATCCTCTGTCGTCCCTTTCTCCTCCTGCCCCCAATCCTTCCCAGCATCAGGGTCTTTTCAAATGAGTCAGCTCTTTGCATGAGGTGGCCACAGTATTGGAGTTTCAGCTTAAACATCAGTCCTTCCAATGAACACCCAGGACTAAGATCAGGCACAGCGGGAAAAAAAAAAAAAAAAAAAAAAACCCTGCTCTCTCACCCTGGAAAGCATTCCAGTTTCCACATTCACAGGATCAAGTTGGTCTCTGGATACTTTGCTACCCAGCCCGCTCTGAAATTGGCATTTTCTGTGTACAGATGTTGTCAGCAAAACCAACTCGTTCCTGCCCCAGGAGGAATCAGCTTGCCCTGACTGCTGGTTTGACAGCTGAGAGTAGGGAGAGAAGCGGATCCATTCATAACTCCCCCGATGTGCCGCCCAAAATATCCCTGCCGCTCCAGGCAGACGGTCTGGCTGCTCTTGTGGGCTGCTGCATTTCTCACCGTGCAACCAGGATTTTAACAAAGCATTGCTTCTTAACACAGCTGCGAGACTGATGTCTCCATGAGGGAAGACCCTGTTTGAACACGAGGTCCAAGCTCTGAGATTGTCTCACCATTGAGCAGCTCCAGTGTGAGCTGGAGCTTTGTTGTTGCTGGTTTATCAGGATCTGCATGCTGGAAAGGATTTGAATGGCAATAAAAATCACCCCAGATCTAAAAACAAATGATATGAGAGAGTGATGGTCTAAATTGCAGGTGCGTGGAGCACACATGTGAAGAGGCCCAAGTTCTGCAGAACAGGAAGAAGCCGCAGTCAGAGGGAACTGTCCTTGTTGATGGAGGGGCAGATGGACACAGGCTTTAGCTGTTCTTGGACACTGGTCGTCTGTCCGCCTCGGTTACCAGGCTGGGTTGAATAGTGTCCTCTGCAAGGTTCATGGCCACCTTGAAACTTTGGAGCGTGACCTTATTTGGAAATAGAGGCTTTGCAGATGTAATTATTTAAAGAAAAATTAAGTCATATTGGATTCATTGTTGTTGTTTAATCGTTAAGTTGTGTCTGACTCTGCGACCCCATGGACTGTAGCTCACCAGACTCCTATGTCCTCCACTGTCTCCCAGGGTTTGCTCAAACTCATGTCTATTGAGTCTATGATGCCATCCAGATGCCATCCAACTGTCTCATCCTCTGTCACGTCCTTCTTGTCCTGCCCTCAGTCTTTCCCAGCATCAGAGTCTTTTCCAATGAGTCGGGTCTTCGCATCAGGTGGCCAGAGTATTGGAGCTTCAGCATTAGCATCAATTCTTCCAATGAATATTCAGGATTGATTTCCTTTAGGATTGATTGCTTTGATCTCAATTTGGTGTGCCCTAAATCCAAGGACTGGTGACCTTATAAGAAAGCCATGTGATGTCAGAGGGACACACCCGGGGGGAGGCCACATGACAATGGAAGCAGAGATCAGAGTAAGGCAGCTCCAAGCCAAGGAGCGCCAAGCATTTCTGGGCAACAGCATTGCTGGAAAAGGCAAGGAAGGAGCCTTCCCTGGAGCCCTCAGAGAGAGCAGAGCCCAGCTGACCCCTTGATTTTAAACTTCTCACGTCCAGAACTGTGAGAAAATATATTTCTCTTGGTTTTAAGTTGGTGGGACAGTGTTACAGCAGCCCTGGGAAATGAGTACAGCCTCTGGAATCAGCTCAGAGCAAACCCGGGCAGCTTCCTGGAACAGGCCAGCGAGGCCCACACAACATAATACACGGCCATCAGTGCCTGCCCCGCTGATCAGAGCAGAGGAGCCACGGCAGAGCGGCGCCGTCTGCGGTTTCGGTCCCATTGTTGGCGGGCCCAGAAATCTGTGTGGCCAGCACCGTAGGAGCCAGCAGATCAGCCTGGGCTGTGAGTCCCAGGAGCGCCGAAGGGAGATGCCTTTTCTCCTTCCTGGCTGTGCATCAGATTCTCCAGTTAAGAACCCGAATGACTCCTGTTTCATCAGGTGTCTTCTATCAATTGCGGGAAAAAATGAAATGATCTCTCTTGAGGGAAAAAAACTTCTTGGTGACCTCATTCAAGAAATCTTGTCTCTTTATAGATGTTGGGTAACATTCTGTATTCATGCTTATTTTCTGATCCAGAGCCATATACAAAGAAGTAATATGAAAATTTTTTTGTTTTTCTGAGAGGGCTAAATTATATTATTTTTTCCTTTGTTGCTGAGGTCAGGCTTACTTTATATAATTCTTTTATAGTTTTTATTTATCTATTTTTCTTTTGAACTTTTTATTTTGTATTGGAGTATAGCCGATTAACAATGTTGTGATAGTTTCAGGTGAACAAGGAAGGAACTCAGCCATACACACAGACGTATCCATTTCTCCCCCAAACTCCCCTCCCATCCAGGCTGCCACATAACATTGAGCAGAGCACAGGCTTGACATGTTTCTTGAACTTGTAAAAGGCCAGAATGACTGGGGAAAGTGAAGAGGAAGGCAGAGTGAGCAGGGACCAGATCACACAGAATTTTCATTCATTCAGCAAGTGTTCAAGTGCCCACTTCAGGCCTGGTACTGTCCTAACAGCAGAAACACAGCATAAATAAACACAGGGCTTTCTCAGCCATCTATGGAGTTTGTGTTTCCTCGTGAGCCCACAGGGAATCCACTGAAATATTTGAAGAAGAGAATTCACGTCATCTAATGTGAAGACCACTTTGGAAAAGTGGAGAACACAGGTATCAGACTCCCTGGGTGCAGTAACGCCCAGGTGATGACCTTTGTCAGGCTGCCTGGATGTTGGGATACCAAGGTTAGCCATGTAATATTTAGTTCACTGACCTCCGATAGCAAAATGGTAGCCATTCACTTCCATGGCAATGGCATGCCCAATCTGGAAAAGTCTTTGAAGGACACCAAAAACCCAGAAGGTGGTATTTAATCTGGTTCTTTATTTTGACCACTAACTTTCTTAAGAAGTTATAAGCTTCATTTCCACATGAAGAGCAATGAGCACAAATGAAGTTCCCCACCGCACCATCATTTAGCCAGTTGTCATAAACTCAGGCTACCATGTAAGGGCATCAGAATAAGATGGCACCAAATCGTCACACTGAATCAATTAATATTTCTATCATAACTTTTATTTACCATTTTACTCTTTAAGACCACTAATACAGCTCTCCCAGCAGTTCTTTAGTTTCTTTTCAGTATGATTTCTGATTGCAGGAGAATAGAGATCACCTACTTCTTTCTGTTTTTGGCCTATGTGGGATCTTAATTCCCTGACCAGGGATCAAACTTGTCTCCCTGCAGTGGAAGCGCAGTCTTAACCCCTGGACAGCCAGGGAAGTCCCCCACCAACTTTATAAAGTAATGATCATATGCGTGCATTATAAAAGTGTTCTAACCACATTTACATTTTTCACATTTTCCCAAGGAATGCTTCCTTGCATATAGTTAGCAACTTACGCCGTTATATATGGAGACGAGAGTAGAGAGATGTAAGTTCTCTACTCAGCCAATTTTGTGTAATCAAAGCTTTGGGAAATAAAATATTGCCATTTTATCCACTTTCTCCCTCCCCTTAAAGATTGAGGTATGAAAACAAGATGCCAGAGAACCTTGGAGCTTTCATTCAGGCAAGGTTTTTGGAGACCATCGCTTCCAACCCCTGTATTTAGCAGATAAGAAACAAAACAGACACACACACACACACACACACACACACACACACACACACACACAGCTGATTCACTTTTTTGTACAGCAGATACTAACACAGCATTGTAAATCAATTATACTCCAATAAAAATTTTTTTAAAAAGCCATTTTGGAACAGTGAAGCAGAGCAGTGAACTGAGATATGCAAACCTATTGTTTAGCATTACCATGTTATGCTGGGGTCATTTAAATGTAGGTGAAACACGTACCAAGATCCAGGCACATTTCTGAGGCCAGTTAAAATGAGAGATGGTTCCTTTCCTTTACATTTTACTTCGTTGTTACTTTGGGAGGGGAGTCTAGTCTTGACACGAACAGATTGGCTCAGAGAGACCCACTGACAGCCCATGTCTCTGTTAAATTGGGTTAGGTGGATTTTTTTTTACTCAAATGTAGTTCTTCTAAATGCAGATGAAACCCCCAATTCCATTTCACCAGCCTATGATCATACTTGATCTTTCTCTAGGTTTTTCCAATAATGCTTGTCTTTGGAAGTATTTTTGCTCTGTTTTTCCCAAATAACTAGAGGAAGGTATTTGTTTTTGCTGTTTGGGGTTGTGTTTCCCCTGGTCACAGACAAAACTCTGGGATTATCCACATAAATATCCTCTTACATCCCATTTCTGATGTGGGTGGGAGTTTTTGCCATGTGGCCTTTGAGCCAGCTATAACTTGATTTGGGTGTTTGACTCCTTGGTGGTGGGGCTGAGGGTTTTGCACTATGGTTTTTGCAATATATTTACATATATATATATACACATATATATGTGTGTGTGTGTGTGTGTGTGTGTGTGTGTGTGTATATAGTGGTGGTGATTTAGTCACTAAGTCATGTACGACTCTTGTGATCCCGTGGACTGTAGCCTGCTAGGCTCCTCTGTCATGGGATTCTCCAGGCAAGAATACGGGAGTGGGTTGCCATTTCCTTCTCCAGTGGAATCTTCCTGACCCAGGAATTGAACCCAGGTCTCCTGCACTGCAAGCAGATTCTTTACCAACTAAGCTCTGAGGGAAGTCCATATATGTGTGTGTGTGTGTGTGTGTGTGTGTGTGTGTGTGTGTGTGTATGTATGCATAAATATCCTTTTTTAGATTCTCTTCCCATATAGGTCATTACAGAGTATTCAGTAGATTTCCCTGTGTTGTACAGTAGGTCCTTGTTAGTTATCTATTTTATATATAGCGGTGTGTATATGTCGATCTCAATCTCCTTATTTATCCCTCCCCCCATCCCTCCTAGTAACTGTAAGTTTATTTTCCACGTTTGTAACTCTGACTTGTAAGTTCATTTGTACCATTTTTTTTAAGATTCCATGTATAAGTGATAGCATCTGATATTTGTCTTTCTCTGTCTGACTTACTTCACTCAGTATGACAGTCTCTAGATGGCTTAAGTATTAAGCCTGATTGAAATGCGAAGAAGCATCTTACCATAACTTTGCCTCCCCTGCTCTCTCTTCCAGACCTCAGAATCCTCCATCTCCTTTAAGAGTTACAATTCCTAAGCAGCTCACCCTAAGTAAGAGGGAGGCTGAGTAAACAAAACATAAGGAGTGATCAGAATAAATAAGCATCTAGAAAATGTTTAAATGAGGGCCCTTGAGTAATCTAGTTCTTGGACATCAAAACCCTTAGAACTGCTAGAATAAGATTGAAAAGGTGGGGAAGTTTAGCAGAAAGGTGGTCATGAAAAGGCCTGCATATCAATGAAATAATTGAGGTCATTAACAACTGGGATGATGGGATTCATATTTTCATTCAATATTATTTGCAGTAGCAGTAGATAATCATTAGGTCTTTAGTACACCTTCACTTTATACATGCAAATTAGGTTAAATTAGTTTTGTTTTGCAGCCATATGACTGAAATCCTCCTCTTAAGAGACACACAGCACTTTATATCATGATATTAATTCTTCTCCAGGAATATGTAGCAAAGCAATGCATGTCTATTCTCTTTTTGACAGCAAAGTTTAAAATGATGGAAGGTTTTAGAATGGTGTTGTCTACCATAATTTTATGCTTAGATCTGTATATGGTGCAAGCAGTTGTTAAGCATCAGTAGAAGCTATGGCTACATTCCACTACTTAAAAAGGTTCCCAGGGGTCGGATCTGAAGCCTACAGAGTCACAAAAGGGTTCTGTGCTCGATGGAGGGAGATTGTATTGCGAAGAGTCTGTTATAGATGTGAGTCTATTGCTGTATTTCAAAGGCTGTTTCTTGAAACATTTTAATGTCCTCCCTCAGTTGGAATCATCTGTGTCCAAAATAACAAATGGTCCCATACTTTTCCCCTTCTCTGTACTTTGGGTGGCTTGCTTTTTTGAAGTTGATGAAAATTGGTGTGGAAATCATGAGGGAGGTCCAGAGAGGGCTAAAATCAACCATTCAAAGCTGCCGGCAACCCCTGGACGACCCCCCCTCCCCCCTCTAAATGGCTATTTCCATGTCACAGAAAAAAAATTTTTTCATTTTAAAACATTCTGAGATATTTTCATGGTGTTGTGGCTAACCATTTTTAGTCAGTTAAAAAAAATGCCTTTATCACCTCCCACCAGGAAACTCATGGAACACACTGTTGGAGATGCGGAAACTTTTTTCATTTCTCCTTAGAAAATATTAATGGTAAAGCATTAAAAGAGAAAAGAAGAGTCTTTAATTTGGTTTTTCAGAAGCTTAGCTTGAAATTAGAGATTGTGCATACAACCTGAGAGTCATCACAGTGAACAAATCTGATTGTTTTAACTGAACGGAAGGGCAGTGCTGGGTTCTCCATCTCACCGACTGGGTACAGGTAGCGTGCCAGAGTACACCAGTGGGAGCAGCTCTGGGATGGTAGGTCTGGGTTTACAAAGTTAAAAAGCTCCGGTTCCCCAGCGCTTGTAGATCCTGTGGAAAGAAAATCTGAAGGAAGAGGGTGGGGGGAGACAGGAGCTGGTAAAGTGAGGGAGCAGAGAGCAGACTGCTTCTCAGCTTGAATAACCAAGAAGCCAGCAGTCCTGCTGAGGAACAGGAAGGAGAGTCCCTATCAGGCCCCCTCTGCACTTCCCTCTCTTTCCAGAAATGAAACCTAGTCCTGTCTTCCATCCGACTTCCCTTCAGGCCCAGGACAGAGTGACTGTGGCCCCAGGTAAAAGATGGACCGACGGTCCAGATGGGCTTGGTGTTTCTCTTGAGCAGCCCAGAGCACTCACTCAACTTTTAATAACTTACAAGCTCTTCCTGCACCCAGGAGAACAGCGCAACTTGGTAGAAAGGATTATGCTTTGTTTTACTCTGTTCTTGTTCAGCGACTCAGTCGTGTCTGACCCTTTGCAACTCCAGGGACTGCAGCACGCCAGGCTTCCCTGTCCTTCAGTATCTCCCAGAGTTTGCTCAAACTTATGTCCATTGAGTTGATGATTCCATCCAGCCATCTCATCCTCTGTTGCCCCCTTCTCCTCTTTCACTCTGTGGGCCACATAAAAGCCAGGGCTCGGTTCCAGGCACAGTCTCTATCAGAAGAAAAGGAGAGCAGCAAATAAGAACATACTCCAGACTCTTCACTATTGTTTTTCCCCTCCATGTAGGGAAGAAATGCAAACAAATACAAGGGGGTTTTTTATTTTGGTCTTTTCTTAAAGAGGGCAAGGAAGTAGGTGTGATGAAATTGGAGGGGAGAGAATAAAGGGAATAAGGCCAGGAGAAGACGACATCATCCTTTACCAAAAGAGCTCGATGTGTAAAGAATTCTGCATAATGGCTTTCACATCCAAATGCATCACAAATCCACCCATAGTCAGATAAAGGGGACTTGTCACCTAGAAGGGAGATTCTAGTGTGCTGAACACTTGACCAAAGCCTTTTCCACCTATTTTCTATCTCTTCAAAGGTCCTTTTAGAAGTATTGATAAAATAAAGATACTTGCACTGAAGCACATTGCTAAGCAATGTTAAAACGGATTGAATTTAGCCCTTACCCCAACATTCATAGGTTGAAATCCTAATCTTCAACACCCCAGAATATGAATTTCTTTGGAAATAAGGTCGTTGCAGACATAATTAGTTGAAAAGAGGTCATACTGCAATGGAATGAACCCCTAACCCACTATGGCTGATGACTTTATAAAAAGAGAAAAAGGCAAAGGGAGAGAAGATGGCCATCTACATGCCGGGAGGAGAAGTTAGAACAGATCCTTCCTTCACAGCCCTCAGAAGGGACCAGTCCTGCTGACACCTTGATTTTGGACTGCTGGCTGTCACAACTGTGATACGGTACATTTCTCTTGTTTAAGTCACCCAGCATGTGATACTTTGTTATGGCAGTTCTAGTGTAACATCACAAAATAATAAAAGCTAACATCCCTTGAGCCCTTTCTATGTGCTAGGACCTATGCATTATTTCTTGTAAGCCTCACAGTTTCACCTGTGGTGGCTTCAGGATGTGATGTCTGGAATTACAGCAGCCTTCTTGATTCATGAAGCCAACACACTGAGGATGTCAGTAAAAAGAAAATACCTGGGCCCTTTGTCATGACACAGGGACACTGACTTAGTCAACTTTAGAACTCTCTATCTTGAGATACTTTTTGATGTGAAATAATTTCATATCAAAATTATTTTTTATTATTTAAGCCACATTCTGTTGTATCTTTTGTTACCTATAGTCAAGAGCATCCTAACAGGTACGGTTCCCTCCTGTAAAGTTTGTTTTTTCATCGGCTTCATCCAAAGGTAAGGGTTATGTTGCTTTCAGTTTTAAATGTCTCGATCTACCCCAGGAACAGCATATGGAGGTAAAATTCAATATTTGTTGAATAAGTAGATAGATGAATGTATCCTCGAACAGATAATGTCAGTGGCATTTAACAGCTGGAGATATACAAACTCCATGAATTGAACCAAGTTGCTGAAAACTGTTCAGTGATTCCATGAGGGGGAGGGAGATTCCCCTGACCACCTTATTTTCACATTGCTTTGTCTTCAGTGCCATTTTGTGTGACTATTGAAATTGTCTCCCCAGTATGACTTTTTTCCCCCGTACTTTCAACTTATATGTGATGAGCATGCTTAAATTTCTGTATTGTTTAGAATTGTTTTATTCTATCTGTAAGTGCTTTACCTATTTGTATCAGTAAGAGTCTAGACGTCAGGGACCACATCTGTGCTGTTATCTTTGTGCAGTACCTGATATACCGTGAATTTAATTTGGCAATAAATAAATTCCTCTGGATGTTGATGATATCTGAAAACATAAAATGAACTCCTCAGAGAAATAATCTTCTCAGCCTGTATCTTATATACTCTTCAGGAGGGAATGGCTAAATAAGAAACTAATAGGATTGGAGACACTTTGTACCTTGTAGTCTGGGTCACATAGATGTTTGGCTTTTGTTTTTAAGTTTGTGAGTTCAGGTTGTTTGCACAGCCAATACATCTTCAGGTCACATCTCCACTCCTGGGACTGGTAAAATATGGAATGATTATCTTAAACCACTCTGGTCTTTAGCCCTAATTGCCTGGTGGTCATTACTCTTTGGGTATCTCATTGTGACCTCAAATTCAACATGTTGATGAAGAAACTTATCATCATCTATGAATGAAAATTGGCTTCCTTTTAAAAAATATTTTTATTCATTCATTCATTTATTTACTTATATTTGGCTGCACTGGGCCTTCCTTGTTGCACACATGCTTTCTCTACTTGTGGTGTGTGGGCTTCTCATTGTGGTGGCTTCTCTTTGCAGAGCACAGGCTCTAGAGTACGTGGGCTTCAGTAGCTGTGGCTTGCAGGCTCTAGGGTACAAGCTCAATAGTTGTGGTACACTGGCTCAGCTGCCCCATGGCATGTGGAATCTTCCCAGGCCAGGCATCAAACCCATGTCCCCTGCATTGACAGGCAGATTCTTAACCACTGGACCACCAGCAAAGTCCCTTGGCTTCCTTCCTTGCCATTCCCATTCCTGTTACTTTTACCCCATCATTGTGGTCACTCAGGATCAGATATGACATTTTTGATAGTTACAACTGGGCCAGAGAATGTTACCTGCATGTAGAGAGGTCAGGGATGCTGGTAGACATTCTGCCATGCACAGGACAGCCTTTCACAACAAAATGTGCCTCGATTAAGCCAATCTAGCCTAGCAGAATAGGTACTGGCTTAGCCAAAAAGTTTGTTCAGATTCTGCCATAACCTGATATGGCAAACCCAATACAAAAAGCAATGGGTATAAGAAACAGCACTGCTGAATAACTTCAAAATGCTCCCTAAAGCTTGATGGCATTTCCTGTGTCAAATGAGGCAAGTGGGCCACAATGCCCTGAACCCTTTCAACCCTTTTCTTCTTCTGACTCTGCTGTAGTGTTCATGCATCGGTACCAGACACTTTGACTCTTCAGATGTTGTGTTGGGTGTTGGCTCCCATTCCGTGTACGTGTATCCCTCCGCTCAGTGAGATCCTGACCTTCCCAGGCCTGAAGGACAAGGCCAGGTCTCATTCCTATATTCCTCCACAGCACCTTATCTCTTGAGCAAAACAAAAGCCTAAGAAATCTGTGTTGCTTGATTGGATGAGCACATTCCCCGACAAATATGCCCAAGCCATCTGAGATGTAAGAATGTGCCTCTGTGTATTCACAAAACCAAACACTCCAATGTGTATGGTCAAGCCAAATGTTTTAGGTTGGGAATGTGTTGTTTTGCCTAATGAGGTAAAAGAACATCCTATTCCTTCAGTCTGTCCCATTTGGGATGGCTGAGAGAGCCAAATTCCAGAGAGAAGGATGTTTCTCCAGGGATTCACATAATTTAGGATGATTATAAAAGTAATGCATATTCATTAAGGAAAGTTATAAAATATAAAGATCTATGCAACACAGAATTCAGAGGAAATCTTAGTCCCACCATCCAGAGATAATCATTGTTACATTTTGATCTATTCACATGTATATTTCATATTTCAATGTATGTATGTATATATATGAATATATTGTGAAAAGTAAAGAGCAATGTAAATTCAAATACTTTGCTTTTATTTAAACACACAGACACATTCTCATTGCAGACGTCTATGAGGACCTAAGATGACTAAAGTTTCCCCTCCATATCTCATCAATACTTCACTATAATACTTTACCACTTTAATAGCTACCATTAACAATTAGAATGTAGGGACTTCCCTGGCCATCCAGTGGTTAAGACTTCGCCTTCCAAGGCAGGGGTTGTGGATTCAATCCCTGGTTGGGGAGCTAAGACCCCACATGCCTGTGGCCGAAAAAGCCAAAACAATAACACAGAAGCAATATTGTAACAAATTCAATCAAGACTTTAAAAATGGTCCACATCAAAAGCAGAAAAAGAAAAAACAGCTAGCACATATCCTTTCAGATTTTTCTCTTCATACATCTTTTTATTCTTACAAAAATAATACACATATTGTTGTGCAACTTGTGTTTCCACCAAATACATTTTGGATAACTTCCCACACCATGTAAATCTACCTCCTTCTTTGAAATCTGCATAGTAATGTTATTTTTTTAATGTAGCAAAACTTTAAAAATCATTCTCCAGTGATGCTCCTTGGGTTGTTTCAGTTTTTGCCAGTGTAAGAATGTTTGCAAAGAATGTTTTTGGACATATGTGTTTGGATACTTGTGCAAATTTCCTGCAGGACAGATCCTGGAAGTTGGAAATGCTTAGTCCAAACAATGCATAATCTAAACTTTATTTATGCCAATCTTTCCTCCAAAGCATTTGCTAATTACCTTTTTAAATGCTTTTATTTGGATCAACCTTGTTGAAAATTGGTAGAGTGTTAGGAGAAGGTGAATGTATACCAATATTCTTATCTTAGTAGATTTGCAGTGTATTACAAGGTCAAAATTATATTTCAGGTTGACTTTTAGATTTAGTATGAGTCTATTGCTTATTCTCTACAGAATCTCTCTCATTGAATATGGTGAGATTATCCTTGATGTCTCAGTAAGTAAGCACTGAGTTTCGCAGTAGGAAAAGCTGAATGCCTTGGTGACTTTGGAGTCAGACTGATTACACTTGACTCCTACCTCTTCTGATTGTGAATTGTGTGTCCTTGGTCAAATTATATAACTGTTCTGACTCAGTTTTCTTTTCTGCAAAATGGAAAAGTAGCAATAAAGACTACTTTGTAGAGAGATTCAGAGAATTAAGTTAAAACTCTTTCTATAGTGCCTGGTACTAGGTGTGTGTACCTATATTAACTTTGTGGTCTGAAGTGTTTAGCTATTGAGCTGATTAGACCAAATCTTTTGTCACTGAAGTGTTCTGAAGTATCTGCCTTCAGTATTTACTTTATACTTGTTGGTTCTTTTTTAAGGAAGGGATGAATGTGGATCAAGCAAGAATGAAACTTATTACTGAATATGTTCCAAGATGAAATTCCAGACCTCAATTTGTATTTTCCACATCAGGTAGAGTCTCTGCTGTAGTGAATCCATTTCCCTAATAGTTACAAAGAAAAAGAAAGAAGGTCTCAGGACTGCAACCTGTTGTGTCTTGGGTCTGAAGGGATCTTTCCACTCCATGTTGTTTGATAGGGTTATTTATAATCAACAACTTTAGGATGAACCAGACTAGGAACATTCCACAAGGATTGCTGGGGAATGCCGTCATTCTTGGCTAACTGAAGTCTGTTATTTCACTGTAACCAGCGCTCTCTGCAGTCATGAAACAATTCTTGTTCCCTGTGGATACACCAGAGCTTAAACTTGTCATGAAAAGGTAATGGCAAGAAATTCCACAAAAGAATGAGTGACAGTAATTGGAAATAATTTGAGTAGAAGGGAGATGAAAAAGTAGCTTTTTATTATTAATTCTCTTTTTATAATATAAATGATCATTTGTAACACATTTATTTTGACAGTAGTCTAAGCCTTTAAAGCTATTCCCATGAACCAGTTATAAACTGTGATAATCAATTTCTTGGAGATTATACTGATTAAGGAAATTATTCATCTACTGTATTTTTCATCTTGGATATTTTTCAAATGTCACTTAATTCTCTGAAGCTTAAAAAACCTTGCTATTAACCAGTAAGCACAGTAAATGTAAAACTGATGACACAAATATTATGAATAGTACCTCTTAGGACAAAATTTGATTTGTTTGAAGGCAGATGACATTATAAAGGATAGTCAAGATGTCAGTAGAGGGAGTTGGTATGCTATTTGATTTACTTAGCATCTTTGTCACTTTGTAGATTGAGATATGATTGATGGTTACATTAATATAGAAAGTATGTTAATATTAGAACAGGCTTTAAGATCCCCCTACTATAAAATTCTCCCCCTCCTCAAATTGATATAATTTGGAATAACGTGCCCCAAGGATACAACGCTTCTTAGACAGCGCTGTATCTGCTGTAGAGATTCTTCCTTTATTTTTCAGAAAGATAAATCAAGTTTTAGAAGTATACTTTATATATAGTAAGATGCACCCATTTTAAGAACACATTTCAATAAGTTTTGACAAATGTATACAGTCTCCTCAAGGTCTGAGACGTTTTCGTCACCCTAAAAATTCTCTTCTGTTTCTTCCTAGGCAACTACCCTTCCTCCTCTGCCCTAGGCAACTGCTAAACTACTTTCTGTCACTATAGATTAGTTTTGTCTTTTCTAGAATTTTGTATAAATCAAATCTTACAGAGTGTGGTATTCTGAGTCTGACTTCTTTCAGCATACTGCTTTTGAAATTCATCCACATTGTTGTATATACCAGTAATTCATTCTTTTTTTTTTTCCTTGTTATTATTCTAGTCTATGAAGATAGCGTATGTGTGTATTCATTCTCCATACACTTGATGATGGACAGTTTGTTTCCACTTTTTGGCTATGATAAATGAAGTTGCTTTGTACGTTCATGAATAAGTCTTTGTGTGAACATATGTTTTTATTTCTCTTGGTAAATATGCAGTAGTGGTATGATTGAATGCCTGTTAGGTGTATATTTAACTTTGTAAGAAACTGTCAAACTGTTTTCAAAAGGGGTTGGACAATTTTATCCTCCCACCACCAGTTGTTCTATATATTTGCCAACACTTGGTATTGTCAAATCTGTTTAATTTTGGTCATTGTAATGGATGTGTAGTGAAATCTCATTTGTGGATGATGACTAATGATGTTGAGCATCATTTCATATGCTTACTGGCCATGCATATATCTCTGCTTGTGAAGTGTCTGTTGATATCTTTAGCTCATTTTTAAAAATGGGGTTGTTCATCTTGTAAAAGCTTTTTTTTTTTTATATTTTATATTTTTATTCCTTATATTTTTAGATATAGATATTTTCTCCAGTCTGTGGCTTGCCTTTTCATTTTCTTAACACTGTCATTCGAAGACCAGAAGTTGTGAATTTTGATGAAAACGGATTCTTTTTAATACCTGCTTGTTCTCCTTCACCACTTTGAACAGAGAATTTTGAACACAAAAGTTGACCCTTAGGGAACCTTTGTTTACTGACAAACTGGGAATAGCAAAAACGTGAGCTCTGAATTGAGAATTCTGTTTTCAATATTGACACTGTGGCTTCCATCAAGTAAGTTATGCAGATTTTTTAAAGCAATCTGTGAGCCAGAAAAAAAATATATATCAAAAAAAATATTGCTGCTCCCGTTTTATAGAGAAATAATCTGAGGTGTGAAAAGCTGAAAAACTGAAGTACAAGACCTGAGGTGGTGAAAAGTGTCTGAGGCAGAGCAGGGAATGGGGTGAAGCTAATTGGTCACAGTGCTGGGTCTAATCCAAGCCCTTCAGGGGTTCTCTGCCTGGTGCCCCAGCCCATTGAGCTAAGTAATTACAGCAGGTGAGGGCCTGAAGGGATCCACCCTTGTCGGCTGGTATTGATTCTTTAAATCTTATTTTGTTTCCTTTCTTCCTCCATCCCCCTTCCCTTCCCTCTTTCCTTTTTTTCTCCTTCTCCTCTTTCTTTTTTTCTGCCTTCTGCTCCATATGTGCTTCATTCAGCTCAGCGTTGTTTTGCAATTCTCTCGTCTTCTTTCCATTCCCGTCTCCCTCCCTCCCTCTCTTCCTGCCTCTCTCTTGCCTGTCTTAAAGGACGAACTCAACTTTTATAACCAATCAAAGCCCGATTTTCATGTTGTGCAGGAAAACGTACAATTGATTATGTCTTTAAAATCTCCTGATTGGGGTAGAGCTAAAAGCAAAACCCAGAATGCACTTTGGGGCCCCAGATGCCAGCTGGGGTGGAAATGCTGGCTACCTAGATGAGTTGAGGAAGAGAAGAAATTCACCTCGTTTCAGGTGAAAACTCTGATGTGTTCTTCTTGTGGGGGGGGGGTTGTTTTTTTAAAATCTTCTATTATTTTTATTGGAGTAATAATTTTAATTGGATTATAGTTGATTTATAATGTGGTGTTCCTTTCTGCTGTACATAAAGGGAATCAGTTATTCATATGCATATATCCACCCTTTTTTAGATTCTGTTCCCATAGAGGTCATTACAGAGTATTGAGTAGAGTTCCCTGGCTATACAGTAGGTTCCAATTAGTTATCTGTTTTATATGGAGTAGTCTTTTTGTTTTTGTTGTGTTTTAAATTAAGTGTACTCACAGTGATTATATTCCTATCACTAAGCGTCAGTACCTGCTTAAATCAGCAGCCACCTGGGTAAATTTTTAAAGAAGTGATCTTTTGTTTTTCTTTTTACTCTGTTCTTTATTTTTATTTTTTTATTTTTCAAGGAGTGATCTTTTTATTATAGAAATTCTGTTGTATTTCTTGGCTTCAAACTTGGATATGGTGCTCAGTTCCTGAAGCAGCCTGCAAGGTCCTATGTAATTAGGGTCTCTGGTCCTCAGCTCATCTCTGGCTACTCCCTCATATGCCCTCCTTTCTAGGTCTCTTCCTTTCTTTTTGGGCTGAGACCCTCCTACTGCAGGCTGTTCCCTGGAGCACTCCACCCCGGGTCAGACTTTCTTCCTCCCTTCCAATTGACCCTCCTTCTACTCTTCTCCTTACCTTCCTTCATCTTCATAACAACTGTGTTTCTCTATAAAACAGTATATCAAATGGAAATAAACTCAAGCAATACAGAGAAGTTCAAAATCTAATTTTTAAAAAATTAACCCACCACTAAGAAATAACTTCCTTCACTTTTAACATTATTTAAAACCTTGTTTATATGTATACACACATATAGACAAATATGTATTTTATATGTCTATATATGCTCATATATATATATATACACATACATGTATATAATAGGCATGCTATAATATATAATTATTTGTTATATGTATCATGTATAGTATAATGCATATGTATAATATGTATTGTATAATATATAGTATTATAAATATAATTCATATACACATATGTATGTACAAATACATATAGCTTTAATAATTGCAATATATCAATATTATAATTATAATATACAGTATAATTGTATATTATAATATATGTGATATAATTATTATATTGATATAATGATTATCTAATTATATATGATATAAATATATTTATATATATAATATTTGTACATGTTATATAATTTATATATAATATGCATCATGTATTTTATAATATATAATTTACATACATAAACATATATATAATATACTGTATTATAATATATACGGTCATAAATTGGGAATAAACAGTAACAACAAACTCTGTAAAACAAGGAATTTTTATGAGGTAACTCCCAAAAGGTGAACAGGCTTATTTTCTATTTATTTCACCATCAGGTAGAGAGAACTTACTCATTCTTTCAGTATCTCTTGAGCATCTACCAGGCACCATGAACTATACAGGTACTGGGGGCACAGCGTTTAGCATATAAGATTTGCCCTCAAGCTTCCAGCTTAGTGAATTTT
The DNA here is from genome assembly GCF_033118175.1 of Dama dama. Lineage (NCBI taxonomy): Eukaryota > Metazoa > Chordata > Mammalia > Artiodactyla > Cervidae > Dama > Dama dama. Next base: position 31,812,902 of record NC_083703.1, on the reverse strand, counting down.
TTTTTTTTAATGTTTATTTATTTGGCTACACCGGGTCTTAGTTGTAGTATGTGAACTCTTAGTTGTGGCATGTGGGGTCTAATTCCCTGACCAGGGATTGAACCCAAGGTCTCTTCATTGGGAGCACAGAGTCACAGGCACTGGGCCACCAAGAAGTTCCCAGTTTAGTGATTAACATTTGAGGATTACCTGCTAAGGTTTGCACCACAGAAGCTGACAAGTACAGCCAGTCTGAGCTTGATTTATTGTTCTCTTCATTTTCTACACTTAAGATTAAATGAAGGAGAAGATGTTAACCATGCAGATGGAATTTATATCTGTAGCTACTATACCAAGAATACCACAGAAAGTGGAGACAGTATTCTCACATTCAAAAGTTACTACCTGACTCCTCAAGGAAGTCGTTCATGTCACTGACAAATGAGTGAAATTCCAACACATGTCTTCTTTGTTGTTTCACCTTTCTCTTACTCATTAACGTAAACGAAAATATCAACCAGCGTTTATCTCAGAACTCTGCTCATTTATCATTGGTGGCCATAGCTTGTCTGCAGACACAGAATTCGTCAGAAGTCAACAGAAGCGTTTTGTACATTCAACTCACTTTTGAATCCATTGTTGTTGTTTCCATACACAGCATCATTGTGAATTTCACAAATCAGAAAGGTAAATGCTCTGCATTGCCTGTTGGCATGTAACCAAACCCCTTCTCTGTCGGCGTCTCCATAATGGCAGATGGTGGGGAATGACAGAACTGACTGATGCGCCGGGGTGAGGGAGTCTTCATAGCGGCACTGAGTGGCCAGCCAGTGTAAGATCAAGTTTGCACACCAGGAGGTGCATGTCCTCATCCTCTACTATGAATTAGATCGCATTGAACTGTTCTCCCCTTCTCTGCCTAATGCTAACACTGGCCGCTGGTGGATGATACATCTGGTTATGTCCAGCAATTGAGTCAGCATTGATATGATAGCTTTATCTCTATGAAAGATCGAGAACTCATATGGAGCCCTAATCCACAGTCCAGGCTCTTTAATACATACACGGGTGTTAAATAAAGAGATGGTACAGCAGCTTCACTTTTGTTGGGTTATTGAGTCTGCACCTGAGTGTCTCTTCCTCTTTTTTTTAGAAAATTTTATTGGAGTATAGTTGATGTATGATGTGTTCATGTCTGCTGTTGAGCAAAGTGAATCAGTTATAGACATATACGTATCCACTCTTTTTTAGATTTTTTTCCCATATAGGTCATTGCAGAGGATCCCTGTGCTATATAGTGGGTCCTTACTATTTATCCATTTTATATATATTATTAATAGTATGTACAGATCAATTCCAATCTCCCAATTTATCCCTCCCCTCCTTTTCCCCTTGGTGACCATAAGTTTGTTTTCTACATGAGTGTTTCTTCCTCTTAATATTTTTATGTGTGGGGGGAATTTAAGCCATAGTGTGCCATAAAAGGAGTAAGAGGGCTGAAATTTTTTGACGGTCTAGGAAGTTACCTCTTTGACAGAGTATCTACACTTTATAGCAGAATTTGCCCAAATGAGCATGACCAAAAATGAGTGAGTTTCTGAAATGTCTTATTATGGATGAAATATATTGTTGAATGACTAGGACACCATGGGGACCACACCTTTCTTCCAGCACTTGCTAATTCTGGGCTTTGTGGATTTAGGCCAGTGATGTAACGTTATATTGAAGCTATGAGAAGATGATAGGGGAAGAGGAGGAGGTAGAGTTTTTCTTCAGAGTCCTCTTAACTGATTCAGCTTCTAGTACAGAAGACTGTGTGTGTACTCAGCCATGTCCAACTCTTTGTGACCCCACTGACTGTAGCCCACCAGCTTCCTCTGTCCATGGGATTTCCCAGGTAAGAATACTGGAATGGGTTGCCATTTCCTCCTCCAGGGATCATCCAGATGTAGGGATCAAACCTGTGTCTCCTGCATTGGTGGGCGGATTCTTTTACCACTGAGCCACCCGGGAAACCCTAGAGTAAGGACACCCAAAGATGTGTGACATAACAGATTAGATAGAGAGGCTAGACTGGGGAATCCCGATTATAATAAAGATCTGTCTATGAAAGCTCTCAATATGTCATTTTACTAAGTGCCAGCAAATGTATTTCTTTTTGAAAGTTTATTAATCAGTGTGAAAGCATTCTGGAAATAGTAGTCATCCATTGGACCTGCACTGGCTTATTCTCTTACTGAAAAAATTTCGTATGTAAACACGTGTTTCCTTACTCTGCCATCTTCTCCTCCCCACGTTGCCAAATGCAGGTTCTGACACCGCCACCATTGGAGCAGAGGGGAGAGAAGGCTACAGATTGAAAGTGGAGAGTGGGCATGGATGTCCTTCCATGCCTGGGGCTCTCAGTGCTGGCTTTAGGCTTTCTGGGTCTGGCAAGGGTCGGACACTTTCTCCTTCTTGTGGCTGCTTCTACAGAGACATCTTCAGAGCTGTCCCATCTACAGTCTCCTTAATGAAGGAAGATGAACCTCTCTTCCCACTGGTCCCTAAAGGCTTCTTCCTCCACCTCTGTGAGTCTGCATTCACCTCCAGCCTCCCTATGCTGAAGTCCCTTCACTGGCCATGTAGCCATCTTAGACTAGGCTAAGACCATCTCTTGTTGGCTTTCTCCCGCACAATCCTTCTCCAATTCCAGGAGACCCTGGTGGGATCCTTGCTCTTGCAGATTCTCCCAGGCACGGTGATCACCAGCTCAGCCATCCTTTCTTCAGCTAACCATCCTGCTTTCCACCCTTCAGGGGTAGGAACCAGATACACGTCCACTGAGCCCCAGCATCTCATTCTAACCGTGGGGTTTCAGGTGAAGCCCCTCTAGGCTTGAAGTGCAGGGCACAGTCTCACCATCCCGATCTTGGGTGAGTGTGGTGAAGTGGAGCTTAAAACACACTAATCACTCTCTTTTGCACCCTTTTATTCCTTTGATGTGGGTAGGAGCTTAAGGTTCACGTAATTTATTTTCTTTTCCTCTTTTGAGAAAACTTGCATCTTGACCAAGCACCTGATTTAGGAATATTATCTAATTAACTCAGTGATTCATCTGAAACTTTTTCCCCCCCCAGATGGGGAATCTTAAAATCAATGGAATTCCCTTATTGCATACAGAGGACATACCCATGTTTCCAGGGAAACTGATCTATCTTCCAGCCCCGCCTTTCTCTCACAGAGAGGGCACTCAACTATCGTGAGAAACTATCCCAGATACACTCCTGGGAAGATCATTTGATTTTTAGAGCTGAGAATCCAACTTCATCCTCAACAGCTTTCAGATCTATGCAGTAATTCTAATAAACTTAATAACTTGGACAAGTGTCTGTGAACATTATAAATCATGTTTCATCAGCAAGCTGTCATAAGCAACTTTAGCTGACTTACAGCCCAAGAAAAGGAATGGAATCCACTTAGTTTCCCTGCAGCTTTCTTGTTATGCCGTTGGTATTTCAACGATTTCTCATGTCTCAACACTGAAACATCCATCTTGACTAATGGCAAAATTACACCCACGGGGTTTTACAAAAGACAAAAATTTGTCCTCATCTTCTGAGCATTCTCCTAGAATGTCTAAGCCCAGCATCTCTAGAACACCACATTTCTTTGACAGTGTTTATCTCCATGTAGACAGTAGACCCTCTATGATTTTTTCTTTTTCCTGTTTTGCTGAGAAAACTGCAAATGAAGATGTTCCATGCTGCAAATTAAGATGGAAAATATCAAAGTAGTATCAGGGGAAGAGAAACAAGTTCTTCTCATGGGAAAGCAAAAACCCACCAAGAAATAAACAAACCTCACTTAAAAAGCAATAAACTGTTCATTAACATAGATACAAATCCTTCTTTCCAGGTGTCTTTTCTGCCACCATCTTATATGTCTTGACACAATTTCACATCTTTCCCAAGTATTCATTTTCTATCAGATGTTCCTCATTGTCAAACATGTTTTTGTCTGCTTCAGATGCCATTCTTCTTTGTTGCCTGATAGCCAAGACTTACTTGAAATGTCTACCTCTTACTTGTAGACAGAGTTGGTGCCTGATTTTTCATAATCCCCTTATACAGAGCACAGACATTGGCAAACTATAGTCCTGTGGGTCAAATCCAGCCTGTCACCTGTTTTTTATAAATAAAGATTTTTTAGAACACAGTCACCTCATTTGTTTGCATATTGTCAGTGGCCGCTTTCTTGTTGCGATGGTAAAACTGAGTCATTGCAACAGGGACTGTATGACCCGCAAAGCCTAAATACTCACTGTCTGGCACTTGGCAGGAAAAGTGTGCTGACCCCTGCCCTAAAACATCTGCATATATATAGCAGGGCTCTTACCATCTTGAACTGAAATTGTGTGCTTTTTTAACCAATTTGCTCACTTACATCATCTTTGTCTTAGTCCTTTGGGCTCTGGACTGCCTAGTTTCAGGTTTTAGCTCTGCCACTTAAGAAATGTGTGACCTTGAGAAAATTACTTCATTTGTTTAGATTCCCTGGTTTCTCATGGGACAAATACTGTTTATATTATTGTTATTGTTAATATAATCTCACAGGCTTGCCATGAGGATTAAATGAGATATTGTAAAAGAGCTCATTCACCTGTAAGTCATCTTTATCTCTCACATGCCATTTGAATGCCCCACATTGTTAGATGACTGAAATGTGGTGATTTTTCCATAAAGATTTCTCGCACTCATTGAGTGAATGAAGAGAAAAAAAACATAAATATTCCTAGAGGCTTAAACTAAGAGAAAATACGCACAGTTGTAGACAAATTCCACACACAAAGCCAAAGTTTGACTTAGAGTACTTAAAGGAGGGGCAATGAAGCAAAGATATAAAAGCCTTCATAGAAGAAAGAGAAAAGGAAAAAATGCAAAGCTTTTGTTAAATAATAGAAACTCTTCTTGAGTTACATGGTTCGTTATTAGAAGAAAAATGTGGAAACGTTGTAGGAGAGCTTGCCCTTCTCTATTCTGTTGGGTGTGAAAGGAAGGAAGCTGTGATACACACATAACCTTCACCCACAGTATATGGTGAGGGAGGTGCTTTTCTATATCCTTCTGTGCTGTCATTATGAAATTAACCAAATATGTACCTGTAAGAAATACCTACCGTCTGGCTCCCAGTGAGACTAGCTACTTCTCTAGCTTGTGCATATCCAGGACTTCAGCTGTGGCTCTTTCCAGAGTCAGTGGTTCCTATGCTCTTTTTAATCCTGTAGGCTCTAAGCAGAAGCCAAAGCCAGAGCATTGTAGCCCTGTCACTGCTAAGAGGAGCTGTATTAATTTGCCACGATTAAAAGATCTTTGAAGGTCTTTGCCAGTTTTTATCAAGGCATAAAAAGCAATTATTACAATTAATGCAATTTACCATGTGTTACTCTTCCAGAAAAGCTATTTCAGGGTAGGTCTGCCATCTGTCCCTTCCAGAGTTATAAATGTTGGAATTTAACTCTGTCCAGAATCTCAGGTTTTGCACGTAGAACTTCATGGAGCATCCTCAGAGAAATCATCTCGATCATTTGCCTGCTGAGCTGTCCGAGGTCTCAGGTTCATGGACCCTCCTTACCTCCATTGTAAGAGAGACTTTCCTGGCAGGGCCGGGACATGAAAGAATCCAGCCTCTAAATGGATATGGAGATGTTTATTTCTGCAGAGAGAGCACACAGCCAGCAGAGGGCGCTTCTCTTTTTTTTTGCCAGTCAACAACCCTATCCCTTAACACAATACTGAAGCTTAAAGATGCAGTCCATCAACAAGGCTTCTGACAACCAGGAAATAGGAAGGAAGCCTGGTAGTTGGCATATGCTGTCACCCAAGCCAAGGGAAATAAAAAAAATGCTTGCCAGCAGAAAAGGAGACAAAAATGTGACTCCTAGTTTATATCATGTGTTTTTTAAAAATTTTAAGTTGGACATCTAAGATGTTTTAAGTTCAGCTATCAAAGATCAAAATTAAAATGTAAAACAACTACTTGTTATCCTTTGGGGAGGAAAAAAACCACGTTAGCTCTACTTTGATCTTCCTTTTGGAATGATTTGGGGTTCTTGGGAAATACAAAGTGATATGACCCATTTTAAAATGCATCGTGCCAGCCAAGTGGCTGGAAAACTCATACTGTGCTTCTCACCAGCCTTCCTCCTTCCTCAGAAAGAAATCTGGCTGCAGAGCTGCTAAGTATATAGTGAAAAGAAAAACGGGGCAGTCTTTTCCCAGTGAAAACAGGATTCCCAAAGACAGTGAGAAATAAACCGACTTTCCTCCCTGTTCACGCATTTTGGGGGAAGCTGCCATTTCTCAGGTTTGGCACCTCTCTTTTCCAATAAGCGAGACGATTTTATATAAGATGTTTGTACATCTAAGCAGCACTATCGTGGATGGGTTTTTTAAATGGCTAAATGTTCTTGTCATTTTTTTATCCCAACGCTTTGGCTTGTACATCTTCCACACAACCCACTCCCCCCCCACCCCAAGGTCCACATAGCCCTTGGATTTTTAAGAAGTTGCTAGAAAATAAGTTCTTTGAGATGACCATTAGAACCTTCAGAATTTGTTTTTGAGGAGACAGGCTCTTTACTCTCTGTCTACCTTCAGATGAAGCCAGGAAGCTGCAAGGAGGATGTTTGAGGTGTAGTAATAAATGTGTCCTTCTTCAGTCAGAAGGGCTGGGAGGGGCAGAGAGTTACACATACTGATGCTGGAAATGTTCCATTTTCCTCAGATCACATGAGCCAACTTCATGGTCTCACCCACGTAGCAAGGGAAACAGAGAGGAAATTTTCATCTAGACCGAGATTCTTTCTGCTTTTTTGTTGGAGTATAATTGCTTTACATGTTGTGTTAGTTTCCGCTGTAGAACAAAGTAAGTCATCTATGTGTATACATATATCCCCTCCCTCTTGTGCCTTCTTCCCACCCTGAGACATCAGTTTTCAATGTCAGCTTCTTAAAATCTCATTTACTTGACAATTTTTAACCATCTATTTGCTGTCATATTTTATATTTGTTATCAGGCTTTCTGTTTACAAGTTAAAATAAATATTGAGAAATTGCTATCAAGATAATTGCACTCAAGGTACATCTGAATTTTTTTTAACAAGGTTGGGTTTTACATACACTAGCTCATGGGCAAAGAAAATATAATTTGCAAATAAATGAAATACAATTAGTAGATATGAAAATAACCAATAAAGAGATCATCATTGTTATATTAAGCTTTTAGGGCCAAGCTGTACTATACCACTTCAGACAGTGAGCCTTAAAGAAGAACTTAGATGGCAACTGAGATTCAAGTGAATGTCATGGTCCCAGGCCCTCCAGTTACTCCCTCTGGAAGCCTGGGCTCTGACTGGACCAGTGATGTGGCCCACAGGCAGCCCCAGAGTCTCTGTTAGTGTGGAGTCATAGACCTGTAGGGCCCTGTGAAATGGTCCTGGGCAGCCTGTCCAATGACCTGTGATTCCTTCATACAAAGGACTCTGCCCAAAGTTACTATGGTAATGAATTAAGCAAAGAAGACTGGGTCCATACAGAATCTGAGAATATACAAAAGAATGATCAATTAGGACCTAAAGGAGAACTGAGCCCACATGCCCAGAATCAGGAAAACAAGAAGGGAGACTTAAGAGAGAATGTGGACACTGGAAAATTCAAGCCAGTCATAAAGAACACCTTATTTTCTGATGGGTTTTGCTCTAGTGCATGGATGTTTTTATGTTACATACCCTTTTGCCTCAGTCGCCGAAGTGAACCTCTGTTCTTTTTTCAGAATCATCCTGGTCCCGGAGGTGCTACTATAGATACAACTGCCGTGTGTGCTTACTTGCTCAGTCGTGTCTGACTCTGTGACCCCACGGACTGCAGCCCACCAGGCTCCTCTGTCCATGGGATTCTCCAGACAAGAATACTGGAGTGGGTTGCCATGCCCTCCTCCAGGGGATCTTCCCAACCCAGGGATCAAACCCAGGTCTCCCACACTGTAAGCAGATTCTTTTTCATCTGAGCCACCAGGGAAGCCCAAGAAGACTGGGATGGGTAGCCTGTCTCTTCTCCAGGGGATCCTTCTGACACAGGGATCAGACTGAGATCTCCTGCATTGCAGGAGGATTCTTTACCAGCTGAGCTACCAGGGAAGCCCTACTACTACCATCTGTTCAGTCACTCAGTCGTGTCCGACTCTTTCCAACCCCAGGGACTGCAGCATACCAGCCTTCCCTGTCCATCACCAACTCCTGGAGCTTTCTCAAACTCATGTCCATCGAGTCGGTGATGCCATCCAACCATCTCATCCTCTGCCATCCCCTTTTCCTCCTGCCTTCAATCTTTCCCAGCATCAGAGTCTTTTCCAATGAGTCAATGAGTCTACTACCATAGACTATTACAAATAGTAATAGTCTAGTTTAATTCCTAGAACAGATATTGCTGTTATTCTCAAATATCTTGTAAAGGTACTCTTAAACCTATGTAGAACAAAGATGACCACTTTTCACTTTCACATGGTACTGTGTAGTCTTGATTTCCTTCTTTAATATTTATTTTTATTTATTTATTTGGCTGTACTGGGTCTTTAACTGCTTCATGAGAACTCTTAGTTGCAACATGTGGGATCTAGTTCTCTGACCAGGGATCAAACCCCAACCCCCGGCATTGGGAGCACAGAGTCTTAACCAGTAGACCACCAGGGAAGTCCCATGTAGATTCAGTGACTATTTGGAGAATCTTACTGCATACCAGCCCTCTGTAGACAATGAAACAGTTCTCCAGAGAATATAGTTTCCTGGTACACACTACCTAGTTAACCAGCTGCTCCTAGAGACTTCCCTGGTTCAAGTGATGAGGGAAAAAAAGTGAATATCTGTTTTCTTATGGCTGTTCCTTTTGCTTAGGTGCTTGAAAAATAACATCAGAGAAAATAGAAAAATTATAAAATTTCGATGAGAAGGAAACATCAGGGAGCGTGTGGCATTTTCCCAAACTGTGGAAGATACGGGCGTGTAGATAGGACTGTTTCTGGATGGTGTTGACCCCCATTCCCTGTGAACTGTTCATAGGAAATAAAGGAAGGCTGTGAGGTAATCCTTCCCTTTACCTGAGGAAAAGTGGTACTGAGATTTGTAAAGGGACTGGGAATAGATGGACATGATGGACAAGAAGTAGGTATACATGAATGGCATAAAGCCATGTGCGTCGTTCATTTATTCAACAAATATTTAATGAGTTCCAAACATTATTTCAGGGTTTGGGGACATAGCAGTGACCAGAACCAAGCCCCCTCCCTCATGGAGCTTATATTCTAGTTCAGGGCATCCCAGGGCATCCTCTACAAACTGCTAGTCTGTGGAGTGTCAATAGTCTATAGTGGAAAGGAGGTCCTCTGATTTTAAATGTTGGAAAATACTTCTTTGAATGAAATCAAGTCGATTTTCTTACAGCAGGTCCTCATGGCCGTATTGGTTTTTAGGGAAAGTTCCACAGACTGGGAAGCTTAAATGATAGAAATTTATAGTCTCTCAGGCCAGGAGCCTGGAAGTCCAAGATGAAGGTTTGGGTAGGATTATTTCTTCTTCAGTCTTTCTCCTTGGCTTGTAGACGGCCGTCTTCCCTCTTGTCTTCACATGGTTTTCCCTTTGTATCAGTGTCGTCATCTCCTCTTCTGATAAGGACACTAGTTGTTGGTTAGTCACTAAGTCATGTCCAGCTTACAGTTTTGTGACTGTAGCCCTATAGGCTCCTCTGTTCATGGGATTTTCCTGGCAAGAATATGGAAGTAGGTTGCCATTTCCTTCACCAGGGGATCTTCCCAACACAGGGATTGAATGTGCATCTCCTGCACTGGCAAACAGATTCTTCACCACCGAGCCACCAGAGAGCCTAAGGACACTAGTTATATTGCATTGAAACCCACTCCAGTGACCTCATTTCACCTTTATTATCTCTGAAGAGCCAATTTCCAAGTATAGTCACATTCTGATGGACTGGGGTTTAGGACCTCAACATATGAATTTTGGGGAGAAACAGTACAACCAGTATCAACAATTTTGTGAACCAGATTCTTTCAAAATTGTAAGTCAGACCATGCCGATCCCATCCCCCTGCCTATGGTAAGACCCCTTTAATGAAACAGTGAATCCTAATATAAACCTCAGACTTCTGTTAATAATAGTGTATCAGTATTGGTTCACCAATTATAACAAATGCACCACACAAATGCAAAGATATTAATAAGAGGGAAAACCATGCATGGAGGGCAGATGTGGGATATAGGAACCCTGTACTCTCTGCTCTGTTTTTCTGCACAACTAAAACTTCTCTTTAAAATACTGATTTTTTAAAAAGAGAAATCCTATATAGACCACACACACAAAAAAAGACTTTTTAAATTACCAGAGATCTTGAGGTGCTGTCCTCTCCCCCCACCTCTTTTTCCCCTCATTTTACTCTGTTGCAGCCACAATGACCTTTCTTGAGGTTCTCAAGTCAGTCAGTCTTGTTCACAAGAGAGAGTGTTTTGCTAGTGGGTTCCTTAACCTGGGTTATTTTTTTCCTTCCCATATATTCCAGGACTTAGTTTACTATTAATTTCTCAGAGACGTCCTGGGTGACTACTACTAAGGTAGCCCACAGGGCACTGTCCTATCACCCTGTTTTTATTTTCTTTACAAAGTGTATCCTTGCTTGGTTCATTATATTCTTGTGTCTATGAACTATCTCTTCCTTTTCTGCCCCCAGGTTCTTATTCTCACCGAGCCCTCACTGACCACTTATCACCGTCTCCTTGGATAAGTGAGACCTCCTGGTCCATGCCTCCCTCTGACCTGATCTATTATAGCAACCTTCTAATTGGTTATCAATAAGATGCAAATGAAGATGGGTGGGAGTCCTTGAAGGTGAGTCCAACAATTTTTCCCTCTCAGTTCAATCTGGATTTAATTTCATATGCAAGGATTCCCCCCACCAGCTTTCTCACTTGAACAGTATAGCTGTAAACACATGAAGAAAAAAAATGAACACCCTTCTTCCCATAAAAGGTCTTTGTTTAGCATTTCAAATTTAACATCTTGGAACTCTTCAGGTAACCACCTGAGTTGATCTCAGCTGGCAGAGTTGAGAAAGGTGATCCTGAGACCAGCCAGAATTTATGAGGCAATTTAGCAAAAGATAGATTTAAAAACATTGAGTGTTCCTGGTAGACTTCGGAGCACAGGTGTACTTTCTTCTATTTGGAAAGAATTGCAAAGAAATACTGTCCAGTACTGTACAGTAACGGATGCGTGGCAGCAGCTTCTCAATTACCTGGAAGTAAACGGACTTTAATGGATGATTTGAGAGGTTCAGGAGGGGCTTGGGGATTTTTATTCCTCATTCTCTGAAGGGAATTACACCTATACCTCAAAAAGCTCTCATGGGGTGAATGCATTAATGGTTTTGGTTGGTTCTGTTTTATCCTTGTGTGTTTTGCTTTCTTCTGCACACAACAGGAGCAAACCAGTTTAAGTAAAGATGGAACAAGAGAGGGAGAAATTGGTAACAAAGACACAAGGGTGTCTCCTGGAAATGATGGCTCCAGGTGGCTCCCAGTCTCCCTTCCTCTCTGCCTGGCTGCCTGCGCCTTCAGTTTCTTTTCTGGGTCACAAGGTGGGCCTCAGTTGCCCTCTTTCTGTCACCTAAATGGACAAAAATAAGTCCAGCAGCTGCGAGAGGCCAGCATGAGTCTCTCTGTCTCAATCCAAGAAGTTACCCTGGTGGAACAGCATCCGTCTCTGGTCCAGTGTCTGTGGCCAAGGGAACGAGACAGAGACTCATGGTGCACACTCACCTCCATCCAACTCTGTGCTGTGTACATTGATTGTGGAGGAGAGATGAGAGGTGGAGAAGTGAGAACATCTTCTGAGAAGGAGAGTCGTTGGGACTGGACTAATAACTCCCCCAAGGTTCCACACCGCATGTGTGTTAGTTGTTCAGTCATTACTGGTTTACTGAGCTTCTCCTGTAATAGAAGGGCATGTGCAGGCGCTGAGAACAATCTCTGCCCTCTAGAAGCTGGTAACTTAACCAGAAATAAAAATATATATGTGGAAGTTGTCAGGAACCATGTAAAGGGGACTTAGGGATAAAAATTCATGAAGTACCTGCATTTATAAGATGCTACAGAAAAAAAAAAAAGATGCTACAGAATGTTAGGGAGCAAGGGTACTGAAACCTAGCACCCTGTCCTCCCTGCCCAAGTTTAAGACCAATTGAGAAATAGTATAGAGCAAACAGAGACCAAAGTACTACCTTTATTACCAAAAAAAGCTATGTTTTGAGGAGGGGTAGTTGGTATCTGCTGACCAATGGACTTGCCCAGAATTAGGCAGAGATGGCTGCAGCTGGGCATATAGAAAGGGCTCCAAACTTCATTTCTTTGAACACCTACTATCCACCGGGCACTAAGGTCTAGAAAATGAAGATACAGCAGTGAACAAAATTAAGTTTCTGCACTTTTGAACTTGACTTTCTAGTAGAGGGTATGCTAAGTCACTTCAGTTGTGTCTGACACTTTCCTCTTACAAGGACATCAGTCACGTTGGATTAGGGCCCACCCTAGTGACCTCATTTTAACTTTATCTCTCCTCTAAAGTCCCTATCCCCAAATACAGCCACATCTGGAGGTAGTGGAGGTTAAGACTTCAAACAGGAATTTTTGAATTTTTGAGGGGAACATAATTCAGCCAATAATATAGCACCATAAAGAAAAGCAAAGCAGGGTGATAGGATGTCAGTGGATGAGGCACCATTATAGTCAAAATGGTCAGGGAAAACATTTCTGAGGAAGTAAAATTTGAATACAAGTTTTCTTTTTTAAAAATTTATATTGCAGTATACTTGATTTACAAGGTTGTGTTAGTTTAGGTATACAGAAAAGTGAATCAGTTATACATAAACATGCATGCATGCTTAGTCGCTTTAGTCGTGTCCAGCTCTTTGTAACCCTATGGACTGTAGCCTACCAGTCTCCTCTGTCCATGGAATTCTCCAGGCAAGAATACTGGAGTGGGTTGCCATGCCCTTCTCCAGTTATAAATACATATATCCTCTGTTTTTCAGATTCTTTTCCCGTATAGCCCATTAGAGTATTGAATAGAGCTTCTTATTAGTTATCTATTTTATATAGAGTAGTGTGTACATATTAATCCCAATCTCCTAATTTATCCCTCCCCCTCTTCCCCACTGGTAACCATAAGTTTATTTTCTACATCTGTGACTCTATTTCTGTTTTGTAAAAAGTTCGCTTGTACCATTTTTTAGATTTTGCATATAAACAATATCTTATGATATTTGTCTTTCTCCGTCTGACAGGTTTTCTTTTAAAGAATGATAAGTCTCCTGAGAGCTGAGACCTTTTGAGATATTCCAGATGGAATGATATAAGCAAGGACTTGGGCTTGGAAATGTGTATGAAATGTGTGAGCAGAAAGTTGAGGAACTTGATCTAGAGGGATTCAGAAAAGAGGCTTTGGGGGGTATTTTTGGTAGCAATAGAAATTAAAGTCCTAAGCATGTACTTAGCATGACATTATGAATGTAGGATTAATCTTGAGATGATTAAGCTAAGAAAGTCTCCTTTGATGGTTACAAGAAATGGAAAGAACAATGAACAATGTCTCTTGGGAAGAAAAATCTAAGCTCAGTATCTACAGCAAACAAGAACCGAGCAAACTCGAGCCCAGGGGTGGTAGAGAAAGCTGTTATGAGGGTCCCGGTGTTGGTCATAAAGATATGCTTTTGATAGCAGTTTGGAGGAAGAAAATTCAAAATTAGAGATGATTTCAAAAGAGAACTCGACTGAGTCACAATTGACATTCAAACCTCATAGTTATATGAAAGAAGTCACACTCATTAAACTCCCAGGAAATGGTAACCTAGCGTCAAGCGATGCCCATGTCTGTAATTCATCTGTTGCCACAATTAAAATGCAGAAAATGCAGCCACACTTGGATTGGAAATGCTTAATAGGTCTCCAGTCTCAAGGGATACCAGTTTCCCAGCCATGCTAATGATTGGAATTTTCAATGATGCTTTGTCTCTTGGGCATATCCACACTAGACATTAGTTATGGACTGAATTGTGTCCCCTCTGCAGAATCCACATGTCCAAGTCCTAACCTCCAATATCTCAGAATATGACTGTATTTGGAGATAAAGCCTTTAAAGAGGTCACGAAGATAAAATAAGGCTGTGGTTGGGCCCTGGTCCAATGGGCTTGGTGTTCTGTAGAGGAGATTAGGGCACAGACACACACAGAGGGAAGACCATATGGAGACACAGGGAGAAGACAGCCATTTACAAGCAAAGGAGAGAGGCCTCAGAAGAAACCAACCCTGCTGACACCTCAGTCTTGGACTTCCAGCCTCCAGAACTGGGAGACAATAAATGTCTATTGTTTAAGCCACCCAAAAAGGATGGTTGGCTTCTTTGGAAGATATAAAATACCCCACATGATTAGAAGAACAGATAAAAGAGCCAAGGACAGCTCAAACAACTTGTTGTTGTTCTCAATATTTATGTATCTATTTATTTGGCTGCGACTGGTCTTTGTTATGGCATGTGGGCTCTTAGTTGTGGCATGTGGGATCTAGTTCCCCAACCAGAGATCAAACTTAAGCCCCATGCATCAGGAGCTTGTAGTCTTGGCCACTGGACCACCAGGGAAATCCCTAACGAGTTTCGCAATTGGCATTTATGAGCCTTTCTTTCATGGAACTGTCAATGTCCATGTCTTTCTATTCCACATCTCAAAAATCAGGAAAGAGAAGAATCTGAATGGCCCATTCTGAGATGAAGGTCTACTCAGCCAAACATGGGTGGTCAAGAGATGGCCCCTTAAGGACAAAATGGTCATGTGATGTCCATCCACGTTTCTTCCTCTTCATCTCAGGGAGCCTGGAGTCAGTGTAGGTGGAGCCACCACCTCAAATAGGGTTCAGTGCTCTGGATAAAGGTATCTCTTTAGTGGTTGATCTAGAACCATCCATTGCAAAGTTAGCATTGCATATGTTTTGCTCTTTTTATAAGTCACAAGCAGCAAATAGAATGGTTCTCTTTAGGGATTTGTGGACACAGCTGGGGCAAGAGAGGGTGGGATGAACTGAGACAGTTGCATTGCAATAAATATATAGTACTGTATGTAAAATAGTAGCAGAAACCTGCCGTATAGCACAGGGAGCCCTGCTCAGTTCTGTGTGACATAGAGGGGTAGCATATGGGGTGGGTGGGATGGAGGTTGAAGGGAGAGGGAATATATGTATACACATAGCTGATTCACATTGTTGCATGTTGTTGGCAGAAACCAACATAACATTGGAAAGCAATTATCCTCTGATTTAAAAATAAAAAATAAAAAAAGATGTTTCTCTTTACCCATTTTGACAAACAATTATTGAAGACTCACTTGGTGCCCAGGTGCTGGTATGGATGCTCTGGGAGATCTAAAAGGGAATAGGATATATTTTGTTAAAAATATATCTAGTTCCTTCATACAGCTCATTCTGTACAAAACTGAATCATCTGAGAACTGAAAAGAGGCTGGTTTCTCTGGCTTCTTTGGCCCCTTACTTTAACAACCCGAAGAAGTACTTTTATGCTTTTGTGGCTTCATCAGTATAAAACATTACACAAAAGAAACAGCCTTCAAATCAGAGGCCCTCCTTTCCAAAGCAGCCACCTCGTTTACTTTCACTAGCTCTTATTGCCAAGATCAGCTGTAGTGACATCTTGCCAGAGCCCAACATTTCATGTGAGTGAGAAAAATCCTGTAATTTTCCATTTTCATGAATAGTTCACTCAAAAAGAGTTTTCTGACTCGAATCCTGTACGTTTTATTTAAGTCGGCATATATATAGCCCCCAATCATCCTGCAACGCTGAGCTTTATCACGGCAGCTAAATTCCACACAAAGACTTCAAACCCCTTCAAAATATGCTCTCTACCATCAAGAGGCCACTTCATTTCAGAGAACTCAGTAGAGATTGAACTCTCTCCTACTTTAAATTGAAAAACGTTTCACGAATGAATCATTAAAAATGATTGCATTTGGAGTTGAAAAATTAAATCACTAATGAGTCCAAAATTAATAATCAGCAAACAAAGGGAGGAGTATGTGGAGTGGATGACAGCAAAAATGAATCTCCGGGCCAACAAAACAGGGGAGATTTTAATTTGGAGTTGCCCACTCCCAGCTATCAAGTACCTGATGAATATGGGGGATCACAGTTTATCATGAGACCAGAGGGTTAGTACTTCAACAGATTTGGGGTTTGTTAAGGGAAATGGCAGCACTTGTGTGGCAAATCTTCACTGTCCCTCTGATTCTTTCTTATTCCTTATTTCCAATTTCACTGATAAATACTGTAATTGCATTTCCAAGGGGCTCCATTCTTTAGAAATACTCACACTGCTTCAAAGCTCTCCATGACAAGAGGTAAACACAGAACTTAATGTGCAGCCATATTTGAAACTTGAGTTATTCTAAGAAAGCTCAGTTTGTAAAGCCCTCCAAGAAAGAAAACCAGCAAGTCGTTTTTCTCCCTCATTCAGATTCTCCTTACTAGTTTAAACCACCTGTATTTATTCTTGCATTTTTATCTCCCTGGCTCCATTCCCTTTTGTGTTGTGAAAAAGCATTTATTTTCCCCCCTTTGTGTTATACGCTGTTTATCGGTTTGTAAGAGCAGTTTGCCTTTTATCTTTTGCTGATGCGGAGAGTGTTACTTTCTGAGTGGTTTCTGAACCCCGGGTATTAAAGCACTCAGCACAGAGATGGCTTTACCATCCACTGAACCCATTTCAATTTCATTTGCATTAGCCAATACATATTTCTATATTTGTGTGTGGATCTAAGAGGAGCTGAAAAATCATTAAAATTCACACAATGCTTCCTGCTCAAAAATCTTCGGAAAATTCATTGGCTGTCTCAGGAGTACTGGGATGCTTTTAGTTTGCATACACTTGTCCATATTTTAGAGATTGCGAGTAAATATCCAATGAGTTACTATAGGCTAAAGTAAAGAGTTGTTGGGGTTGAAATCAATATACTTACTTAAAACTGACCAGTTGAATGTGAAGGGAGAAAAGTGATTTTTTTTTTTTTTTTTTATTTGCAGTAAGTAGATCTGTGCTCGTAATTTACAGGGGCGCATCCAGTTGTTAATTTCCTATATGGGTAGTTCCTGGTGCTGATGAATATCCTTGTCAAATCGTATATGCCTTGTTTCCTGTTTACAAACTTGGAGATTTAGGTGGGGTTCAGTTAACTTCCTATAAGCTCAAAGTTGTTTTTATAATACAAGTAAGGTTTTTATCTCAGTCATAATTCACAGGTCAAAATATGGTAGTCATGACTTGGGAACAAATCTGCCAAATGGCTTAATGTTTTTTTTTTCCTGTAGCTAATCACATTTGACTGATCTTTTCAAATTACACATGAAAAGGAAACAGAAATGCAGAATTTATTTGCATTTGTTTTCACTGAGTTTTGTCACTCCAGGGTTATCATTTACTGCACTTTTGATTTTTATTTGAAAATAAGCCATCACCTCTTTTGCTTTGAACTCCAGTCTTATTTTTTCCCCCATCATTCTGTTCTTACTAAATATGTATTTTCTGAGAGCTGTATTTGCCTGTTATTCAGTATGTCAGCTTTCTTTGAATGAATTTCAAGACATTCTAGGGTTAGTAAGCTGAATTAAACTTGGGCTACTTTAGTTCCTCTGTGGGGGATATATTTGTATTTCCTGCAAACCATCTTTGACTGTTATCCATATTGGTTCATACCCCCTCACTTGATAAACTTTTCTTAGAATTCTGTGTGAGGAAAAATTCTCTTTCTCCTGAAAGACGGATATATTTCTTTCAATGAGTCATGAGCTAAAGTTCACTCATGATGTTTTCCTTTTTGCCTCGGCTCCTGGGGAGCTCAGAAGTATTTGATTTTCCATAGAGCAGCTACCATGTTTGCTATAATACTTCTGATGCATTTTTTTCCTCCCTTGTCCAGCCTTTCTTTCAATCACATAGCTCAAGGTCTCATATTTTTATTTCCAAGAAATGATTTTTTAAGATAATTTTATTAATTTATTTATTTTGGGCTTGCTGGATCTTTGTTGCTGCGTGTGGGCTTTCTCTAGTCGCGGTGAGTGGAGGCTACTCTCTAGCTGTGGAGCACTGTCTTCTCATGGCAGTGGCTTCTCTTGTTGCAGAACATGGGCTGTAGGGCATGCGGGCTCAGTACTTGTGGTTCTTGGACTCTAGAGCAGAGGCTCAGTAGTTGGGGCACACGGGCTTAGTTGCTCCACGACATGTGGATCTTCCTGGACCAGGAATTTAACCCATGTCCCCTGTATTGGCAGGCAGATTCTTAACCACTGGACCACCAGGGAAGTCCTTGGGCAGTTTAAAGAGTTTTCAGTCCTTGGAAATGGGCTTCCCAGGTGGCTCAGTGGTAAAGAATCCACCTGCCAATGCAGGAGACACAGAAGATTCAGGTTCAATCCCTGGGTTGGAAAGATCCCCTGGAGTAGGAAATGGCAACCCACTCCAGTATTCTTGCCTGGAAGATTCCATGGACAGAGAAACCTAGCGGGCTGTGCAGTCCATGGGGTCACAGAGTCGGACATGACTGAGTGAATGAGCAGTCCTTGGAAATGTCTCATTTCCAGTCCAGCTTTGTTCAGTACATCTGGATTTCTTCAGTCTTTTTTTAAGATTCTTTTGAAAATGCTGCTGCTGATTCCCAGTTCAGCGATTCACATCCACAAACACATATTTAGTCCCTAGTAAATGTGTCTATAGTGTGTGTGGGTGGGAGAAGGAGTAGATGGGGGGCTAAAGATGAAAGACTTGGGATTTTTCTCTGTCACAGGAGAAAGGACATGAGCCTTTAGGAAAGCAGAATGAGGTTAGTGCTATGAAGTGAAAGTGTTATTCACTCAACTGTGTCCGGCTCTTTGCGACCCCATGGACCGTAACCTGACAAGCTCCTCTGTCCATGGAATTCTCCAGGCAAGAATACTAGAGTGGGTAGCCATTTCTCTTCTCCAGGGGATCTTCCCGACCCAGGGATCGAACCTGAGTCTCCTGCATGGCAGGCAGATTCTTTACCACCAGGGTTGCCAGTGCTGGAAGAGAGGGAACTCACCGGAGCTTGGGAGGCCCGGAGAAGAAAGAGGCAGTGAGGTGGGAGGTGGGGGAGGGCAGCTGCTGAGAAACAGGATGACAGGGGTGACTTCCACAGGCGCTGAAGGAAGGTGCCTGCAAATGCTGTGTCAGAGAGACAGTTTGCAGACGGGAGAGACTGCAGGCAGAGGAAAAGACAGCCAAGTGCAGCTCTCTTCTTGCCTGTTTTCAATTAAATTAAATTGAATTAAATTGAACACATTAATGAGAAGATAATAGAAGCGACTTATCCAGAGAATTCATTCTAACTAGTGCCGTCAAACATCAGATAAAACATTAGATTAGGGCCTTCTGAGCTTGTTGTGAATTTCTGAGGAAAAAGTTAATTATGTAGTTTAGGCCTAATGCATGATTTTTCCTCTGAAAACCACACTTCTCTTAAAATTTCTTCTGATTAGCTCCCATTTTTTTTTTCTTCTCTTTTCTGTCCAAGACCTTTATAGAAAAGGGACCATGTGGAGGCCTCTCTCAAGCCTGAGGGAAATGGGCAAAGAGCACCAAGCAGTGGTCTGTGTAGTGCAAGGACAAATGTTCACATGTCCTGGGGTGCCAAGGTCATGGTCTGGGGCTTTTGAGAAAGAGAAAGCACCATGGGTGGTCCATAGCTGGCTTTCATTATCTGAGCATTAAGACTTTCTGCCCACCCACAAAAACAATTCTTACAAGTTTATGTAAAAGAAATTATATCTAAATATAAATAATCATATATATATATATATATAATTTATGTGTGTGTATATATATATATATGTAAAAGAACAACAAACTGGAAAATTCTTCAAGAGATGGGAATACCAGACCACCTGACCTGCCTCTTGAGAAACCTGTATGCAGGTCAGGAAGCAACAGTTAGAACTGGACATGGAACAACAGACTGGTTCCAAATAGGGAAAGGAGTACGTCAAAGCTGTATATTGTCACCCTGCTTATTAAACTTATATGCAGAGTACACCATGAGAAACTCTGGGCTGGAAGAAGCACAAGCGGGAATCAAGATTGCCAGGAGAAATATCAATAACCTCAGATATGCAGATGACACCACCCTTATGCCAGAAAGCGAAGAACTAAAAAGCCTCTTGATGAAACTGAAAGAGGAGAGTGAAAAAGTTGGCTTAAAAATCAACATTCAGAAAACTAAGATCATGGCATCCGGTCCCATCACCTCATGGCAAATAGATGGGGAAACAGTGACATACTTTATTTTGGGGGGCTCCAAAATGACTGCACTTGGTGACTGCACCCATGAAATTAAAAGATGCTTACTCCTTAGAAGAAAAGTTATGACCAACCTAGACAGCATATTAAAAAGCAGAGACATTACTTTGCCAACAAAGGTCCTTCTAGTCAAGGCCATGGTTTTTCCAGTAGCCATGTGACATGACTGAAGTGACTTAGCAGCAGCAGCAGCAGCATGTATGGATGTGAGAGTTGGACTATAAAGAAAGCTGAGCACCAAAGAATTGACACTTTTGAACTGTGGTGATGGAGAAGACTCTTGAGAGTCCCTTGGACTGCAAGGAAATCCAACCAGTCCATCCTAAAGGAAATCAGTCCTGAATATTCAGCATCAGTCCTGATGCTGAAGCTGAAACTCCAATACTTTGGCCACCTGTGATGTGAAGAACTCACTCATTTGAAAAGACCCTGATGCTGGGAAAGACTGAAGGCAGGAGGAGAAGGGGACGACAGAGGATGAGATGGTTGGAGGGCATCACCGACTCAATGGACATGAGCTTGGGTAAGCTCTGGGAGTTGGTGATGGACAGTGAGGCCTGGTATGCTGCAGTCCATGGGGTTGCAAAGAATTGGACACAACTGAGGGACTGAACTGAACTGATGTAAAAGTGATCATATATATGATATACACATATCAATATAGCAATCATATATAATATACATACATGTGTTATGATGACATACTATATGTGCCATATTTAATATATATAATTGGGATTATATATATATATATAAGAACAAAATACATGATGAGAGGTACTGGATAATAGACATGTTCAGTTGATCCTTCAAAGTTAGCCAATAATTTAAAATTTTTCTGTCATGAAAATTTACTGCAAATTCACAACAGCAGCCATTGGTAGTAAAATGAACAGTCTTGTCTCTGTTCCCGCCTCTGTGAAGTTGCCGGCTTGCTGGAATTGTCCCAACCAGGCAGCAGCAATAAAAGGCTAAAACACCCAGAATGATTAACATCACACTCAGAATCTTCCTGCCTGCTGGTGTGTGTCGGAAGGGCCCCGAGTGAAACCCAAGAACCTTTGTGGATACTGACAAGTGGAAGGATGATGACTTCTGTCTTGAACTATCTAGGAAAAAGAAAATCACAAAACCCTGGTCTATATAGGATCAACTTTGACTCACCTTTTCCACTTTCCAGAGCCAAAGATAAAGTAATTCACTGAATTATGAATTGTGACAAGTTCTTTCAATGGGAAGTATTGGCATATGCTGCCACTTATATTGAATATACTACTACCCCTGATGGGTTTATTTTGGATTTTCTTCCTTTGAGCTTATTACAAATCTAAACTACCTTCACAATTTATTTTGGGGATTATGGTTTCAAATTAAATCTATTTTTACACTGTTTAAGACTATTCCCAGGAGATTGCCTGCATTAGGGAAAAGCTGATATGTCTGTTGATGTACAAATACCCAAGGGACACAGTGTTTCTTCATAGCATATACATATTGTTCCCTTTTGAAGGTCAGTTACTCTGGGAGGAGTGAGAGTGGGGAGTGGGACCAAGTTCACCTCACTTGATTCTCATGCCTCCTGCAGCCTAATTACTCTCTGAGCTAGTTTCTAGAATATTGGCTGCTCTTGCCTGGGTCTGGTTCCCTTGGGAGCTCTCTGTAACCTCTCTTCTCAGAATGCCTAATGCTTTAGATTTTTTATAACAAAACATTAAGACCACGCCAATTCTTATTGCTGTCTGTCAGTTCATCTGTCTGTTGCACAGCTTCTCAACTGTGTCCCTAGGATACATCTTCTGCTAGAAGCTTCCCGCTTTTAGTTTCTTTATTATTTTAAATATTTTAGCATATAGTTGATTTACAGTGTTTTGTTAGTTTCGGGTGTATAGAAGAGTAATTCAGTTATACATATATATCTATTCATTCTTTCCTAGATTCTTTCCTCATATAGGTCATCCCAGAATATTGAGTAGAGTTCTCTGTGCTACACAGTAGGTCTTGATTAGTTATCTATCTTATATAGATAGCAGTGTGTGTATGTTCATCCCAAGTTCCTGATTTATGCCCCCCACCATGTTTCCCTTTTGGTAACCATAAGTTTCTTTTCAATATCTATAAGTCTGTTTCTGTTTTGTAAATAAGTGCCTTTAGTTTCTTGAATTCATCCATCTATCTTGTATGACTGAGTTATCCTGGGCACAGCTTAGGAGGACTTGCCAATTTCCTAGATCTCAGTCTTTGTAGTATTTCCCTTCATTTCTACATGAAGTAGAGTCATAGGGACCAAAAATTTGACCCATGGCAAGAAAGTAGAAAATATCATGTCCATACTAGAGATTTCATCCTTCTTTAGATGGACAGCAAGAATTCGAGACCAACTTGAAACCATGTATTGTAACAGAGTCTTACATAATGTGCTAGCTACGATCTTCATCTGGCTATTCGATCATTTTCTGACAGTAGATCTGCCAAGCTAGCTGTTCAACTCACTATCTTCTATGGAGGGTGAGTGTTGGAAATCCTCTCCTGCATGTGTTCTGATTTAGGTTTGCAGCAGAGGGATGGCTCTTCTGGCTGGCTGTTCAAAGCCGCCCTCTCTGGTTTGTCTGCATTGTTGCGAGTCACCATCCAGAGGCTCAGGTCCTAAATAACTACCTCAGTGATTTTTAAATACACTTGCTACTTCAGATTTGGAGAACTTTCCAGGGGACAAAAAGCATATTCTGATGCTTCCTTGCTGTTTTGTGCTGGGCTAAGTCCCTTCAGTCATGCCTGACTCTTGCAACTCTATAGACCATAATCCGCCAGGCTCCTCTGTCCATGGAATTCTCCAGGCAAGAATACTGGAATGGATTGCCATGCCCTCCTCCAGGGAATCTTCCTGACCCAGAGATCGAATCTGCATCTCTTAGGTCTCCTGCACTGGCAGGCAGGTTCTTTACCCCTGGAGCCACCTTGGGAAGTCCTAGGTTTTAAATGTAAAAACTTGGCCTGGCAAACTGCAGTGAATTCAAACTGCTATGAGGTTTTTTCTTCCTTTGAAGAGTAAAGTGATGCTTGTTTTGAGTTTTGTCTTGCTTTGTTTTATATTATAGAAGGCTGCTCTCCTGGACAACTTCTGTATTCTTTCTCATTTTATCTAAGTCTGTATTACTCATTGCTTGTTGGATACAATTCTTCTGAAGTGTGGTTCTTTAGCTTTAACTCCCTTGAGAGCCTTGTATTCTACATCCAATTCATAGACATACACACACTCCTCAGTAGACCTACAATATATTGGGTTGGCCAAAATGTTCATTTGGGTTTTTCCCTAAGATGAAACAGAAAAACCCAGATGAACTTTCTGGCCAATCCAATACTAAGATAAAAACTGACATTTACTGGCTTCTCACTGGGCATTGAGTATCACTGTAATTAGATACGTTAACTCTATCTTCACCACAATCCTGATTTAGGTATTTCATAGAAAAGGAAATTAAGCCTCAGGAAGACTACAAGTAACTTCCCTAGCTACTAAATGAGGAAGTTAAGATTCAAATTGGGCTTCCCAGGTGGCTCAGTGGTAAAGAATCTGCCTGCCAGTGCAGAAGACCTGGGTTCGATCCCTGGGTCGGGAAGATCCCCTGGAGTAAGAAATGGCAGCCTGCTCCAGTATTCTTACCTGGAAAATTCTATGGACAAAGGAGCCTGGTGGGCTATAGTCCACAGGGTTGCAAAGAGTGGGACACGACTGAAGTGACTGAGCCCAGCACAAGATTCAAGTTAAGACCTTTCTGTTTCTGGAGCTTCCCTATATAACTTGGAGCAGACTCTATCTGGCTAGAAACCTCCAATTCTTCAATCAGACGAGTGTGTGTCCTGAAATACAATATGAAGACCCAGAAATTAAAGATCAACAGCTCATCCAGCCCCAATTATTATTATTATTATTTTACATTTTAATGTCTATTTCTTTAGCTAGCCCTTGGGTTTGTGAATTCATTATTTTTTTTTCCCCACTGTTACAAGAAATGCTATTTCTGCTGAAGTGTTGCTGGATTTGAAAATCATTCTCATGACTAAATATCTATCTGCCTCAGATGAGCCTGGTGCTGGGCTATGCTGGCAGTGAGTGTTCAATAAAGATTAATGGGTGGCCACACACATCTGTGTGGGAGTCGTGGGTTGAGGATCTGCTCAATTCTGCGAAAGAGACAGAAATGATGTGGGAAAGGTGAAAATCACAGGATTATCACCAGTCCAGATCATGGGCATTTGACTTTATTATTTAATGGCTCCAAAGGCCCAGGTGCAGAAGGAATGGGAAGATGAAGCCTAGTGTTTTCTTGAGAAATGACTGGGAAGTCCTGTGAAAATGAGATTTTAGGGCCTGCTTCCAAAACTAGTATCGATTATGAGATACAACTTGATTCTCTGATGAGGACTGAAAAGAAGCAAAATTTTTTTTTTTCAATTGACACATTTTCTATTATTATAAACATATAAAGATGATGAGTAATATGCCATATCAGATGGTTTATTCAAACTGTCAGAATAAGGGCTGAAGCGTGAGTAACTTTCCAGAGAACCTTCTGAAAAATTCAAGGAGTGCTAAGTGGCAGAAATCAGCCACGAATTCATCTACCACACAGGTATCCCTGAAAATCTTGAGAAAAGAAGCTTCTCCCTAAGTATTGATATATGATTTATAGAGGAGGGGAAAGAGAAGGAGCATTTAAACTTCCTTAATTAAAAAGCAAATGTCCATGCACTGCCCAGATGTGTGCACTCAAGGGAAAGACTAGGGTCAGCCATGTGAACTCAGAGAAGGTGTACTTCTTACGAAGGATGACATGACAATTGAGCACCAGTCCACATCTCAGCAGAACTTTGAGATGTTAAAGCCCTCATTTGCAAAAAATCAAGCTCTGCCTTGGCATTAGAGAAAGTAGGAGGAAAGCCTGAATTACTAGGGACAGTACCGCAGGTCTTGGGCTGGGCCAGAATGTATCCATACTACCGTGCAGAGGAAAGTATACCAGCAAACACTGGATGGATTTCTATGGGTCAGTCTCACCATCTGCCAAGTGAGCAAGTAGAAAACAGCTTTCCAGGGTCCCTTTCAACTCTACTGTTTCATCCTTGATGGGTTCCTCTATGGGATGAGTATTCATCCATGTATTGGGTTGGCCAAAAAGTTCGTTCAGGTCCATAAGGTGTTACAGAAAAACCCACACAAACTTCTTGACCAAACCCAATATCTTGAGGTTTTTGATGAGAATTTATTTATACAATTCTCCCTTTTTTAAAAAAAAAAACTTTGCTTTTATTCCTCTACTCAATTCTTCTTCACAATAAAGAACTTGGATGACATCTGATAATTTGGTGTATCAGGGAAGAACTTATTTCATTAATACATTACCTGCTACTGCTGACACCACATTTTGTCCCTCGCTCCCCCACCCTCTCCCCCCCACAAAGAAAGGTAACTTTGAGAAGCAACCCAGAAATGTTAGGAAAATAGATACTGTTGCCTGGAAAGAACTATGTGTTTGTTGCTTAAACATATGAAAAAATAAGGCAGCTCATGTGAACAAAAATAGTGTGACATGTATGTGTGAACAAAAACAGTGTGAATGTATGTGTGAACAAAAACAGTGTGAATGTATGTGTAGCTGTGTCCAAGGTAAAGACAGATGTTTATAAAACCAGGCCCTTCAAATAAAAGTGAAAGGTTTGAGAAGTGAGGAGGACTGTGTCCCAGTAGCAGGAGCAGGGGCCATGTCAGCAGCCAGAGGCAGTGATCCTGGGGAGTAGGGAGACCTGGGCTAGGATGCCCCCCACTGCCCAATGCCTTAGTGTTGATTCTCCCAGGAAAGACCTGAGGAGCCGCTGACATTTCTCTAAGAAGAATCAATGAATCTTTGTTTCCTTCTGCCTCCTCATTTGACCTTATTTTGTTCCGAAACAGAGGAGGAGGAGAGAAAGAACTGAACTGGTGGGGTGGGATGGGGGTAGGCAGAAAGCAGAGAGGAGAGGATGTCCATTCGTGCCGTGGAACCCACAGACCAGATCACAGGCCCCTCATGGGCACCCGCAATGCTATTGTTTGCTGGTTGTGCAATCTTACTTGTTCCTGCTTCTCATTTCAATTCTCGCCCCGATGTAATAAGTCACCGTCTTCCCAGCCATCATCCCTGTATTGACAAGCAAATGTCACCCGCATTTGATTGACATTCGTTGCTCCTGAATGCAGAAGTATGATTTACGAATCAATTCTACTTGTTTATTTAAAGTCGTTCTTGTGTGTCTTATGTATTTGTTGATGGGATAACTTGCCTAATATCTACTGCCGAGGGGCTTGCCATTAATATTATAAATTCAGGTTGTTCCTTCTGCTCGCCATCACAAATGGGAGCTCTTCTTTCTCATATTTTGCCCATTTTTCCCCTCCCCCAAGACACATGCAGGAAATGTGCTTGAAGCTTGCAGGGCTCTTTCTGTGTCTTAAGAAAAGATCTTGTCCAGTACTTTTGTGAACGCTGTCTGCTCTCTCTCAAGACTTCTGAAGGCATCCTGACAAGTGATTATTTCTCATGCATGTACTGCCTTTAAATAAATGCAACTTAGGTCCGTGGCTGAATCTCCTGAAAGGTTGCTAGAACTGTAAGCCTATAATCAGAGTACCTATCTGTACTCTCACCATTTGGAGCATTTGTCAAAAGAGTCCCCTCTCCCCGCTTTTATGTGGTGGGCACGTTCATCTGAAATCCTTGAGAAAGTTCCTTTGGCTTTTCAACACACCTTACTGTTTTTTTGGGTAACATCTTATTTCACTTTGGAAGGCTGGTGAGGAAAATCATAAGGTTAAAAAAAATCACATCTACCATCTGGAAAATTCTAAAGGGCCCTCCTTATGTTAAAAGTGGCATTCTGAGATAAAGAAAAGAAAAAAAAAAAAAAAACAACACCTGAAGCGCCAATTGTGGGTGAACCATTAGAGAAATACTGTCAACCCAGCCACCCTCCATTCAACCTTCAACCGCACCCTCCAACTGGGGCTGCAGGCAGTGGGGAAATAGAGGACTTAGGTGTGACCCTTGAGTTCTGAAGGCTCCTCCTGTACATCTGTCTCACCTCCCC
This sequence comes from Dama dama, assembly GCF_033118175.1. Lineage (NCBI taxonomy): Eukaryota > Metazoa > Chordata > Mammalia > Artiodactyla > Cervidae > Dama > Dama dama. Next base: position 31,785,331 of record NC_083703.1, on the reverse strand, counting down.
CGCCCCCCCCCCCAACCCCATATGTCCAGGGAGAGCGCTGCCATCGCCTGAGTTCAGCAAGGGAGTATTCAGGATCTCACTGTTCATCCATGTGCAGAGAAGGAAAAAAAAAAGAGAGAGAGAGAGGCCGAGTGGGGGGGGGGGGGTAAAAAATCCCACATTGTCAGAGTAATGCCAAACTCTCTTTGAGTGGGATGAGCAGAGCAGATGCCGCAATGAGATGCCAAAGCGGCTCCCCTTCCTCTGCGCCTTGGGTGCCTATAAATTGCTCCGGCTCGCGTTTGTCAGCCTCCTCTTCTCCTGGCAGGTGGTACCCAGGCAGAATTCTGCGTTCAGTCTCTCTCTCGCTCCGCTCCCGGCCGTGAGGCGCTCGCCACTGCTCGCCAGCTCCTCCGATCCAGCCCGGAGCCTCTCGGAGCCGCTGCCGGTGCCCAGCGCCGCTGCTCCACTCACCCGGAGGGCGCCGGGCCCGAGCTTGTGCGGCCGGTGCGTGGGGTTTTGGGGATGCGCATCTATTAGAGTTCTGGTGGTTGCCGAGGAGGGGGAAAAAAAAAAAAAGAAAGAGAAAAGGCAGGAGAAGGGCGATCCCAGCGAGCGAAAGAAGAGAAGGAGGCAGAAAAAGGCAACTTCAGACGGAAAGTTGGTGCGAACTGGCGCAGTCGGCAAAAACGGAAAAGTCGATCGCAGGCGGCGGCATAAAAGTGTGAGCGGCCCGGGCGAGCGCGGGAGGCGGCGGCCGCTCTGCGCTCAGGGCGGCCGCGCCGGCGCCCAGGCAGCCACAGGTGCGAGGGGCTCGCGGGAGGCAAGAGGGCGCCCTGCGCACCCCTCCCCCTGCCCCCACCCCCACCCGCACCCCCAGCTCGGGACTTCAGCTCAAGTCACTTGGCGTCCGAGCTCCCTCCCCAGCCGCAGCCTCAGCTGGGGGGAGAGCCAGAGCCCGCGAGGAGCGGCCGGCGCGCGCCCGCCCAGGGGACTTGGGGTTCGCAGGGGGTTGTTTTCGGCTCTGAGGAGGTCCCCGCCCAACCTTCAAAATTTTGTCCAAAAGCAGACAAGAGGATCGCCCCGCGCTGAGCCGGCTGGTGGGCAGCAGGAGGCGCCTGATTGCAGCCGGGGCGCTGGGGGTGGTGATGGTGCTGCTGCTGGTGATCCTCATCCCGGTGCTGGTGAGCTCGGCCGGCACGTCGGCGCACTACGAGATGCTGGGCACTTGCCGCATGGTCTGCGACCCCTACGGGGGCACCAAGGCGCCCAGCACGGCCGCCACGCCCGACCGCGGCCTCATGCAGTCCCTGCCCACCTTCATCCAGGGCCCCAAAGGCGAGGCCGGCAGGCCGGGGAAGGCGGGCCCGCGGGGGCCCCCGGGTGAGCCCGGGCCGCCGGGCCCCGTGGGCCCCCCGGGCGAGAAGGGCGAGCCCGGCCGCCAAGGCCTGCCGGGCCCGCCGGGGGCGCCGGGCCTGAACGCGGCCGGGGCCATCAGCGCCGCCACCTACAGCACGGTGCCCAAGATCGCCTTCTACGCCGGCCTCAAGCGGCAGCATGAAGGCTACGAGGTGCTCAAGTTCGACGACGTGGTCACCAACCTCGGGAACCACTACGATCCCACCACGGGCAAGTTCACCTGCTCCATTCCGGGTATCTACTTCTTCACCTACCACGTCCTGATGCGAGGAGGGGATGGCACCAGCATGTGGGCTGATCTCTGCAAAAACAACCAGGTGAGAGCAGGCGGAGGGCGGGGAGGGCGCGCGGGAAGGTGCAGGCGAGAGGGAGGAGACCCCGGAAATGGGGGGTGGGAGCCCGCGGAGGAAGGGCGAGGCACCTGCCGCTCCCGGGAGCTGCGAGAGAGGGGGGACGCTGTCCCCACCCTGGGGAGGCGGGGGTCGTACGCCGAAGAGCGCCCAGCGGCCTGGCGAGGGTGGCTCCCGAGCCCGGGCACCTGCGCTCGGTGCGCGCGCCCCTAAGAAACGGGAAGCAGGATTCGGTCCGGGACAGTTCGTGCACCTCGGGCAGTCCCGGAGGAGAAAGCGACCCCCCGGCTGTGGGATGCTCATCAGCGTGGGGTCACTGTCAGATTTTGCCGGGAATTGGGAGGGCTGGGGGAGCCAGAAGTGGGCGTGCCAGCGTGACAAACGCGAGGGAGAAAGACCTGGGCCCAAAGGGAGAAATAGAAGGGGCGCGGAGGAGTGAGTCCGAGCGGAGGGCGCACCCGGGGCCAAGACAGGACCACGGGATCCGCGGTCGCCAGGCCCGGATAAACTCACAAGTAGTCAAATTCGAGATGCAAAAACTCTGGCTTAGATTTCAGCTGAAGAAGGGGGAGAGACAATGAGTGCTGCTAACAAAAGGAAAAGTTGAGAATCCTGGGTTTGTGCCATAAAACACGCTCCCAAACACAGCCCAAACTCCACTGGCTGGAGCCGGAGGACGCACAGGCGGGTGGTCGGGAATCTGGCGGCCAAACCCAACCCCGGGGCGATGAGCCTCCCTGCCAGGGAGCCCCAGGGCACCTTCGTGAGGGTCTATCCCCCAGCCTTTCCCTCACAAGCAGCGGTGGCCTTGGTCTGGACTGTGAAATAGCCTCAGGTTAGCCCCCGGCTAGGCGACTTGCTCCCCTGAGCCAAGCCGTTGCGCGCTGCTCGAAGGGCCACTGGTCTGCGGTGTTAGGCTGGGGCCACTTTCTCGTTGCCTTGAGAAATTCGCGGTCATTGCAAAACCGAAGTGTGTCTGATCTCTTAGTCAGGGGAGGAAAATCATATTTGTATCTATCTCAAAGTGTAACCAGACCCTCTGCACACGGTAAATCAGCAGCCGCTGGGGGAGGCCTTGCAGCCTGCAGTCTGGGCTGAGTTCTTGGGTTTAACTTTGCTTTTCGGGTGGCACAGAGTCCCCCTCCACCCCGCTCCGCATGACCCTGCGAGGGCCAGCTGTGATGTAACAAGGATTCTCAGGCTTCAGGTCGCTTGTCCCTTGAATTGAGACCTTCCTAGCTATAACCCTGGTTTCTATTCAGCTACATTAAAGCAGAATTTATTCCAAACACCCAATTCACAGTGTCAGAATTCTTCCAAAGTGAAACACAAATGCTCTAAATCAATAAGAGAAAGGGCAAAATATCCTGTCCATTCTCTTTCCTTTCACCCCTCACTTGTAAAGGAATTCAGAAGTAAATGGCTTAAGGGACCCTAAGGTCAGATAGAACAAAAAAGAGGAAAAATGGCCACCAGGAGGCACTGACAGGGTTGTTTGTTATAGTTATTATGCATGAAAATAATATTAAGATAAATAAAAATTATTCACAGAGCAGTGGCTTCCTTATAGGTAAATGGCTAAAAAGGGCATGACTCATTGTACCAAAATAGAGCTACTGTGTCACCCCAACAAAATGATTTGTGAAAAGCCCCTCAGTAGGCAGTGATGAGGCACCCATTTATTTACAATTTGGCTGCCTTCTGACTCAAAGATTAAGTCTAGCAAATACTGTCAGGCTGAAGAGATTGTTTTTAGAGGTATTAATTCAAATTAAAAAAAAAAAGATTCAAGTTGTTTCAGCCAGAGTATAAAAACACACATCTTTAAGTCTCTGGAAATTGCAATTGCATGAAAAGCCAGGGAGCAATACATTTAAATTAGCTTAAATGTTGACGCTGAGGCCAGATTTAGATTCCAGGAAAACCATGCCATATATGTGTTCCATGTGCATTTTGTTTTTTAAAATTATTTCATTGTTTGGAGTGTAGAAGGGTTCTTTGTATCATCCTAGGATATGCATTCTGTGAGGATCAGGGAAAAAAAAAAAGGGCAAAACAGCTGACCTGATAATGTATAATGCTTCTCATTGGCATTATTAAGCTGCTGCTTCCATAAAAGGTGAGCAACAAGTTATTCAGAAAAACAAATACCGTAGCAAACAATATATTTTCGAATTCAGCAAGGACTGTTTTGCAAAATGGTTATTACAATATTAGTGTTAAGAAATTCTATCTACAGAGTAGAACTATTTTGTTAAGTCTGGTCTGCAGGCATTACAAATGACAAATCTTACAAAATCTTTTTTTTAATTAACATTAAAGAAAGAGTTGATCCTTGATTTTCAATTTTACTCTTGTCTGATCACTTCTTAAGACAGCAGTTCCCTCTTCTGAGCTGACCTAATTTGTTTTCATAAAACAGAAACTCAAGAGATCCATGTCAGCGTAATGTTCTATGGATTAAGTAGATTTGAGAAGCACAAAAAATTAAACTAAAAAAGCAGTTCACTCTAGGATAGAGGAATGCCTCTGGACCGTAACTATATGAGAACCATTTTATTTATGCTTTGTGTTTGAATGCAGAATCACAGATGGAAGCATCAAGGGCCAGTAAATTAACCTGATGCACCACTTAACCTTTTGTTTATGATTCCACAGAAGTACAATGAAAATGAAATTATGAGAGCATCAGTAGCGATTAATTAAATTAGCAAATGTTACCATAAATATCATCTCTAATGATAAACCCTCACTAATAAGATAATGCTAAGGCAACATAACCTATCATATCCTCACAAACAGAGAACTAAAAGGACCATGATTCTCATATTCCCCATGAAACCATCAACCTAAATTTAATCTCACCATGTGTTAAAAGCCCATGACAGTGCATATTAAAGGCAAAAGTTGGACTCAAATAGCTTTAACAGAGACAGGAATTTTTTAAGTTTGTATACTTTTAGCAGGAAACTTGAATAAAAAATATAGCTATTTGAATCCAGTCACTTTAATACCATTATAATAAGCTACTCTAATTTTCTAGAAAGAAAAAAAAAAAGCTACTGTAATAAAAAATAAAACTGGCTTAAGATTAGAACTATAAAATAATTAAAGATCCATTTTTACTCTAAGAATTTATTAGTCATGGCACCAGTAAATATGAGATATATTGGATATAATGGACAGTTGTGGGCTGGTATTAATTTATTAGCAAGATTCATGAAATATCAAATTATTTTTTTAGGGGCTGTGTAACATGCACTAAAGATCAGCAGAATCTAAATAGTTAACTTATAAGATGAAAAGATATTAGAGTGCATTTAGGTAGAAATGGGTATATGGGGCAAAGAAAAGAATGCACCAACCTTTCAGAGAAAATGCTGAAATCAGTGTACATTTTGGAACCTGAAAATAGTCTTCAGGGTAGATATATTACTTTCCTCAATAATTTGATGGCTTAAAGGAAGAATTGTTGGAAGTTACTGGGCTGGATACTAGAGCTTGAAATTTCAAGTTCCATTATACCTTTATAGTATGATCAGGTGAGCAGGCATACAAAAATCATGCAAAGTACACTAGAATATGGCACGTATTTAATTGGGAGAGTATTATGGTACAGTACAGGTTAAAATCTTTGAGAATCACTTTCATTAAAAAGCAATCACACTGGCTTTATCCAACAAAGGAAGTGAAAACTGAAAGGGTAACCTTCCAGTCTGTGGAATCACCCTAATGCATTTGCAGATTTTCATGGTAACACCTACTGAATAAAAAAGGTAACATTTACATGGGTTTGTGGTTAGACCCCATAATGCAACAGAATAAAAATTGCATTATATATGTGTTTAAGACTGTTATCTCTAAATCAACTGATTTTGATAATCCCAGTTCTCAAATGCCCTCATGTAGAAAACAGTGTTAAAGCACAATACCCATAGAATTTCATACTAAATACCTAAAGCACTAAATAAAAATGTGTGGCTGATTATTAGGTGAGAAACCTATTATAGATTGATAACTCACATATTACTAATATGACTAGCAATTATTTTGTATTTTAATTTTTCTCACTCATTAAAAATCTACACATTAAAAAAAAAAAAAATCAAGTCCCTAAGAATGCTGTCCTCCTTGTAGATTATTTTCCCCTGGGAATGTAATGACTAGATGAAATTAGTGAATCAAAGCATCCAACTCCTATAATTTAATGGATTAATTCCTAAGAAATATTATGACATTAAGTTGTATTTTTATTAATGTTCAAAATAGATCACTTCACTAAACTGGTGTATACATTTGAATCAGTGCTTCTCAGCATAATTATATATTGCTTTCATTATATTAGTGTCAATTAGCACAGTGTTAAATGATTCTAAATCTTTAAATCCCTTTCTCCTTTTGCCATATGATATCCAGAAAGAAATGCTTAAAATACTACTCGAATTACAAGTTCAGCAGTGTCAAAGAGCCTTCTCCTTTTTTAACATTTCAGCATTACTGTGAGAACATACCACATGAAAATTTAATTTGAAAACCTATCATTTAAATTTTGAAAGAAAGGAATGGAAATGCTTGACTTATGTCTCATTTCTCTCATTTTGCCAAGTGATAAAATCCCACAAATTGCACCCCAAGTCATGCATTATTACATAGTACAGGTTTACAAAACCACTAAATCACTCACTGTGTTATTTGGGGAAATATCATTACAGTGGAATAGAAACAAGCCACAAAGTAGATGTTTTACTGAAATAAATCAAGTACAAGTCTGCCTATTGAAAAAAATGTTTTCTAAGGTAGACTCAAAATACAACGAAATGAATGTGAAGCCTAATTGGAGTTGAGAATGTGACAGAATGTCCATATTACTTGATATGATGGGGAATTGGACTGTTTGCAAGTGTCTGTCAGCTCTCTAATGAGATCACAGGCTCAACCTGAGTGGATTATAAGCAAAGCTCCATCCTCAGAGCAAACCACACATTTAGAATCACCTAAATATAAAAGGGTATTCTATGAGATCATTCAAAAATTCGAGAAATTTTAGAGACATCAAATCATAGAAATGTTGTTCCTTCTATAAGTTTTAGATGTATTAAAATTAAACAGTTTTAAGTGCACACAACTAAGTGATAAAAAGGCATAAATAGAAGTAAGAGCTATGAAAACTTTTAAACCAAAGATGTTTGATTCAGGTACGGGGGCTTTTCCTTGAATTAGATTTTGAAAGCCCCAAATCAAAAAGATTTCTTCTTCTTTTTTCTTTCTGTATAGTAGAGTTAGAGGAGTCAGATTTCTCTGAGTCTGTACATACCATGGATCTCAATTTTCTAATAATCAGAGGGACCAACTGAAGTTTGGTTTGAACTTCTGTACTCATAGACAACTGGTTAGAATACTGCTGCTTGGTTTAAATTAAAATGCAAAAAACAATGGCCATTTCAGGAAGTGATTGGGCATAGAGATACAAGGAATTAGAAAAGTCCTGATTTAGGAAGAAAAGAGATTGATATGCATTGTTTACCACATATAGTTTTTTAAAAAAAGACTGCTACAGTGACCCTCAGAAAAGCGCTATTTTCTGTTTTCCAGTAGCGTAGTTGAAACCGTTGCAAAGATATCCTCATAAAGCCCCGAGGCCAAGGTGGACTTGGCTGTGCTAAATTCAGGGCCCTGATGGCCAGTCTATTTATGGTGCTGTGTGAATGGCAAAAAAAGAAAGATAGAAAGAAAAGAAAAGACAAAGAAAAGAAGATCTCTTTTGCAGATTCTAATTCTTGTCTGTTTCACACAGGTGCGCGCCAGCGCGATTGCCCAAGACGCGGATCAGAATTACGACTACGCGAGTAACAGTGTGGTTCTTCACCTGGAGCCAGGGGACGAAGTCTACATCAAGTTAGATGGCGGGAAAGCCCACGGAGGCAACAACAACAAATACAGCACATTTTCTGGATTTATTATTTATGCTGACTGATCGTGCAAAAACTAAGCTTCTTGCTCTGAGTTCAGACCTTGGATTCATGTGGCTAACGTCAGTGAACCGAGGACCCCGGGGGATGCCGGATGCGGGGCACCTCAGCTGTGTATATGATGTGGGGGATTCAAATGCTACCTGACTCACATCTGTGTACTCAGAACATGATGTAAAAAAAATATATATTAAAATCAAGATAAGCAGATGTGTGATCCACTACCGCCAAAGCAAATACTCCTTATTGTTAGTGTCCGTGTGAATGAAGTCCTATATATAGATCACAAATTTTTATAGAAAAATCTAAGACACTGAATTATTTCTTCGATATATATGATACTTTGGTGTACTGTGATCTCGCTGCTTTTATCCATATGTCGGCTTTGGTTCCTGTGAGTTTATCTGCTAATTATGAAACTCGGGGTCCATTTACAGTGTGGGGAAGAATGACTTTTACCCTGCAGGAGAGGGTCTCATTGACACAATGCTGCTTTGTCCCCAAAGAAATCGTTTGCCTTGTATTCTTGTTAACTTTAGCTTAGACCTGGGAATGATTCAACTTCAAGCCTTAACCTGGAATTTTCTGGATTTGAGGGAATTCCCAAGCCTATGGTCATTTTCCACATTTCCTTTAACTTAGGAATCTTCTTTTCTTTTTGGGTGATAGTCCTTAAAAATAGAGATTGAACTTGTATCATAGGATTACCCTCTAAGTGTGTAAACGTGTAATTATGTATGGTATTTAGAAAAATCCCCTGTGTCCGGTTTGTCAGTAGAATGTGTTTAGGTTTACTTGGACAAGTCAGAGAAATTTATTCTTTGGTGTTAAATCAGACAGAGGCTTTCGCCTTCTCTGAAACAAAAGATTATTCATAACCCAATGCACATAGGTTTAATTTGCACTGCTGCATGCCTCACCGAGGGGACACTAAATAAGGCCTTCAAATAGTTACAACAGGTCATGGCCTGAGGTTATTTCAAAACAAACCATTTCACATATAACCAATATGACAACAAAGTGTATATATTTTATACAAATACCTGCTACATATATATATGTGTATGTATATATATATATGTTAGATGAAATATATATATGGCTTCAGACCATAGGTACAGTGGCTGTATAGACCCAAAAATTTAATTAAAAAATATGTACATGTAGGCACAAACACAAACGTGCATAAATTACTTGACTTATTTTGGATTGAAATATATTTTGGAAGACAAAAATATATGGAGTAGCAAAATCATTCAGATGACTTCTAAGAGTGATCCAGAAAATTAAATTTTATCAGGTTAAAATGCCCCAGAAATCACGTCTGTAAATTAAGCCTGTGGCTTCTTTATTACCATATGCCAATCAATACTTTCACTGCATTCTGAGACTGTTACTGTTAGGACTGCAGAGATGAAGTAGCTGTCCTTTGCAATGTTTATGAATCATATGCATTTGAATGATCAATTTTTTTCTTTTTTCTCAGGTGGCCTGAAGCTGACAGTAAGGTAGATTTTGAGAGTAGTGCAAATCCTTCCTCTCTGTTTAAAATACACTGCCAAAAGCCATCTCTTTATTCTAAGAAAAAGATTTGAAATGCATGTTGATATATCCTAACTATCAGACTACTTCCACTATTACAATGAAAAATCTGTTCCACTCTCAGTTGCCTTTGAAGACTCTTTGACAACTAGATTTCAAAAACAGAGACTGAAAAATCTGTCTCTTTTACTGGTGAAGGGTATTTGCATTTTTTCATTTAAAGGAATTAGTTTGTTCTCCTGGCTCCTTCCTCTTGGGTGCTTTCTGTTCTAATACACAGAAAGCTTGATCATCCTTGATCCACAGAAATATCTTTTATTTCACGAACCTCAACTTTCCAAATGAGTTATGCCTGGTGTTCCCATCTGAAGGTGCTGTTTGCTTGGTTTAAATGCCTTGGTCTGAGTAACTCTCATGATTTACATGATTAGCAACACTTAGCCACTTTATCAAGACTAATGACTAACTCTATTTGGCCTTTCTAATATGTAAGATAAATCATAAAGGAGTTGCAGTAGATTTTATTTCCATTTAACAATATGTATTTATCGAAGAGGAATTAGCAGTAAGGGTCTGGAGACTTTTCTTTTTTAGGTAGCAAATAGTATAGTGAAGGATTCAACCAAAAGATTAGTTTATAAACATCAGTATACATCAACTAAGAGTTTCAAAAAGTGTTTTATTTACACTAAACATCAGGTCTGGGTACCTTTTTAAAATTTAACTCTAGAATCAGACTGTCATTTCTAATAGATCTGACCTTTTCTTCAGATAAATAAGCATTATTTTCTGTTCAGGCCCAAGGAAAGACAAATGAAAGGTAAAGAAAATAAAGGGAATATATATATATAAGGCAAACATTTCTCTTTTTTTGCATTCTATATTATTAATTAATTAAATTGTGGCCTTTGTTATTATAAATGTAATGATTCATTAAACTATATTATGTAATATATTTTGACTTTTATGATTGAATTTTTATAATAGAATACTATGCTGTGTGTTCATATCCCTTTATATAAATTTTTCAAATCACAAGAAAATATAGGAAAACTGGATACCAGAAAGGCACAGGCAACAAAAGTGATTTATTTTAAGTATATGAAGATAGGTGAACAGATATAATTAACCTTTCACAATATTTTTACTGTTGTGAATTAGTTATTGTATTACAGTATCCTTAAAATAAATGTCTCAAAATTTAGCTTCCTTTGCTGCAGAAGCTATTTTAAAGTGGGATATTATTCATTAAGCATTAATTAAAGAACAGCAGGATAATTAGTAGAATCATCAATATTACAAGAAACATTAGATTGCTCCAGAAGGGGGTAATTTAACTAAAAACAGTTTAAATTTTCTCAAGGAGTGCTGCTGATGGATTAAGAAAACAAAACAAAAGGAAGCAAAACTCCACTCAGGGGATCTAAACTGTAAATCATCATTTGGAAATGGCTACTTTTGTATTTATTTTGTGAAGGAAAAACAATAGGGCTTAATTAGGCTCTGCAACTCCCTAAAGGTACAGATGTAATAGCCAGTTTCTGAGAAGGCAAAAGTCTTCTACTTCCCATAAAAAGGAAATATTCTGTCATTAGTCCTCTGTGGCTCTGATTAATATCTCACAGTGGGTTTGAAATCACTCTCTGTTCCCTGGCAAGCTTTACACTCAAGGTGTGAATTCGTAACAACCATCCTATTTGAAAGTTAGCCATTGCTTGGGGTTCTCGATCAGAATCTTATCAAGTGCACCCTCAGTTATCCCCCTCAGCAACATTTTAGGAACAATGTTGGTGAGGATGTGAGAATAGCCGTGACCTCCATATTTCGTCAGCCGATTCTTTGTATGTATGTCGTGTGCCATCAGAATTCGATCCTCGTAGCCCTCATCCACCAGAAGTCTCACCCTGTGAAAAAAAAATGGTAATTCATTATATGGCACTGGTTTCACGTTTAGGACATTCAGAATGCTTTAAACTTTTTCCTACTCATAAACCTATTGTGTTGTAAAGATACCATCTTCCATTGTGAAGACACCCTTAATAAATATTGTGTGGTGATGCTAAAGATATTATCCTGTCGTACGAGGAAGAGGATCTTTATTCCATGCACACAGAAATTCCTAGCCTGTGATATTTATGATGATGCCTGGCAAGCCTGCGTTAAAGATAGCTTCTAATCAGATGTGCTAGTTTGAATAAATGGCCACTTTAGCATTTCATTAAATAACTTTATCCTGAATTTGTATCCAGCTCTCCATTCTAAAATACCTCACTTAGTGAACCCATTATTCAGATCTCAGTCTCTGTGTCTCTCCTATTTTTGTTTTCTAACAAGTAAAATCAATGACTATTTGGGATTAAAATAGCAAAACGATAGGAATCTTCATACAAGTAAAATGTTCTGAAACTAAAATTAGTTGGTTTTAAAATGAAGGGCATGTGATGCAGTAGACATCTTTAAAAAATATTTATTTATTTTATTATTTATTTGGCTGCACTGGGTCTTAATTGTAGCATGTAGGATCTTTAGTTGTGGCATGGGGAAATCTAGATTCCTGACCAGGGATCAAACCTGGGCCTCCTGCATTGGGAACATGGGGTCTTAGCCCCTGGACCAGGGAAATCCCTTGGTTGTCATTTTTCTAAATTAATTTTATTGAAGTAGAGTTGATTTACAATTTGTGTTACAATTTGTGTTCATTTCTGCTGTATAGCAAAGTGACTCCGTTATACATATATATTCTTTTCCACATTCTTTTCCATGATGGTTTATCACAGGATATTAAGTATAGTTCCCTGTGTTACACAGCAGGCCTTGTTGTTTATCCATCCTGTTTCTAAAAGCTTGCATATCTGCTAATCCCAAACTCCCAGTCCTCCCCTGCCCCAACTCCCCTCCCCTTGGCAACCGCAAGTCTGTTCTCGATGTCTGTGAGTCTGTTTCTGTTTTGGAGCTATAGTTCATTCGTGTCATATTTTAGATCAATCGTCATTTTTAAAAGGTCAGTTTCAGTCCCTCTGTGTTAGTCCTTTTGAAGCTGATGGGTATTTTTGCTCTGTAGTAGTGTGGGAGCATTGGATTAAATTGACCAATAAAAATTTACTCTGTCTCCCTTCTATGTCGATGAGATTGCTATAAATAATGGACTGTTCCTTTAAATTTATAGTCAGTGAACTATAGAAGGCTTCCTGCCTATTGTCTAAACATCTAATCCTGTTTGCTTTAAGTGCTGTAATCCGTAGTGTGAGTCAGTCCCCTTGTGACAGCCACCATCTGTGGATGTCTGGACGCTGGGCAGTGTCTGCCGTGACTTCCATGGGTCTCTGATGGCAGGACATGAAGCTTGGAGACCCTGGCTGTTCTCTGACCTTTTCTATATTTTCTTGTTGGCCCCTAAATTCCCCAATAGATCTAGATAGATGGGCAGCACTTTCCTCCAAGGGCTAATTATTTGAAAGGTATCCCTTTTGCTTCAATAGTACTTCTTCGCATTCTAGTGCATGAGTCATATTTAATGAATACTACAGTAAGCAAAGGGTTTCCCTGGTGGCTCAGTGGTAAAGAATCTGCCTGCTAGTACAGGAGATGGGGGTTTGATCCCTGGTCTCAGAAGATCCCTTGGAGAAGGAGATGGCAACCCACTTTAGTATTCTTGCTTGGAAAATCCCATGGCTCCATGCCAGGAGCCTGGCAGGCTAGAGTCCATTGGGTCTCAAAAGAGTCAGACATGACTTAAAAACTAAACAACAACAACGGTAAGCAAAATGTGGGTCGCCACAACAACACACTTGAACACAAAGCTTTGCCTTCTGCGAAAGTGCATTTTATTTTATTCTTATTAATTCTTACTGGAGTATAGTAGCTTTATAATGCTGTGTTAGTTTCTGTTGTACAGAAAAGTGAACCAGCCACGTGTATACATATCTCCCCTCTTTTTTGGATTTCCTTCCCAGTTAGGTCGCCACAGAGCTTTCAGTACGGTTCCCTGAGCTATACTGTAGGTTCTCATTAGTTACCTATTCTATATGAGAACATACATTTTAAAATAAATTATACTTAAAGGGATGCCAGAAAAGAGCCAACCTGGGTGTTTCGTCTAGAAATCTTCAGTCATACCACATGTACCCCAAGTGTGTCCTAAAAATACTTGGGAGTGTTATCTGTGCCACCATCATTATTTGCTTCTTTATTTTTTATTGAAGGACAGTTGATGTACAATGGTATGTAAGTTACAGGTATACAGTACAGTGATTCACAAGTTTTAAAGGTTATACTCTGAGTATAGTTACTATAAAATATTGACTATATTCCCTTCATTGTACAATATATCCTTGTAGCTTATTTTATAGCTAATATTTGTACCTCTTAATCCCCCACCTCTGTATTCCATGTACCCTCACCTCCCCCCATAGAGGGGTAGGACATTGGTTTGTTGGTCTTTAAAATTTGTATAATGTCCAAAAGTTCTGATCTAAAGTTGCTTTTGGAACAACCTCTCTTTAAGGGAACTATCTAAGACAGCAATATCATCATTTATGAAGGAAGAGAAATATTTCACAGATGCATGCATAATGCTGAAACTTAGGGTGACAAACCCTGATCCACAATTAAAAAGGAATTTCCCATTACAGGAAATTTTAAGGTATACTTTCCCCCATGTATTTTCTGAGCGTTTCTCAACATTTTTGTCTCTTTTCCTTGTCTGTGAAAAAATGATATCTTATTACTTACAGAGGCATATCATATAGATAAACAGATACCTGTAAGAGGCCTGAGTCATATCCTGGAACACAAAGTTACTAAATTTCGCAGTAGCAAGGAAAGATACTCATTTGAAAATAGGAACTGTTAGAACTCAGTAAGTCAAGAAACTGAAGACTAGTTATCTCATGAGAAAGAGAATGTTCTGGTTCTAGAAACATAATTTTATCTTGACTATCAAGAAAGCTGCCTGGTTGCTCCTAAAATAAGGGATCATCTCACATGCTGTGCCATTGTGTAGAAGAACAGTAGTTAGAGAGAGGCTGCCAGAAGGAAGGAACCACTACAGATGAGAAGACAAAAAATCACAGTAATTATAGAAATACAAATGAGTTAGTGTTTTGCAAACAAATATTAGAGAGAGACTACAAAGTGTGAAAAGGCAGAGATATAATAAGATTTGAGAAATGGAGCAGAAGATTGAAAACAGGTGTTAGACACAGAATTTCTGGTGCTGAAAACCAGAGGTAGGCAGAAGCATGCTTCTCTGTTCACTTCAAAGCTTTACGATTCTTGAAGCTCGGAGAAGGACTGCTGATGAGGGCTGAAAACCAAGCACCCAAGAGATGGGGACAAGGGAATAAACTAGGGCGCACACAACCCAAAAGGTCATTTAATAATCACCATGAGCTGTACTGGAGTCCAGTGACTTAATGCGTGGCTTTTTTAAAATTAATTTTTGGTGGAGTATAATTGCTTTACAATGTATTAATTTCTACTGTACAGCAAAGCAAATCAACCATACTTGTACATTCATCCCCTCTTTTTGGACTTCCTTCCCACTTAGGTTACCACAGAGCATTGGGTAGAATTCCATGTGCTATACAGTAGGGTCTCGTTATTTATCTATTTTATGCATAGTAATGTACGTACGTCAATCCCAATCTCCCACTTCATGCCATCCTCCCTTCCCCCCTTGGTGTTCATACATTTGTTGTCTAGATCTATGTCTCTATTTCTACTTTACAAATAAGATTATCTATACCATTTTTCTAGATTTCACATGTATGTGTTAATACATGATGTTTGTTTTTCTAACTTACTTCACTTTGTGTGACTTATAATTTACAGAAGATTAAAGATACATACATATACAGACACATAGATATATACAAACACAGATGTGTATATATATATAAAATTTTTATGTAGTTCCATACATCTAGAATGTTTACATTTGGCACAATGAAAGCTCATATCTCCATCGATATCCCTCTATGGATCCCCTCTTTCATTCCAGAAAGTCTAGGAGCCTCATGCAAAGCATAGGGGTAGAAAAGATACACCTCACTGCCACAAGGGGGCTTTAGAGAAAGGAAGCGAACCCTGGGAGCAAGCTTCCTATTTCCAAGATGAATTGTAAAATAGGGCATTCATCAGAAAGTCATGATTTTGAGATCATGAAAGATGAGAAAGATCTACCACACAGGCTCATCTTAAATTCCAGAGAATATTCACCTCTGAGTATGGTTCAAGCTAGTACAGTTTGCCAATACTGAATGGTACTTATGGGCAAGTAAATTTAAATTATAAAACAAACAAACAATAAATCTGTTAATCAAAGAATTGGTTTGAGTAGTTGGAAAAAAAAAGAGACCTAGTGATACTAGTCAGGGCAGTCAAGGCAGTTTAAAGATGTAGAGTGAGTGTCTCATATTTTTGTAACTACCGTGACATTGCTCAACTATCTTTCTCTAATGATATTAAACTGGAAGGTATTTTAATTAATGAGCTCATCAAGGAGGTAAGTCAGTTCACGGGACAGCAGAAGACATGCATGTAAAGATCAACAGCCCAGGGGAAAGACCCTAAAGCTTTTAGACCTTCCCCATACCCCAGTGTACATATGTACATGGTCATAGTAGTACATGTGCTGCTCAAGCCTCACGTTTTCTGGACATCACTTCTTTACTCCAATTTGGCTTACTCTTATTCCAACGAGTTTTCTACACTCAAAACGCTATTCTGCTTTTGTCATCATGGAGAACTACTTCTCTACTCAACCTTCTGTTTTCCTCCCTGACCGCGAGTTGCATCTTTCTAGTTTTTGGCTCACCTTCTTCCATGTTCTGTATTCACTCACTTCATTAAAGCATCCAGGGGTTTACCCCTGTCTGTTACTGATAGATACCTCTCCATGTCTCTCTATACTTTCTTCCCTCTAGCTTGGACCTCATGACCCTCATCTCAACCCTGCCCTTGTCCCCTTTGGATATCAAGCATGTTCTTCAGACAGAATCCCAACCTTCTCTCTGTCTACATCTATTACTTCTACTCACAAAACCTTTTTGGCCCTACTACCAAAACACAAAACATTTTTTTAGGAAAATAACCACCAAATCATGCAGCTTGGTGCTAATAGACAGTCAAGCAGTAATGATCTCTGGCCTCCACTGGGTCTTCCACACAACATGTCCTGAGTCAGTATCTCTGTCAGTCACTCTCCATCCACTCCCAGCCTTCATCTTCCTATACAAGGTCCTGCCCTGAATCTATTCCTTCCTTCACAGGAGACGACCATGTCTCTTTCACCGGCACTTTCAGATCAAGTGGGACCATCTGTCGTCAGTGTTCTCTTCCTTTCACCAAGACATTGATCTGCACTCACTCCGTTACCTGCCTCGCCTCCTCTCATTTCTATGGAAATAGCATACCTCCTTTTTTAAAAAAACTGGTTTATTTTTAATTGAAGGATAATTGCTTTACAATGTTGTGTTGGTTTCTGCCATACATCAACATGAATCAGCCATTGCTATTTGCTGCCCAAATTCCATCTCTTTGTCTCCTCAGGAGTCTTGCTCTATATCTCTTATCTGTCCAGATTTTTTTAAGTTAACATTGACTGATCATTTCCACAGTATACCCCAGATACTCACCTAAAAGGTGCATGCTTTATTTCATATAAATTCTATAATAACCCTATAGAATAAACACCAAGTCCCTGGATTCATTCTCTTGGTCTCCTAACAAAACCTTTCTTTGGCCCTGTCTGGTCTTCTTCTTTTTTTTTTCATATTTATTTACTTATCTATTTGACTGTGCCAGGTCTTAGTTGTGGCATGCAAATTCTTAGTTGCAACATGTGGGATCTAGTTCTCTGACCAGGAATTGAACTGGGCTCTCTGCAGTAACAGCATGCAGGTCTTAGACACTGGACCAGCAGGGAAGTCCCCTGTCTGGTCTTCTAGCTCTAGCCCTGCAACCCTCCTTCACTTTACTACCAAGTTTCTTGAAAGAGTAGCCTCCATATTCTCTGTCTTCTTCCTCACTTTCTAGTCTTCCCTGAAGCCTTTTCTGCCAAGGCTGCACTTACTGACTGTGAAATGAAAACTTACAAATGGTGAAATCCAATGGATACTTTTCCATCTTTATCTCTCTTGGTATCTGCCACTTAGTACAAGGGTTCAAGTCCTTCTGCTTTAAGTATCCTTCTCCACCAACTTCCATAACAATGCATTTCCCTGATATTCTTAATACTTTGAAGATTTCTCAACCTGTCCTTGAGGGACTGTTTCTGAGTTCATCCCTTAAATGTGGGTGGTCACCAGGGTTCTGTCCTTGTTTGCTTCTTGGAGTGATCTCATTCATTCCCACACTACTGATCGTCACATGCAAACCAACAATGTCTAGCTGCATGTCCAAGTCTGTCCTGAGCTTCATACCCTTTTCCCATGGCCCCATGGGTAGCAACACTATATTCCCAAACTAAAGTCATCCTGCCAATCCCAAATCTATTTCACCTCCCAGGTTCCCTAACTTGGTGCATTCATTCTTCATATCACCAGGTAGCCAAGGCAAACCAGGTAACCATCTAGTCTTGATTCTCAAAAACTTCCACTTGAGTGCAGAGAATGACTTCTACAATTATTTGTTTTCCCTCACAAATATTGAACAATTTTGAGAGGTTGGATTTTATATAATGTTTGACGTTATAGCCTTTCAGTTGCAATTACCCCTTTAGTGAATATTTTTAATAAACATTTCAAAAATTCATTGCAGAAGGTTAGGACTTTGGTGTGATCAACCTGAGAAACAGCTTACTTCATTAGGAATGGAAACAGGGAAATGTCTTTTGTTCTTTTACTGTCAGAGCAGAGATTGAGTATTATCTGTGTTTCTTATCAGCTGCCCATCTGCACTGAACTTCTAAGGCTCTGCTAAGCTTTTACCTACTTAGGTTGACTCATTTTCTCCTTGAAATAATATATAGAGATTTGCCTTCCTAAAACAGCATTGATATATTTTCCCTTGCAAGTCTCTGGTTCCGCCTGCTTATTGTTTTCTGAATCTTTACTAATTCCCACCCAGATATGAAAATCCGGAAGAAATGGTAAGAGGAAATGCTGTGAGAGATTTCATCATATTTACCTTTTAATTCTTTTATTATCATTGGGCATGTCAATATCTGGGTTGAACTGATAATGAAAAAGTTCAGTACCAAAGAGATCGTATTCCAAGTAACAGCCAAGCTGAGCAAACTCCAGTAGTTCCTTCTTATCAAGGATAGTCCTAGAGACAAGAAGACATACATATTGTTACTATCAAGACCATGTTTTCCACACATACAGATTAAAAGTGTTAAGCACACTATGTACTGGAATATAATTGAAATCAAGTAAAAGAATTTTGGAGTTGGCTTTTAGGATGTGACTATAAAATATTCAGTTCAATTGTTACTAGAAATTAGGAAAAGTGAAGTAAAAGTGCTAGTTGCTCAGTTGTGTCCAACCCTTTGCAACTCAATGGAATGTGACCACCAGGCTCCTCTGTCAATGAAATTCTCCAGGCAAGAATACTGGAGTGGGTTGCCATTCCCTTCTCCAGGGGTCTTCCCAACCCAGGGATTGAATCTGGGTCTCCTGCATTACAGGCAGTTTTTTTCCCACTGTCTGAGCCACCAGGGAAGCCCAGAAATTAGGGAACATTATCATCCAAAAGGGAGTTTTCTCATCTCAAGGACTTCAAAACTATAGAAATTTTAATTATGCTGCCATCTCAAAAACAATGTTTGTAATTCTCTTCCAGAACTGTCTTCAGGGTAGGCTTTATATTCTTTTGAAAAGGGGACTGATGTGAACTATGGAAACTATCAAAAAGGAAATTTGGCCAGGACTGGAGAATTAGGTGAGTAATACTGATCTGCATGAAACATAAAGCCAAGGTAAGGCAATATCACATGATGTTTGTGACGATCGATCATAAAGTGGTTCTAAAATTAATCCCAAAGCCTATGTGAATATCAGTGTAATTTTTTTTGAAAGGGCAATGCTCCTATAGATATTTATGTTCTGGTGTGTTTATTTTTTAAATAGAATTTATTATTTTATGCTAATTTTATGGGTATCTTCTCACTTTAGTAGAGATCATAGCAAAAATATCACTCTTTGTAAGACTATGTAAATGAACGGAAAAGGAGAAAAATATAGGATAAGTGCAGGCTTCAGACAGAAGAGTCAAGTCTGGAACAAGAGTAGATTATCTCAAGAAATTTAAACTCTAACAGATAAAAAGGATACATAAAGTTAACCCCTGGAATGCAAAAGTAGGAAGTCAAGAGTTACCTGGAATAACAGGCAAATTTGGCCTTGAAGTACAAAATTAAGCAGGGTAAAGGCTAATAGAGTTTTGCCAAGAGAATGCACTGGTCATAGCAAACACCCTCTTCCAACAACACAAGAGAAGACTCTACACATGGACATCACCAGATGGTCAATACCGAAATCAGATTGATTATATTCTTTGCGGCCAGAGATGGAGAAGCTCTATACAGTCAGCAAAAACAAGACTGAGAGCTGACTGTGGCTCAGATAATGAACTCCTTATTGACAAATTCAGACTTCAATTGAAGAAAGTAGAGAAAACCACTAGACCATTCAGGTATGACCTAAATCAAATCCCTTATGATTATACAGTGGAAGTGACA
This sequence comes from Dama dama, assembly GCF_033118175.1. Taxonomy (NCBI): domain Eukaryota; kingdom Metazoa; phylum Chordata; class Mammalia; order Artiodactyla; family Cervidae; genus Dama; species Dama dama. The sequence goes on along the minus strand of NC_083703.1, from coordinate 31,765,388 downwards.
AACAGATTCAAGAGATTAGATCTGATAGACAGAGTGCATGAAGAACTACGGACAGAAGTTCATGACATTGTATAGGAGGCAGTGATCAAGACGATCCCCAAGAAAAAGAAATGCTAAAAGGTAAAGTGGTTATCTGAGGAGGTCTTACAAATAGCTGAGAAAAGAAGAGAAGCTAAAGGCAAAGGAGAAAAGAAAAGACATACCCATCTGAACGCAGAATTCCAAAGAATAGCAAGGAGAGAAAAGGATGCCTTCCTCAGTGATCAATGCAAAGAAACAGAGGAAAACAATACGATGGGAAAAACTAGAGATCTCTTCAAGAAAATTAGAGATACCAAAGGAACATATCATGCAAAGACGGGCTCAATAAAGGACAAAAATGGTATGGACCTAACAGAAGCAGAAGATATTAAGAAGAGGTAGCAAGAATACACAGAAGAACTATACAAAAAAGATCTTTATGACCCAGATAACCACGAAGGTGTGCTCACTCACCTAGAGCCAGACACTCTGGAATGTGAAGTCAAGTGGGCCTCAGGAAGCATCACTATGAACAAAGCTAGTGGATGTGACAGAATGCCAGTTGAGCTATTTCAAATCCTAAAAGATGATGCTGTGAAAGTGCTGTACTCAATATGCCAACAAATTTGGAAAACTCAGCAGTGGCCACAGAACTGGAAAAGGTCAGTTTTCATTCCAATCCCAAAGAAAGGCAATGCCAAAGAATGCTCAAACTACCGTAAAATTGCACTCATCTCACATGCTAGGAGTGTAATGCTCAAAATTCTCCAAGCCAGGCTTCAACAGTATGTGAACCATGAACTTCCAGATGTTCAAGCTGGATTTAGAAAAGGCAGAGGAACCAGAGATCAAATTGCCAACACCCTTTGGATCATCAAAAAAGATAGAGAATTCCAGAAAAACATCTCTTTCTGCTTTATTGACTATGTCAAAGCTTTTGACTATGTGGATCACAACAAACTGTAGAAAATTCTTCAAGAGATGGGAATACCAGACCCCCTGACCTGCCTCCTGATAAATCTGTATGCAGGTCAAGAAGCAACAGTTAGAACTGGACATGGAACAACAGACTGGTTCCAAATTGGGAAAGGAGTAGGTCAAGGCTGCATATTATCACCCTGCTTATTTAACTTATAAGCAGAGTACATCATGCAAAATGCCAGGCTGGATGAAGCACAGGCTGGAGTCAAGATTGCCAGGAGAAATATCAACCTCAGATATGCAGATGTCACCACCCTTATGGCAGAAAGTGAAGAAGAACTAAAGAGCCTCTTGATGAAAATGAAAGAGGAGAGTGAAAAAGTTGGCTTAAAACTCAACATTCAGAAAACTAAGATCATGGCATCTGGTCCCATTACTTCATGGCAAATTGATGGGGAAATGATGGAAACAGTGAAAGACTTTATCTTTTTGGGCTCCAAAATCACTGCAGATGGTGACTGCACCCATTAAATTAAAAGATGCTTGCTCCTCGGAAGAAAATCTATGACCAATCTAGACAGCATATTAAAAAGCAGAAACATTACTTCTGCGACAAAGGTCTAGCTAATGAAAGCTATGGTTTTTCCAGTAGTCATGTATGGATGTGAGAGTTAGATCATAAAGAAAACTGAGTGCCGAAGAATTGATCTTTTTGAACCATGGTATTGGAGAAGACTCTTGTGAGTCCCTTGGACAGCAAGGAGATCCATCCAGGCCATCCTAAAGGAAATCAGTCCTGAATATTCATTGGAAGGACTGATGCTGAAGCTGAAACTGCAATACTTTGACCACCTGATGTGAATAACTGACTCATTGGAAAAGACCCTGATGCTGGGAAAGATTGAAGGTGAGAGGAGAAGGGGAGGACAAAGGTTGAAATGGTTGGATGGCATCACCGACTCAATGGACATGAGTTTGAGTAAGCTCTGGGAGTTGGTGATGGACAGGGAGACCTGGCGTGCTGCAGTCCATAGGGTTTCAAAGAGTTGGACACGACTGAGCGACTGAACTGAGCTGAAAGTTAACCCCTAAAGCATCACTATAGAGATTCAAAAACAGAAAGAAGAAAGAGAAAAAGGAAGAGAGAAAGGAAGGAAGAAAAGAAGGGAGGGAGGGAAGAAGGATGAAGAAAGGAAGGATCCTACCAGGAGACGATATGGAAAAAAATAAGGGAAAATAAGCCTCGATAAATATTGTGTGAAGGGAGTTAAGAGAAAAGAAGAGATTGTTCAGGATCCAAAGCTGGCCTGGAGAAGAAGTGGAACATCAGATAATCATTGTCTTATTAGACTTTTTTCCATTATGATATTCTATTACTTTGGCAACATCAGGATGCCAGGATTAAAGCACTATTATATGTCTATAAATCTGCTTCTAAGAGGTCAGAAGTATTTTCAGAGCCTCTCTTTCAAACTCTAGGAGGACCAGTTAAGCCTCTGTGTCCATGAGTGAGAGGATTCTGCTGTCCCGGGCTGCTTCCTGGGAGCTGGCTCTTGACTCTGATTCTGAGCAATCATATTGTAGCTGGTTCCTTTTTATTCTCTTCACCAATTTAGCATAACTTCTAGTTCATGATGTTGTTTTAGGCAGGGAGACTAAAAAAACTCTTTCCTTTATACTATAAAATGCACATTAGCTCGGTGCCACCTTCTATTAATACTACTCCTTTTCTTTCTTCTTACCATGGAGACCATTTTTGCTTCCAAAATTACTCGGCTAAAAGAATATGTGTTTTTCCATAGTAAACATATTCTGTTTTCCCCAAAGAATCATGCTTAAAAATGAAATATACACAATTAACATAAGTGGGAAGAGATAAGTTTAGTATTTTTTTTTTCCTTTTGAGGCAGTTCATTTGGTTTGTTAACTACCAATTGTTAATTACCAGTATGGGCAAAATACCAGGGTGGGTCTGGGTGGGGAGTCAAGAAAAGCAATGGAGTTGCCCATAACAGGTTAGATCAGACTCTTATTTCTGATTGCAATGTCTTTTTGCTTCTTTAGGCCTAAATTCCTTGAGACTCAGTTTTCTAAGTATTTAAGTGATATAGTGAGTCTATATCCATAGTAAATGAAAAACTATAAGAAAATCTTTCAGTCTTAGTTCCAACTGAAAACAAAAATAAATTTGCTTATCATCGTCATAGCCAACAAGTATAAGAACTTACTGTGCTTCTGGCATTGTAGTATGTGCTTTTTATTTATTATCTCACTTAATATTCTGTATAATCCCATCTGGTCTCAGGTTTATAGATGAGGAAACTGGGGCATAGAGATTAGATATGCAAGGTGATGTGCTGGAATGTAAATTCATTTCGAGGCTAGAATCTACTTCCTTAATCATCATACTATGTGACATCTCCTATGGCTAAATAGTTTATCCTCAAAGGACATTTTCCAGAATTGCATTGACTTTGTATGTGCATCATGTTTTTTCATTTTTATTTTGAAATGTAATTCCCTCCCCACTGTACCTTCAAACTGCACTTGAAAAATGAGAAATTTACTCCCCAAATAAGAAAGGATTATTTTGTGGAGGTCTTCAATCACTGCATATCATAGACAGGACTTGACCATTATGTCATTCTGGATATTTCAAGTGATATGGTCAGAGAAGGAGAAGGAGCTCTATTAATCATGACTGTTGCTTACTATCTTGGAACCTGAGGTTGCTCTAAACCTCTCACAAATATTAAGGGTCACATATTAAGGGTCTTCTATGGTGAGGTCCTTTCTTCCAAAGCTCAGACTTGCATGTCTAATTGCCTGCTTGCCATCTCTACTCGGATGTCTAATAGACAACTCAAGTTTAACATGCCTTGAACTAAACCCCTCATGTCCCACCCCAAACCAGCTGCTGCAGCACCCTCCCCATCTAGGTTGATAGCAACTGCATCCATCCACTGCTCGGACCAACAACCTTGGGGTTTTCTCCTCTTTCTTCCTGTAAAACCCTCTATATTTAGCCCATCAAATAGACTTATGGCTTGACTTTCAAAATATGACCAGAATCCAGATACATCACAACCTCCCCTGCTGCCCTCCTGGTCCAAAACTCCATCATCTTTTGCAGGATCTCTGCAATAGATGCTCAAACACTCCTTGTTTCTCTTCCTTTGCTCTACTACTGTCTATTCAATTACAACCACCAAAGTCTGTCTTCACAACGAAGTCAAATCAGGTCTGCTCACAACCCACCAACAGCTCCTCATTTTCCTCGAGAAAGAGCCAAGGCCTTACAGTGGCCCATGAGACACTGCGTGATCCTCTTGTATGTGGTCTTCCAAAAGCTTTATCTCAGGGAGGGATGGGGAATGCAGGCATCCAGACCTCCAGACATCAGTTACATATAAATCCTGCCTGGATGGTAAATGTCATCTGAAATATGGCATGGTAAGTTTCTAGAGGAAGATGAACATGTTCAGTGAGATTCATCTACACGTGTAAGTGTCAAATGTAATCCCTGGGCATTAGAAAGGAGTGCCACTTGAGGGAAATGGTCCGTCTGTAAAACACGGTTACAAATTTCACAGTAATGTATAGGGGAGAAGACTTCAGAAAAGAAGCAATTAGGCTCATGTTTTAGACATTGGGTAAATGAAGTTAAAAAAGGAGACAGACAAATTTGCTGTCATTAAAAAGCCAGGAGATATATATATATATACACACACACATATGTCTCTAGTTTAGTCTAGTCGCCAAGTTGCGTCCGACTCTCTTGCAAACCCTGGACTGTAGCCCACCAGACGCTTCTGTCCATGGGATTTCCCAGGCAAGAATACTGGAGTGGATTGGCATTTCCTACTCCAGGGGGTCTTCCAGACCCAGGGATCTAACCTGAGTCTCCTGCATTGGCAGATGGGTTCTTTGCCACTGAGCCACCGGAGAAGCCTTGCACATACATATACACGCATATATTGAGTTGGCCAAAAAGTTCATTCCATAAGATGTTGTGGAAGAAAACCACAAACAAAGTTTTTGGCCAACCCAATATTATTATTAGTGATATTTGGTGATGTGACACAGCCTAGATAACTGAACATTAGTGTGAAGGCAACTAAGAAATGAGTTCACTTAAATTCTCCCTATTAAAGAAGGGAACACAGTATAAAATCTATGGGGAAAAATAGTGTCAGTGGTCATACATACTTTTCAGAAGAGAGCCCTGCAAAAAAAAAAAAAGTTTGGGATTAGATATTAATGAGGTGGTAGGATGGAGAAGCAGGTGAAGCAAGAAGATAAACCACTTAATAATCCTCAGGCATTTTAGATGGCCGCGTATCATTTAATTCTTACAAAAACTATGTGAGAAAAGTATGAGCATCCATTTTATTTTTATTATTTTTTGGCTTGCACAATAGACATATATTGTTTTTTATAGTTTGGAGGCTGGAAATCCAAGATCAGGGTATCAGCATGGTCAGGTCTGGTGAGCGGTATCTTTCTGGCTTGCAGGCAGCCACATTCTCACAAGTTTTCTGGTGTCTCTTCTTAGAAGAGCATTAATCCCATCATGAGGGCCCCACCCTCAATGATTGTCCTTATTTTATAGATGAAGAAACTAAGTCTCAGAAAAGTTTGGGAGTCCTTAACTTCTGAAATGAAGAGCTGGTGAATAAGAACAATTTGTATTCGTCTTCAGATGTCCTGGTCTTACACCCCACTGCTCCTTTTGTGATGAGAGCATCCACCCACTTTCGCCGCCACATTCCCTAGGACAGCACTTCCCTACGGAGAAATACACCCCATCACAAAAGCATCTCACCCAGCATACAGAATGTCTAACAAGGTGACTTAACTACACTCAACTGACAATCAGCTGGATGACTTCCAGGGACTGTCAAGATGCTACTGAAGTTGCATTTATGCATGTGACTTTTTTTTCCGCTTGGAGAAAGGATTGACCCCAGATGTCAAAATGGTGCTGGGGAAAAATATACTCTGCTTGACGTCTTTCAGATGAGGCTTAAACAGAGGTCCTGCCCCTCCCAGTCATCAGTGATCTCATAGCACTTCTTATAAGAGCGAAGGTGTCCACCTCAGCCCGTTTTCCTCATTCCATATTCTATGTGTGTTAGTCGCTCAGTCATGTCTGACTCTTTGCGACCCCATGGACTATAGCCCGCCAGGCTCCTCTGTCCGTGGGAGTCACCAGGCAAGAATACTGGAGTGGGTTGCTGTATATTCTATTTCCATGAATAATTACATTCTTTCTTATTCCACTTTTCCCCAGCCTTTGAGGTAAATATCTTTCACCTCTTGCCCTAAATAGTGTGGTGATTGTGAGATGCAGAAGAGCTGCTGTGTTTCACACTGGACAAAGCCCCTTCTTCAAGGTCAATAATGTTGATCACAATGTTATCTGTAAAATATCCTGGAATTTCCCAAGAGGAAGATGAGATGTTCGTATCAAGTATTTATTCTTGTTACTTATATTATATCATTTCTTCTGTTTGCTCCTCAACCAGTAAACAGACTCTCTCTTTATAAGGAACAGGCATACATTGATGACAAATATATCGCTATTAGCTAAGAAAACAGTTCTCTGACACCATCTGGCTGTCTTCATTTTCAGAATATGGTTATCACGTACGTATGTTTTTAAGGCCAGTACTGAAACACAAGACGACTGATTCTGTTTTTCAAACCTCTTTATATTCTAGATCTTTATCCAAGAGCTGAGGGGTTTAGTTTAATGTCAAAATGCACTCTGAGTGGGAGCAAGGAAATCTGTGTGAAATGATAATTTAGACAAGGGCCTGTGAGCTCTCTGGGAAGAAAGAACTAAGAAGCAGAAGAAAGGATATGATACGTGGGTGTGATCCAGATGATAACATTACCTAACATTTGTCTTGGGCTTTTCCGGTTTCAAAGAACTTGCAAATATATGATTTCATTTCATACATTCAAGCACACCTTCATGAATTAATTTAGCAAACATTTACTGTCTTGTACTGTTACCTACCCTGTGCTAGCTTTTGTGTTGGGAATATACCTATGAATAAGAAATTTAAGCAGCAGTCTCAAAGAACTGAAAGTCAGGGAAGGAAATACATATTTAAATTAATAATTACAGTTAAAGGTGTTGAAAGCTTTTTATAGTACAATACATACACAATATTGTGAAAGAATAATGAAAGAGGCAACTCATTTGAGTTGAGTCTTGAAGAAAACTATTCAGATGCAGGTTGGTGGGGTTCAAGTGTCAGATGAAGGATGCATAATCCAGAAGAACACCTACTGAGAGGTAAAAGAGCTTGTTGTTTCTGGAAGATAAGGCTGAATTTATCAGCGCTAATGTGCATGAGGGAGATGCATCCATCTGTCCATCCATTCATCCATCTAATAAGATATTGTTGATCATTTATTTACTATGATGTACAAGGTGGGAAAACAAAAACAAATAATATGGAATCCCGTCCTTCAAGAAAATCACTGTCCAACAGGGAAAATAGACATGGAAGCAGATCATTGCTTTTCAGACCTTACCAAGTCTAAAAAAGTACTCCTAGGATCTGGGTTGACACAGAGGAGATACCAAACACTGCTTGGCTCATTCAAGAAAGGCTTCATAGAGAAAAACATCTCTGATTAGATGTATATTGAAGAAAGGCTCTGCCTAGTAGATCAGAGAATATTGTATTCACATCAGAAGGATGAGGTCATGTGAGAAGCATGTAGGAACACTCAGCATAGGTTACTCAAAATCATGATCAGTGTGGCTTTTGCCCAGCTTCTGCCTGTGCATCTAGAAAGGATGGGAGATGAGTTGGAAAGACTGGTTAGGGACCAAATGACCAGGATGTTTGGATTTTGTGCTGCAGGTGACGTGGAACCTCTGAAGAGTTGTAAATCAGGATGGAGATATGTAAAGCAGATTTGTGTTTGGAAAGATCCAAATGGTAGCAACATGGACGCTAGATTAGGGAGCAAAACTGAGAGTGATTTCCTGTTTGGAGATAATTACAGCGGTTTAGGGGACAAATGAGGATCTGAATTAAGTTAACAACAGCAGAATGGATAGGAGGGGCTGTATTTGGAGATCTTAGTGGGGTAGATGGTTATTATTTTGTGGGGGTGCAAAGGGAAGGGGAATTTAGGCTAGCATCTGGGAGAATCATGCTGTCATAGACCAGAACAGGGCAAGAAGGAAGAGTAAAGTGATGGGACTTGTTCCCCATCGTGACAGATGTGGAGAAGGAGAAACCTGGGCCTGCTGTGAGCAGTTCACTATATGTCGGCATCATTAAATGCTACCAAGAGCATGAAAAGGGCAGGTTCTGAAATTCATAATGAACTGGTGAAATACAGATGCCGCGTGTTAACACGAATGCAGAAATGAAGAAACTAAAGCTTGGGTCTCTTAACTGCTCAGGAATCCAGGAATTCTAGCTCCTAGGCTAGTGCACTTTCCATTATATTGTGCAGTGACTTTTTTGGAATTCATCAGCCATCCAACCTGTGACTTCCTGGGTCTGGAGGGTAGGCACTATGAGTCTTGATCTATTTTGAGACAAGTTCAGAGCCTGACACATCCAGAAACACAGAATATATTCAGTGCCAAAACTTAGGAACTTGACCAAGTAATTAAAATTTTCTTTAATTTAAAAATACAATAATACAGGGATGCTTATAGACAACTGATTTATTTAAAACAATGTTGAAGTTCAATGACTGATTATTATAAAAATTGTTTACCACGAAAGAAACTCCCCCCAAAATTCTGTCTCCCTCGTCACTGAATTTCTTAATTTAAAACCGATGAATATTTGTGGAGATAGTACCGTGTGGGATTCTTTACAATTTTATGAGAGTTCTTCAATAGCTACTTAAAAGAATTATTAAACTCACCTAGAACTATTGATTTAATAACTAAAATAATTTTTAAAACATTTATAATATGTCTAAAATAAGTTATATAAATTACTATACACTGATAAATTCACTGTTAATATAATTCTAAAGCATTAGTCACATATACTCCTATATTACTAGTGGCAGTTACAGCTTAATTACAAAATCTGAAAAGTTCTTAATTGATGAATTTCAATTAATTTATTTTTAATGTCAAAAACAGAAACTGAATAGAATGGTATAAGTTTTAAATGTAAGATTATTCCCTCAACAATGCCTAAACATTGTCTATAGCCAGAAAGTATAATTTATTACTTCAAGTAAATATTTACCGGGAATTTTGGTTTCACACAAACGCAAAACCATCAATTCACACAGTGCATTCACATTAATATACTAGTTTATTCACATACATGTAGGTATTTTAAAGATTCTTTTGTCTTTCTTTAAAGGATTCTTTTTGTGATAAAGGATTACTTTCATGCTTCTCAACTGTAGAGAGTAACTGGGAATAAAAAGCCATAGAGAAATAATTTAGATTGCCATGTATTTATTTTGCATATTCCCCATTATCTATATATTTGAAGAAACATGATTCAACTGTCTGCTTGGGCCCATTATCCTACAGAGATGTTTAATGACGTCATAGGAGAGAATGACGTCACATTTTCAATATTATGACATAAGTGTAAGCTTAAGGAAAAGGAACAGATGGCTGCAAGAGAGAAAAACCCTTGTTTAAATTACACTAAAACCAGAAGTTGGCTCTGAATTGCAAAATGTAATTAAAACTTCATTTTAAAATGCATTTCACAGTTTATCCACCCTAGGAAGAGCTTTTTACCATATGAACTTTGCAGCTGCCACAGAGCACAAAAGAGGTTGCGTTTTTCATGTAAAGCGATACATAGTTCATGGAATGATGGTATTGAGGAGAGTGAAGATAAATCTCATAGACATGGCAATCCTATTTGTTAAAATGTCACATTTCTTGGGAATGGTGTCAGGGTCATGAAAAATGGCTTTAGAGGAAAAAATTACTTGTGGGAGGTTTTGGTGGCTATAATACGTTGGAGAGAAGACAGGACCAGTGTCTTCATTTGTTGTTGACATTGGGCTGAATTGCCCAAGTGTCTGTGTTAAAGAGTGCAATTTGGGATAATTAACACATACCAATTACCAGCATAAGTTAATTAGCTGCATTTTATTCAGCACTTTTTGGTATACTAAGTAGTTTTGCTCCATTTCAGTTTGTCCAATATTTGTCTGGATTTTCTATTTCTTTCTAAACAGGTCTTTTTACTTTACTTTTACTTTACTTCTTTTAAATAGTAAAAGGAAAACTATGACAAGCAATAATTGGGGAAATTTGCCTAACACTTTAAAGGTTAAAAAATAATTTTTCTTAACCCCTTTCAATAGATGAACAAAAAAGACTTGGAGGCTTCAGTGACTTTCTCAAGGTCACTCAGAACGTAGGTGCTGTTGTCAGAGGCAGGATCAGACACTGTGTCCCCAGCACCCTCTCTTTCTCCATTGTCCCAGACAGGCATAGAATATGCACTGCATTCGTGAAGAGATAGCTGTGGCCAGTGTCACTATACAACACCACACTGAAATGTGCTCATGTTTTGTGTGTGTTTCTGTCTCACTGAGTACGCTCTACAAACCAATGTAGATTTCTTAAGAAATTTTCCAGGAGTATAGTTGATTTACAATATTGCGTTAGTTTCTGCTGTACACCAAAGTGAATCAGTTATACATATAAATATATCTACTCTTTTTTAGATTCTTTTCCCATATAGGTCATTATATAGTATTGAGTAGAGTTCCCTGTACTATACACTAGATTCTTTTTAGTTATCTGTTTTATATATAGTTATATATTTGTGTGTATATGTCAATCCCAATCTCCCAATTTATCCCTTGCCTCCTTTCGCCCCTGATAGCCATAAATTTGCTTTCTATGTCTGTGACTCCATTTCTAGTAATAAGTTCATTTTTACCATTTTTAAAGATTCCACCTATAAGTGATAGCATATGATATTTGTCTTTCTCTGAGACAGAGATTGTCTCTGTGTATGACAGTCTCTAGGTCCATCCATGTTGCTGCAAATGGCATTATTTTGTTCATTTTTATGGCTGAGTAGTATTCTATTGTAAATATGTACCACATCTTCTTTATCCATTCCTCTGTAGTGGGTATCTAGGTTGCTTCCATGTCCTGGCTATTGTAAATAGTGCTGCAATGAACACTGGGACACATGTACCTTTTTGAATTATGATTTTTTTCATATATATGCCCAGGATTGGAATTTCTGGATCATATGGTAGCTTTAGTTTTAGTTTTTTAAGGAACCTCCATATTTTTCTCCGTAATGGTTGTATCCATTTATATTCCCATCAACAGTGTAGGAGGTTTCCCTTTTCTCCATACCCTTTATAGCATTTGTTGTTTGAAGAGTTTTTTTTTCCTTTTCTTTTTTAATTGGAGGATAATTGCTTTATAATGTTGTGTTGGTTTCTGCTGTACAACAATGCAAATCAGCCATATATATATGTGTGTGTGTGTGTATATGTGTGTATATATGTGTGTGTGTATATATGTGTGTGTGTATATATATATATATGTGTGTATATGTGTGTGTATGTGTGTGTATATGTGTGTGTGTGTATATATGTGTGTGTGTGTATATGTGTGTATATATATGTGTGTGTGTATATACGTGTGTATATATGTGTGTGCGTATATATGTGTGTATATATATGTGTATGTGTGTGTGTATGTGTGTATATGTGTGTGTGTGTATATATGTGTATATATATGTGTGTATATATATGTGTGTGTGTGTATATGTGTATGTGTATATATATGTGTGTATGTGTATATATGTATATATACACTCCCTCTTGAGCCTCCCCACCCCCACCACCCCACCCATCGAGGTTATCACAGAGCACCACCCTGAGCTCCCTGTCTTATATAGCAGCTTCCTACTAGCTATTTTACACATGATAGTGTATATATGGGGCTTCCCAGGTAGCTGGGAAGTAAAGAAGCTGCCTGCAGTGCGGGAGACCTGGGTTCAATCCCTGGGTTGGGAAGATCCCCTGGAGGAAGGCATGGCAACCCACTCCAGTATTCTTGCCTGGAGAATGCCTGGTGGGCTGCAGTCCGTGGGTTGAAAGGAGTCCGACATGACTGAGCGACTAAGCACAGCACAGTGCATATATGTAATGCTACTTTCTCAATTCGTCCTACCCTCGACTTTCTTAGTTTGTCCTACCCCACTTGATGATAGCCTTTCTGATTGGTGTTAGGTGATACCTCATTGTAGTTTTGAGTTTCTCTAATTTAAAGTAGTGATGCCGAACATCTTTTCATGTGCCTCTTAGCCATCCATGAGTCTTCTTTGGAGAAGTGTCTATTTAATGACCCAGCAATCCCACTTCTGGGCATACACACTGAGGAAACCAGATCTGAAAGAGACACGTGCACCCCAATGTTCATCGCAGCACTGTTTATAATAGCCAGGACATGGAAGCAACCTAGATGCCCATCAGCAGATGAATGGATAAGGAAGCTCTGGTACATATACACCATGGAATATTACTCAGCCGTTAAAAAGAATTCATTTGAATCAGTCCTAATGAGATGGATGAAACTGGAGCCCCTTATACAGAGTGAAGTAAGCCAGAAAGATAAAGAACATTACAGCATACTAACACATATATATGGAATTTAGAAAGATGGTAACGATAACCCTATATGCAAAACAGAAAAAGAGACACAGAAGTACAGAACAGACTTTTGAACTCTGTGGGAGAAGGTGAGTGTGGGATGTTTCAAAAGAACAGCATCTATACTATCTATGGTGAAACAGATCACCAGCCCAGGTGGGATGCATGAGACAAGTGCTTGGGCCTGGTGCACTGGGAAGACCCAGAGGAATCGGGTGGAGAGGGAGGTGGGAGGGGGGATCGGGATGGGAATACGTGTAAGGAAATGAGTGAATAGCATCTTTGAGGGGGGGGATTTTTTTATATATATTTGTAGACAATAAAAATCTGTTTGGTTTTCAAAAAAAATTAAAAAAAAATTTAAAAAAAAAGTGTCTATTTAGATCTTCTGTCCATTTTTTATTGTTTTTTTTATATTGAGCTGCATTAGCTGTTTGTATATTTTGGAAATCAATCCCTTGTTGTTTGATTCATTTGCAAATATTTTCTCCCATTCTGCAGGTTGCAATGTAGATTCTTATGTAAAATTTAACTGCAGAAATAACTAAGTTTATCCACTAGGCATGGTGACATGTTTAAAGGCATCTAGTTTTTCTTATATTTTCCTATTGTCTGCAATAGTGGTGACAGACGAAATGTCAGTGGACATTAGGAAACGGGAAAGGAGCAGTGTCATTAGTAAATATTTGCTTTTAAAAATACTCATGTGCTTATCAGGGCCTTACTTTGTTCCTGATTAATTTCTTTTTTTGCTTGTTTGTTTTTGGTTTTTTAAAAATATTTGTTTATTTGACTGCATCAGGTCTTAGTTTTGGCACATGGGATCTTTGTTGCATCTTTGGGATCTTTCATTGTAGTGCATGGATTCTCTAGTTGTGGCCCACGGGCTTAGTTGCCCTGCACCATGTGGGATCTCAGTTCCCTGATGAGGGATTGAACCTATGTCCTCTGCATTACAAGGTGGATTCTTAACCACTGGACCACCAGGAAAGTGCCTGCATTTCTCACTCAGTAGTTAGATCTGAGTCAATTTGACTAAATAAGTTGTCTTTACTATATATACTGTGTATAATGTATATACTCTACAATGCATATTCATTCCTGTCCCCACATACATTTCATACCTAATGCATGCAAAAGCATAGTCCTAACAATAAATTATTAAGAAATACAGCACTGTATGCAGAGAATTCTACATGTTATAAACCATTTCGCGTGCAAAACATGCTAATTTTTTAAAAGTATTTCCATTCTATTTACATATATTAAAATATTTTGGTCAAGTTTAAGTTTGCTAAATTTCTGCCTGGAATTGTTTTTGAATGGTTTCACATTAATTCACTAGTATGCATAGGAATTAAAAGGATACAGTTCCAAGGATACCAAATGATTAGTTGGGGGTGGCTTTACAAAAACACCCTTATGGTTAAGCCACCATAATTATAATGGACTATTCATGTTGAAGTCAGAAAGTGGGTCTTGCTCCTTGCTACATCCTAGTGTCTGATATATGGTACTTTTAGACACTTAACAAATATTTGGTGAGTGAAAGAATAAATGAAATTATTCTTCACTCCATTACTTCATCTAATTAAGAGCATGAAAAATGTATCAAAATTGCATCCTTTGAAGAGGTGGGCAAATTTGGCATGAATAATCACGGCTAAAGAGAATAACACGTGTTGATCGTCCATCCCCTATGCCCTGTCTTCTCTTTCAGAAACCCTCAGGTAAAATTCCTCTGCCTTCCATGGGGAGAAATTTTCAGAGAGATGTGCCGTGTTCCTGCACTTAATTATCATTGTGCCCCTAATCAAACTCTAGGCCCTGGGTTTCCATCAAAGCCCTCTGTTTTGTTAAATACATAATTAAGTAGAAAACGACTGAAGCATAGCACCTGTCTGTTGCCCTCCCAGGGGCTTGGAGTTTGATCAATAAATAGCTAGTGCCCAAATACCTTCCAACCATGTCTTTCTACCCCACCTTCCTTGGTAATGAAAGAATTTTGTTATCACAAAAATACCCACAGCTACTCTACAGTCCATTGCAGATAAAACTTCCTTGGAGGCAGATAGCAACAAGACTCTTCCTGGGCTGTCTTCTTCCATCACATATACCCTGTATTAGGCCCAGAGGCAGGGTATGATGACATGCCACCTGAAAATGTGGCTGGAGTTTTAACAGATAGTCAAGTTTTAGTAAGTGATTAAAAGGCACAAAGCCTTTGTGGATTAAAAGCCCAGACAGCAACACAGAAGTGCTGGTGTTATTTTCTGACAAATGTTGACTTTGGGTGGCTGTAACTGTCAAGGGCACCCCCCTGTGATGTTCCCTGGGGTTACACCCACTGCATTCCTGGGCACTTCCACCGGCCTGCATTTCCTAAAGAGAACAGATGGTTAGGGGAGGGGACTAGACACAGAAGCAGATTTATCTTGTCAGGCTGTCGTCTCCAGGCAAATGACCTGAAGCAGGTCAGAAATAGCCACGTGACAACAATGTGGTTTAGTGTCCTAAGGTGATGGCCATTCATTAACCCTTCCCTCTCAGGGTCCCAACTGCTGCTTTCGGCTAGGCCTATCACAGTTTTGTTGTTGTTGTTGTTTTATGTGTATGTGCATGTATTTTAAGATAAAATGCCCTATGTCTGAATGCAAGTGAAGAGTTATATATCTTCAAAAATATTTATTGCTTTAATGGATTATGGACACCCTGAAGGATTTTATTTTTTATCATATATCATTTATTTACTTATATTTCCCTACTATTAAGTACTCTGACTCTGAAGTAATTGTATTTTGTATTCTCAAATGATAGAAATCCTACCTTTAAAGAGAGGAATGAACAGTTTTACAGGGATTGAAAGCCTGTAAAAAGCTAGAAAGCCCTGTGTCCTAAAAAAGGGTCACAGGACAGAGCCAGCATCTTAACTTGCTACTGGCAACCACAACAGCCTGTGGGTTCAGAATCTTCTCCTTTATGCCCCCAAATTTCTGTTGTTGTTTTCCTGGAAGCCTTGTTTTCAGGATTCTCTTCTTTTTGTGTGTGTTGTCTCTGCATTTTGTTACACGAAATACATGTTCTTTTGTGATGTGTCCCCATTATAGAAGCTGAAGTCTTTGCCCTTTCAATACAGATCAGACTGTGTGTGCAGCCCAGTGGACCTCGGAGAGTCTGTGAAAAGATGACCTAGTCAAACGTTAGCCTGGGAACTGTCTTGCTGTGAACACTCACATCAAAAAGCTAAAGTTGCCCGCCTCTGCCCCCCTGAATTTTTTCGTCTGTTACTTTATTTGGTTTGTTTTTCCCAGTGCACTCCTTTTTGTGGGGCCATTTTCCCTAATTTGCCTGTGCTCTGAAATATTCATACTTATAGGGACAGTACTGTTTTTTTAAGACACTGGAACCCTAAATCATCCCTGTGTGGGTACAGAATGGGTGACTGTTCTAGGATTGGTCTCAGGATTTTCTAGGATGCCCTGAGTTTGGCTGATGTCAGGCCAAGCTCGACTTTCCTTCCCAGGCCATTTTAAAAAGAGGCAATGATCTACAAGCAATAAATGCTGGAGAGGGTGTGGAGAAAAGGGAACCCTCTTACACTGTTGGTGGGAATGCAAACTAGTACAGCCACTATGGAGAACAGTGTGGAGATTCCTTAAAAAACTGGAAATAGAACTGCCATATGACCCAGCAATCCCACTTCTGAGCATACACACTGAGGAAACCAGATCTGAAAGAGACACATGCACCCCAATGTTCATCGCAGCACTGTTTATAATAGCCAGGACATGGAAGCAACCTAGATGCCCATCAGCAGATGAATGGATAAGGAAGCTCTGGTACATATACACCATGGAATATTACTCAGCCGTTAAAAAGAATTCATTTGAATCAGTCCTAATGAGATGGATGAAACTGGAGCCCATTATATAGAGTGAAGTAAGCTAGAAAGATAAAGAACATTACAGCATACTAACACATATATATGGAATTTAGAAAGATGGTAACGATAACCCTATATGCAAAACAGAAAAAGAGACACAGAAGTACAGAACAGACTTTTGAACTCTGCGGGAGAAGGTGAGGGTGGGATGTTTTGAAAGAACAGCATGTATATTATCTATGGTGAAACAGATCACCAGCCGAGGTGGGAAGCATGAGACAAGTGCTCGGGCCTGGTGCACTGGGAAGACCCAGAGGAATTGGGTGGAGAGGGAGGTGGGAGGGGGGATCGGGATGGGGAATACGTGTAACTCTATGGCTGATTCATATCAATGTATGACAAAACCCACTGAAATGATGTGAAGTAATTAGCCTCCAACTAATTAAAAAAAAAAAATTAAAAAAAAAATAAATAAAAAGAGGCAATGAAATGGCAGTCAATGAAACTGAGATAGTATAGCTTTATTATTCAAAAGAAAATACATATACAAATGTGTGTACATATATATGTGTACCTATATATGTTGATTTTATGAGCAAAAAATAAACAGATATATATACAGACATATATATGTATGCATATATATATATTTTTAGATTTTTTGATTTATTAAAATATTTTTAAAGACTCAATTTTATTTTATTTAATTATTTTTTAAATCTTTTGGCTGCATGGCCATGTAGGATCTTAGTTCCCTGATCAGGGGTATAGTTTGATTTTCTGAACAGAGAAGTCCTACTGTTTTAGAAGTTAAGGTTTATCTCACAATTTCCAGTGAAAGGTTATGTTCTATTAAAGCCAAGCATCATTTTCTAGGGCTTCCCTGATGGCTCAGTGGTAAAGAATCTGTCTGCCAATGTAGGAAACACGAGTTGAATTTCTGGCTTGGAGAAGGAAATGGCAACCGAGTCTAATATTCTTACCTGGGCAATCCCATGGACAGAAGAACCTGGTGGGCTATAGTCCATGGCATTGCAAAGAGTTGGGCATGACTGAGCAACTGAGAAAGCATCATTTTCTAACTTGCTTACATGTCTGGCTATAAACAGATAGATTCTTTAAGAAACTTAAAGATTCTTTAAGAATTAGCTGGAGCTAGTTTAAGCAGTAGGGCAGGCTGAACATTCAAAGGAAAACTTCCAAACAGAGTACATGTGAAATAATGAATAAAATGAAAGGGGACAAAAGATCATATTTTAAAATGCCTGTCTAAGCTGGTAGGAAAGCAAAGGACTTGCTCGGGGTGTGGGGGTGGGGCGGGGGGCAGAAACAAGAGAGATAGCAGAGAAATGAGGTGTAGGGGTGATCCAGAGCTGCCATTTGCCCACCTGTTTTTTTTATTGAGGTGTAATTGATGTATAATATGTAACTTTCTAGTGTACAACATAGTGATTCACAACTTTTAAAGCTTGTATTCCATTTACTAGTTATAAAATATTGACTATATTCCCTGTGTTGTATAGAATGTCATTGTGGCTTATTTATTTTATACATAGTAGCTTATACCTCTTAATCCCCTTCTGCTACCTCGTCCCTCCCCCTACCCTCTCCCCACTGGTAACCACTAGATTGTTTTCTTTATCTGTGAGCTTATTTCTTTTTTGTTATGTTCATTGGTTTGTTGTATTTTTTTAGAATCCACATATAAGTGATATCATATAGTGTTTGTCTTTCTCTAGTAGTACACTATCTATCCATCTAGTTCCAAATGGCAAAATTTCATTCCTTTTTAAGACTGAGTAGTACTCCATTATATATAATGGAGTATTGTATATCACTTCTTCTTTATCCAGTCATCTGTTGATGGGCCCTGAGGTTACTTCCATATCTTAGCAATTGTAGATGATGCTACTGTGAGCACTGGGGGTGCACGTATCTTTTCAAATCATTGTTTTTGGCTTTTGGGGCTTTATATCCAGGAGTGGAATTTCTGAGTCACATACTACTTCTATCTTTAGTTTTCTGAGAAACCTCCATACTGTTTTCCATATGACTATACCAACTTACACTCCCACCAACACTGTACAAAGGTTTCCTCATCTCCACATCCTTGCCAACATTTGTTACTTGTGTTCTTTTTTATGATGGCCATTCTGACAGGTGTGAGATGATATCTCACTGTGGTTTAATTTGCCTGATGATTAATGATATTGAGCATCTTTTCATGTGCCTGTTCATCATCTCTCTGTCTTTTTTTGGAGAAATATATATTCAGATCTTCTGCCCATTTTTTAATCAGATTGCTGTTTTTCTGTTACCTGGAGGGTTTTAAAGGGTGAAGTGAGAAAGTGCTGGGCTGAACAGAGATAAATCAGAGATACAGCCTCCACCAGCACATAAAGGGAGAACTCCTTTTACTCCCCCTAAAAACACCCATGTGGGTGGACTCAGTAAAAACCTGGCCCACAGAAGGAGTCTTTAGAGATTTTATTTCTTCCTCAGTCTTGTCTTCTGGTGGAATGGAGGTAGTCAGGAAAAGAGTCTTCCATGAGAATCAATAACAACAAACCTGTACTTACTGAATTCAGGGGCCAAAATTCATAGCATCGTGTGGTTCTAAAATCCTCACACATTTAAGCTTTCACAAAAATACAAATATGGTACAGTTCCACATATATGAGATACCTGCGGTAGTCACATTCGTAGAGACAGACAGTAGAATGGTGGCTGCCGTGGACTGGGGTGGGGAGCAGGGAGGGGAGAGGGGATGTTGTTGTTTCAGGGGCATAGAGTTAAGGTTGTGCAAGATGAAGAGAGTTCTAGAGATTAGTTGCCCAACAATGTGAATGTACCGAAAACAACCGAACTTGACACTTCAGAATGCTTGAGGTGGTAAATTTTATGTTATATGTATTTTCAGTTCAGTTCAGTCGCTCAGTCATGTCCAACTCTTTGCAACCCCAAGGACTGCAGCATGCCAGGCCTCCCTGTCCATTGCCAACTTCCGGAGTTTACTGAAACTTATGTCCATTGAGTTGGTGATGCCATCCAACCATCTCATCCTCTGTCGTCCCCTTCTCTTCCTGCCTTCAATCCTTCCCAGCATCAGGGTCTGTTCTCATGAGTCAGTTTTTCATATCAGGTGGCCAAAGTGTTGGAGTTTCAGCTTCAGCATCAGTCCTTCCAATGAATATTCAGGACTGATCTCCTTTAGGATGGACTGGTGGGATCTCCTTGCAGTCCAAGGGACTCTCAAGAGTCTTCTCCAACACCACAGTTCAGAAGCATCAATTCTTCAGCAGTATGTATTTTACTACAGTAAAAATTGGTTTATAATTTTTAAAAATTTAGTTTAAAGTAGTCTCAAGTTAGTAATGCCCCCTAACTACCTATAAGAAACAAACAAAACAAAACAAAAAAACAGGAAAATACCCTCCAACCTGGGACTCATAATAATTTCCAAGCAATCTAAGATCACAGTAATATTTTACAAGGAAATAATGAATGAGGGCCAGAAGAACCAACGAACTATAAAGTCAGAGTAAAAAGACAGTGGAAATTAGATTTATTAACTACAAAGTTAAGATTGTATTTTTGATAATTTTTAAAAGATTATGCTGAAAATATGATGAAGGAAAAATAAATGATCAAAATTAACCAAGGAGAATTGAAAAGTAACCAAATGGAACTTATATAAGAAAAAAATCTATAGTTCTTAATATTATAAACCAAACTGATGGACTAAGCAGCAGATTGATTCCACTGGAGAGAGAGAAGTAGTAAATAGGAAGATGGGACTGAAGAAATTACAGCTCAAAGACATAGATGGATAATGAAGTACAGGTATTTAGATCCTACATGTATCAACTCACAGTTTACAATGCAAATAATAGGGGAATAGGAAGCAATATTTGAAGAGACACTGGCTGAAGTTTTTCAGAAACAATGGAAAATACCTTCCTACTCAGGAATCCCAAGCAACAAAATAAAACAGAAATTCACACTGAGATAGCTCATAGGGGAAAATACAGAACAGGTGACAAAGATGCTACAAGTAATCTGAAAAAAGGACAGATAACTTAAAAGGAAACACAATTACTTAAAGCTGATATAACAGCAACAATACTAATCAGTTGAAAATGGAATATCTTTAGAGGACTTAGGGAGAATAACTTTTAAACAGAATTATCCATTCTAATTCATTATTATAAATTATCTATTATATTAAGTTATTCCTTATGAATGAAGGAATAAAGTCATTTTCAGACACATGAAACCTAAGCATTTATCACCAAAACAGACCCTCAGTAAAGGAACTTCAAATGATGTACCTCAGGAAATAAGTAATATTTCAAGGATAAAGATCTGACATGTGAGGAAAAAATGGTAAGCAAAGGAAAAAAGCAAAAACACTAATCTAAACATACACTGACCATGTTTTTAACAACAAAATAATATCTAATCACTGGGTTTTAAAAAATCAAGTAAGTAAAAAAAAAAAAAAAAAATCAAGTAGACCCCACATCCTGAAAAATTTAGCATATAACTTAGATTACAATTGAGGCTGAAGGATTTTAAAGTCCTTATATTACTAGGAAGGAAGGAAGGTAAAAATATTTACTGTATTCAAAACTTTTAAAATTCTATGCATTAAATATACATGTTGATTTTTCTACTGTAACCACTAATAGAATATAAAGAGTATACATACCTTCCAAAGAAGGGGAAAAATAGAATACGGAGATGAAAATGAAACAATAAAAATAAATCAAGAAATTTTAACAGTAACTACGACAAAAAATCAGTAAACATAGTGAATGTAAAAACTTGGGTTTACCATATAAAAAGAATATGGCTGGGTAAAACTCCAAACCCAGCCATATGCTTTTTATATAAGACACAAGTAAACTATAAAGACAAATAGGTAAAGATTGGTATAGGCACATTCAGTTCAGTTCAGTTCAGTCGCTCAGTCGTGTCCGACTCTCTGTGACCCCAAGAATCACAGCACACCAGGCCTCCCTGTCCATCACCAACTCCTGGAGCTTACTCAAACTCATGCCCATGGAGTCGGTGATGCCATCCAGCCATCTCATCCTCTGTTGTCCCCTTCTCCTCCTGCCCCCAATCCCTCCACAGCTTTTAAAACCAAAAACCCCTCTAGTATTCACATTACAATGTAAAGCAGCTCAATACATGTTGATAAATTTCAATTCACCAGGAAAAATAATAATTTGTATGCATGTGATAACATAGCTTCAAAATATATGATGCAAAAATTGAAATGTGTACAATCAGAAACTAAAAATCCACCATGCTGGATTTTAACATACTTCTCATGGTAACCAATAGATTGAGAAATCAAAAAATCAGTAGAAATATAGAATATTTGAACAATACCATTAACAACTGTAGTCTAATGGATATATAGAGAGCATTTATAGATAACAGCAGAACACAATGTTTTCAGGAACCTAATAAATATTTTTAAAATTTAAAAACATATTATCTATACACTTTTGCATGTCTGATATATTTCACACTGTTTAAAAAAAATTAAAAATCATCTTATTGATTAAAGGTGTTACATATATTCCATATCATACAAAATATGATAAAAATACATTATTTTAAATTCAAATGAAGCCACCCAGGACCTCAGAGCAAATGGTAGAGGCAAGATATAAAATGTGTCTCTGGGTCCAAAGATTCTATTCTTCACACTGTGATGTACTACCTCAATGATCATTATCGAGAAGCATCCTTGTATTTTATCAGTACAACCAGAAGATTCCTGAAGATTGCCAAGTATTGATCTGGATACCAGCTGCCAGAACAGCTGCCTTTACCTCGATGTCCCTCAGTTTTCCCATTAACACTGGCTTCTCTGTTCTGCCACAACTGTAGTATGTTTAATATTTTTTCTGCACAAGATTTTACAGTGTTTTTATCAAGATGAAGCATTTTGCCAATACATTCCATAGGAACATTAATTTATTAAATAGCAGACTGTCAGGTCTCATCATCAGGATTTATCGGTCTGCTAACATGGCTTTATTCCACTTTGCAAGATAGAAGTAATGTATTATTAGTCTCATTGGTACTACGTTAATTCCTTCATCAATTCAGTGTAAGGACCAGTGGCTAGCCTTTGCAACATTGTTGGGCTTTTTCATTCCAATAACTGTAGCCAATGTCTGTTTATATAGTCAGTTATTTTACTGACCCTATGCATCTAATATAATATGAGGAGGCTGAGTGGTGGACCTCAAAAAGACATGTCCATGTTTCAACTCTGCATCTTTGAAAGTGACACTATTTGGAAAGAGGGTCTTTTCAGATGTAATTAAGTTAACAATTTTGAGATGAGGTCATTCTGGATGATCTGGGTGGGCACTAAATCTAATGACGGGTACCTCATAAGAAACAAAAGAGGAGACACAGACAGGCTTGAGGAGGCCATCTGAAGACGGAGCAGAAATTGAATTTAGGTGGCTACAAGCCAAAGAAAGCCTGGAACCACCAGACGGTGAAAACAGCAAAGAAGGCTCCTCCTTGTAGGTCCTTGGAGGAAGCACAGCCTTGCCAACACCTTAATTTCAGACTGTTGGCTTTCAGAGCTGTCAGAGAATACATTTCTACTATTTGAAGCCTCCCAGTTTCTTATAATTTGTTACAGAACCATAGGAAACTAAGATATAATACCACCAAACAAATAATATACATATTACTATTATTTTTTTAGCATTGCATTTTCCAAAATTCAGATGATTCAAACCATCAGTCACAACAGCAACGTTTATATGTGTGTTTTTATTCTCAGAATGTAACCAATTTGCCTTCCCTTTATATTTGCAGATAAATTTATCACTCTACCTACTGGTAAATACTAAGCAGTTGGAATTGACACCAACTGTGACATCATACCTTGAGGCAAAGCAGTGATACCTCCCATGAAGGGTTATGAAGGAGTAACTAAATTAAAAGAAATGACTTATGCAAAGTACCTAGGGTACTGACACAGTCTAGGGACACAAAAATGGCATCAGTGACTTTTATTAATGTTTATGGTAAAACTTTCTAAATACTATCTAACATGGAGTTAGTAGTTTTCTCTAGTGTTTCATTGATCTGATGATTCTATTTATTTGATCACCCATGAATCATGTGATAGTTGACATTAACTGGTAGATGTTCTGCTTACCTATCGATGTGTGACATAACTGTTTTGGAAATGTCTGCTCCAGCTTCTTGCAACACTCGGATAATCTGAAATGGTGCACTTTGATTCCTTCCGGGATGAATAATAACAGGACAGCCAAGCTGAGTCTGGGCGTGAGCTGTTGCCTGCAGAACCTTTCTTTCACTGTCAGTCAGAGGCCAGGAGCAACCAATTTCCCCAATAACGCCACACTTGATACTGGTTCCATCGGCTCCACAGAGAATTTCATTAACAAGGACATCAGTAAGCTAAGGAAGAGTGAGAATGAAAATTTATAAACTGGATTTTATCAACAGAGAGTCAATACAGTATGTGAATGAATTTATTCATTGAGTCACTCATTCTTTTAAAAATGTATAAATGTATTCAACATTCATTCAGTTAATACTGACGAATGAGAAAGGCATTTTACTGGCAAAATCTCAAATTCAACAAGTTACTCTAAAAGAATTTTAGAATAGTCCAGTGGTTAAGACTCTGTGCTCCCAACGCGGGGGGCCTGGGTTCAGTCCCTCGTTGGGGAATTAAGATGACACATGCTGCACAGTGTGGCAAAAAAAAAAAAAAAAAAATTGAAAAGAATAGATACATGTATATGTATAACTGAATCATTTTGCTGGACACCTGAAACTAACATAACATTGGTAATGAATATACTCCAAAGAAAATTTTAAAAAATTTTTAATTAAATAGAAACACAAAAAGCACAAGTTACTCTAGATCAAAGATTTAATAGTATCTTACTGTGACTATTTAACAAGAAATTCATGGATTTAGGAAGCTACATGGGGGAAAGTGACTTAAGAAGAGTACATACATTGTGCATTCATTCATTCATTGAGATAAAAATCCATAATTTAATCTCAGGGGCATGTAGAATGTAAAAAGACTGTCTTTGAGTCTGTGTCAACTGTAGCAAGTAATTCTTTAATTCTCTATTATTTATTCTGTCCTTTGCCCTACTCTTTTTTTTGTTTAGTTGCTAAGTTGTATCTGACTCATTGTGACTTCATGGACTGTAGCCTGTCAGGCTTCTCTATCCATGGGATTTCTCAGGTGAAAATACTGGAGTGGATTGCCATTTCCTTCTCCAGGAGATCTTCCTGACCCAGGGATTGAACTCGTGTCTCCTGCATTGGCAAGTGGATTCTTTACCACTGAGTCTCCTGGGAAGTCCTATGAAAGAGAAAGTGTAGTCACTCAGTCATGTCCGACTCTTGCAACCCCATGGACTATAGTCCTCCAGGTTCCTCTGTTCATGGAGTTCTCCAGGCAAAAATACTGGAGTGGATTGCCATTCCCTTCTTCAGGAAATCTTCCTGACCCAGTGATCGAACCTGGGTCAGGCAGATTCTTTACCGTCTGAGCCACCAGGGAAGCTACACTATGTAGCAAAGCAAATTCATAGCATATAATTCTAAGATGACATTTTGGGGGAGTTTCTATTTATCTTTACTGCTAAGTGTGGTTAGAAGAATGTGTAATCCCTGATATCAGGATAGTCTTCAAATAATATCACTGTATAAAAAGGGACCAATTAAAAATATATATATATATTTGAGTACATCCCTGGGCTTTCTTGGTGGTTCAGTGGTAAAGAATCCATCTGCCAATGCAGGAGACACAAGAAACTCGGGTTCAATTCCTGGGAAAATCCCCTGGAATAGAAAATGACAACCTATTCCAGTATCCTTGCCTGGAGAATCCCATGGACAGAGGAGCCTGGCGGGCTATAGTTCATGGGTCGGCAAAGAGTTGGACACAACTGAGCACATACACAGACTGGCAGTCCATGTTCCCAATGCAGGGGGCCTGGATTCAATCCCTGGTCAAGGAACTAGAATCCTGCATGCTGCACGGTGTGGTCAAAAATAAATAAATACATAAGACACCAATTAAAAAGAGAAAGGCCTGATTGGGGAAAATGCAGATAAAAATCTGAAATATAAAGTATTTTAAAGATTAACTGATTCTTTGCAAAGGCTGCAGCTGACATTCTATGCCTATGAAACAGATAATGGAAGATACACATGAATATATACATATACATGTAAATACATATACATTTGTACTATGTGTATATATAGAAAGAGCACACATACACATGCAAAAAAGCTTTGTGGCTTATTCTTTCTCTTTAATCCCTGAAAGATTTACTTTTCCTTCTGCCCATTCTTGCTTAAGATCCTATTTAAACAAAAACAGGAAAGTGGATTTTCTTCTACTCCTTTTTGTAAAAGGAGAAGGAAACATATTTGCAAAAGTGCCAAGTCTCTGCCTGCCAAGTTTCACCCTACAGTGAATTTTTATTGCTGCTTACATTATAAAATTCAGAAAGAAAACTGAGGTTGCATAACTGTAGCTTACAATGGAAAGTTGAGGTTTACACAAAGCCTGTGCCACCACTACCGAGCAGATATCGTATACGTGAATCTAAGTATGAACATATCAGGTTTTTCAGTGACCCATGCATTAAGATCTTCTTCCAGGATGCTGCTTCTTTATAAAATAAAATGTTTCTAATTTAGGTCCCAGTGACAGATGTCTTTGCTAGCTGGCAAATTTCCATAGCATGTCTCTGAGCCAATGACATTTCCAAATGTAGATGACATGTAGGGATAATCCAAGGCCTGAAGGGCTGACTGTTCTGAATTTACACCCAAATATTGTCCAAGAAGGGCTTCCCTGGTGGTTCAGTGGTAAAGAATACACCTGCCAAGCCGGAGACAAGGGTTCGATCCCTGGATCAGGAAGATGCCCTGGAGAAGGAAATGGCAACCCACTCCAGTATCCTTGCCTGGGAGATCCCATGGACAGAGGAACCTGGTGGGCTATAGCCCATGGGGTTGCAAAAGAATTGGACATGACTTAGAGACTAAAGAACAACAACAACAATTGTCCAAGAAACTAGGGCTTTGATTGATACCTGCTCCACTGACATGGCTCTGGTCTCTGACGAGTGAGTCGCATCCACGTAAAAGCCAGCGCCAGCGATGATGTGGACACCCGTCTCTTCCGAAAGCCGCTTCAAGGTCCGCACGTCCCGGCTGAGACCAGTGGTTGTGTTTTCCACCAAAGCTCCTCCACCTTTGGCTTTAAAATCCAACAGTTCTTCCTTGACGGCTTCCGTCTCCTGATTCAGCTGCAGATTCTCTTTATGGGAATAAGGGTTTTTCTGGATCCAAAATAAATTTTTCATTATAATAGGCTCCTTGGAGATAACTTCGTGACTTGGAGGAGGTGGATAGTAACAGCAGTCGAAGGTCATTGTCAAATGTTCGTGGGTCAGGGTGCGACCCAGTGTGCCGGGCTCCACAAGGCCCAGGACCGTTTGGACTTTCCCACTTAAGGAAGACATTTCTTCGATGCTCTAAAAAGAGTGTTTCCTGGAAAAAAGAAAACGATAATCAGAAAATTTAACACACACAGAAATTCTGTCCATAGGGGATGTGAGGCTGTGAATGTATACCAGGATAAGAGAATCAATGAAACTAGAGATATGATCTCACTCATCATCCTGCCAAAGTCAGAGTCTGTCGCTTATAAATTGTTTAAGTTCACTGCAGCTCAAAGTGACATGCATGGTGTTAAATGTCCCCCAATCTCTTCCACTGGGACTTCTCTGTCTGATTTAATCCCAGGCTCATCTACTGGAAGTATTTCTTGATATTCAGTTCACATTTTTCTTTTGCTTAATTTTATCTCATTAGTCAGAGCTATGCTTCCTTGGATAATTCAACAATAATGTCCATTTAAAAAACTTCATAATCAATAACTTGTATCAGAAGTAGCCATATATCAGAACTGTTTCATTTGTCATTTTTCAGCTAAATTAAATATACTGTGATGACTAATCACTCCATGACTCATTTACTAGCCACATGGTACAAGGTCCACCGTGTCAATACTGGGGATACAAAAAGGAATACAACAAAATCGACTATGACGATTTCACAGATTATTCCCCAAAAAACAGCTAGGAGGAGCATGTCTAGGCCTAATAATGGAAAAACAAAAACAAACAAACCTCTTCATTCTAGGCATTTTATTCTGTCTACAGCACACAGTCAGAAATACACTTCAAAAATACTTAAAAGCAAAAATTCTTAGGCTTAATGAAAGTGACTGTGCATTCTAAAACAGAACTCTATTGTCTGTAAAAAGAACAAATGCCACTCTGTTTATCCTCTGTTTACTTTCATTTGTAACACAAATAAGTCTGCACCAAGTTTCCATCGGTGACAGCAAAGATCCCAATTCCACAGCTTTTCATTTCATAAATGAAGGGGTTTCACTTGGAAAGAAAGAAAGGAGATCCTGAAAGTGATGAAGGTACACAGTCAAGGACAAAACCATGGCCAGAGACAGTGTCCTACTGGAGCACCAACCAGACACATCCAAGGGATGGCAGAAAAAAATCTACTGGGAACTGAGTAAAACGGAGCATCCTTTGAAGCTCTCACATTGCTGCTTTTTTTTTTTTTTTTTTCTCCTCTCCCATCTTTTTCTATTATAGTAAAATATATATGTTGTTGTTTAGTTGCTAAGTCATGTCTGACTCTTCTGCGATCACATGGACTACAGCCCACCGGGCTCCTCCGTCCATGGGATTTCCTAGGCAAGAATACTGGAGTGGGTTGCCATTTCTTTCTCCAGGGGATCTTCCCGATCCAGGGATGGAATTCCAGTCTCCTACACTGGCAGGCAGATTCTTCACCACGGAGCCACCTGTCCTGTGCTTAGTCACTCAGTCATGTCTGACTCTTTGCGACCCTGTGGACAGTAGCTCGCCAGGCTCCTCTGTCCCTGGGGATTCTCCTGGCAGGAATACTGGAATGGGTTGCCAAGCCCTCCTCCAGGGGATCTTCCCAGCCCAGGTATCGAACCCAAGTCTCCTGCATTGCAGGCAGATTATTTACCATTTGAGTCACCTGGGAAGCACAAAATATATATAGCAGACAATTTGCCATTGTAACAGTTTTGTGTTTTTTTTGTAATTTGTCTGTGTGGACTCTTCATTGCGGCGTGTCAGCTTTTTCTCTAGTTGCGGTGCACTCAAGCTTCTCTAGTTGAAGCTCTTTAGTTGCAATCTTAGCTCCCCAAACAGGGACTAAACCCACGTCCCCAGCATTGGAAGGTGGATTCTTAACCACTGGACCATAATTTTTAAATGCAAAGTTCAATGACATTAATTACATTCACAATGTTTTGCAGTCATCATCAGCATGTGTTTCCAAAACTTTTTCATCACTCCAGACAAAACCTCTGTAAACATTAAGCAATAATTCCCCATTTCCTCTTTCCCCAAGACTCTGATAACTACTAACTGATTTTGTGTCCCAGTGAATTTAACTCTTTTAAATATTTCATTAAATATGTGTTATTTCACTTTGTTCCTTCAAATGAAATTCTGAAACCGTTTCCTCCCTTTGCCAGGGAACCACATCCCTTTGAGGATGGTCCTTTTTTGACTTTCTGAGCATCAGTTTTCCCATCTGTAAATTAGAGCAACATGCACATTTCACAGGCTGTCATAAGAATGAAATTAAATTATATAGTACAGGTAAAATGACCTGTCCAAGTGTCTGGCATCCAGCACACACCTTTGTTACTCTGACTTTGGAAACTCTTATATATGTCCTGCATTATTCCTTTTTAGAGGAAGTGACTGATTAAAAGTCATCATTTGGGGGCGCAGTGGGTATAGGACAAATTTATAATGGGTACAGCGCATTTGTAAGACAAGGTGAAAATAAAGATAGAGAAAGAGGAATACTGAGTTATGGGGCCACTTTATATCAAGCCATTGCAATCATCTGGAACCCAAGTGTTTGACATATATTGGTGTGCAATGCATAAAGAATTGATTTAGACTGTTTGAGAGAGAACTTTAGGACTTGTGGCTAGCATGGCCATTAATTTTTGCTTGAGAGTGCTCTTCTGCAAGTCAGGCTTCCAACAGCTAAATATTTCACTGGCGGTCATAACAGAAGATGTTTGTCTATTTATAGAGTCACTGTGATTCTATAAATCACTCTGTGCCAGTTACTACAGAGGGCAATATTTTCCATTGATGATGTCCAAGAACCCACTGTTCAATGCCTTATTCCTTGTGACTGTAGCTAGTTCCTTCAGTTTATGGAATCAAAGTATCATTTAGCAATAGACTCAACGTTCCATATGGGTTCATTGACTCTTTCCCTCCTTCCGGCTGGTGGTCTTACAGATGTGTTCCTGGAGTATCTCCAGGGGCCAGAAACTTGGATAAATTGACAAAACACTATTGCTTTTACTAGAAAAGTGCCAAACCACATATTTAATTGATATAGATCTGAAAGAGCAATGTTGGTAAGTCTCAAGCTCACAAGCTGTGAGTCTTCGTGAAAAAAAATATCACTTAAGAAATGTCATCTCCTCCAGGAAATTCCTCTAACGCTCTCAGGCAGAACTAGTTGGTGCTTCCTATGATCACATACAATGTAGACCATGCTTAAAAGATAAGAAAAGAGTAAAGAACAAAGAAGACCCAACACCACTCTAAGCTAGAAAGTGTCTTTCAGTGCAGTTCTCCCCATCCTTGCTGGCACCGGGGATTGGTTTTGCATAAGACAATTTTTCCATGGACAAAGGGGTGGGGTGGTGAGGTGGAAGGGATGGTTTGGGGATGATTCAAGTGCATTACATTTATTGGGCACTTTATTTCTGTTACTAATATACTGTGATACATAATGAAATAATTATACAACTCACCATAACACAGAATCAGATCATCAGGCCTTAGATTCTCAAAGGAGCCCTCAGCCTAGATCCCTCACATGCACAGTTCACAGCAAGGTTTGATCTCCTACCAGAATCTAATGCTGAGGCTAATCTGACAGGAGGTGGAGCTCAAGTGGAAATGCGAGCAACGGGGAGTGGCTGTAAATGCAGAGAAACTTCGCTTTCTCACCCACTGCTCAGTGGCCCAGGGGTTGAGGGCCCCTGTTTTAGTGAGATTAAAGTATGCAGGTAGATTTCATAGTTTCTGTGCAGTAACTATGGGGTTTCTATGAGGCAGCCCTTTGGGGTCTATTTTCAGCCTGGAACTTGTTCTCTTCTTAATTGGCAGGCAAGGGGCTATTAATGGCCTTCTGCCATAGAGAGAGAGCACAGAACACAGAGGACAATAAGTGCACAATAAAAACTGCAGTGCACAACTATGCAAATAGGAGTGACCTACCCACCTCTACCCCGCACCCCTGCAGCCCCAACCCCAGCCCCAACACAAAAAGGAGGCTTCCGGCATTTTACGCAAGACTTGCAAACTTCAGCGCTGCATACACCTGCCCAGAAGGTACTGGGGAAAGGGTTGGTGGTGGTGGTGGTGGTTTAGTTGAGAAGTCGTGTCCAACTCTTGCGACCCCATGGACTGTAGCCTGCCAGGCTCCTCTGTCCATGGAATTCTCCAGGCAAGAATACTGGAGTGGGTTGCCATTTCCTTCTCCGGGAGGGGAAAGGGTTAGCCACAGCTATAAACACAATTGCCACAAGATTTTTGTACTTCACATATGAAATCTGAACAGTCAGAGAGACTGAGGAAAGTCTGCAATTACTATTAGAGCCCAGTCAAAGGAACCAGCACTGCCAATCCCAATGGGTATGGAGTCGAGAGAGAGAGAGAGAGAGAGAGACAGAGAAAGAGCATAGAACATTAAAGTAAAAAAAAGAACAGACTCAGAGAACTGCACTACACCACTGAACTGGAAACTAGAGGCAACGTGTAGGCTCCGTCTTTTTTGAAAATATATGCGTCAATGAACTTTCATAAAATATAGAGTAAATTGGCCTAATTATTAGAGTTGGGAAGTGAGTGGGCAGTTTGGGAGCAATTTAGTTTCCTTTCATTGAAATTGTGCCACGTGCTTTCACCCTTGTCATTATGCTTAAGATTTTTCTGTCTGCCTAGAGTGAGATCCATTTCAGTTATATTTCATATTTCAGAGCAGGACTTATAAAACTCTGAATATTTTACACATGCCTGAATGGAATTTCTTTAATGGCAACGCACTGTCTTATTCCACAGACATAAGCCCTCTTTCTGCCCTTATGTCTTCTGTGCCGGGTACTAGACTAGATTGGAGATACACAATTATAATTCTAGAAGCAATGGTGAAATTGGCAAGTGGATGTTTGGTGAATTGATTTTCAGTTCAATTCTTCAACAACTTTTTAAGTTCTAAGCTCTGCCTTCCTCAGTGATCAATGCAACAATAGAATGGGCAAGACTAGAGATCTCTTCAAGAAAATTAGATATACTAAGGAAACATTTCATGCAAAGATGGGCACAATAAAGGACAGAAATGGTATGGTCCTAACAGAAGCAGAAGATATTAAGAAGAGGTGGCAAGAATACACTGAAGAACTATGCAAACAAGATCTTTATGACCCAGAAAACCATGATGGTGTGATCACTCACCTAGATCCAGATATCCTGGAATGTGAAGTCAAGTGGGCCTTAGGAAGCATCACTATGAACAAAGCTAGTGGAAATGATGGAATTCTAGTTGAGCTATTTCAAATCCTAAAGGATGATGCTATGAAAGTGCTGCACTCAATATGCCAGCAAATTTGGAAAACTCAGCCATGGCCACAGGACTGGGAAAGGTCAGTTTTCATTCCAATCCCAAAGAAAGGCAATTCCAAAAAATGTTCAAACTACCGCACAGCTGCACTCATCTCACACGCTAGCAAAGTAATGCTCAGGATTCTCCAAGCCAGGCTTCAACAGTATGTGAACCATGAACTTCCAGATGTTCAAGCTGGATTTAGAAAAGGCAGAGGAACCAGAGATCAAATTGCCAATATCCTTTGGATCACTGGAAAAGCAAGAGAGTTCCAGAAAAACATCTACTTCTGCTTTATTGACTATATCAAAGCCTTTGACTGTGTGGATCACAACAAACTGTGGAAAATTCTTAAAGAGATGAGAATACCAGACCACCTTACCTGCCTCCTGAGAAATCTGTATGCAGGTCAAGAAGCAACAGTCAGAACTGGACATGGAACAATAGACTGGTTTCAAATCAGGAAAGGAGTATGTCAAGGCTATATATTGTCACCCTGCTTATTTAACTTATATGCAGAGTACATCATGTGAAATTCTGGGCTGGGTGAAGCACAAGCTGGAATCAAGATTGCTGGGAGAAATATCAATAACCTCAGATATGCAGATGATACCACCCTTATGGCAGAAAGTGAAGAGGAACTAAAAAGCCTTTTGATGAAAGTGAAAGAGGAGAGTGAAAACGT
This sequence comes from Dama dama, assembly GCF_033118175.1. Taxonomy (NCBI): domain Eukaryota; kingdom Metazoa; phylum Chordata; class Mammalia; order Artiodactyla; family Cervidae; genus Dama; species Dama dama. The sequence continues at coordinate 31,732,398 of NC_083703.1, read as the reverse complement.
TGGCTTAAAACTCAACATTCAGAAAACGAAGATCATGGCATCTAGTCCCATCACTTCATGGCAAATAGATGGGGATACAATGGAAACAGTGGCAGACTTTATTTTTTTGGGCTCCAAAATCACTGCAGATGGTAACTGCAGCCATGAAATTAAAAGACGCATGCTCCTTGAAAGAAAAGCTATGACCAACTTAGCATATTAAAAAGCAGAGACATTACTTTGCCAACAAAGGTCCATCTAGTCAAAGCTATGGTTTTTCCAGTAGTCATGTATGGATGTGAGATTTGGACTATAAAGAAAGCTGAGCCCCGAAGAATTGATGCTTTTGAACTGTGGTGTTGGAGAAAGCTCTTGAGAGTCCCTTGGACTGCAAGGAGGTCCAACCAGTCCATCCTAAAGAAATCAGCCCTGAATATTCATTGGAAGGACTGATGCTGAAGCTGAAACTGCAATATTTTGCCACCTGATATGAAGAACTGACTCATTTGAAAAGACCCCGATGCTGGGGAAGATTGAAGGCAGGAGGAGAAGGAGATGACAAAGGTTGAAATGGTTGGATGGCATCACCGACTCAGTGGACATGAGTTTGAATAAGCTCCAGGAATTGGTGATAGACAGGGAAGCCTGGCGTGCTACAGTCCATGGGGTCACAAAGAGTCAGACATGACTGAGTGACTGAACTGAACTGACTTGGTCCATCTCACTTTGAGTTGTTTGTTTTCCCTAATCAAACCCTAACGGATTAAAAAAAAATGGGAAAGCATTTCAGAGTTTTGTGCAGAAGATATGATCTGAATAACCTGGCAACTGTTTGGAGAATGGACAGAAGGGCAACCAGTGTGCCTGTGGAGACCAGCGGGATGTTGGTAGAATCTGGACAAAATGAGGTTGTGGCTTTTTCTGAGCTTGATGCCAGTGGAGATGGTGAGACAGCAGAAGCAGAAAGAAGTACAGCGGATGGAAGTTTCTGACTGGCCTTGCTGACGCTATAAAAGAATCCCCCAAATAAATGGGCTCCTTAGAGAAAAGTGTCGTCTGATGGAAATGTGTGGGCACTTCTATTTTTTATGGGTGACATCATACAGAGCAGCAGTGCTCCATAAAAGCTGCACTTACAGCTGACTTTTGATTTGTGACTAAAATATTTTAAACACCACCTAATACTTTTTCAAGCTTGTTTGAATACTTCCATCATGTGCAGGTTCAAGCCTTTGACACGCCTCCTCTCAGACAGCATCGGTCGGGTGGCCGAACAATAGTGACACAAGAAATCTCTCTTCACACATGTCACCACATGTCCACTTACCCAAATATTTATGGTTAAGTGGCTCTACTGTGTGGAGATTTATAAGTTTTCCTATTAAACGCTGTCCAAAGATCAATAGCCATGCCTGAGTAAAGAAAAAGAAACCCAACAACCTCAGTGCACAGAGCAGTGATGGGACCCAGCAAGCTCTTCAAACTGTGACATAAATAAAACGAAGCCACAGACTTCCTCTGGTGGTCCAGGGGTTGGGACTCTGGGCTTCCGCTGCAGGGGGCACAGGTTCAATTCTACATGCTGTGCAGTGAGGCCAAAAAATAGAAATGAAAAAACAAAAAACACTCAGGGATACAAATGAGCAACTTGTATCTGGAATTCAGAGGAAAATGGTGGGTTTCATCCCCCAATTTCTTTTTTCTATTTGACTAAGACAGTAAAAGAGACAAAGTGGGGATATTTCCAAATCTCAAACAAGAAATATGAAGATGGAAGCAGAGATGTACCCAAGGTGTGACATTCCTAGAAAAATTTGGTCACAGACAGGTGTGCTTGGCAAAGAGGCCCTCCTCTAGGTCAGCTCCACCCTTCCCTGTTCTGGGCTCCTTAATGTGGTCCTGGGCTCCTTAATCATTCATGTGATTATTAAACTCAGAAACTGCACGGGGGTCTTGACTAAAGGGATAGAGCCTGTAGCTTCATTGATTCTAATTTAGTCAGACATGTGCTAACTAGTCAACTCTTCAAGTCACACACACTATAGCTATGATAAATCATACCACTGGCTTCTTGAATCTATTATCTGTTTAGGCAACAAACAGAAAATATAGTCCCCTCAACTGGAAAAGACCCTGATGCTGGGAAAGATTGAAGCAGTAGGAGAAGGGGGCAACAGAGGATGAGATAGTTGGATGCTATCACCAACTCAAGGGACATGAGTTTGAGCAAACTCCAGGAGACAGTGAAGGACAGGGAAGCCTGGTGTCCTGCAGTCCATGGGGTCACAACGAGTCGGACACAACCTAGCAACTGAACAACAACAACAATAAAAGAAAGGGAGAGAGGAGGGGTGTATGGGAGAGGGTGGAAGAGAGGAAAAAAATATTTCTTTCTACTGAGGCCAAAATACAATATTGCTTACTACTTATTGTTGTGTTATAAGTAATAGTTGTGCAATGCTGGCAAAATGCTGTCTGCAGAACTGAATGGATCTTTGTGTTTTTCTTCATTTGAAAACCTAAGATTTTAACTCATCTTAGCCCTTCTTATTCTCAGAAGAAGTTTCCACACTCAGTGCTGAGAATGTTTGATGTAAACTTTTTGATTTTGCTAACATATACTCTTGGAAATGAAACCTAGGACAAGCTACTGGATGCAATAGTTAGAACGTCTTTTTCTTTGTAATGAACTCTCTGAAGTGAAGTCGGTGCTCAGCTTATTATAGAGGATTTTTTTTTTTCTTCTGTGGATTCCCAGCACTAGGTTGTCTCTTGGAAACAGCAATATTTTGAACAAATTGCACAGCTGGTCCTTAACTGTATTTAGTCACTGAGAGTCTTAAGATTTGTGTTACTTTTAATTCCTGGCAGATTAAATTAATGTCTTAACCACAGAACATCTCTATTCCTCACACAATTTCATCTGGGAGGCTGTTTTTGAGGTGGCTTGGTTTAATTGGAAGAACAGTTGGGTTAGTGTCAAAGCTCTTGGCTCTGCCACTAAACAGCTGTGTGGCTTTGGGCAGATAAGTTCACGAAACTCTTGAGTCTGTTTCCCCATCTGTGAAATGAAAGGGTTGACCAGATGACTTCTAGATGACATCCATGTTTTGGTGATACCCTTGAACTTGAAACAGATATTGCTGACTTTCTAGAGATCATTATCCATGAAGATAGTACTTTTTAAAACATTTTGTAACATTTTAAAAAATGTATGTTTTATGTAGATATGCATGTGCTAAGCCACTCAGCTATGTCCAACTTTTTACTACCCCATGGACTGTAGCCCGCCAGGCTCCTCTGTCTATGGGATTCTCCAGGCAAGAATACTGGAATGGATACATATGCATACATTCATACATATAATAAGAAAGTGAAAGAATAAACTTCATTAAATATCAGTGCTATTCATTCACTATGAATAAAGGCTGTACTTTAAGAATGATTTTTAAAATGTACATTTTAGGGAGTTCCCTGGAAGTCCAGAGGTTAGGACTTGGCACTGACGTGGGCCTGGGCTCAGGCCCTGGTTGGGGAAGTAAGATCCCACAAACCTTGTTGCCAAAACCAAAAAATGTATATTTTATATACATGTGAATACTTACATACATGAGAGAGAGTCAGAGACAGAGAATTAATTAATTAATTTCAGTTTCAGCTACTGTTCAGCTTAAAAGAGGACTCTCCTGGATGCTAGGAGGGATGGATGATTTGAAAGGACCCTGAACTTGAAGTTCTGGCTCCAGTGTTTCCTACCTGTGTAAGTGTGAAAAAGTTTAAAGCTTATAGTGAGCTAATATGTTGGTCTCCTCACTTGAAAACTGTGGTAGATCTGCCTGATCCACTGCTTAATATTTGAAATGAAAAGCAAATAAGATGGTACCCAAAAGCATTATGTAAAATATAAAGCACCAGACAAATGTCCTTAATTATTATTTGCCCAACTGTATCTTTTCCAAATAGTGGCTGAGTATCCTTAGGCAAATGAACCTAAACTTGCTCTCTTAAAAAAAAACAAACCCTAACAATAAGAGATTGGAGTTGATGAATCAAACTGAGATTAATTTGCTTAGAAAGCAATTCCTTCACTTGAGGCCCATGATTGTTAAAAGCAGATTGACTGTTAGAATTGACATCACAACTCACTGGGCTTTTGGAAATGACTGACTGAAGTGATTACAGCTACAGGAGGTCCTCATTATCCACGGATAACTGGTCCTAGAAATGCCTCTTTAAATGAAGGCACTTCAAACTGTGTGTTAGCTGGTCTCCATAGCTAGCTTTCAGTGAACTATATTTTCCAATATTCATACACTTGTGCAGCCTGTTTCTAGGCTCAACCTCAGCTGATCTGAGATTGGCTTTAACCAACAGAATGTGGCGGTAATGATGCTATGTCAGTTGGGGACTCACATTTTCTGAAGTAGCTTCTGTTTTTGTGATTTGGGAAATCTTGAGCTACAGTGTAAGAAGTCTGGCTACCCTCTCATGTGGAGAAGGAGAGACCCTAAGGCTACATGTATAGTGCAAGAGGCTTACCCCCACCCCATCATCCCACTGAGCTCAGCCTTGTGGCTGTCTCTGGAAGGTACCAGATGAATGAGTTGTCTTGAACTTTCTAACCCAGCTAAGATCCCACCTGACTGCTGGCCCAGCTACAGCCAACCCAGCACAGTTTGGCTAACCCACAGAGTTATGATTATGGCAGATAATCAAATGGCTGTTATTTAAAACTTGTGTTTTGGAGGGATAGTTTGTTACACAGCAGTGGGTAATCAAAATACACAGAGACCAACATTGAATAATAAGTCATATTTAAAGGACTTGATTAAAATTTCAAATTAGAAACATAAAATATTATAAAAACAAGTCAATATTATAGATAGGTCCTAATTCTTAGAATGAAAAAATTAATCAAATGTTGGATTTGGGGAAAGAAAGGGTGTAATATTTTTGATGAAATTCAGTTCAGTTCATGCACTCAGTGTCCGACTCTCTGCGACCCAGTGGACTGCAGCACACCAGGCTTCCCTGTCCATCACCAACTCCCAGAGCTTACTCAAACTTATGTTCCTTGAGCCAGTGATGCCATCCAACCATCTCATCTTCTGTTGTCCCCTTCTCTTCCCGCCTTCAATCTTCCCCAGCATCAGGGTCTTTTCAAATCAATCAGTTCTTTGCATCACGTGACCAAAGTATTGCAGTTTCAGCTTCAGCATCAGTCCTTCCAATGAATATTCAGGACTGATTTCCTCTAGGATGGACTGGTTGGACTGGTTGGACTGGTTGGACCTTGTTGTCCAAGGACTCTCAAGAGTCTTCTCCAACACCACAATTCAAAGGCATCAATTCTTTGGTGCTCAGCTTTCTTTATAGTCCAAATCTCACTACTGGAAAAACCATAGCTTTGACAGACGGACCTTTGTCAGCAAAGTAATGTCTCTTCTTTTAAATATGCTGTCTAGGTTGGTCATAACTTTTCTTCCAAGGAGCAAGTGTCTTTTAATTTCATGGCTGCAGTTACCATCTGCAGTGATTTTGGAGCCCAAAAAAATAAAGTCTGTCATGGTTTCCATTGTTTCCCCACCTATTTGCCTTGAAGTGATGGGACTAGGTGCTGTGATCTTAGTTTTCTGAATGTTGAGCTTTAAGTCAATTTTTTCACTCTTCTCTTTCACTTTCATCAAGAGGCTCTTTAGCTCTTCTTCACTTTCTGCCATTAAGAGTGGTGTTATCTGCATATCTGAGGTTACTGATGTTTCTCCTGGCAATCTTGATTCCAGCTTGTGCGTCATACAGCCCAGCATTTCTCAGGACGTACTCCGCATATAAGTTAAACAAGCAGGGTGACGATAAACAGGCTTGATGTACTCCTTTCCCGATTTGGAACCAGTCTGTTGTTCCATGTCCACTTCTGCCTGTTGCTTCTTGACCTTCATACAGATTTCTCAGGAGGCAGGTAAGGTGGTCTGATATTCGCATCTCTTTAAGAATTTTCCACAGTTTGTTGTGATCCACACAGACAAAGGCTTTGACATAGTCAAAAAGCAGAAAGAGATGTTTTTATGGAACTCTCTTGCTTTTTCAGTGATCCAAAGGATGTTGGCAATTTGATCTCTGGTTCCTCTGCCTTTTTCTAAATCCAGCTTGAACATCTGGAAGTTCATGGTTCACGTACTGTTGAAGCCTGGCTTGGAGAATTTTGAGCATTACTTTCCAGGCATGTGAGATGAGTGCAATTGTGCGGTAGTTTGAACATTTTTTGGAATTGCCTTTCTTTGGGATTGGGATGAAAACTGACCTTTTCCAGTTCTGTGGCCACGGCTGAGTTTTCCAAATTTGCTGGCATTATTGAGTGCAGCACTTTCACAGCATCATCTTTTACGATTTGGAATAGCTCAACTGGCATTCCATCACTTCCACTAGTTTTGTTCATAGTGACGCTTCCTAAGGTCCACTTGACTTTGCATTCCAGGATGGCTGGCTCTTGGTGAGTGATCACACCATTGTGGTTTTCTGGGTCATGAAGATCTTTTTCATATAATTCTTCTGTGTATTCTTGCCACCTCTTCTTAATATCATCTACTTCTGTTACACCATTCTCCATACCATTTCTGTCATTTATTGTGCCCATCTTTGCATGAAATGTTCCCTTGGTATATCTCTAATTTTCTTGAAGAGATCTCTAGTCTTTCCCATCCTGTTTTTTTTGAAAGGCTTTCTTTTCTTTCCTTGCTATTCTTTGGAATTTTGCATTCAGATAGGTATATCTTTCCTATTCTCCTTTGCCTTTTGCTTCTCTTCTTTTCACAGCTGTTTGTAAGGCCTCCTCAGACAACCATTTTGCCTTTTTGCATTTCTTTTTCTTCGAGATGGTCTTGATCAGTGCCTCCTGTACAATGTCACAAACCTCCGTCCATAGTCTTTTAGGCACTGTATCAGATTTAATCCCTTGAATCTATTTGTCACTTCCACTGTATAATCATAAGGGGATATGATGATATTCTTTACTTTTGCACCCCAGTAATAAGAAAGGTTTATTTTCCAAAAATATTTCTGAAGATGTTTTCATTTTCTTTTTTTTACCACAGTCCTCTATTAACCAGTTTTATGTTTCATATTCTCTTTTGAAGCAGTGATCCTGATACTGTTAAAGGTCTAATTCTGTCACATCCTCATTTGCATGGGTTTGTATATATCATAAGATTTGCATGGGTATATATTGTAGGATTTCTCCAGTATCACTTTCCTCAACTTCATGATACAACTGCATCTTTTTTTTTAAACTTTCAATTTCAGTTTGCAATCTATTTGCATTTTATCCCTTGATATTTTTGACTATTTGTGCCAATCCACAGAGATGAAGAAAAAGATATTCAGATGCTAGGAAGGAACAGAAATTGGGATGATGGAAACAGGAATGCTTAAATGGGAACTAGTTCTTGAATGGTCAGTTCATTAGTGTATAGATTTGGTTTATCTAAACCTGATAATGTTGGAGGGGGAGGGGTACTCATAGTGAATGTATCACAGGATGAAATTCAGAAGTAGATCCTGGCAAATGTCACACTGCCCTGAGCTGACCTATGAAGGTACGTGTCCCTATTTGACTATGTACTGTGTGTGTGTGTTTGCAGTAGTAGTAGTAGCAGTAGTAGTAGGGAAAGGAGGAAATCTCTTTTCCTTAATAGTGTCAGTTCAGTTCAGTCACTTAGTCGTGTCCGACTGTTTGTGACCCCCTGGACTGCAGCACGCCAGGCCTCCCTGTCCATCACCAACTCCTGGAGTTTACTCAAATTCATGTCCATTGAGTCAGTGATGCCATCCAGCCATCTCATCCTCTGTCGTCCCCTTCTCCTCCCACCTTCAGGGTCTTTTCCAATGAGTCAGCTCTTTGCATCAGGTGGCCAAAGTATTGGAGTTTCAGCTTCAACATCGGTCCTTCCAATGAACACCCAGGACTGATCTCCTTTAGGATGGGTTGGGTGGATCTTCTTGCAGTCCAAGGGACTCTCAAGAGTCTTCGCCAACACCACAGTTCAAAATCATCAATTCTTCGGCACTCAGCTGTCTTCATAGTCCAACTCTCACATCCATACATGACTACTGGAAAAACCATAGCTTCCACTAGATGGACCTTTGTTGGCAAAGTAGTGTCTCTGCTTTTTAATATGCTGTCTAGGTTGGTCATAACTTTCCTTCCAAGGAGTAAGTGTCTTTTAATTTCATGGCTGCAGTTACCATCTGTAGTGATTTTGGAGCCCCCCAAAATAGTCTGTCACTGTTTCCCCATCTATTTGCCATGAAGTGATGGGACCAGATGCCATGATCTTAGTTTTCTGAATGTTGAGCTTTAAGTCAACTTTTTCACTCTCCTCTTTCACTTTCATCAAGAGGCTCTTTAGTTCTTCTTCACTTTCTGCCATAAGGTTGGTATCATCTGCATATCTGAGATTATTGATATTTCTCCTGGCAATCTTGATTCCAGCTTGTGCTTCATCATAGTGTAAAATTCCCTAAAAATCTGTTTCTGTCTTCCTTTTTTTGGAGTATAACTGCCTGACAGTGTTGTGTTAGTTTCTCTTGTACAACAAACTGAATCAGATGTATGTATACATATAGCCCCTCCCTGTTAACCTCTCTCCCACCCCTCTAGGTCATCACAGAGCATGGAGCTGAGCTCCCTGTGTTACACAAATAAGTCAGAAAAACAAATATTGTATATTAACACACACACACACACACGTATATATGGAATCTAGGCAAATGGTACACAGGAACCTATTTGTAGGGCAGGAATAGAGACACAGACATAGAGAACGGACTTGTGGACACAGAGGGGGAAGGAGAGGGCGGGATGAACTGAGAGAGTCCAATTGACATACAGACTAGCATGTGTGAAATAGACGGTTAGTGGGAAGCTGCGTATAGTACAGGGGATCTCTCTTTTATCCTTAGACTTACATAGTATCTAGGATGTAGTTTGCACCTGTGAAAGTGGACTGAACTGAATAGAGAGAAGGTCATTTGTTTGTGCATTAAAGAATGAGTGAAAGAGGAAAAAGGTTCATGAATAAAGGAAAATTTGCTCAACTCTATGATTCCAATAACATTCCCCCCTCCTCCACTTTTCGTTTTAGTTTGCAAGTGGAAAGGGCACATAATACATAGAACTATACCCCAAATCCCAATGGGTTATCCCACAAATAATTACTTTTCTTTTATATACAAACAAATGTGACAGTCTAGTTTCAATTATGCCTTCTTAGTGAGAAATGAAGAGAGCAGTGGCTACATACATAAAATTCTCAAGCCTACAAACTAAACTTCAAGCATGATGTATTTTTAAAAAATAATTTCCAGCAAATACAGCATAATGGAAAACTGTCCAAATTTCAAATAGCTGTCAAAATATCAAATAGCTAAGATATTTATTTGAAATTACTGCTGCCAGATAATCCCCAAAATGTGGTGGCAGAGAGGGGAGCTTGATTTCAATTTTGCACAAACAGTGCTTAATAATAAAAGTATTTAGGGACTTTTCTGGTGGTTCAGTGGTTAAGAATCCACCTTGCAATGCATGGGACACAGGTTCGATCCCTAGTCAGTGACCTAAGATCTCACATGTCACGGGGCAACCAAGCCCGCATGCCCCAACTAGAGAGTCCTCACACTGCAATGAAAGATCTCATGACCCGATGCAACAAATAACTAAATAAAAATATTTTTTAAAGTATTTAAAATATATACCACATTTAAGGAACATAACTTCCATCTGCAACACAGGAAACACAGATAACCATTTGAAAATTTTCATAGAAATCTAGCATCACATTAAAAGAGGAAAAGCTTTCCGCTATAAATAGCAACTGAGTCCTAAAACTTAGCAGAAGTGGCCACATTTTGGGGGACCCAGCAGAAAGCATCAGCTGGGAGATGATGGTTAAAACAAATGAAATGGTTTGTGAAAAATGAGTAATATCATAGTGAACATGGTGCACATGGCCCTCCTTTCTATAACCCTGGCAGAGTGCACATTTACCCAACTCTTCTGAAAAGCAGTTTAGCAATATGCTGCTACGGTTTTTAAATGTTACAGTGTTCCTGGCGATCTGTCTTCAGGAAATACTTAGATACCTGTAAAAAATATTTATGCCCAAAGGTTTCTTTATGGCATTATTTTAAAGAGTGGCCAAAATATCTAATAATATAGAAATGTTTCCCTATAATCTAGGAATATTTAGTGATAGAATAAAATGCTCTTTTAACATGTGAAAAAAATGCAAAACTGTAAATTTATGGCAAGTGTATACAGCCACATATATGTAGAGTTTAACTAGAAATACTAAAGTGTATTGTGTATCTTTGGGCTGTGGATAGTGAAGATAAATTTTTTCTTTGTTGAAATTTAATGTTTTTATCAAGCTATGAAAATAAAAAGTTTATCTGTTTTGTTAAGTTCATCTTCCCTTTTTTTTAGATTTCACATATAAGCAATATCATATAATATTTGTGTTTCTCCAACTTATTTCACTCAGTATGACATTCTCCAGGTCCATCCATGTCGCTGCAGATGGAAAACAGATTTGATCATGTTTCTTCCTCCTTTAAAAATCCCCTAAAAGTTTCCCACTGCCCTTAAGATAAAATCCAAAATACTTGGCATGATCTGTAAAACATGGTATGATCTAGTTCCTGTCGACTTCTCCAATCATTTCACTCTATTCCACCCATTCACTCTAACCATTCTCCCCCCTGGCCTTTCAGTTACTCAAAAAGGCCAAACTCTTCAACTCAAAATCTTCCTACAAACTCTAAAATTTGTGTAGTTTTCTCCCTCACTGATTTTGTGACATAATTCTCAACCCAGTGTAGTTTTCTTAGATGCCTTCTCTATTTTCAAGTTCGTGTGGTCCTGAGGGCACCTGAGAATTGGTCTGAAGTGTATTCTCCTCACCGCTTCCTTGCCACAGTGCACTTCAGGCACCTTCTCCTATCATCCACCTCTCTCCAGAAACCTCCACAAATTAACCCTTTCACACCCAGTTTCTCCATTCTTTAAAAAAAAAAAAAAAAAAAAAAAGCCGGTTATCAGATTCCATTAATATTTATTGTGTATCCTTGAAGTGCAAGACCTGGTGCTTGGCAGGTAGAGCCTATGAGAAATACTCAACATGCTTGCACCTATCTCAAAGTCTTTGATTGTGTGTCTGCCTGTTTTTTCCTGAGATAACAAACCTAGCCTACTCCCCCCACCCCCACTTCCTCAATCATTTTCCTCCCCTGACTAACTTGTACAAGGCCTTCAGGAGGCAGTTTTTGCATCATTTCTAACTGGAAGCTTTTCCTGATGTTCCTCCTTGTTGCTCAAGCAATCTGGGTAAGATGCCCACTTGAGGTACTCTCATGTCTGAGGTTACCCTTGAAACTCACTTCTTGTCTCAATGTCTCTCCATCAGACTTTGAGCTTCTTGAGGACACAGTCCATGTCTTATCTCTCAGTTCTCAGCCCCTGGCAGTGTCTGGAACATAGAGGTACTTAATTAATAACTATATGCTTGCTGGTTTTAATCCAGCCTTTTTCCATAAGGATTTGAGGTAACTTACACAAAAGACACATAAAGAAAACAAATATTAAAGCCAAAGCAAGGAAATAATAAGCAGAAGTAGAATTAGGACCAGAAGAGAACAACAGGTTTGTGGTTGTTAGAAAATGGCTAAAAATTTTCTCCCTAGAATATTTATAAATATATATGTGATATAGGTAATTCTGAGATCATAGCATGCCCCTTTTATGACATATCACATTATTTTCCTAAATTAAAACCACTGAAATTTATTTAAAAGCATAGGAAATGTTTTTCCCAAAGTTTGGGAGCTATGGATTTTGATGCCATGTTTGTTTTTCTAACTTTCCTATATCTTTGCCTTCCAAGTTCTCAGAACATAGCAAATATGCCATTGTAGCTTAATCCTTCTTCCTTCTGTACCCCATGCAATACTACATAGGAATGCATGTACTTAAAAGAAAAAAAAAAAACCTTTCCCTTATGAAATAAAAGCAAGACTCTTAAACATACAAGAAAAAAACCAAGTGGCTTTATCTTCAAGGATGCCCTGCCTGAATTAGTAGACACCAAATATAAGTCAGGCAACTAAAAATACTTAGTAAAATAGCTACGAGTGATTCATAGTAGTAACCACTCCTTTGTAAGGACTAAAACTGGATAACATCTCTTACAAATAATTTTTTTTTTTTTTAAAATACATAGGCTATCCACACTACTTTCTCTTTAGGACAGCTGAACTTCAAAATAATTTTCCTAGAATCCCAGAAAGTCTTTCTGTTGCACAAATACCTATCTATCTAAAAGGTATGGCCCACAAAATCATCTCAGGCCATGTATTTTGACCACCACACAGTAGACTGTCTTAGTTTCTATGTCTTAGACACAGAAGAGTCTTGAGTTTCACTATCCTGCTTAACTAGTTCAGACTTAAAGACTCAGTACCAGGTACGTGCTTTTAGATTGTCAGGCTTAGTCTGTTTGGTGTCAAAAAGTAGTCTTGCAGAAAAAGGTCAAGGAGAGCTAGAGGATTCTTCACCTGAATCTAGCCCTCCTTGGCTTATTCTAGAGACTTCCAAAACACGATTTGTGGTCTACCTGGATACCTGTATGAGACAGGCCACCCATGCTTGAGGAAGGGGTGCAGATGTGCTCAGTCATGGCTGCCTCTTTGCAACCCCATGGACTGTAGCCTGCCAGGTTCCTCTGTCCATGGAATTTTCCAGGCAAGAATAATGGAGTGTGTTGTACACATAACTACCTTGGCTTTGATAACCACTTTAATTCCATTCCCACAAACGGAGAAGTAGATACCACCTCTGAGCAGTATTAATTATAGGCAAGAAGCAGATGCCCAAAAAGTGTCTATACAGGGACTTCTCTGGCAGCCCAGTGGTTAGGAATCCATGTTTCCAATGCAGAGGGCATGGGTTTGATCCCTGATCAGGAAACTAAGATCCCATATGCCCCATAGTGTGGCCAAAATATTTTAAGTTTCTGTTCAACCAATGAACAGTTTGAGCTCTACCCACCCTTCAATTCCACACTGATGGACCATAATTTCAGCCAAAAACAATCTGATGCTCTCATCAGCACTGTGGCCTCTTTATCAGCTTGTGATCAGCTACTGTTATTTGTCTTGAAATAGTAAGAGAAGCAACTTTGATTTGTAGGTTTGAAGGGATAATTTGAGCCTTCAGTTCTCAGAGCATTGAAAGGTGGCATAAAAGAGCCTGCTTTCCAGACATCCACAAGTTTCACCTGTGTACACTTCAATTCAATGTCTGCTGAAGACGTTTGCTGAAGATCTACTGTGTCCAAAGGATGAGGATACTATGGCACGCAAAGATGAAAAAGGAACACTTGTGCCTTAGGAAGCTGAAGCATTCCAACGTAAGTGCGTGATACAGGGTGAGCTTCCAATGCAAGATTGCTATTTTCTGTTATTAGTGACACAGCAATGGTATAAAGCAGAGTGCAGTAAATGTTAGAAAAGAGGTATAGAGCAAGTGCCCTGGAGAGTACTGTCTGGACAATGTTCACCAGTTCTAGAGGGACTGGGAGGACTTCCTGGAGGAGGTGGCATTTAGGCAAGGCTGCAGAACATTAAGATTTTAGCAAAAAGGCATTCGGGTAGCATAAGCAATGAAAGGCATGTTTAGGGGTTTGTAAGCAATCTTTAGAGGCTCACACAAGGATTGAACAGCAGGTCTGTAGCAGAAAACACTACAGCATGGGCTAGCCACAGAGGATGAGACTTGTATTAGGATGGTAATTAAATGGGCAGTGCAAGTATAGGCTGAATGCTGGAGACTGAAGGCTAGGATGAGTTAGGAAACAAAAGTGAATTTTCATCCTTCCTCAGATACTTTAAGAGCAGGAGTACATTTCAGAGGAAAGGAATCCTGGATGCACATGGGCTTTTTTTCTCCTCTAACTTGCAAAAGTGTTAAAATGCTAGCTGTATAAAATACCTTTCCCAATCATAGTTTGAAAACACGATTGGAGATTTGAAAATACAATTGGAAGTCTTAAACCCTGACTGAATACAGCATGACTTGAATACTCACTGACCTCTCAAACTTATTGATGGGAAAAATGAAATCAAAATACTTCAAACAATTAGAACATTCCCAGTAACTGAGCTCTGAACTCTCAAACGATGATGACCACTATGAATACCACGTGGTATGAATGTGTTTCCTTAAAACTGTGACTGTTGTGCAGCCCCAACTTTCTATATTGCTGGTTTCATTACCTTGAAGAGATTATGAAATATCAAAAGTATGATCTACAATGATAACGTCATGCATTTCTCTGAAAAGCTCAGGGGTCTCTCTGCACTTTAATTAAATCTCCTAATGTCTCTGTGACATTCACAAGGGACGACCAGAAGGTGAGCCACCGAGAAGACAAGAAGACTGGACCACTGGACATACTTTTAGCTGAAATCCACTTTTATTGTTATTATTCCCATTTCACCAAGGAGGAAATGGGGTTTATTCAGATAAGAATGATGGGCTATCTTCCATTTTCACTGAAGGCAGAATGTACTGCTCTAGTCCCTGGAAGCACCCCCTAGGAGGCCTTTAAAAATAGTATAAGAGAAATCTCTCAGGTTTCTCCTTTGCGATTCAACTGGCACTTTTTTTTCTTTTTTACTTATCTATTTTTAAATTGTAGTATAGTTTATTTACAATGTTTGTGTTAGTTTCCGCTGTACAGTAGAGTCAGTTATCAATATACATATAGCTACTCTTAGATTCAATTCCCACATAGTCAACTGGCACTTATTAATGAACACTTAAAATGTGCACCAAAGAAAATAGACATCACCCTTTTCTTGCAAAAGAACACAGGACAAGAATCCAAATGTATCATGATATCCAATCTCTTAGCTTTGATTAACAGGCTTGGCTGCCTTCCCCATATACCCATCCTTCCCTTAGCAACACAGAGATTGGGTACCAGTCTTAGGGAGGTTGGTTATGTTAAAGACACTGTTAAAATGGCAAAAGCTAGGAAAAATGAAAAATCCTAAATGAAGAGTTAGGATAGCAGTATGGATTCTATAGTCAGACTCTAAAAAACAGACATGCAGTTATCATATATTATTTAGTTTATAAACTAAATCCACTTCTTATGAAGGAAATTAGAGGGCCAAAACCACTTCACCAGACTATGTCAACATTGTTTTTATCTTACCAACTCCTAGCATCCTAGAAACCATAGTCATGGCTCTCAAGGAAACAAAGACAGTTTGTGGGGGGAATCAGAAAAAAACATAGATGCTGCCTGTGGTTTTCGGTAATAATTTCTTATCATTGAAGTCTGGAAAACAAATGGAGATACAAATAATGAAATCTTATAGCAATGATCAGTTGTAAGATGCTATAATGATCCTGACTATGCTTACAGTTATTTAGATTGTCATAAAAATGGAAAGATGAAAATCAGAAATTTTGTTGAGAATCTATAGATCCTCAAGTTTGAGATAATCTTTACTGATGGATCTAGGAAAGAAGGCGGGATAACGAATTTTGCCTGGTCCTAAGAGAGGGTAGCATCTGACACAGAAACCTCTTTTGGGGAAAGACTGGTATTTGATGTACTAAAAATAAAGTAACACACAGCTTATTTCTACTCCTGAAAACTGATTTACTACAATGGGAGCCAGGGCAAGTCTGTAATAACTACGTGTGTCTTAGAGCAACAATCACTCTTTCTCAATCTTTGAGATGGCAGAAAAAGTGCTCTAATGGAATTCTAAATTCTCTAGATAATGTCTCACAAAATTAGAAAAGTTCCCTACAACCAACTAACAAACTTAACTGATCCCTAGTCATGTATATGCATTTAAATGTAAAAGAAATGTATTATTTATTTATTTTCCTCCTAAAAGTAAGATACCCTAAAAAATTTAGAAAGTTGGTCTAGTATTATAATTTAATTTGGTACCTCAAATCATTGCTGTTACTTGCTTTCTAAGAATTCACAGAAAATCATATATTTTAAGTATTATTCAACACACTATTTCCTTTCATCGAGTTCTAACTGTACTTTAACAAGTATGTGTATGCCAAAGCACTATAATTTTAATCTCTTCTTTGCATTAGATTTACATCTGCAACTTTAATCATTTCCTTCAATTTCCTAAATACAAAAGACTTTTGAACCAAAATTACAAGTCTGCTAAAACATGACAAATTATTAGCTGCATCTAAATAAGGTAGGGTTTTGCATTTAGATGAATGGCTTTGAAGCAGGTAAAATAAACATTAAGATTAAATGTTAAAATGCATAATATTTATAATTAAAATGTGAAAGCTTCAATTAATGTTACATACTATTTGATCTTGAAATTTTTGAGCTGGAAGGGACTACAGAGATTACTTAACTCAAAGACTTCATTTTTATTTTTATTGTATTTTACATATTTATTGATTTATTTGGCTGTGCTGAGCCTTAATTGTGGCATGCAAGATCTTTAGTTGTGATATGTAAACTTAGTTGAGGCATGTGGGATCTAGTTCCCTCACCAGGGATTGAACCCAGGCCCCTCCGCATTGGGAGAATTGAGTCTTAGCCCCTGGACCACCAGGGAAGTCCCAGCAAAGGCTTCATTTTCAGATGCAAAAACTGAATCTTTTTTTTTTTCCTGGTAACTTTGACCAGAACCCAGTCTCCCAACTCGTTAGTCCGGTGCTGCCTTTATTCAACCACGTAGATATTTACTGTAGACACCACATTAAGTTATCCTGGTGTCCATTAATGTGGAAATACCATTCAGAGGGAACATCACTCACTGGCCTCAGGATGAAGCTACAATTATCCAGGACCAGAAAATCTAATCCCAACTCAGCTGTGGCCTGGCTGGCACGAAGCAAGCCATTAAGTGCGAGTTATAAAAATAAGGACTAGAGTAATTTACAGGTATCTACCTAAATTGGTTGTTGCAAGTAGTGGTAATAAAAAATGACGATAAAGCATCCAGCATCTCTAAGTGCGAATGAAATACTTAATAACAAAAAACTCAACTATATTTAAACCAAGGAGTAATAACCTCTTTGAGTCATCACTAGGAGGGAGTATATATTAGCTGTTGCGTGTCCTTATGCCATCTGAACAAGCTAATGTGGGGGCTTATCTAACAAGTTCAGCACCTCCTGAATTTTCCTAGTTTTTCATAATCTGTCTTTATGTTGACCTAAGCCATATAGAAATTATCAATTAAGAACAAATTAGAACTCTGTGACTTATCAAATGTACTACTCATTACTAAACAGAGATAAATGTTAATGAAGCATTTGTAGTGTTGCAAAGAATCTGAAAATTTTACTACAGAACTATCCTGCAACTGATATATGCAGAGCATAAGCCCTGCCAAATACTATTCTCTAACAGCAAAATATAGTTTCCTGGGTGACATGTAAAATCGTCCAGTTTGAGCTGACCTTTAGAAAACAAAAACTTATCAACTAGATTCTCCTGGATAAGAAATAAATCTCACAACTTCAAGGGATGGGAAGAATGAATAAGTAGGTTTTTACAGTATTGTAAAAAAAAAAAAAAAATAGAAACATATTTTGAGGGACAAATTGCATATACTATGCATAGGAAATAGTCTGAAAGAAAGAAAATACCCAGAGGTGCTAATAGAGGTTATTTCTATGGGTAGAATTTTTTTAGTTAAATTTCTGTTGGAGTATAGTTGATTTACAATGTTGTATTCATTTCAGGTATACAGACAGGTGAGTCAGGTATACATATACATATATCCACTCTTTTTTAGACTCTGTCCCCATACAGGTCATTACAGAATATTGAGTAGAGGTCCCTGAGCTATACAGTAGTTTTTTTTTTTTTTTTTTAGTTTTTATTGGAGTATAGCTGCTATGCTTTCCCTGGTGGCTCAGAGGTTAAAGCGTCTGCCTGCAGTGCAGGAGACCTGGGTTCGATCCCTGAGTCGGGAAGATCCCCTGGAGAAGGAAATGGCAACCCACTCCAGTATCCTTGCCTGGAGAATCCCATGGTGGGAGGAGCCTGGTAGGCTACAGTCCATGGGGTCGCAAAGAGTCGGACACGACTGAGCAACTTCACTCACTCATAGCTGCTATAAGGGTAGAATTTTTTGTTGTTTTCTTTTTCTCCTTTGTGCTTATCTATTTTGTCAGATTTTGAATGTGGATTAATTGTACCATAGTTTTTAAAAGATTACTTTTAATGGCAAAAAAAAAAATTGCTTTAGTTTCTTGTGTTGAG
Organism: Dama dama; assembly: GCF_033118175.1. Lineage (NCBI taxonomy): Eukaryota > Metazoa > Chordata > Mammalia > Artiodactyla > Cervidae > Dama > Dama dama. Next base: position 31,714,090 of record NC_083703.1, on the reverse strand, counting down.
GGAGGTAAGGTACTCTCATGCCCACTTCAAAATAAAACCAGAAGGCTTCAAATGTTAATTGATGGCAATGATAGAAATGGGAGTTGCCTTCAGGGTTCTTGGGTCCTGATGTGGTTCTTCGTTACTTTAGGGGGCCAGCAGAGGGGGAGAAAATCTCGGGAGGCCACTTCAAGGTGAGCTTTCCCCCTGAGTAAGTACTAAAGGGCAGAACTGTAAATGGTTCTAACCATTCCTAAACCTCTACATGGCATGCATTCCTTCCCACCATTTTCATTTCTGGCTTGTATGTCTCCGTCTTAAATTTAAACAAGCATTGCTTTCAGTGTTTAATTACAACTTAATGGAAACACTACTTGCATTCAAATTAGCTTTTCGTTTTCACAACACAAATGTGCATCCAAGTTATTGTGTCATTATAATCTCATGTTATAATGGCTTCATAATGCAAGTCCCTGCAGAGTTGAATTACTAGTTTCCTATGGTAATCACCCATCACTAGAATATCATAATCACATAAGCACAGTCCCCACATGCTTCCACTGCAATCATTTTGACATTGTAAGAGCAGTTTAATAGTATTAGCATAGATTCTCCAGAGAAATCATCTCATTGTCACTACATTGCCATATAAGATTAATTGTGATGGAGCCCTGTCATTGTGATATGAAAGCTTAAAAAATATTTTTAAAAAAGTGACGCTTAGCAGTAAAGCATTTCACTTCTCAAAAGGTCAGTGCATTTTACAGGAAGGTTGGCCTTGAGACCTTTAATTGAAGAAATTTCCTTTCGCAGGAGGTGAGGCTTTAGTTTTCGTTGTTTCTTTGTGTTTGTTCAGGATTCACACAACAGTAAGAAAGGAGGTCAGTTCCCTCTCTGTGGTACAGAAAGGAAAAGCAGACGCTGTCCCTGTCTTTAAGGACTTTGTAATTTAGTCAGGTTTATGACCAATTACATGCAGCATTAATACTCTTATGCTAATTTTTAAAAGATTTTTTTTTTTTTAATGTGGCCCATTTTAACATCTTTATTGAATTTGTTACAGTGTTCTTTACCAGCTGAGCCACCAGGGAAACCCAATGTTACAATATTGCTTCTGTTTTATGTTTTGGGTTTTTTTTTGGCCATGAGGCAAGTCGGATCATAGCTCCCCAACCAGGGATCTAACACACACCCCCTACATTGGAAGGTGAAGTCTTAACTACTGGACTGTCAGGGAAGGCCCTGTATGCTAAATTTTGAAGTCACTGGTGTTACATACCTATGAGAACAACCACACAAGGTGCTCCTGAAAAGAAAAGGTTTGCCAGTTAATAAAGGGTCAGACAAAGACTGTACGGCAGGATTGGAGTCCAGGTTATCAGCCTTCCTCACAGTCCAGCTGGCATCTTTGAAGCCGTTAACCCCAGGAAGAAGGAAAGCCACCAGAGACACTAGTAGGTTTCACAGCGACAGCCCCACCCAAGGATGAAGCAAAAAGAGGTTGTGGGCATGAAACCGCTCCTCTGCTGGGATCTGAGGAGAGCATGGAAGCTGGACCTTGATCTTTCTCATTAACAGAGGGATGAGCAGAGATGGTCTCCCTAAGCACCACATCAAGGCTCAGAAAAGCACCTCCCAGGCCCTGACACTCTTTGGTTTGAAGCCACAGGGTAAACTGACTGTGTGTGTCAGTGACAAATGACATGTGATGCAGAGCCTGGCAGGGTACTGTGTTCACTGGAGGAGCCTCTGATCTTCTCTGGAGACACTAGGCGGGGCGGGGGTTGCGGATTGCAAACGGATTATCCTAACTCTCAAGGAATCCTCCTCTCTGCTCAATGTTCAGTGAGAGTCAGGTCACAGCCAGCATTGAGCACGGTGACAGGCCTGTGGCAGGCCTTCTAGAGATGCTGACGGATGGAGGAGTTCATTATCGTGGCTGGAGAGAATACGCAGGCTTCAGAGCTGCTGTGGGTCTGAAAACGCAGGGGGCAGATGTAGAATACGGACTCTGGTCGCATTAACGGCAGAGGAATTACCAACTGGCCACGTCTCTTACATTATTGAAGATTGCCCATTTTCTTAATGATAGCAAATATCAGCATTCAGAGGGCTCATGGTCACTAATTTTGCCTTTCTTGAGTTATATGTGCCTGGGAAATCTCAGAACTATGCCATGGCTCAGTTTCCCAAAAGAGCTAATGACACTTTTAAAATTGGAGCACAATGAGATACAGATGTGCTTTCTAGGTGCTCAAAGCTGCTTTTCCTGACAGGCTGTGGAGCAATATTGTTACATAAATGAAATTAGCTATCCTTCCTTTAGAAGTGATTTTTAATTTCATAGGTAAAGTCTATGGCCCTCGATACCCTAATGTTCCTTGAGTTCTTACATGGGCATCACATGACATTCAACTCTTTCTCAGGCTGTTCTTCAGATTAACTCTTGTCATATACTTTTCATTATGAATTCATATCAAAAATTACTCTGATTACCTTTGGTTATCAGTTTTCTATTATTTTATTATTAGACATACTGAGATTAAAAAATCAGGAACTCAGGGAGATTTGAATGCAAGAGCACTAACCATAAGAACAAAAATTTTATTTATCACAGGACATATACTGACATCTTGATGCTGCTTAAAAATACCAGTTTCCCTCTCTTGTTCAAATGTATTGAAGGCAACAGACATCATTCATGATAATATGCAATTGGTTAATCTTTTGATACAAACAAAAGTTAGAAGCTATATGATATCACTTATATGTGGAATCTAAAATATGAACATATCTGTGAAGCAAAACAGACTCACAGACACAGACACAGCCTTGTGGGAGCCAAGGGGGGGGGTGTAGCAGGTGGATGGACTAGGATTTTCGGATTAACAGATACAAACTATTACAATAGAATGGGTAGATAATAAGATCCTACTGTGCCAGGAGCCGTTATGGGGGGTCCCGCCCATGATGAGGTCATGAAGAAAATACCGGGCAGGCAAGGCCGTCCGGGACCCCATCCATGACGAGGTCACGAGGAAAAAACCTGACAGGCAAGGCCGTCTAGGATAAGGGACCCTCCAGGTTGGCCTCGGCCTCTACCCTACCCTATATCCTCCTTCCTTTCCTGCTGCTGTTCTTGTTTGCCCTGTTGCAGATTCTTGTGTTGCCTGCCGAGAGCTCTCCTGCTCCTCTTTCACTGAATGAGGACCAACTTAAAACCCTAATTAATAAATCTCCTGGACACTGGTACCCTATGAAGGGGCCAGGGATGAAGGAAATGCTTCAATTCAAACATTTTGCTGGCATTCTGGCTTGTTTGATAAATGTGTGATCTCATTGCACAAAATGCTCTTGATTGTTCTAAACATCCTAAGCACAGTACGCTAACAAAAACTATTAAGCACAGGCCCCTTCACAGGGTGAGAAAAGCTCCACAAATATGATAGCCACAAATGTGCTTAATAGAAAATACTTTAGATAGAGATTAGCTGGCGACTTCTTGCAGGTGGTTAACTTTTAGACTAAGAGCCTGTTTTGTGCCATATCTGCTGTTTTTGCAGTCCTTCGCATTTCTGTTCCGTAAAAATGTAATCCTATCTAGTTCCCATAGAGATGACACTTATTAGAAAGAAAATAGATTAATTATAAGAAAAACAGGGTCGACTACTGAAGTTGCTTAAGTCACACCAGGTGCAAGCCATAAACTGTTAGCAGGCCTGAAGGCCAAATGATAAGAAAGACTCTTGTGAACGAAGAAGTATGTGGGTGACATCCAGTTTCTGTTGAAGGTCAAGTTGCTGTAATGTTTTGAGATGACCTGTGTGTAAGCAATATGCACTTCCCCCACAGATGTTGTTAAGGGTATAAAGGGGCCCTGCAAAAATAAACTTCAGACTCAGCCCCGAGCTTTGTCTCACTCTCTCTCTCATTCGCCGACGCCGTTCATCCTGAGGGTTCCCCTGGATCCTGCTGGGGCTGGACCCCGGCACTACTGTATAGCACAGAAAACTATATTCAATGTCCTGGGATAAACCATAATAGGAGAGAATATGAGAAAGAATTTATATATATGTATGACTGATTCACTTGGCGGTACAGCAGAAAGTAACACAACATTGTAAATCAACTATACATTGATTTTTTAAAAAGCTAGAAGCTATATAATATCTTAAGTGCCATCATAAGTTAATGCTAACATGCTGTATTCCAAAAATGGAAGAATACACAGAGATGGGACAGCACACTACTTTATGAAAATATCACTATTTCCCAAAAAGAAAGAAAAGCTAGAAATTTACCAACTACATCCATATTACAAAAAAATGTTGACTTGCTCTGAGTGTGTCTTTGGGTAAATCACTTAGTCTGTGGTCCTGTTTTCTCATTAATAAGACAAAGGAACAAGCAAAGTGATTTCTAACATTCCTTTCGGATACAACTTCTATGATTCTATGTGAAGTAGCATTCAAAGAACTGTAAACTGGTTTTGTAGCCGCCCCTCTAAGAGTTCACTGTGTTTAGATGTTAAACAAATGGGGATATAAATGTAGTAGAAAATCAGGCAAAACATTGCTATGCAAGGAACATAAAAAATATTGATCTTTCTAGTTCTTTTTCTGATTTCCCACCAAGGTAAACCATCCTATAATAAACTATATTATAGTATTCACTGTTAACTTCAGATTATTACTAGCAAATGAAAGAAAAATATTTTGCTACCCAGATGATTACTTTTCTATGGTCACCCTTTATATTGCTTATGACTAAGAGTAAGATAGAGGCACTAGTATAAAATAATGGTGGTGATTAGCCCTCAGATAAATGACGCTGACTGTCTAAACTGGGATCCCCAGTTAAGAACTGGGCTGCACAGCAGGACGTGAGAGGCAGGTGAGCAAGCAAAGCTTCATCTGTATTTACAGCCATTTCCCATCACTCACATTACCTTCTGAGCTCTGCCTCCTGTTAGATCAGGGATAGCATTAGACTCACATAGGAGCATGAACACTACTCTATGTGAATCACACTGAAACCATCCCCCACCTCACCCCACCCCACCTCCACCCTGGGTCTATGGAAGAATTGTCTTCCATGAAACCAGTCCCTGGTGCCAAAAAGGTTGGGACTACTGGTCTAAGCAACTGAAAACTTTTGGCTCTTTCCCAAGTACCAGCTAAAATGATCCATTATCTAAGTATATGTGTACACTGATACACATGCATACATAGGTAATTACATTTTATATTGTTTTCAGAGTTTCTAATCATCACAGTACAGGTGCAGAAACTATTCTGAAAATGACTGTGTGCCAACTTTTCAACTAAGAATTATTTTACTTTTTAGTGGGCAAGTGAGATAAGTATAAAAAGTCAATTTACTTGTTTTTTGTCACTGTTTTCAGAAAGTGTGACGTGTAGTCACTCAGTCGTGTCCGACTCTTTGTGACCCCATGGACTGTAGCCTAGCAGGATCCTCAGTCCATGGGATCTTCCAGGCAAGAATACTGGAGTGGGTTGCCATTTCCTTCTCCAGATATATACTCCACTGGTGTTCAAATTGATTTTAGGTGATATATGGACATTTTAAAATGTTTAAAAAAAAAAACTATTTACTTATTTTAATGTATGTTAGGGGGAAAAGTAATAAACACTGCAAGCCTGTGATTTCAGACGTGTTTGCTTAGGATGAGGCCAAAGAAAAACAACGGGTTGGTTTAAAGAAAAATATTGTCATTAGTAGTGAAGGTAGTACATAGGCATAGCAAACACTCTTATTTTTTTAACTTTTTTTAATTAAACCTTTTATTTTATATTAGAGTATAGCCAATTAACAATGTTGTGATATTTTCAGGTGGACAGTGAAGGGATTCAGCCATACAGATACATGGATCCACCTCCCCCAAACCCCCTCCCATCCAGGCTGCCACATAGCATTAAGCCGAGTTCCCTGTGTTGTACTTTAGGTCCGTGTTGGGCAAACACTTTTAAAGATGATATGAAAGTGAATCAAATTTGATGAATACCAATGAATGATGAATTCACTTATTTACTCTGATGAACATGATACACAGAGAGTTCAAATCAGGTACTTTGTGATAACCTAGATGTGTGGGATGGGGTGGAAGGGAGGCTCTAGAGGGAGGGGACATATGTATACCTATGGCTGATTCCTGTTGAGGTATGGTAGAGACCAGAACAACACTGTAAAGCAATTATCCTCCAATTGAAAATGAATGAATTTTTAAAATGACATTTAACATCTCTGCAATGTCTTGTAACACATTTAATTTTTCTGGCCTATTAAGGAACTAACTCCTGTTCTGGAGGTAACATCCCCACAACACATCAGAAATATAATCTTGACTTCTAATTAGTCAGAGAAAGTTATTATCCAGTTTTAATTCTCAGACCTTTTCATTGATCCTGTAATTGACATTATTTTAAATGATGTGGATATAAAAATATAAATGTGATATTATATGGTGTAGAAAAATATAGATCGAGACATTGTGGTCAGACATAGTACAACTACTTAGTAAGCTTTCCAATTTTTATAGAATAAAACTCTAAAGTTTTAGTGCATCACTCTTTTTAGAGAAACAAGATATAAATAAACTCTCCTTTAGTGACAGTGTTGTAAAATCATCACATTATATAGGAATAATTCATGAAAACTTGGGCTTCCCCAGTGGCTCAGACAGTAAAGTATCTGCCTGCAATGCGGGAGACATGGGTTCGATCCCTGGGTTGGGAATATCCTTTGGAGAAGGGAATAGATATCCACTCCAGTGTTCTTGCCTGGAGAATCCCATGAACAGAGGAGCCTGGCAAGCTACAGTGCCAGGGGTAGGGAAGAGTCAGACATGACTGAGCAACTAACACTTTCACTTTTCTTAACGAAAACTTATTTTAGCCAAAGTATTACTAAAAACAAAAATAAAAATAAGTGGAAACAGCTTCATCAGATAACACAGTATCCTTACATAATGCCTTATGAAAAGTCCACATTAAAAAAAAATGCAATTCTGATTTTTAAAAGCAAAATAATTTAGAAACTAATCATTTTGACCTCACTGTGGCAAGAATACATAACAGCAAAGGCCCATGAAATATCCCTAATGCTAGAAACTGTATATGTTCTTGTATATATTTTAAACCTAACAATTAAATGACATTCAGTAGGCAAGAATATATAGAACTATGTAGATCTGCACAGAGACTGTTTAAACTTGAATCTCTTAGCTTGACATATTTTAATTTTTCCACTGAAATACTCTGATAGACAAAAAGTTAAAAAGGCAATACCTGGGAGGAATGAAGAAGGTCAGAAAGGAACATCGCAACTGGATCTGCTGAAATCCTCTATTTCCCTGGACACATAGAAGGGCAGATACGGCTGTAAGGTCAAAGCCTCCATCATGTCTGTACTTAAAACAGCAGAATCTTCACTACTTATGCACTCGGCTGCTCCCAGATATTTAGTTCCATAGGAAAAAGAATACTTGCAAACTATTCTTTGCTGGTTGATACTGGGGCAAGTTCAAAAGAACACGGAAGCCAAAGGGAATCAGTGTTAGGCCTTAGATCTGCACTGGAGGCCAGTGGCCCCTTCTGAAATTCCTGTGTTGTGTGAATTTGTGCAGTGGCAAATGGAGGCTCTGAGGTTAAAAACTGAACTTGGAGAAACTGCAGCCTGGGAAACTATAACTCGTAGAAAAGCACTGACTCATGAAACGATAGACGTGCCATAGACCAGGGAGTGATAAATAAGAACATGTGTCAAATAATCTAGGCAAAAACTAGCAAAGACATCCTTGTAGCCTTTCCTGGGTAAAGGTTTCAACAATACTTTTCTATGGAATGACTGGTAATGAAAACCACAGTCTACCTATGTATGTATTCTCTTACGTAAACATGCATACCTTACTGTTCAAATTTAATCTGTCCCTCTAAATGTGATGGTAGCAAATTTTGCATTACAGGAGAGAGATATATATATCTATGTATATATAATTATATATAAAGAAGAAATGAATTATATATTCATATGATTATATAATTATATACATAATTCATTTCATCTTTGAAGAAATAATTCTCTTATTTGAACTTATTAATATGGACATTTTAAAAGTTTACAGATGTAGAAAGTGCAGTGTAATGAACCCCTATGTATCATCACGCAGCTTCAGCAGTAATTCCAACTACAAACAATTTTTGAAGGGAAAAATAATGTTTCACAGCTCATACAAAACCATTCAACCAACTATCCCAAATATTACTAACATACTTTTATAAACCCACATGACAATCCTCTAAGGATTTCTGGCTATCCGTTTACTGCAAAAGACATTTTTAAAAAGAGCTGTTTTAAAAAACAACAAAAACTACAATTCTGTTCTGAAGCTGAACATGGTGGTTTTCCAGTATCAACTCTAGTATGCATGGTTGATGCAGACAGGGCACATCAACATCTTTGAGCTTTTCATGTTCCCAATGTTTCTTCAAATATAAGAGGTTATCTAACTTCCTCTTGGTTCATCCTCTTTCTTCAGAGACTCTTCTGCTTTCATGGACATTTTCAGCTGATAATAAGGAGGCAGAGATTCAGAACACATCTTACAGCGGAAGCACAAGATGTCACCCTCTAGGGAAAAGATGTGTGATAGGACCAAAGTGTATTTTATATCCTGTTACCCTTTTTGATGGCATAAGTATGCAGACTAGTCAAGGCATGTTTTTGATTCAGAGAGGATATTTTAGGTTAAAAATATGTGCTAGTTGTCATCACAAATATCTGGATGGTGATAGTTCAGATGGCAAGATATACTTGCTTACATGCATTTTATGGTTAACAGCTTAATACACTATGTAGAATTCATCGAATCATGTTGCTTTGATTTTCATCAGTTCAATCTTTTAAGTCACAAACATAAAGCTCTCCTCCAAGTAATGTTAAGAGGTTCCTGAACTGAGTAGACTCTCCAAAAATTTGTAGTTATCACTTGATTGCTCAAATTTGATAATTTTTTTTAAACCCTCCAAGAATGGTAGTTTCTAGAGACCATTGAGTTTCCCTGGAGACTCAAACAGTAAAGAATCCACCTGCAATGCAAGAGACCCAAGTTTGATCCCTGGGTCAAGAAGACCCCCTGGAGAAGGGAATGGCTACCCACTCCAGTATTCTTGCCTAGAAAATCCATGGACAGAGGAGCCTTGCAGGCTATACAGTCCTTGGGGTCACAAAGAGTTGGACACAACTGAGTGACTAAGCACACACACATACAGAGACCATTATTACTGTAGCCTAGCCTGATGGGCTGAATTGTACCCCCTCTAAACATTCTTAGGTTCAAGTCCTAACCCCCACTGTCTTAGGATGGGACAGTATTTAGACATAGGGTCTTTAAAAAAGGTAACTATGTCAAAAATAGTTTGTTATGGTAGGTCCTACTCTAACAGACTATTTCATGTAGTTGGAAGAAAAGATTAGGACACAGAGAGAAGACCATGTGACGACACAGGGAGGAGGGGGTAATGAACAAGCCGAAAAGAGAAACTTCAAAAGAAACCAAATCTACCTACAACCGTGATCTCGGACTTCTATCCTCCAGAAAAATGAAAAAATCAATTTCTTTTGTTTAAGTCACCCTGTGATATTTTGTTATGCAGCCCTAACAAACCAATACAGTCAGTAATAGAGGTCATGTAGTCCAAGCCATGGAAGTGGCCTTTAATTACACCAGGGGGCTCTGGGTCTATCAAGTGAGTAGAAAATTTGTCAAGAGTCTGGCCAGGCATATGCAATATAATCTAATCCTTTTTGACAAATGTTGATGCCAATGAGGTGACAGCTCAGTGTATAGACTGAGAGTAAATAAATCATTATTGCAGTTATTTGTCAGGGCTTAATAGAAAAGCTTGCTGAAAAGTTAAGCAGATACCACACACAACAGATGTGGCAGCTGTATAATTTGAAATACCCCTGAACCAGGGGATCCACTTCATATTTCCTATAAACTTTCACAGACCAAGAATATGACGTCTAACTTTTCAGGGACATAAGGAATGTAGTAGATGAGACCTAGAAAGGTGACAGAATAAATATGATAACTTTGAGATTGTAGGAAAGAAAATATTTTAAATATTCCAAAAATCAATAATATACAAGTTTGAAAATAGTAAGTAAGATTAAGAAAGACATTTTTTTTGGTACACAAAAATACTAAGGATTTTGTGGTTTCAGTGGACTTTCAATTGCACACGGAGCATTAAATTCATAATAATATTTACCAATAGAGTCTTCAAAGTGTTTTTAAAACACTAAATAATTACCCAATTAAGCCATTGCAAGATAAGCTGTCATTACTCTAGATTTAGTGGAAAGGACTAATAATTATTATTTTAACAGTTTCTGTGAAGAAAGACTCAATGTTTACTGAACACAACTGTGAGACACAGATCAGCCTTTTAGTGAATAGGGAACAGAGAAAGCAAAAGGTTGATTAGATAAGTGAATTCAGAGGAAGACAGAGACGATTAAGAACTAAAAACCATGACCAGTGAGAACAGAGAATTTAATATGCAAAACAGAGACCAAAATTGGCAGAAAGCTACTTATGAAAACTGCCAATATTCAGTGTGGCCGACTGACAGTGGGGGATCTTTGGTCATGCCCTGAACAACATAATTCATCACACCAGCGCTCAGGGCAGTCATGTCCAAGCAATTTATCATCATCATATCATTCGTCGGAGTAAGAGAGGGGGAGAACTTTGATTGTTAACCTCTAGGGAGACTGGATTTATAGCCAACATCCCTAAGAAGGCAGCATGGCTCTGCCCTAAGCAAAATGCTCCCTGCTTTACTTCTGTTTAAGTCAGAGGAAAAGAGGGAACACGTTGCTTCCTGCATGGGGAGAGCAAAATCTAGGTCTGATCCTGTTAGATCCGAAATAAGGAAGCAAGGAAATGATATTTAAAGTATTGTCTGAGGCTGCTTTAAAAAAAATTAGAAAGTAGTTAATGGTAAGTTTAGATGATTCATTTCAAGTGTCCCTTGGTGACAAAATAATTTCTGCACTGCATCCATTGATATAACTATATTTGGAAAGAACTATCCCTTAACAATGAATATGTGAACCTTCCTCTATATTGTAAAACTTGGGAAGAATGCTGAAATTTTAATAATGTATTTATATAGAAAAATACATTTATATTTTATAAATATATAAAATATATTTATATATTGTAAATATACATTTTATATTATATATATTTTAAGTATATAAAATATACTTATATTTTATATATTTATAAATATATCTGTATCTAGATATAAATATATATAAACTGCATTTTTCAAAATGAAAATGACAACCTTAATTGCTATCCCTTATGGACATTGAACCTTTATGTACTTTACACTTTGACACCTGCTGCCCTTAGAGAATGTGATTAAACATCTAAATGCTGTCTTCATCACCTTTGATTAAAATCACAAAGTTGACTTGAGTGTTATGGAAACAAGTCTACCTGCTGTCTCATGTGATAGTTAAAGGAACACTGGTCACAATAGCAGGTTCTTACAGAACCTTCCCTCTTTTAGGCTCCCAAGATATCTGATAAGCTGGAAACCAGTAATCCCTGGAGGCATGTGGCTTAGCCCTTACCTGAGTGTATTAGTCAGAATAGGCTAGGTTATGTGATTTAACAAACAAATCCCCAAACCCTGGGGCCTAAACCCAACAGAAGCTGATTTCTGGCTCACACTGTGTCTAACACAGTGTTGGGGACTCGGCCGGTTGTCTTCATTCTATGTTCCAGGCTGACAGAACAGCCACTGTCTAGAAAACCAGTGGTCACTCTGGCAGAGGGAAAGAGAGCGGGGTATGCCTCTCATTGGCTTTTAAAGCTTCCACCTGAGAGTGACACAGGTCACTCCACTTCTATTTAATTAACCAAAGCAACTCCATGGCCATGCCTCATTGGAAGGGGACAGAGAAGTAGACAACAGTTAGGACTCCCATGCTGAGCAGGCAGAGACAGTTGTAATCAGAGAGATAATGGTTTCATGAAACAGGTCGTCAGAACCACAGAGCCAGTTTATGCCAGATGACTAAGTGGGAGCAGATATTTTATTTTTTGTCTTCCTTTTTTTTTTTAAGTGAGGGAGGAATGTCTATGAATGAGAAGGCTTTTTTTAAATGAAACATTTTTAGAAAAACAGGAACCATTGAGAAACAGAACGATGCCGTGTTCAGTATATGAAAAACATATTCAACAACCATCTCAGGTTTTCCTATTAACAGTGATGTTCATGGGCAGTACACAGCTTAAGGACTTCTCAGCAGGGTTACTGTTTGGTTCACTGGGGTATTTAAGACATGTAGAAGAAAGATTCCTTATATGGTAACACTTTAAAATAACAAGAATGGATATTTCCCAAGATCAGAAGCTTCTCCCATTCTCTGTAGTTCATTATTTTGTCTTCAGGCTTAATTCTGAGAGCAACTTCTACAAGCCTTACATAGGGGTCCACTGCCTACTACAATACCAGGCATCTTAGGGCCAAGCGCAAGACTAAGAAGGCATTAAATACATAGGGATAGACTTTTCAAGACTGTAAATGATCTGCTGTTCTTTGCTCCGATCTGGGTCAAACTTTAACTGTGCGCACTGCAAAGTGTATAAGGAGATCAACCAGTCAATCCTAAAGGAAATCAACCCTGAATATTCATTGGAAGGACTGATGCTGAAGCAGACACTCTGGTACTTTGGCCATCTGAGGCAAAGAGCCAACTCACTGGAAAAGACCCTGATGTTCGGAAAGACTGAAGGCCAAAGAAGAGGGTAGCAGATGATGAGATGGTTGGATAGCATCACCAGCTCAATGGACATGAATCTGAGCAAACTCCAGGAGATAATGGAGGACAGGGAAGCCTGGCATGCTGCAATCCATGGGGTCACAGAGTTGGACGCGACTTAGCGACTGAACAACAACAGAATATTTGTTTTAAAAAAATCTACACTACATATAGTTTAGTCACTTTTATAACAATAAAGCAGCATCTAGCCTCCACAAATAAACACAGCATTTCATAAAGTAGAACTCTTATCCTTTTTAAAATTAAGTTGCTATCTTGCTATCAACAGTCAGTCAGCTGTCTGATTTCTTTTTCTTTGCCTCTTGCACTGAGATTTCTTTTTGAAGGGGCTTGGTTATTTCTGGAATTACATCAGGCCTTCAGGATAAGAGCTGTACACCCCTCCTGCCAATGTAAAATAAAATGTAACTGGCCAAGGAGGAGTTCTATTTCTTAGGGGTTTTTTCTTACTGATATTCATTCTATATGACAGTGAACGTGACAGATCCTTTAGGATAGGAGTCAGTGCTTGTCAGTTTCCTCCACTGGAGAAGTGATTTAAGGACGAATAGACTCCTGTGTCTACATATGAGGAAGTTCTCTAAAAGTCCCCCCACCCCAGGTGTCACTGCACCTGAGGAGTCTTCAAAATATCACATCGCGGCTGTAAATACATGATCATATCCGCACTTGAGTATCTGGAGTATCTTTACGATGGAAAGACCATGACAGTAAAATAAAGCGGCAAGCTGAGGCAGGCCCAAGGCTTAGAGGTATGATTTCAAAGCTTATAAAGGAGAACAAGCGTGGAATAGATGACCCTGATGCCAGCACAGCTGCCCAACTACGACCCCAGAGCACTTCTGCCCACCAACCCTGAGCTGGAGCCACGAGGCGCCCTCGGCCTCGCTCTGCGTGGGACTCTGCATCTCGGGTTTCAAGCTCGACTTTGCATGACTTTAAACTTCGGGACTGAAGAAGGAAATGGAAAATCCAGTATTCTTGCCTGGAGAGTCCGAAGAACAGAGAAGCCTGGCAGGCTACATACAGTCCCTGGGATCCAAAGAGTCGGACACAACTTAGCGACTAAACCACCACCACCAGACTTCGGGGCAACAAGCCACCGGCAAGCCTCGACCAGCCTCCCAGGCCTCCCGCAGCCTCAAGATTCCCCGACTTTGCAGCTTCCCCGAGAGCGCTAGGAGAAAGGCAGCAAGAAGCCAAAGCCGTAGGGACTCCTGCCCCAGGCGGGACCTCCGCCGCGGTCCCTGCAGGAGTTCACGCGCCCAGCTCTTCAGCGACCGCACCCTTCCTACCGGGCCCACAGCTCCCGCGCCCGCTCCGGTTCCCGGGCGCCTTCCCTCCACTCGCTGCGCGCTGCCTTCTCCCTGGGGACCCTCAGCAGGGCCAACTTCCCGGGTCTTTGACTTGTCCCCAATCCCCGCCCACTTCACCCTCCGGTCTAGTCTTCTCCCAGCCCTACGGCCCTGACCGCGCCCACCTGCCCTCGGCCACGCCCACTAGGCGCCCGTAGGCCCCGCCCCCGACTTAGACTACTCGCAATGGGCTCCTGTTGGGCCACGCTCCAGACTCGGCCACGCCCAGCAGGTTGCTGCCAGGCCCCGCCTTAGGCCCCGCCCCCGCCCCTTCCGCCTCCAGGCTATTTGAGCTCAAGTTCGGAACGCTGGGCCTTCCCCTGAGCAGTCAGAAGACTTACAGTCTGAGAATCCGCTCAGCTGCTGAGCTGAGAACCCACTTCCTCTGCACAAGTCTGTTGTATCCGCCAGATATTCTGGGAGGAGAGGGTTCTCTCTCTAGTTCGGCTGAGTCTGAAGGATTAGGAACTAGAGCCCCCAGGGAGAAAGGAAGCAGTTGCATTTACCCCAGATCCCAGTTCTCCGTGTCAAAGTCTGGAACGGGAGGCCCTAGAAGCTATTTTGAGTTTCCTGCAAGGACAGCAAACCAGCGGGAGTGCACTGGCAGTTTGATGGCAAGAACAGAATTTGGATCAGCATCCTGAATACGGACAACGTTGAGTTTCTTTTTTTCTTTTTCCCTCCCAAATGATTTTTTAAATTGTGGTAAAATATACATAACATTTACTACTTTAAAGCATACAATTAGGTGGCATTTAGTAAATTCACGATGTTTGACATCAGTTTATTCCTTCATTGTTTCATGTTCATGGGCCTGAGGCATCTCTTCTTTAAAATGAGAGTGATACTGTGAGCACTGGCCCAGGCACTTGATGTGACCAGATAGGCTTCCCTCGTGGCTCAGATGGGAAAGAATCTTCCCAAAGTGCAGGAGACCAGGGTTCGATCCCTGGGTGGGGAAGATTCCCTAGAAAAGGAAATGAGAACCCACTCCAGTATTCTTGCCTGGAGAACAGTATTCTTGCCTGGCAGGCTACTGTCCATGGAGTGGCAAAGAGCCGGACACAACTGAACGACTCACATGAGCTCTGGCCAGGCACTTGATATGACAAACAGGCTTTGTGAATACTTGTGAGTCAGTCTAGGAAACAGTGCGGAGAGCAGCTACCACTGGATAGAGTTTAAGTAATACTATTACTCTGTGCTCTTTGCACTGCTTTAACTTTATCCTGAATTCTGAGGGGGGAAAAAAAAAGGATGAGTACTCAGATAGGAAGAACCTCCAGGTGTCATTTGAAATGAAGGCAAACATTAATAATGATAATAATATTAATAGTAATAGATGTTTCCTGAGGCCACTTCTGCTACTCTAAGGACTGTCTATTATCTTAACTTTTAGAACAGTCTGCATGGTAGGATCAGTTTCTCCTCTGATTACAGATAAGAAAGCAGACAGAAAAGTGCCTTGTGCAAGGTCAGGGCTAGAACCCAGTTTGGTGATGTCTTAGCACCTGCCCTCTTAGTAGAGGACTGAGAACTTCTATATAATGCTAGGAAATACATTAATATATTTAAGTGAGAAAGGACTTCTCTGGTGGTCCAGTGGCTAAGACTCTATGCTCCCAATGCAGGGGGCCCAAGTTCAATCCCTGGTCAGGGAACTGCATCTGACACATGCTGCCTGCATGATTAATGAAGATCCCGCCTTCTTCAACTATGACCTGGTGCATCCTAAATAAATAACCAAAAATTTTTGGGAAAATATATATAATGAAAAAAAGAGGAGGAAAAAAATAAGGGTTTTGGCAAGGGGTGTTTTTGTTTTATCAAGTGGGTAAAAGTATAAGAAGTTGGTTGGTGAGGGACAGGCAGAGAGAAAATACTGGGAAAGCAGTGGTCTTTAAAGATGGGGGCTTCTTGCATCCTAGGAACCAAGAAGGGGGTAAAAATAGCACCCAGGGGTGGCAGAAGAAAGAATAAATGTTGAGGTTAAGAACTCCAGGGGTGTGAGTCTTGGAGAGGTGACTATTGCCAGGAATGACTGGGGCTCATATGAAGATTATATGATGAATAGATGGATCAGCGGAAGCTTCTGGAGTTATTTCAGTGCTGCCGGCCACTCTGATTGTACCATAGCCATGAAGCCCTATACGTGTGTACCTGACTGTGGTTGTTAAGGAGAGGCCTAAAAGTCCATTATTTATAATGTTATGTATTTCACTAGTCCACGCTGCCAGACGTGAAATTATACACAAGATTCATGTTTAAAAAAATGACTCCAGTTTTCCTTTATGGAAGTTACTAAATTCTCCACTGCCCACATTACACCCATGGTAGAAGATTTGTGATGGATTTCACATGCAGGCTCTTCCTTCTAGGACTTTACGCCTTAAAAAGATAGTGTTAAAGAGAAACTGCTCTAGATTTTATTTCTCTTTGTTTTGAAAGAAGCAGCTTCAAAGAAAGTTCAGATTAATAGGTAATTTCAGGAAATTTCTTCAGGAAATTTCTCAAACTATTGTGAACACATGTGTTTGAACACGGGGAGCGAAATCATGCAAATTCAGTGTACAGCAGTGAAAAACCTTGACAGCGTTTAGCATTTGAGTTTATAGACTCTAATTCCATTTCATGTCACATGTGATGTAAGCACTATTGTTAGTGAAACACCAAGTGTGGTCCTATTTAACAATCATGAAAATAAACGTGCTCCAGAACTGGACCCCAGATCTACTAGCCCTGATGACTGGTAGGCAAGAATGGATGAAAGAGGTCTTTTATGACGTCCTGCCATGACAAATCGTAATCTGCCATCAAGCCTTGTACCCAGTGTCATTTGTTCCAGCCTTTCTTCCTGGAAAAGCTTAATTTGGAGATATTTTCTGAAACCTAGAATATCATTGTACTATCATCTCTCTGTGATGAAATAGTTGAGTTAAAAATCATATTATTAAGGAACCAAAGCTTCCCAAATCAATCTCTCTGTTAAGGGTTTAGTTCAAATACACTTTCATTTCCACAGTACCTGCTTTTTATTTTTGTAGTATCTTTGAATTTTGACAGTACCTATACTCAGAAACACTAAATTGGCAAAGAGAATAAAATCCAACCCAAACATCCAGTACCCCTTGCTGTTTAGATTCAACTTCCAGAAGACACTCAGGTTTCCATCACCCTCGTTAACTGTATTAAATATTTATGCAGAAGTAGACTATAGGAAAAAAGTCTGGAGAAGACAAAATATAAAGTAATCCAGATAATTATCATATGAGTGGCAGGGAAAAAGCACAGTTAATGATATCAATTCTTGAAGAGTGTTGCTGTCAGGTTTTAATTGGTAATTAGAAGTTAGAACTTACATTACTCCAGAAATTTTTCTCAGTTTAATTTTTGGTCATGGTGTGATAAGCTAGTCCCATCATTTCTAGGAAATCTGTTAGATGCCAGTGTCACAAGAGAGATAGGACAGAGCTTTCCACACAATTTTTCTATCAAACTCCTATTCTTTTTACTTCCCAGAGAATACAACTAACTATTCAATGTATTTTATTATTTACAGGCAAAGAAAAAGTGAAATTAGAGCTATTCTAGTTCCTAAAGAACTAGAGTAACATAAACCCACCCTCACCCCAGTCCAGGAAATTATTTTTACATTTTTTAAAATAATCTTTTCCATCATGGTTTACCACAGGATATTGAATATAGTTCCCTGTGCTATATAGTAGGACCTTGAGTCTATCCATCCTATATATGAACTTTATATCTGCTAATCCCAAAGGCCTAGTCCTTCCCTCTCACTTGGCAACCATGAGTCTGTTCTCTACGTCTGTGAGTCTGTTTCTGTTTTGTAGTTAGGCTCATTTGTGCCATATTTTAGATTACACATAGAAGTGGAACTGTATGGTATTTGTCTTTCTCTTTCTGACTTCACGTAGTATGATAATCTCTATTTGAATCCATGTTGCTGCAAATGACATTGTTTTGTTCTTTTTATGGCTGAGTAGTATTCCACTGTATATACGTACCACATCTTCTTTATCCATTCATCTATGGATGGACATTTGGGTGTTTCCGTGTCTTGGCTATTGTGAATATTGCTGCTGTGAACATGGGGGTACATGTATCTATTTGAATCTAGTATTATCTCAGTGGGGCTTCCCAGGTGGTGCTAGTGGTAAAGAACCCACCTGCCAATGCAGGAGACCTAAGAGATGCAGGTTTGATCCCTGGGTCAGGAAGACCCCCTAGAAAGAAAATGAAAACCCACTCCAGTATTCTTGCCTGAAGAATCCCTTGGACAGAGGATCCCGGTGTGCTACAGTCCACGGGGGTCACACAGAGTCAAACACAACTAAAGCGACTTAGCATGGTGTGACATTATCTCAGTATATGCCCAAGAGTGGTAATGGGATTGCTGGATCATATGGTAATTCTATTTTTAGTTTTCTGAGGAAATTCCACACTGTTTTCCATAGGGGCTACACCAACTTACATCAGAAAACTTTTTGATAGGGACTATACTTTTACAAAGGAGTCATTACAACCATTTGTAGAAGCCAGTCACAAATTTGTCTTCAAAAACTATTGTGATTTTCAACTACTTTGGAAAAGTAGAGCATTTCCTCAAAAACTAGTGTTAACAAATGATCCAGCAACTCCACTACTGGGTATAGATCCAAGAAGTGAAAGCAAAGAACCAAACAGATATTTGTATGACTGTGTTGATAGCAGTGCTATTCACAATAGCCAAAAGGTGGAAACAACCCACGTGTTCATTGAGAGATGGATGGATTAACAAAATATAGGCTGCATATACAATGGAATATTATTTAGCATTAAAAAGGAATGAAATTCTGATAATGCTACAGCTTGGTTGAACCTTGAAGACATTATGCTAAGTGAAATAAGCCAGACATACAAAATGACAAATATTGTATGATTTCACTTACATGAGGTGCCTGGGAATAGTCTAATTCATAAAGACAGGAAGTAGAATAGAGGCTGGGGGTAGGAGGATGGGGAGTTAGTATTTAATGAGTGCTGGGTTTCAACTTGGAGAAGATGAAAAAATTGTGAAGATGGATAGTGAGCATACTTGATGCCACTGAACTAAACACTTAAAAATAGTTAAAACGGTAAATTGTATGTTCTGAATATTTTAACACAATAAAAAATATTTGACTTTAGGTAACTGTTTGTAAATTCAAGTTGACTTGAATTTCGAATACCTATTACTCAGACTAGATTTGCTAGTATACGTAAAAGGTCATAATTTTTAATTAGTTAAGTCACTCAGTCGTGTCCAACTCTTCTTTGCAACCCCGTGGACCACCAGGCTCCTCTGTCCATGGGATTCTCCAGGCCAGAATACTGGAGTGGGTTGCCATTTCCTTCTCCAGGGGATCTTCCTGACCCAGGTATGGAACCCAGGTCTCCCGCATTGCAGGCAGACACTTATAACCCCGGAGCCACCAGGGAAGCTTATATCATCATTAACTTGAATTTAAAGTGAATTGTCTGGGTTTTTTTGTTTGATTGGTTGGATTTTGTTTGTTTATTTTTGTTTTTTTCCTGGCCTAGCAATTTCTTTTGGTATTTGCAAGAGAGACTCAATGGTATTTGTGGTTTGTTGTTGCTTTTATTTAATTGCATGATTCCATGGACTGTAGCCTGCCAGGCTCCTCTGCCCATGGACTTCCCAGGCAAGAATACTGGAGTGAGTTTGCCACTTCCTTCTCCATGTAATCTTACCTAAGTATCAAACCTGTGTCTCTTGTCTCGGCAAGTGAATTTTTTACCACTTAGCCACAGCGACCCCGTGGACTGTAGCCTACCAGGCTCCTCCGTCCATAGGATTCCCCAGGCCAGAATACTGGAGTGGGTTGCCATTTCCTTCTCCAGGGGATCTTTCCAACTCAGGGATCGAACCCGGGTCTCCCTCATTGCGGGCAGACGCTTTAACCTCTGAGCCACCACGGAAGCCCTACATGAGAAGCCTAGGTGCTCACTAAACCTATTTTCTTCTCTGCCTCCTCCTGGGCACATAAAGACACTACATTTCCCAAGCTCCTTTGCAGTTAGATATGGTCCTGCCCCTGAGTGCCAGCCAATAGGATGTGGAAGAAGTGCCTTTGTGAACTGACCTATCAAAAAGCCTCCCCACGGGCCCAAACATCCTCCACTTCTTCTTCACTCTTTGACAGGAGGGAGACAATTCCTCGAACGTGGGTCATGGAGCCACAGGAGAGAAGTAGGCTGTATCTGAATGGCCATGTAAAGGAAAGCCCTCCTACCAACCTTAACTACCAGAAAATATGAGTGGAAAATGTACTGTTAATGTCTTAAACCACTGAGATGGGATTATATGTTACGACAGAGAGCCTACCCTGATTAATACAGTATTTGTCCAGGTAGAAGAATGAGGTGGTTCCATATGCAAAAAAGATGACCCTCTTTAGCCAGTTCTTAATAACTAATACAAAATGCCTTTTGTGATGGCTTCCGAATTCTTGAGAGAATTACTTAAGTGTTAGAGGCATCTGTTAGCATATGATAACATAATTATTGGTCTCTAATATTAAATACAATGTTGAAAGATACAGAATGAGAAACAGAATGATGTAAAACAACCCCCCCCCCAAAAAAAAAAAAAAAAAAACCTCTGCAAGGAAGCTATTTGTTAACTGTAAGTACAAGCATGTGTATCTGTTAAGAATGCCAAATGGTAGTTTTCTCAGTGTTGAAAAACAAAACAATGTGGATTTGAAGCAAACATTAGAAGGGTGACTTGAATATATAATTCAAATAACTTGACTATTTTTACCTTTTAAGTAATATGGATAATTTCTTTGTTTTCATTTCAGGAGCTTTAAAATGTGTGTGTGTTTTACCATGGATTTAGTTTAAATTGCTTTTCTGAAACCTTGTTTAAGTACTGGTTTTAAATATTTTGTGCTATGTAAGGAACACAGCCTGTGCAACCTTACACTAAAGAACTCTTTCCTGTGAGTAGTTGGCAAAATTGTGTCTGACTTAGTAAATATTGTTAAGAGAAGTAACGGTATACTGGGGTATGTAAAAATCGTGTTGTAGCTAAAATAACTGAAGAGAGGAGTTTGCTTCCATTTCTAGATAAAATCAGAGGGGTGGGGGGATGTCAGGCCTTCTGTTAGAACGAATCTCCAGACAGAGTGTGCTGGAGACAGCTCTATCCTCCGTCAACACAGAAAACCAGGTAGAACCAACCAGTATCTTCAGAAGCAGCTCTGGAGTCTGATAAACCTGACCTCAGTTCCTGGGATCTCTTCATATCCCTGAGCCAGGCTGTCCTCATATGAAATGGAAACATGATCACCTCCCTCTGGCAGCCTGGTGGTTGTCCTTAAGATCCTTTCTCCTTTGCTTTCACACTAATATTTTAGCAGGGTTCATGGACACCATTTAAAGTAACTTATGAAAGTTAAAATCTCTAGAGATTTTAACTGCCTCTTTTGCATCTAAGCTTGGCCATGTGACTTAGAAGATTTGATTTGTGACCCCTCCCACTGGGAGAAAATGGAAATCGAGGAAGCTGTCTTCAGGCTAGAGATAGAATTTCTGTGTTGAGGATGGCAGAGACCTCGTGTCTTCATAGGTTGCTGTGTGAATTAAGTGCTGTGCTATATGAAGTTGTCTTTTCTGGAAGCTTCACAGCAAGACTGGGAGGTTTGCCAGACAGGAGAGGTAATTATGGCTTAAGAATAGAGAAGTAGTGTTGTAGGTCAATGATACTTCAAGAACAAACCAAGTCATAGAAAAAGAGGTCAGAATTGTAGTTACCAGGGACAAGGGGTTGGGGAGAGGAGGAATCAGATGAAGGCAGTCAAAGGTACAAACTTTCAGTTATAAAATAGATAAGTACTAGGGATAGAATATATGACATGGTTAACATAATGGACATTGCTGTATGTTATATATGAATGTGTGAATGATAGTCGCTCAGTCATGTCCGACTCTTTGCGACCCCACAGACTGTGGCCCGCCAGGCTCCTCTGTCCATGGAATTCTCCAGGCAAGAATACTGGAGTGGGTTGCCATTTCCTTCTTCATGTTATATATGAATGCTGTTAAAAGATTAAATCTTGAGTTCTCTTCACAAGGAGAAATATGTTTTCCTATTTCTTTAATTTTGTATCTGTATGAGATGATAGATATTCACTAAACTTCTTGTGATCATCATTTCATGATATATGTAAGTCAAATCATTATGCTGTACACCTTAGACATATTCCATGCTATATGTCAGTTATACCTCAATAAAAGTGGAGAAAGCAGGGTTGGGGGGAGCAGTAAATAGAATGAAGTTAATAGTATGTTTTCAGATAAGAGGGTAGGTGGGGCCTCAGGGTACAGTCCTCTATGAAACCACCATGTGACGAGCATCAGACAGAGGCTCAGGAACCAAAGAGTCAGGAGAGGGGATTTGAAACCCAAGCTAAAAGCAGGAAAATCAAACCTCAGATCCTTGGGTGAGAAGCTGAGGAGCAAGAACATAGGAACAGTGGACCTGGCAATAAAGCTAATAATAGTTACAAAAATAGCTACCATTTATTGACAGTTGGTGTGCCAGTCTCTACTCTAGTAGCCCTTGGTAACCATTTGTAAGATTTTATATTTGCATAATCCCCATTTTACAGATATGGAAACTGAGACTCATAAATGTAATGTCTTTTTGCTCAAGGTCTCATAACTATTGAAAGGCTATGCTGAGATTCAAAACTAGGACTCTCTGGCTCCAAAATCCAAAGGCTAAGAATTAACTACCCGGTCATCCAAGTCAGATCCTTAGCACAGGGCTTAGCAAAGGGATCAATAAATTTTAGTTGTTATCATTCAGACAAGGAAATGAGTACAGACTGGCACAGATGAGCAGAAGTAGGATTAGATGTGAGTTGGAGAGACTGTGGGTCTAGGTGCCCTGTATACAGTGTGTTTGCATGTGTGTTGCATGTGTAGGAGAGAGCACTGGGGAGGTGGGAGAACCTATAAGGTATTCGGTAGGTAAATCACATGGAAGGTAAAGAAGTGAGAAGTCGGCGAGCAAAGTAATTCCCAATTCCAAGAACCCTTCATTTTCTTCAGTCGTATGGGGAAAAAAACCTGATTCTTCGAGAACAGAGAAGCTGGAAAAGAAAAGCTAATGCTTCCCCTGATTGTCCCAGAGTCAGAGATGTTTAGAGCCAGAGAAGAAAGGGAGAGAATATGTGTATACGGATGGCTGATTCATGCTGAGGTTTGACAGAAAACAGCAAAATTCTGTAAAGCAATTATCCTTTAATGGGAAAAAAAAAAAAAGCCTAGTATCCACCCCTCTCTTTTGGAAGGGAGGCAAGGGACATTCAGTGGGATTTTTTTTTTTAATCACCCACTGCTGAGAAAGATGCAAACTCAAAAGGGCTTTAACTCCAAGAACCTGAAGTCCCAGAGGAAGGTTTTAACTTGAGAGAAGCAGAGCAAGTCAGAAAGCACTCTGTAATCACAGCAAATGTGTGAGAGTAATGTTAGAATATGGGTTAATAGTAACAGATGTCATCAGAAAACTTCTATTTTAGGTGCTGGCATTCTTATTCTTGCTGTGCTAGGCTTAACTGCTCAGTCATGTCCAACTCTTTGTGACCCTTTGGACTATAGTCCTCCAGTCTCCTCTGTCCAAGGGATTTTTCAGGTAAGAATACTGGAGTGGGTTGCCATTTCCTTCTCTAGGGCATCCTCCTAACCCAAGGATCGAACCCGCATCTCCTCTGTCTCCTGTATTGCAGGTGAATTCTTTACCTGCTGAGTCATCAGGCAAGCATTTCATTATTCTGATGTTTAGGTGGTAATAGGGTATGAGGATGGTGTGGTCATTTTAATAAAAAAACTATTTTTAAACAAAAGTTACATGGAGTATTCAGGAGATCAACCCTGAATATTCACTGGAAGGACTGATGCTGAAGCTGAAGCTCTGATATTTTGGTCATCTGATACAGACAGACGACTCATTGGAAAAGTCCCTAATGCTGGGAAAGATTGAGTGCAGAAGAAGAGGACGTCAGAGGATGAGATGGCTGGACGGCATCACCAATGCAATGAATGTGAACTCAGGCAAACTCCGGGAGATGGTGAAGGACAGGGAGGCTTGGCGTGCTGCAGTCCGTGGAATCCCAAAGAGTCAGACACAACTGGGTGACTGAACAACAGCAGCATAGTTGTGTGGAAGCTTTAACATACTAGTCTTATTTGAATATCAGGCACACAGTATTTTTAATTGACACAGACTATAATAAGGACTTCCCTGGTAGCTCAGCTGGTAAAGTATCTGCCTGCAATGTGGGAGACCTGGGTTCTATCCCTGTGATGGGAAGACCCCTGGAGAAGGAAAGGGCTACCCACTCCGGCATTCTGGCTGGAGAATTCCATGGACTGTAAGGGTTCACAGAGAGTCAGACACGACTGAGCAATACTTTCACTTCACGTATTCAATAAAAATTAGGGAAAGTAAAAAGTGTAGTAATAAAATATACATCTGTGAACCTACCATCCAGCATTACTGATACCATAGATATCCCTTGCAATCTCTTCTTTGGTATTATTACCCACCACCCCCAACCAGGGACAACCACTTTCCAGAATTTAAGGTTAATTACTCCCTTGCTAGTGTCAGAGATGCCCAGCATTTCTGGCACCTCCACCATCACCATATCCTGGATATAGGATTCCAAAGAGTAGCAAAAGTATTATTGTTAAAAATCAGAGTTGTGAAGTGACAACGAATGCCACATTTCTTAACACAGTTTTGCCCAAATTTAGCTTGTTTTTAAAATTAATTAATAATGGTGCTAGCTTCTCACAGACATAAAAAATCAGGCAGACATGACTTTAAAAATTCCCTCCAACAGCAGAATTAAACACACAGTCTGCAAATCAAATTCTGTTACCCATTAATGAGCTTGACTTGATCTCAGTCTTAGGGGGATTAGAATTCCCCAAGAAATAATGTCCACAATAGTTACATATTGAGAACAGTTTTAACATAGTTGTTGTTCAGTCAGTAAGTCATGTCCGAATCTTTGTGACCCCATGGACTGTAGCCTGCCAGGCTCCTCTATCCTTGGGATTTCCCAGGCAAGAATACTGGAGTGGGTTGCCATTTCCTTCTCCAGGGGATCTCCCAACCCAGAGATCGAACTTGGGTCTCCTGCACTGCAGGCAGATTCTTTACTTTAGTCTGAGCCACCAGGGAAGCCAGAACTCACGTCCCTTGAGTCAGAGATGCCATCCAATTATCTCATCCTCTGTTTCCCTCTTCTCCTTGACACTCAAAATTCTCTAATGTTCAGAGCAAGTGTGTACAGAGGCTTAACAGAGTCACAAAGCAGGTATTTGCAAGAAGGACTGTTTTGTATTTGGCAGATTTTGGATGAGGGTGAAGATGTACTGGCTTACTTTTCTGCTCTTTAAATCAGAGGTCCCAAGCTTTTCCTGGTGAATGTGTACATGGTTGTTCTCACAGACTCCCTTTTTGTAGGTGCAGTGTGGGGCAGGGAAGTTGGACAGAGAGAATGAGAAGTTGATAAGAGCGGTTCTGCTGATATTAGGGCAGGGACAGCTCTGGAGAGGCTGGAGGGGCAACCAGGAAGGACTTCGGATCCACCACAGGTCACGATGGACTCCAGTTAATTCTGTGGTGCTCAAGGAATAGCACAGATGGTAGGTGCTCCATCTCTATGCTGCCTGGACTGTCCCAATTAAATGTCCTAAACCTCATCATCCAACAGAAAGGAACTTGTTACCAGAGATTTGGACTTGATGATATAAGATGAGAAGGTTGTGACTTTGTCAGGAATGGAGTGGGAATAGAGGTGAGAAGACATGTAAGACAGTGCTCCTGGCTTTGATTTTTGTTCAAAAAAAAAAGGCGATGAGAGGGGAAAAAAGGATTGGGAAACAAGGCAGTATCTAGGAACTTTCTAAAATAAAGTCACCACACATACACAAAAGGCAACAATGTTGATGAGCTTCTTTCATTATTTTGATTGGAGCTGTATTTTGGTATCAGTGCTCTGAAAGGTAATGTTGTTGTTGTTTAGTGGCTGTGTCTGACTCTTTGCAACCCCATGGACTGTAGCCCACCAGGCTCCTCTGTCCATGGGATTTGCCAGGCAAGAATACTGGAGCGGGTTGCCATTTCGTTCTCCAGGGGATCTTCCCGACCTGGGGATCAAACTTGTGTCTTCTGCATTGGCAAGCAGGTTATTTACTATTGAGCCACCAGGGAAGCCTAAAAAGGTTATGTTGGTTATATCTTATTTTGTAGCACACATTTGTACATTTCCATGTCATTTCAATTGTGTGCTCTGGAAACCATATTCCAGCGATGACACTGGCAAAGCCTCAGAATGGAGATGCAGGGGTTTCTATGCGGTGGCCCTAAGACCGTTGTTTAAGTCGTGCTTTGCATAGAAGTAGCCTAGTGTTACTGAGAATGTGCTGTCCCTCTGCCTGGTCAGCGGGTTGTACAGAACTCCTTTGCTTTGTTCTGGAGTTGTTTCTTGCCTGCAGATTGCTTGAGAACCTGGTCTGGCTCTTCACTGATCACACATGACCTAGCAGATGCAGGGGCCCTGTGGTTCTGCTGAGATTCATGATCCTAAACCAGCCTTATTTGATTATTCTAATCAGTGAGGGATAGAGAGACAGGCAAAGAGGGAAAAAGTGGAAAAGATGGAATTGGAGACTTCCTTAAAAGGACAAGCTACTCTCCTTTTTTTTTTTTTGGCTGTGCCTGGTCTTTGTTGCTGCGTGGGCTTTCTCTAGTCGTGTTAGCGGGGGCTACTCCTCTTCGAGTGTGCTGGTTTTCACTGTGGGGGCTTCTGTTGTTGTGGAGCACCGGCTCTAGGGTGCGTGGGCTTCAGTTGTTGTGGCTCGTGGACTCTAGAGTGTAGTCTCAGTAGTTGGGGCACACGGGCTTAATTGCCCTGCGGCATGTAGGATCTTCCTGGGTTGGGGATCGAACCAGTATCTCCTGCATTGGCAGGCAGATACTTAACCACTAGACCATCAGGGAAATCCAGGTGAGCTACTCTCCATCACATCATTTATTGTAGTAATAGAAAACACAGGGAGCTCAGCTTGGTGCTCTGTGATGCCCTGGAGGGGTGGGATGGGGGTGGGGAGGGAGGGAGGCTCAAGAGGGAGGCGATATATGTATACTTATGACTGATTCATGTTGTTGTATGGCAGAAACCAACACAACAGTGTAAAGCAATTATCCTCCGATTAAAAACAAATTAAAAAAGAAAACAACATACTGTTTTAAAGAACATCAGGCAAATTTAATATTTTAAAATATATTAAAAAATAATAAAATAAAATAAATCATATGGAAATGAGATTTCACTTAGACCTCTCAGAGATGAGATTATTACTTTCCTTCTGGCCTGGGTGAAGTCATGGAAATGTTCATTTCCCTAACTTTTTTGCTTGCCGTCTTTCCTCTTTCAGATAACAGGACAGCCTGACTTATCAGTATAAAAAATATTTCTGTCAGTTTCCAGAGAACATAGAGTAAGTGTAAAAGGAGAGCAGTTATGTCAGCCTGCTCTTTTAACCTAAGCCTAGACACCCCAGAAGTGCACTGAATTAAAAAAAAAAAAAAGTTGCAGGCTGTCACACTAATTAACAGTTGATAAGATACAAGTACTTTAGCACATCATATAACAGGCAGATTGTACCTTTTGACAGGCAGTAGAAACCTCACATAAAAATATTTCATTGAATGTATTAAGATGGAAAACATGACATTAGGTGGGTGGAAGAAAAATACTTGCTATGGCAAGACACAGTTTTCCTTCAGTAGGAAAAGTCTGCAGTTCCAAGTAGCAGTCCCAACAGATAATCATGTCTTCATTGAATGTGGTGCTAACATGATATACTCATTTCCCCAAATAAAACCTCCATCACCACTGGCTTTTGAACTATTTTCAGTTATAAGAAGGGGCAACATAGAAGAGTTTTTAGGCACAAGCAAAGTCTTCATCATTTCAAATATTTGAGAAATTTAATTTTAATATTAGAATGATGTTCACGTGTTAATTCAGAGTCTTGAACAGAACTTTACAGTAGAAATTAACATCCCACTGGGAGCCACGATAGATGCTTCTGGTGTGAGGTGAATCTTCAACTCTCATCATAGGAGAAAATTCTAAATACAGAATTTAAAATTATGTGGTTTTGAGGAATGATTTTAAAATAGTAAGTTAGGCCAAAAAAATAAATAAAACAGAAATTGTCAGCTAAAAAAAATAATAAATAAAAGAATAAATAGTAAGTTAACCCATTTTCTGTAGAAGTGGGGTGTTCAGATGTAGGTGATGTTAAACTTCAGAGCCTTGGAGAGTCTCAGCATATTGCCAGTTAGGCATTAACTTTGTATTCCTGAAGGTCTCCACTCCTCTGCTCACTGTAATTATAATTATTGATAGATGACGGCAGGAAGAATTACATTCAGAGGGCTTATAGGCAGGGGGACCTCACATAAGCTGGCTGCCTCTGGAAATCAGAAATAGTGACATGTTTGTTTCCTAACAAGGGTAGTTAGGCAAAAGATTTCCATGAACAAAAATCACTTTTAATGTCACCCACCGTTTCCCCTGTTCACTTCTGTTTTACTGTTTGGCGATTCTTGCTCATGCTCTCTGGACTCCTCATTATGCTTTCTTTGCTCACTGTGGGATTTGGAATAATTCTTACTGTACCTGAGATTACCTGCCTGGCAAGACCCCTCCCCTGACGCCAGCACCTCTGGGTGCTACCTGTTCTTTTTCAATCACTTCAAAATATAAATTCCTTGTTACTGCAAGTTACTATTCTCTATATCCAATTATTAATATTGTTTTACAATATCCTCACTTATTTTTTTTTTATTTTATTGGGATATAGTTGCTTTACAATGTTGTGTTAGTTTCTACTGTATGGCAGTGTGAATCAACTATATGTATACATACATCCCCTTCCTCTTGAGCCTTCCGCCCACCTGTCTAGGTCATCACAGAGAACCGAGCTGATCTCCCTGTGCTATACAACAGGTTCCCAGTAGCTGTTTTATACATGGTAGTGTATATATGTCAATCCCAATATCTGAATTCATCCCACCCTCTTCGTCCCTGCCTTTCTGTGTCCATGAGTCCATTCTCTATGTCTGCATCTCTATTCCTGCCCTGAAAATAGATTCATCTGTACCATTTTTCTAGATTCTACATATACCTGTTAACAAATGTCCTAACTAGATGGACAACTTATGAACCCATAACATGCATGAATATTCGAGCCTGGATTAGCAGAGCAGCTAATTATCTTAATGGAAAAAAAATTCAGGCTCAGATATTCATGAATAGTGTGGGTTCATATGTTGTCCATCTAGTTAGGGCATTCACATGCTATTATCAGTCAGCTAGGGAAGATGCATTTTCTAATCTAAGGGGGGAAAAAAAGCAACCTAATAAAGATATATTGTAAAAAAAAAAAAAAACCAAAGTGTCCAATGGTCAGTAGAGTTGGAAAATACTACTTATTTATGTCCCATTATTGGAGCTTCAGAAGTTTGTAGTTTCTCCCAGCACGGGTAAGTTCTATAGCAAAGAGCTATGTATTTAAACCTGAGATTTTTTCCTACACTTATGAACATTAATGAACACATAAGTCTATGTGCATTTTTTCCCTCACTATAACACCTCTTAATGCTCCATGGAAAACACACTTAGATTCAAGGATCAAACCTAGGTCTTCTGCATTGCAGGAAGATTCTTCACCGTCCGAGCCACCAGGGAAGCCCACTTAGAGATACACTTCCTTAAACCAAAGTAGTGATTCATTTGATGGTGTAAATTTCAGATACCAGGGCAGCACCTTGTATGAATGTGTTGGAATTAGTCTTTGAATACTTCTAAAGTCACACTGGGAATTTCTGTCTTCTCCACCCATAGGTAGTAGTTGGTTTTATTATCCAGTTGAGTTTAATAACTGGCCAATACTGGTTTAAGTCTATTCAAATGAATCATTCACATGTCCTTTATGTCATCACAGATCTTCAAAACCCTCTGCAGTAGCTCTTCCAAGACTTGGAATGGATCAAGTGTGTAGCCAGGAAGACAGGCCTCATCTAGCCTCCTCCTGCTGAACACTGACCATTTCTGTTCATTTGGTTAAAGGAATCTGTGATAGCAAGAATCCTTGCTTTGAGCATAAAACTCCCCCCCGCACCCCCCCCACCCCAGTCAGACTCTGAGAACCAGCAATCATTGCTGTAAATGGAAAACTGAGGTATGCAACGTATTTTCCTTGTCATGCATTGTGTCTGTTGGAGAAGCTGTGTAAGTGGTGGGGTGATAACTTCTCAAGGAAGCAAGTTGCATTTCAAAGCTAAACTGTCCAAGTCTGTGTGGGTATGAAATGGCTTGCTTTTGGTTGGAGCAGTTTCTTTAATTATCTAGGGTTAGGATGGAGGCTGTGCATAGGAAATCACATCTCTCTTCCATGCTTTTTGGAAGATTAGGGACAGAGCCACTTGTCACCTAGGACCCATTTTTATTCCCCCTGTCTGAAATGCACTAGAACTCTTTACCTAAGGGATTGGTGTCACCTGGTGAATCTGAACCTTGCTTGAGGTAGTGTCAGTAATTTTAATCTTCTTTAAGTTAAGTTGGAAAGATGTTGGATAGAGAAACATTAATAGAAGCATAAATGCTTTAAGTTACTATAGGATGTATCATTTCTACTGAAAAGTGAGTATGCATTGTCTTATAAATGGAATAATCCTATAATAATTTACTGAAGAAAGGCATTCACCATCCAATAGTACTTGTTTTGAACATTATTTGAGAATTTGGGGGGAAAGATATTGTCCTCCAAAAGCAAACCAGAACCAAAACAACTGAAAAACAAACAAGAATTAGAGAAAGAGATACACGTTAGAGTCTTAGTAGCTGTCCTAAATCAATGGAAAAAGTATATTTATTTGTATTTCCTTAGCCTTTAGCATGATTTTTAACAAAAATATTGTTCAGAAATTTCAAATATTACTGATAAAAGTAGATTGGAGAAATAGCTTAACTTTCAAAACTATTAAAATCAAATTTTAATATGTATAGAACCCAGTTAAAAGTTTTAATGGACTCCACTGAATCTCACTTTACCCTCCCAAGTGACTCAGTGGCAAAAGATCTGCCTGCCAATGTAGTAGACGAGGGTTCAATCCCTGGGTCAGGAAGGTCCTCTGAAGGAGGAAATGGCAACCCACTCCAGTATTCTTGCCTGGAGAATTCCATGGACAGAGGAACCTTGTGGGCTACAGTCCATGGGGTTATAAAGAATCAGACACAACTGAGCATGCATGCAGATGGGAATATATTCTGGGCATATAGTAAATTTTAGGGATTATAAGAATATGAAAAAAGAAAGAAAGTGAAAGTGAAGTCTCTCAGTCGTGTCCAACTCTTTGCGACCCCATGGACTGTAGCCTACCAGGCTCCTCCGGCCATGGGATTTTCCAAGCAAGAATACTGGAGTAGATTGCCATTTCCTTCTCCAGGAGATCTTCCTGACGCAGGGACTGAACCCGGGTCTCCTGCATTGTAGGCAGACGCTTTACCGTCTGAGCCACCAGGGAAGGGAATGTGAAATTATTTTAAATAGGAATAATACAAGGTGGGTCAAGTTACTATTATTCTAATTCAAATTGTTTTTAGGGGAAAATTAAGAGAGAGAAAGCTATTCTATTTAGAAAAACTTAGCAGAATAAAACCACAGCTCTATGCCAGTATATCACCAACCCATCTTTGTCTTCTACAGTCGTGTTCCAGCTTAAAAATTGGAGTTCTGGGACTTCCTGTGGTGCAATGGTTAGGACTCTTCGCTTTCACTGCCAGGGCATAGCTTCAACCCCTGATCAGGGAACTAAGATCCCACAAGCCACATGCTACAGCAAAAAAAAAAAAAAAAAAAAAAGAGGAATCTGAGTTCTAAACAACTGTCCTGAAACACTGGCAGAACTTGGATTAATAAGAACTAAAGGATATTTTGTTTACCTTCTAAGAAAAGAAGTTGCTACATTTTGGAAAATGGCCAATAATAAGGATTGAAATATAAAGGTTTCCTGCTTAACCTGGAGTTACACGCACAGAAGTTATCTTGGTTTATTGTTAAAAATTACCAATCACGTTGAAACTGACCACAGTGACTTTTAGTGAACATTCACTCTGATCCAGGCAAATAGTGACCTTTCAGAAAAGGAGTATAGAAGTTTTTAATCCTTTTGTTTGACAATAGAAAGTAAAGAGGTGACAGAGTACAGGCAGACCTTGAAAATATTATGGGTTTGGTTCCAAAATGTCATAATATAGTCAATATTGCAATCAAGCAAGTCACAGGAATTTCTTGGTTTTCTAGTATATAAAAGAGTTATGATGTTTACACTGTACTGTGGTCTATTAAGTATACAATAACATTAGGTCCAAAAAAACAATGTACTTACCTTAATTAAAATGTAATACTGTTGGAAAAATGACAGTGATAGACTTGCAAGGTTCTCACAACCCATGAATTTATAAAAAATGTAATATGTATGAAGCAAAATAAAATGAGGTCTGCCTGTTCCCCACTGGCATTAAACAGTTCTAATTTGCAAAGTGTTTCCCCAGTATATTTATGAATTAAAAGCTCACTGTATTCAGCTAATCTGAGTACAAACGCCTTCGGGCTAGGATGAACCTCTAGGTTCACAGCTTAGAAGTGTGGTTCTTAAAAGTTTATTTGTCTTGGACTCATTTACATTCTTAAACCTTACTGAGGGCTCCAATGTGCCTTTATTAATGTTGCTATTTGTCTCATACTTAAGAAATTAAAATGGGATTTTTTAGGACACAGGAATGCCTAACACATTTTCTGTGAGTTGTCAGAGCAGTGAAGCCATCACACAGCAGGTGGTCCCTGCAAAGCTCCACTGTAGTCTTGTAAGAGAATAAGAGTGGAAAGGCAAATAGCATCAAAATATTTTTATCAGAAGAGTTTTGACCTCATGAACTTGCAGAAAGGGACCCGGTGAACCCCAAGTGTCCCAGAGCATAGGTTGAGAGCCACTGTCTTCATATAAACTTTTTCTTAAAAGTCTTGTCCCTTTAGCATTTTGCGGGGGTGGGGGCGGGGCGGGGTGGGGGAGGCAAAGGAATTGCTGAGAAAGCAGATGAGAATTGGTTGAAATGCATATTTCAGGGACCCCTACCAAGAAATTATGATTGATTTGAGATAAGGTTCAAAATGTTCCTAATTAAATATCATGACTCCTAATCTTATCCTTCACCGCCACCCCTATTCCTTGTGATTTTGATGTAGGGGGTCTGAAAAGGCATGTGACAGACCCTGCCTGG
The DNA here is from genome assembly GCF_033118175.1 of Dama dama. Lineage (NCBI taxonomy): Eukaryota > Metazoa > Chordata > Mammalia > Artiodactyla > Cervidae > Dama > Dama dama. The sequence continues at coordinate 31,680,429 of NC_083703.1, read as the reverse complement.
ATCTCGTGGTTCGGTTGTTAATATTCATCCTTATCTAATTTATCCTGTATAAACATATTGGGTGTTCTGAATCAGAGAGAAATTTCATATTAAATACCTCATAGTAAATAGTAACTTCATCCATCCTTCTTGGTGCAGACTCATCTGTGAGGAGTTGTGATGAGTGATGAGAGGTCCCTGGTCCCACTCCACCCCCATCCCCGCTCCACCTACTCCATCCTTTTCGTATGTCGATACATTTCTCTGGAAACCTGAGAGACTAGGTGTCCTGGCTTTTGTGACCCTGAGAATTCTCTATGTTCTGGGGGCCATTCCTCTTTTTTCTTTAATTGAAGTATAGTTGATTTACAGTGATGTGTTAATTACTGCTATACAACAAAGTAACTCAGTATATATACATTCTTTTTTGTGTATTCTTTTTCATTACGGCCTATCACAAAATATTGAATACAGTTCTCTGTGTTGTGCAGTAGGACCTTGTTTATCTGTTTTATATTATAAAAGCTTTCATCTGCTAATCCCAGCTTCCCACGCCAGCCCTCACCCAACCCCCTCTCCCTTGGTAACCTCAAATCTGTTCTCTTTGTCTGTGATTCTGTTTCTGTTTCATAGATAGGTTCATTTGTGTCATATTTGAAATTCCACATATAAGTGATATCATTGTCATTCTCTTTCTGACTTATTTCACTTAGTATGATAATCTCTGGTTGCATCCATATTGCTGAAAATGGCATAATTTTATTCTTTTTTAATGACAGTTCTTTTTGTGTATGAATATGTACCACATCTATATATCCATTCATCTGTTCCTATGGTAAAGAATCTGCCGGCAATGCAGGAGAGCTGGGTTTGATCCGTGGGTTGAGAAGATCCCCTGGAGAAGGGAACAACTACTCACTCTAGTATTCTGGCCTGGAGAATTCCATGGACAGAGGAGCCTGGCGGGCTCCAAGATGGGTTCACAAAGAGCCGGACAGGACTGAGTGACTTTCACTTTCACTTTCTGTTGATGGATGTTTAGGTTGCTTCCATGTCTTGGCTACTGTGAGTAGTGCTGCTCTGAATGTAGAGGTGCCTGCATATTTTTTGAATTACAGTTTCATCCAGATATATGAAACTGTACGTATATATCTAGGAGCGGGATTGCTGGATCATATGGTAGCTCTATTTTTAGTTTTCTGAGAAACCTTCATACTGTTCATAGTGGCTGCACCAACTTACATTCCCACCAATAGGATAGGAGGGTTCCCTTTTCTCCACACCCTCTCCAGCATTTGTTATTTGTAGACTTTTTAATAACGATCATTCTAACTGGTAAGAGGCGGTATCTCATTGTAGTTTTGTTTTCCATTCCTCTAATAATTAGCCATGTTGAGTATCTTTCCAAATGCCTTCTGGGGGCAGTTTCTCTTTGAAATGCAAAAATCTAGGGATCTAGCACTCCTGTCTTAAAGACACCTTGGGCTTAGCCTGGACACCTACTAGAGCTGTAACTATTTGTTCCACCTGGGAAGGTAAGAGAAGTTAGTACTCTTTCAGATCAGGGAAATTAACTAGACAAATGGCTATGTTTCAAAATCCCTTGAAGAGCCTTGAAAGACTATGGAAACGCAGAAAAATTCCAGGGAAATTTTCTTTCTCCACACCTATTTACCAGGAGGAAAAAGAAACTTTCTAGCTAATCTAACCTGCAATACAAGTAATCCTGTTGCTTGGACCTTGTGATCTAGAAATTCAAAAGTACATCTAGCATCTGCAAAATATTGGAATTTTATCGAACCTGTGAAAAACCCTGGTGGATTTCAGTATTGGGTTGACCAGAAAGTTTGTTTGGGTTTTCTATAAGCTGTGCTGAAAAACCCGAACGAACTTTGGCCAACCCCATAGAAAAGTTTCCATGTTTATGAAATGGATATCCAACCACAAGGAAGGTGGGTGTAAGACCATAAATAAAGGGTAAAGGGAGACCAAGCCATGAGCAGGACCACAGAGCCCATCTGGGAAGGGCATCACAGTCACGGCTGCTTCTTAGGCCATAGTTGCAGGGCGTGATGGCTACTCTCTAGTTGCAGTGTGCGGACCTCTCATTGCAGCAGCTTCTCTTATTGAGGAGCTTGGGCTCTAGAGCACAGGCTTAATACTTGTGGTGCACAGGCTTAGTTGCTCCATGGCGTGTGGGGTCTTCCTGCACCAGGGATCGAACCCTTGTCCCCTGCATTGGCAGGTGGGTTCTTTACCACTGAGCCACCAGGGAAGCCTCAGGCAAGCGGCCTTTCATATAACTGCTGCCACACTCTCAATGGTGTCGTGAACAGTGCTGCCTTCACATCCAAGCCAGAGCAACAGAGCAATCCCTGCCCCGGGTCCTGCCCTTTAGAGGGCTCCACTTCTTCCCCCCCACCCCCCAGACACATGTTAAAGAATGTCCAGGCATCCCTGATATATGGGATCTGGTGCTCAGGGCTGGCAGTGTAGGAGTCATAAACATCCGTTCTTGAATCTGACATTCTTTAGGTCCTGGGAAAGCACTTGTTCACATCTCTTGCTCTCCATCTTTGAAACGAAAGGTGCCTGTTCCCAAGGCTGTGAATGTTTGTGTGTTGCGTCCCTGCCAACATGAGATACATTGCTTCAGAGCTGAAGGACAGTTGGGGAAGCCAAAGAACTTAGGTGTAAGAATAGAGAAATTAACATGTCCAAGAGTTCTCAGATACTATCAGGGAAATATAGCGTTACATCAGGAAATAACATTTCTTAGTAATGCTGAACATCCTTTTCCTTGCTTCTCCTCATGTTCTGATTTGTGGCCCTAAAGATACTCATGAATTCACGTGGAACTTGCAATAGTTGTACATGACAGCTGACAGCTAATATGGACATTTTTGCCATATTAACTCATGTTTCTCTTTTATTTGTGTATATGTAGGGCTAATCTGCCATTGGGCTTCCCAGGTGGCTCAGTAGTAAAGAATCTGCCTGCCAGTGTAGGAGATGTGGGTTCGATCCCTGGGTAGGGAAGATCCCAAGAGAAGGAAATGGCAACCCACTCCAGTATTCTTGCCTGGGAAATCCCATGGACAGTGCAGCCTGGTGGGCTACAGTCCTTGGGGTTGCAAAGAGTCAGACAAATCAGCAAATTCTCAACAACAACAAAAATCTGCCCTTACTACTTCTGAAAATTAGATGTTGTTGCCACCAACAATACAGGATTTAAGACATTTTCTCCCAATTCAAAGTTAAGAGTTTAGGTATTGACAGATTAAAGATGCCTGTGTACCAAGGCTTGGCTGCAAGGGAAGTGGTGAAAGTGAATATTTGATATTTGGGCGCCTATGGTGTCAAGTGGGCTTTGTGTCCTACCGATTTCCACACGGTGAAGATTAGCCAAGTATAGAAAAATCATTGTATTTTTTCTGAAAATCAGAATTTGTGGTCACTGCGATACAATCTTGCTTTTAGTATCTTGAAGAATTATTCCTGAAGTAAAGAGAAGGTAAAATAGAATGGCAGAGGGAAAGTCCTTTTTTCTTTTGAGGAGATATGAAATAGAGGTTGAGGTTAGAGGCCCAAACCCCCAAGTATTCTGTAATCTTGCACAGGTCCCTTCATCTACCTAGAGTTCAGGTACCTCATACAAAGAGTGAGATAGCTGAGCAAAATAATTTCTAATTCTCTGTGAGCAGTAATAAATAATGTATCCTTCCTTTTTCTCCAGGGCAAGTATAAAGTTGAGTCAATTGCTAAATGGAAATAAAGCTAGCAGTTCTCTCAAACATCAGATACTGAAGATGTATTTTTTAACAGCCAATTTTCCATCTTATGTATTTTTTTAAATATTAGTAATGTAACAGTACTATACATCAGTGAAAAGAATAAAATATCACTGCACACATCAAGTTGGATGCATCTGAGAAGATATTATTGAGTGAAAAAATCAAGTTGCATAAGAATTCAGACAGTGATTCCATTTATATCAACTCAGAACATTCGAGACTAAATCACCCACTGTGTGAGAATATCAACATGTGTGTCAAACCACGGTAAGGATAATCCAAAATTCAGGGAGGTGGTTCTCTCTAAGAGTGGTATGACATCATGGAGTGACGCATAGACGCCCTTAAAAGTGCCCCAAACACTCCACATTCCTTATTTTGAATGGTGGGCACATGGTGATCAGTTTTATTGTAATTCACTCTACCTAATGCACATATTGTAATTAAATTTTTATATCCATTCAGCATTTAATAAAAACAGCTAAAACTAAGTTGAGAACATGCATATCTGTGTAGAGTAAAATTTTCTCCCCTATTGTATGGTGTTTCCATGTTCTTTCTCTATTTCTTAACAGACTTTCATGTTTAAGTAAACAGATATTTCATGAGAAACATGAAACAGAACCTTGTACTTTGGGAGTCCTTCATATAAAAACAAAACAGCATCAACAACACAAGGTAAGAAAGCATCAACACATATGTAATAGGCACCTTGGCCAAACCAGAACTGTATAAACGTGGATTGTGGAAGGTATGCATTTCTGCAAACACAGAAATTTGGTGCCAGCTTTCTAAAGTATCACTCTCTAGAGATATTATTAGCTTCTTACCTTGGAGTAACACATTCCTTTGACTCACAAATACTGAAAATTAGGGCTTATTCTTGCCCATCTCCTTGATAATAAGTACAATTACTCATTTTAAAAATATCGTTATCCAGGCCCTGCCTGTTGAGAATTACTCTTCCAAAGAACCCCAGGTTGTATGAGCGTTGAATCTGGATTTCTTGGCCACACTGTTGAACCCAGGAGTCTACAACTAGTTGATAGGTAACTTTTCAGGCTTTTGATGTTGTTGTTTAGTAGCTAAATTGTGTCTGACTCTTTTGCTACCCTATGCGCTACAGCCTGCCCTCTGTCCATGGGATTTCCCAGGCCAAAGTACTGGAGTGGGTTGCCATTTTCTTCTCCAGGGGATCTTCTCAACCCATGGATCGAACCCACGTCTCCTGCATTCACAGGTGGATTCTTTACCACTGAGCCACCAGAGAAGCCCTTTCAGCCTTTAGAAAATGCTTAATTAGTCTTTATCCTCTTTCTATAGTTGGTGAGGCTTCTCAGTTCATAGGAGATAAAATGTCTAATGAGGGAGGGAAAATAACCCAACAGCAGTGAGGTCTGAGATTTTAGAACTTGTGACCTTTATCCCAGCGTGGGAAATCAACTTGGCTCATCAACAGTGGCCTCTGTTTTCCCTGACATACACTCTACCTCACCGAATTACAGAATGATTCAAATCCTGGGGGTCATATAGGTGTACGTGTGAGAGAGAGACAGAGAAACTGAGACAGGGAGAGACAGAGAGATTAGCTTCCTTAATCACATTGCATTTCTGTAAGTATTGGAGCTTCAGCTTCAGCATCAGTCCTTCCAGTGAATATTCAGGGTTGATTTCCTTTAGGACTGACTGGTTAGATCTCCTTGCAGTCTAACATCAGTCGTAATTAAAATATAGTTTGAGAATAAAAATAATTGACTCAGTTGATTTAGAAGCACACAATAAATTTGGGGTGTTGTCTCATCTGTGAATGTTTGGGGGTGCATTTAAAGGGCCAGAATCCAAGTAGCTCATACCCATTTAGCCTAGAAAATGCAGAAGAAAGCTGTGCCTTATCTTATATCTTGTTGCTATGGAAAGCTTCCCAGTTGGGACATGTACCCTAAACTGTTTTCAACAGCTGAAGAGACAGTGCAATAAAAGTGAAATTCATCTTTGTTCTAAACATTTAAAACAGAGGTAGCATATGATAGGAAAAGTTAAAGGATTTCTCTTCTATTCAGATGGAAAATATGTTGTCTCCATTTGTGATTTTATAGAGGCAGAATTTCTTTCAGGGCTGTTTGAAAAGGTCTGTCTAGTCAAAGCTATGGTTTTTCCAGTAGCCGTGTATGGATGTGAGAGTTGGACTGTAAAGAAAGCTGAGTGCAGAAGAATTGATGCTTTTGAACTTTGGAGCTGGAGAAGACTCTTGAGAATCCCTTGAACTGAAAGGAGATCCAACCAGTCAATCCTAAAGAAAATTAGTCCTGAATATTCACTGGAAGGACTGACGCTGAAGCTGAAACTCCAATGCTTTGGCTACCTGATGCAAAGAGCCAACTCATTAGAAAAGACCCTGAGTCTGTGAAAGGTTGAAGGCAGGAGGAGAAGGGGACAAGAGAGGACAGAATTGTTGGATGTTATCACTGATTCAATGGACATGAGTCTGAGCAAGCTCCAGGAGATGGTGAAGGACAGGGAAACCTGGCATGCTGCAGTCCATGGGGTTGCAAAGAGCTGGACACGACTGAGTGACTGAACAAGAACAACAGCAAGAACATACATGACACCTAAAAATGGATCCAGAGAGACATACATAGTAATTGAAAAGACATGCCTGAAAAGATGTGCACAGAATACCAGCTTGAGGAACCCTGTTATTTCATTGGTTTCTTGCCAGATGTGCATTTGTTTAGACTGAAGTTAAAGCGGAGAATCATTGAAGTATGTAGAGATCCGAGATAATACCTGGTAGGAACCCAACTTCTGTGCAAGTCAAATTAAAGGACCCCATGATCAACATGGTCAAAAGCAACTGACAATTCTAATACAAATAAGATCTGAACAGTTTGGTGGAACTGTTTATGTTTCTATTCAGACTCCCTGAAACAGACCCTATTAAGTCACACTAAATTGTACCAAGTGCCTTAAAGAGGTGCCTGTCTGTTTTAATTTTCCTGACACTGCTAGCTAGGGCTTGGTCTAATAGTGGTTGTATACAGAGCTATTGGGAATGTATCTGATAGAAAAATGCAATTGTCAGCTACTGCTGTATTTTTTTTGATCCTACACAATAATCTCTCTCATGACTATTGTTACATAAAAGGAAATATTGGCCTACCAGCTCAGCCTCTAATTGAGCAACAGTGAAATTTTCTACATATAAGTAGATTTAAAGGGAAGATTGTCAATGCATTTATCTTCAAACCTTCCTAATTATTGCTATGTACTATTTGGTACATAAAGAAACCACAAATGAGGTTTACAGTGCAATTCATTTTGTGTTATTTTTCTGAAATTCTTTTAACTAGTTGGGTTTTTTTTTTCCATTTATTTTTATTAGTTGGGGGCTAATTACTTTACAATATTGTAGTGGTTTTTGCCTAGTTGGGTTTTTGAAACTTACTTTCCTTTTAAAATTAAGACTCCCAATGCTATGGACCTAGGTTCAATCCCTGTTGGGGAACTAGACCACACAGGGCACAACTGAAAGATCCCACATGCCACAACTAAGACCTGGTGCAGCCAGATAAATAAAGTATTTTTTAAATTAAAAAATATAGACTAGAATTAATTTATATGCAAGTAAGACATTTTCAGGCACTTTTTTTGGCATGTACTAGAAAAGTAGGTTCTATAGAAATGTCATATTTCATGAATAACATGTTTTGATTTTGATGTGATGAATCAATCAGAGAAACACTGAGCAGGTAAAAATTAATCTGAGGAAAATAGGGATTTCTTTTACAAACAGGTAACAACTTCCAAATGAGCTGAAAAATCAGTGAGATGAAAATAGTTGGCTAGTGAAACACAAGGAAACAAAAAAAAGGGACTGACCACCAATGTATGCCTTGATTTGTTTGTAACAATTTTAGGCACATGTAGTATTTTCTCTCCACAACAGCTATTTTCATTTCCATGTTTGTACACCATAATTTTGTATTTCCTGGCCCTGACCTTCATAATCATTAAGTTGCTTGCAAATGCCCAGGTGATCTGTACCTATCCGTGTTCCTGCCTGTCATTCTGACCACTCCTTCATTCCCAAGACACTGATGTTCATTCTTGTGCTGTGTGTGTGTGCTCAGTTGTGCCCAACTCTTTGTTATCCCATGGATTGTAGCCCCCAGGGACTGTAGCCCGTCAGGTTCCTCTGTTATAGGATTTCCCAGGCAAGAACACTGGAGTGGGTTGCCATTTCCTTCTCCAGGGCATCTTCCTGGCCCAGAGATCAAATCGGAATCGCCTGCATTGGTAGGCAGATTCTTTACCACTGTGTCACCTGGGAAGTTCAAATACCATGTCAGCTCCAGCTGGCCTCCTATTGTTACCCTCAAATTATTTCTTCATGTCTGAGCAATGTATTTCAGTTTTGTAAGCTATAATAAGATAAGTACATCCAGATGCTAATGGGGGCTTCAGATATAATATCATTTAATCAGCAGCATTGCTATCAGGTAGATATAATTTTGTTCTGAGTATGTGTGTGTGTGTGTGTGTGTGTGTGTGTGTGTGTAGGTAGAGAGAGAGAGAGAGTGCCAAGATTCAGATGACAAAATGACTTGTCTGAAGGTCTCACAGCTTCTAAGTGGTAGAGGCAGACTTTGAACCCAGTGCTCACCAGCTTTGCAACAAGTGCCTTTAAAGGCCTTAAAACAATTTAGCCCAGTGCCTAAGAAAGCAATGTGGTCTGCACAAGGGCCCTCTAAAGAGAAAATAAAGGGTAGAGAGCTAAGAATAGAGTTGGCTAGCACATTTTGAAATGAGGCCTTTGTGTACTTGAAAAATATTTACAGCCTTAAAGTTGAGAGTTTATTCAGCAAGAATTTTTAGGACTTCAAGCCGGGAAGACAACATCTCAGGTAACCCTGAGAAAACTGCTCCAAGGAGGTGAGAGGTTGGTGGGGGGAGCCAGGTTATATAGAAGTTTTGCAACAAAGAGCAGGTAGTCTGAACATCAAAAGATTATTGTTCATTAAAGGAAAACCAGATATCTCAAGTCAGGAATTTAGCACTTTTCTATGTATGGGAAGATGCAAGAGTCTGGGCTCACTGAAATCATTCCTTTGATGTGCACCTCAGCTGTCTGAGGCCAGTATCCTGTGTTTTCACATCCAGAGTTTCCTCAGGGCTCACTGTAGGGAGTGGCTGCAGTCTGATGGCAGCTAGATGGCAGGTATTCCTTTCTTCCCGAATTCCCTCAGGCTCACCAGCTCGCCAGGCATTCATGGTGGCTCAATTGGTGATGACTGTGACATCCTTTTCTTTTTTTTTTTTTTAACTGATATGGCAGGGAATATTCCACTTCTCACCTGTGATGTTTGAGAAATTGGTGATGATGTCAGATGAGTCTTATGTGGATATCTGAGTGGAGAGCAAACTATGGATCAATTAAAAAACAGGCTGGGTTTAGGGCAGTGGTTTTCTACTGGGATGATTTGCCTTGCTCTATTCCCCCTGCCCTGGGACTATTTGGCAAATGTCTTAGAGACATGGAGTGGCGGAGGGGCTTCCTATTTGCACTTACTGGCTAGAGGCCAGGCATGCAGCTGAGCATCCCATGGTGCACAGGGCAGCCCCCCAAAACAAAGAGTTATCTGGTCCCAAATCTCAATAGTGAGAACCTTGGGCTGGGGTACTCTGAAGGTAACAGAGTGAGAGTATACAGCTTTACTAGCTCATTTCACTTACACTGGTTTTTCTTTGTGAAGCCAACAGTTTTCACTGAATTACTTCCAGTGAGTTTGATTTCAATTATTTCAAACTGAATGAAACGATTTTCAGCTTGTTCATTCTGACGGGTTGGTAGCTGATTCACTATTATGCTATAGGTGCAAAGTCTCTAAGGATCTCTCTTCCCTGGATGTCCTTCGACTCTAATGATTTTGAACTAACTGTAACTTAAAAATAGCCCTTGGCTATGTGATGGTGGAAACACTCTTTCCATCTTTGTGATGGAGGAAACACTTTCCATTGTTTTTAAACCAGAGGTAAAAGAGGGGGTGCTTTCTCTGCAAACCCCCTCCCGTTTGTGTCAAACCCTATAGAAATCTGGGATTCTATTCTAGCTAGTGACAGGAGACAAGATCTCACAATCTGATACACACCATTCAGTCTTTGAGTGGAGACACATCCTCTTCATTCTCTGTATGTTTCTTTTCAAAGCACCAGAATGAAATCATTCTTCTTCCCTCCAAGATAGAAACTCAGATATAGTGAAGTATTAGCAGCTTACATATTCATCAGGCTTTTTTGGGGGGGAAGATAAGATTTCTTCTGTGCCGAATATGAAAAGGCATTTAATGCTATCTCTCTGACTATTCTCCCATGCTTTTCCCTTTACGTGTCCCCATTATTCATAGCAATGCCCACTCTTCTTTCTTTTTAAATAGTGCGGCTTTGAAGCTGGGCAGGCCCTGGTGGAAATAATCAGGGAGGATTTCATAGAAATATTGCTTCTATGGCAGCGTCTTAGTTCCCTTCCTAACAGACTGAAGGAGAGCAGTGTTTGTTGAGAATGTTTACCGCTCTTCTTTATCCAAATCCCCTCCGCTGCAGTTCTTGAGAGATGAATCAGGAATAAAGTTTTTTTTTTTTTTTTTTTCCTCTTCATTTCAGCCATGGGTAGGCTATTCACTGCTAAAGGATATTGATTATGATCTTGGATGGAGAATAGAGCAGAAGGATAGAGGGGAGCTGCCTTCACAAGGCATACGTCTCACGGGACAGTGGGGCGGGGGGCTCAGTGCCCTCATTTGCCAGAAAGAGCGTTATGCGCACTCTGACCCCCACCATCTCCGTACAAGGTACTTGATACTCTGCAGTAACAGTGCAGAACAGTGACAAGGTTGTCAGGAAAATCAGCTACTCAACAAACACATGTCAGGTGCTCACTAATAACCAGAGTAAGGAGAGTGGTAAGAGGGTGGCCAAGAGTCGACACGACTGAGCAACTGAACTGAACTGAAGGAGGATTGTGTCCGATGGTTCACATGCAAAGGGTGTGGTCTGCTCTGGGTATATAGCCATCGTTATTGTTATCTAATTAAGTTCAAAAGGCCAGAAGCAGTGAACAATATTTTAAGGATCAAAGGTCAAAGAGGAAGTGCAAGGCATTTAAGTCAAGACCAAACCCCAGGAACTGTAATTTACAAGAAGGAGCCAGAATTCACTGATGAAGTGTGCTTTTCCTTTCAAATACTGAAAAGTCACCTCTCTCTACACTCTCCTCCACCAAAGACTAAAGACTTGCTCTAATCTAAACAAACCCCTCTTGCTTTTTTTGTGGGATGGGGGGCAGGGCAGGCATGCTTTGCAGCATGCGGTATCTTAGTTTTGCTGGCCCAGGTTGAATCTCGTGCCCCGGGCAGTGGAAGTGTGGATTCTTAACCACTAGAACACCAAGGAAGTCCCAGGCACTCTCTGCCTATATAATGTCTCCCCTTTGCTTATTTTTCTCCTTTGTTATTCTATTTATTGAGCACTAATTGCACACCTGGCTTAAACATTCTGACATTTCCAGAGAGTAGATACTGTGATCAGCTCTCATCAGATGGCGCTAGTGGTAAAGAACCTACCTGCCAGTGCAGGAGACGTAAGAGATGCGGGTTCGATCCCTGGGTCAGGTAGATCCTTTGGAAGTAGGCATGGCAACTCACCCCACTATTCTTGCCTGGAGAATCCCATGGACAGAGAAACCTTGCAGGCTATAGTCCATGGGGTCACAAAGAGTCAGACAGGACTGAAGCTACTTAGCACCCACACATGCACACAGATAAGAGACTGTGATTTGGACAGTTAGCCACTTGCACAGGGTCATACAGGGAATAAGTGGTGGTAGGTGGTACTCCACTTTGAATCCCTGTAGTTTAACTTCAGATTCAGTTGTGTCTACTGGCAGCCTGGCTTATGTGCTACCCAACCAGAGACGTGAGTCAGTCTTTGATGGATATCTTGCTCCCCCAACCATCCTGGTCATTTTTGCTGTGGGGACCTAGAATTTAGTATAAGCCACATCCCCACCTTCATGGATTGTTGACCTATTACCCTACCTATTACCTTACCTATTAGAGTCAATGGCTAGTTCTTTGGTTTTTAGTAAAAAAAGAACTGAGCCCTGATTTAGAGTAAGAAGTTATGAAACTTGAATCAGAGTCAAAAGTTAGGAAAAACACTAGTTTCCTTCTTTTTAAATATTTAGTTTTATTTAGTTTATTTTTTTGACTGCACCAGGTATTAGTTGCAGCACATGGGATCATCAATCGTGGTTGTGGCACACGGGATCTTTAGCTGTAGCATGCAAAATCTTAGTTGCGGCATGCAGGATCTAGTTCCCCGACCAAGGGTGGAACCCAGGTCCTCTGCATTGGGAGTGGGGAGTCTAAGCCACTGGACAGTCAAGGAGGTCCCATGAGGTTCTTTTCTAAAATAGAGTCCACCATTAATAAATTAGGGATGATTCCGTTTATTTACAAATTCAGATTTAACGTTAGGTGTAAAAGAGGAACACAGAGGCAGTTAACAGAAGCCCAGCTCCTTTGCTATTCCCATCTCTAAGAAAGAACACAAGATAGCTTTCTTCCCTACTCCCTAAGATGCCTTTCCAGTGGTTTCAACATGTTATTTTCCAGGAATTTTATTGGAAACGCCTATTGTTTTTTATACATGCTAGTTTCCCCATGGTGCTTAAATTAAATGACTTTTTTTTTTGTCTTCTTTGGTCCCTGGATAAGCCCTCATTGTGTTTAAAGAAAATTGAAGGCCCCTGTTGCTAAAAATAAGAGAGATGAATTGATAGTTAAATGTATTAAGTAAAAACATTATATTTGGCTGAATGCGAGAATAGCAAAACATAAAAAGCACCATTATAATATATTCCACTTCCCATAATTTGACACTAAGCTGCTTCCTTGCCTTTATCCATAGTCAACATCAGCTTACCAGAAGGTTGGTAGTTAAGAAACAAGCTGTTAAATATTAAAGCTGTATCTATGTAATTGAATGTTTTTGGTATGGCTGCGTTCTAAATATATGCTATTAAGATACTGTTCAGCAAAGATATTTAATTACTGACATCTAATCATGTTACTGCTGTTTCTTTAACCGAGCAAAAATATGAAGTGCTGGAAAGAAAACAGTTTCATTTTAAACAACAACGTTTTATTAATCTCAACAATAAAACCAAACTCAAATCTCCAAATGAAATAACCCCGTTTTTAAAGATAGCACTTCTCAGCTTGGTAATCCTTGGGTAATGCTGAGATAGATGGCTATACTTAACGTGTTAAAACATTCCCACAAATAATGTGCACAATAAAAGTTAATTATGCTCGTTTATTACATCAAAATAAAATCTAAACTATGAAATTCACAAGGAGAATTATTTCATAGTCAACTGTGGAGCACCGTTATAGATATTTATGACCACAACATTTTTACTATCAGAGACAATTTGGGAAGATGTTAAGGTGATAATCAGATAATGATAATACCTTTCATTTGTATAGAGTTTGTGCAAATTCACCAACATTACCTCATTTTATCATAACAGCAGTGCTATGAATTAAGTGAGGAAGATATTATAATGATTTGGCATACAGGAAAGCTGAGGCCATGGAAATGTATGTGACTTGTAGTTTGCATGGCAAGTTAATGGCAAAACTGAAATCATGACCTAAGACTCCCAATTTCAGTTCCTGAGAATGAGAAAGTAGGTTAAATATTAGTAGTTTTATAATAGTGCTTGCTGATGTTCAGTCTTAATTTTTTTTAATTAAAGGGTTATCAATTAAAATGATACAGCAAAAATGGCCAATAAATGTATTTTCTTAGACCAAATATATGAAAAATTCTAATTTCATACAAATACCACAAATAGTGGCTTGTATATTTGTTTAAAACTACAAAGACATCTTTGTTAAAAGGTAATATTTAAGAAAAATATTTTTTTAGCTTCCTGAGTTTTCTTCTCATCCTCATTGTTTTTCTCTTAAAACAGGTTAATTTTTATCAAAGAGAATTGAGTGGCTATTTCTCCTTATTGCCTGTGAATGCATTCAAAACAGGCAAGTAGGAAGTAGAAATGATGTATATTAAATATTTAATTTTCTAAGGGTGCCTCTGTTAAGCATGGGTAAGACAATTTGATCCACATTTATATAAGGATGGAAATTTGATCATTGGATAAAAAATTGGATATAACACTATCTTATCTTAGTTAAGATATTCAAAATATATCAACTGACCAGCTTTATAATGTCATGACTGAATTAGAATGTCAGCCTACTAATCTAAGCAATAAGATGGAGTCCAGCTAAATAGTGGGATGTTCAACTGCCATGGTAGTTGAATGGGTGAATCTGGCTTTCATAATTCCAACCTGCCTGGAACAAAATTCTGATTTAACCTTTCCCATTATCTAGCTTAGAAATCAGCAAACGTTTTCAATAAAGGGCCAAATATTAAATCTTTTCAGCTTGCAGGCATATAGTGTCAGCAACTGCTCACCTCTGCCACCGACTCACAAAATCAGCCTCAACCAATATATAAACAAGTGGACACAGCTGTGTCCCAATAAAACTTTATTTACAAATAAAAGGTAGCCATGAGTTGTTGTTTGCCTACACCTGATTGAGACCTTTTGGGTTTTGTTCTGTGATTACCTATGAGACGCTATGCCAAAATGCTGAATTGATTGTGTTTTCCCAACCATTTATTTCGGCATCCTGTCAATGCAAAAATTTGCTTATTATATTTTCTTGTCAAATAATAACCTTACAGTTAAATTGTCCTTACTATTTTTTCCACCGAGTTTTCTTCTCTACAAGCATTCAATTCGATTTATTGAACAACTGCTAAGTAATAAGCAAAATTCTAGGCATTGGAGAAACAACTTAAAAGACCCAAAGCACTCTCCAGGAGACTGTTAGGATGACTTTTATCAACAAGATACGCTGGAATATAATGCAGCTAATGTGGACATTTTGAACAGGAGAGTGAAGCTTTGAAAGGAGGTGCTGTAAGCAGAATAACTGCACCCCCAAAGACGTCTAAGTCCTGATTCCCAGAACCTGGGAATACATTGTTTTTGTTCACTCTCTCAGTCATGTCCGACTCTTTGCAACCCCATGGACTGCAGCATGCCAGGCTTCCCTGCCCATCACCATCTCCTGGAGCTTACTCAAACTCGTGTCCATTGAATCAGGGAAGCCATCTAACTATCTCGGCCTCTGTTTGCATATAAGGGAGTACATTACCTTATACGCAAAAGGGTCTTTGCAGTCATGATTACATTAAGGGTCTTTTTCATTATGGCTTATCTCAGGATATTGAATATAGTTACTTGTGCTATACAGCAGGACCTTGTTGTTAATCCAGCCTATACCATACTAGTTTGCATCTGCTAATGCCACACACCCAGGAACAACATTGTAAATCAACTACAATTTAAAAAAAAATTTTTTTTTTTTAATTAAGGATCCTGAGCGGAGGAGGGTAGACTAGCTTATCTAGGTGGGTTGCATGTAATTAGATCCTAATGAGAATCAGGTGCCTTAAGAGTTCTCCTGAGAGAGGGGGGGATGGGAGGGAAGCAGAGAGCGGAGTGCTTGGGGGAGGGGCCACGAGCCAGAAAGTGCAAGCAACTCTAGAAGATGGAGAAAGCGAAGAAACGAATTCTCCCCTCCGGCCTGCAGAAGGAAGATAGTCTGGCTGACACCTTGATGTTTAGGACTTCTGACCTGCAGAATGGTAAGATCATCAGTTTGGATTAAGTCCCTCCATTGATGGTAACTGGTTTCAGCAACGGTTGGCAACCAACAGGAGAGAAGAGTTCATTCCTCTGTGGTTAGAAAGATGGTACAATGGAGCTTGAGGAAGGGGTTCCTGAACTGGGTTTTCAGTTTTGTTTACTTACTTTTGGTTGTGCTGGGTCCTCGTCACTGTGCGGGCTTTCTGTAGTTGTAGCGAACAGGGATCACTAGTTGTGGAGTGTGGGCTTCTCATTGTGGTGGCTTGTCTTGTGGTGGAGCACGGACTCAGTAGTTGTGGCAAACGGACTTTGTTGCTCCATGGCATGTGGGATCTTCCCGGACCAGGGATTGAACCCATATCTCCTGCATGGGCAGGTGGAGTCTTATCCACTGTGCCACCAGGGAAGTCCCTGAACTGGGTGTTGAAGGAGAAGTTGGTATTCTGAAGGCAGGAGAGGGTTGGGGAAGGAAAGGCCCAGGCCAGGCAGAAAGGAGTGCAGGAACCAACTCAGAGGCGCAGAAGTGCTTGATGCATTTTGGGCAATGTTGAGAATTTGCTGATTCACTTGTTAATCCAATGTGGAGGTTCTGTTGAAGCAGGGTAATGGAGAAAATGGGGTGGAATATGTGTGGAGGAGAAGAGGATATGTTCGTAATCCACTACCATCACTAGAAGGCTTCCCTGGTGGTTCAGACGGTAAAAACATCTGCCTGCAATGTGGGAGACCCTGGTTCAATCCCTGGATCGGGACGATCCCCTGGAGAAGGAAATGGCAACTCACTCCAGTACTCTTGCCTGGAAAATTCCATGGACAGAGGAGCCTGGTAGACTACAGTTCATGGGGTTGCAAAGAGTCGGACACGACTGAGCGACTTCATTTTCTTTCACTGTGGCTAGAAGAGCGGACTAGCCCAGCACCTCTGCTCACTGTTGCCAAAATTTGGTAGCTCATGGCGGCACTGGGTCCCTTGGTTTTCCCACCTTGGTTGTCTCTCAGGTGTGGCTTGCAGAAAAGCGGGGATTCAGAGAAAGGTTGCCAAAAAATGTATCTTTTTTTAACATGGACCATTAAGGTCCCCATGATTTTCACCATGGCTCAGTGGTGAAAGACTCTGCCTGCAAGGCAGGAGACTCGGGCTCAATCCCAGGGTTGGGAAGATCCCCTGGAGGAGGAAATGGCAACCCACTCCAGTATTCTTGCCTGGAGAATCCCATGGACAGAGGAGCCTGGAGGGCTACAGTCCAAAGGGTGCAAAGAGTCAAATGTGACTGAGCAACTGAGCACATCTTTAAAGTCTTTATTGAATTTGTTATAATGTTGCTTCTATTTTATATTTTGCTTTTTTTTTTCTGGTCAGGAGGCATGTGGGATCTTAGCTTCCTGACCAGGGATCAAACCCACACCCCCTTCATTGGAAGGTGAAGTCTTAAGTCCTAGACCGCCAGGGAAGTGCCCCCGAAATGTATTCTGATGTTAGTGTTAGTTTATTTAATAAACTCTTTTGGACCAGAAAATGAAGCCTGGGAGCTAACTCTGAGAGAAGAGCCAGATACCAGGGGAGGAGGATTCACACAGGTGAACTGCCAGTCTCATTCCAAGCAGAAAAGGTGAGAGGGACAGGTGTTTTAAATCAAACACATGATCAGAAATCACTCTGTACCTTACACTGTGCTCATTGGTGAGATATAGCCCACCAAAAAAAAAAAAAAAAAATGTTCTAAAGTCTGATTGATTATTTGAGAAATGGCTTTGTTCTGATTATCCTATTTAGGAAATACAAGTGCATTTGAACTTTTGCTTTTCAAACCAGGGACCTGATTCCAGGAGAAAACTTTTCAAGAGTGAGCAGCTCTGATTTAGGCACATGTGCTCAGTCACTTAGGTGTGTCCAACTCTGCAACCTTATGGACTGTAGCCCGCCAGGCTCCTCTGTCCACGGGATTTTCCAGGCAAGAATACTGCAGTGCGTTGTCATTTTCTTCTCCAGGGGATCTTCCCAAACCAGGGATTGAACCCACGCCTCCTGCATGGTCAGATGGGTTCTTTACCATTCATCCACCTGGTAAGTCCCTGGTTTAGACAGTTACCATCAAAATAGAAGGATGATGAAAAAGATAATATATTAGTGTTTAGTTCAGAAATACACTCACTTCTTTATAAAGGTGGGGTTCTGCTTCCTGCAACGGTTGTTCCAGAATGTTGTATTTGAGTCTAAAGTACTTGAAGGTGAGAATCATATCGATTCTTTACTGTTACCTCTTCCATGATTCTTATTAATATTATAGTATCTTGCACACGCTTAAGTGTTTAAGAAAGTGAATGAGTGTGTGAAGAAATGAATTAATAAAGGTAAACTCAGAATGAAGAATGGAAGCCACTATGGCATCCTAGCTATAATACTTAGTGCCATATTTTCTTATCTATTCCAGGTTATCTTGTTGAGTTGGATTTCTTTTTTTCCTTGTTTTAAGACTAGCACCCTCATTTCTAGGGACCAGTGAAAACAAGATGAATCAGGTTCACACCAGGTTCATAGGGCTTTAAACAAGAATTCCATCTGACCCTGGCCCACACTATTGAAATTCTGCTCTCTTTATCCATGTCTGTGCTGTCTGGGAGGATATCATATTGCTGAACTTGTAATAAGATTCAGTCATTCTGATAAATATAAATTATTTATCACTTCCCATTTTATGGCCTTGATGGTATTTAGAATTATATTACTCGGCATCATAATGCTCCCTTTTCCACCGCTGACAGTATTGAGCCCCTCTGCTAAAGGGACAAGCTGGTACATGCAGCAGAAGAGTGACAGGCTTTTGAACAGATAGATGACGTGATTATATAATTTAATCCTGGCCACTTATTGCATAGAAGCCTTCGGGAAGGAGAGAATCACATTAGCTACTTTCCCCCCCTTCAAGGATAGAAGCAAAGACACATTCATCTTCCATGATGGAGGTATTGGGTGGATTGGTTGGTCAGGTTGCAGCAGTTCCCTAGGAGTGGAGCACTAGCATGAGCTATGTGGGTTGTTACTCTCCCTGAACAGCTTGATGAGGAGTCTTCGGATAGTTCAAATCTGAGACGGTCTGGCAAGAGGCACCCTGGCAGACAGCTGAGTGTCTAATTACAGGGAGAGAAATATGAGTGCACTAGGAGGCTGCAGATCAATGCATCGTGGCTTGCTGAGGTTATTAACTCAAACACCCTCACCGTTGACCTCCAGAGCCCAATAATTAACACTGTTCCTGAAGGTGAACCGACCTGAGCAGACACCAGAAATCAAAGCAGAGAGCAAATAGGGGGTTAATCTGATCATGGAAGACTCTGAGAATTCAAAGTATTCACTGCCAGTGATGCCTGTGGGTCGTGAAGAGAGACTCTACCATAGAAGATAGGCAGATACACTGAAGTAATCCTGGATTTGGAATTAGATAAGATGCAAGGCAACCAGAGCCAGGGTTCAAGAAGATCACTAAGCCAGCGACAGAGAAATGGCAGTTATAGAGTGAAGCAGCTGGTGATGCAGGTAGCCAGTAGGGTCTTGGGGACATCAATGTGTACACACTGATGGAACCAAGAATACATTAATTAATTAGGGAGGTTCTGACCAAAAGACAAGAAAAATGAAATAGTCAATGTGTCAAAGGGAACTTGTTTGTAGTGATGGATGTAACATATGGTAGGTGGTGACCTTCTGTAAAGAAATCAATATTGATGGAGTCAGATGGTCATTTGGGGATGTTTAAAAGGCGAGTGCGGGCAGCCAGTGTGCCCTCTCTAAATGAACAGACTACAGTGCTTCAGAGAAGCCAATAAAATCTTCATATGGGATAGATTTCATTGATAAGCAATCTTGGGGTTTATTTAGACTGAAAAGCGTTCATTCAAGTAAGTCCCTCTTAGCACAGTTATGCTTCCCAGTCCTTTTTACTGTATTCTGTGTTCTCATAGCAGGAGGAATTTACCGAACACCTCTCATACATATATTCTATTCTTAATAGAATATAAGCTCTATGAGGGCAGGAATTGAGGTTGGAATGTTTCTCCTGCTGTGTCCCCATTGCCTGGAATAAGGTATGGCACTTAGTATGTGCTCTATACATGCTAACTGAATGTCTGTATTCCGCTGTGTTTTTTTTTTTTTTCCCCCTGCTCCTAGTTGTTTTCTGCTCATTCTCCAGTCTTAGCTTGTAGCCCAAACGCTGAGCTAAGATAAAGCAAATCATAGAAACTTTGCTATGGAGTTGGAAGCCTCTTGGATTTATCCACCCTCCTTTCCAAACAGTATCAAGAGAAAGAAACCTTTTTTTTTTTTTTTTTTTTAACCAGCTCTAGCTCAGTGGTTGTTTAGCCTGTTTCTGATTACCTTCACAACAGGGAGCTTACTTCCATTCTGGATTCTCCATTGCATTTTTGGAGATACTTAACTGTTTCATTGTATTTTCTAAACTTAATATGTCTTCTTTTTTAAAAAGAATAATTTTATTTATTTATTTATTTTTGCTGTCCTGGGTCTTAATGGGCTTTTCTCTAGTTGCAGCAAGTGCAAGCTACTCTCTAGTTTGGTGCAGACTTCTCATTGCGGTGATTTGTTGTAGAGCCCAGGTTCTAGGCACGTGAGCCTTTAGTGGGCTCTAGAGCATAGGTTCAATAGTTGTGGAATGTGAGCTTAGCTGTTCTGTGGTACATGGGATCTTCCCAGAGTAGGGCTAGAACCCTTGTCTCCTGAATTGGCAGATGGATTCTTAACCACTGAGCCAGCACAGAAGTCCTATTAATATGCCTTCTTTTTTTTTTTTTTTTTTTTAAATAAAAAGTTTTATTGGAGAAAAATAGAACCACCATGTACACAGGGAAAAGAGCACAAAAATTCAACTGATACAGAACTGAAAGTCACAACTACCCAATGTTGTTTGCGATTACTTTTCAATTTCTTAAATGGCTTCCCTCAATTTTTTAAATAGCCTTGCCAATTTTCAGCTGAAATAGAATCAAGTTTTCAAAAAATTAAGAGCCTTAGCGAGGGGGCCAGCTTTTAAGATAACAAAGGTGACACCAAAAGTCTCCTAATAGGACAAATTCTACGGAAAAATTCCTGAAGCCCATAACTACTGAGTCTGGTAGAACAGTAGCTCAGAGACCTGAGCTACTAATCAGGGATTAGTTAGAACACTGACTCAAGATGGTCCAGTATGCAGAGAGGGCAAACAAAAAAGCTGCATTTCCCTGTCAGATGAGTTCACATAAGAAAACCAGGGAGGTGCTAAGAAAATACAGGCAATGGCTTCTCAAAATAATTAAGAAGGCATTCTAACTACCACATATTATTAGACAACAGTGTGTAAAGTGATGCAATTAGAAAACAGGCAACTTAACAAAAAAAAGGTCACAGGTCTTTGAGAACTCAAGAAAACAATCAATAGCAAACACAAGAGCTGAAAGTCTTCTCAGCTGAGGGTTGAAAGTGAGATTGAAGTCACTCAGTCGTATCCGACTCTTTGTGACCCCGTGGACTGTAGCCCACCAGGCTCCTCCTTCCATGGGATTCTCCAGGCAAGAATACTGGAGGGGGTTGCCATTTCCTTCTCCAAATATGCCTTATATCCATCACAGAGTCATGATTTTGGAAGCACCAACAGAGTAAGTCTGCAGAAGGAAATGGCAACCCACTCCAGTATTCTTGCCTGAAGAATGCCATGGACAGAGGAGCCTGGTGGGTTTCAGTCCACGGGGTTGCAAAGAGTCAGACACAACTGAGCAACTAAAAGAGTAAGTCTATACAGACAGTACATTATTTGAAGAAAGACAAGCTGTTTACCCTTTAAATTATCACATGGATTATACTTTAGGTGCTAGACTTCACCATCCTAGCCAACCCCCTTCTGCCTGCATAGTAATTTGAAAATTTCTCCTCCTAAAATATTACGCCCAGAAATGAATCTGTTCCAAAAAACAGTCTGACCAGCACAGAATAGAGTAAAACTATTTTCTTCCAAACACTAAAAATACATGCACATAGAAGAGTAGCAGCAACAGCATTAAACCAACAGCATTTTCCTGTTGACTTCAACAGAACTTGTATTCAAAATACCCTCCTGAGACAGTCCTGGTTTTCTTTTCATTTCACTCGTACTGGCATCTGTTCCATGATCTGAGTTGTTTTTGCTTCACATTCCATCCTGTTTGGATTGTTTTGTAGCTTGATCATTATCCCGTCCCAGGCATTTATTCCTTCCATATTTTTTGTGTTGTCTAAATATTTGTAAGCATGCTTCTTAGGTTTCCATCAGTGATTGATAGCAAGGTTGAAACAGAACAACCCCAGAGAGCAGGCATTTTGTCCATCCACTAGAAACTTTGTTTCAGGCTTTTGTGGCTGTTAATCTACCATCTTCAGGAAGATTCTATTCCTCTGGGCAGTAGATCCATATCTCAGCTAGCATTAAGCCATCTTAGTATATAGATACCTAATCTTACCAAAATCATGATACATATCTGAATGGCATGCTCTTTAAAAAAAAAATCTTTTGATTTCAGTTTATTTCAGGGAGAACAGCTTTTACATCATGTTAGATTGTGGAGTTAGGAAAGTTTCGCTTTTAACACGGTGTCTTTCAGCAATGACAAGTTCAGGGCCATGTCCTCTAGGGGCTAAAACCAGAGTTTCTCAACTTTGGCACTGTTATCATTTTGGACTGACAGTTGCTTCTTTGGGGAAGCATCCTCTTAGCAACATCTCTTTCCTCTACCTGTTGCTAGATGATAATGGCAAACTTCCCGTGCCCTTTATCTACAATTGTTGTAGACATGTCAAGAGAGAGGGCTTCCCAGGCGGCTCAGTGGTAAAGAGCCTGCTTGCCAATGTAGGAGCCACAGGAGACACAGGTTCTGTCTCTGAGTTGGGAAGATCCTCTGGAGGAGGAAACAGCAACCCACTCC
Organism: Dama dama; assembly: GCF_033118175.1. Taxonomy (NCBI): domain Eukaryota; kingdom Metazoa; phylum Chordata; class Mammalia; order Artiodactyla; family Cervidae; genus Dama; species Dama dama. The sequence goes on along the minus strand of NC_083703.1, from coordinate 31,657,917 downwards.
AGTATTCTTGCCTGGAAAATGCCATGGACAGAGAAGCCTGGCAAGCTACAGTCCATGGGATCACAAAGAGTCGGACAGGACTGAGCACACACAAAAGCAATGCATCAAGAGACAAAATGTACAAACCACTTGCCTCTTACTGTGGAAGAGAAGGATTATACTGTCGGTAGAAAATTTCTTGTCTTCTGGGCCAGGCAGAAACATATGCGGAATCCAGAAAAATATCCATCAGTTACATATTTCATGTTTAATCTGTAAGCAAGTGTTGTCAAAATAACTGGAATTGAGAATCACCTGGGTGTGGTAGCTGGTTAAGAAAAGCAGACTCCTGATGAAGAACTGATACTTGCCACAGGGTGAATGAACCTTTAAAACATGTTAAATAAGAGAAGCTAGACACTAAAGGCCATTGTATATTTCCATTTACATGAAGTATCTAGAATATGCAAGTCCACAGAGACAGAGCAGTTTGAATGATGGTGGGAGAGAGAGGAGGCGGAGGGACAAAATGCTTACTGGGTGAAGGGTTTTACTTTGAAGTGATGGAAATGGTTTAGAACAACATAGAAGTAAGAGTTCTCGGCACTGTGAATGGACTAAATGCCACTGAATTGTTCAGCTTTAAAATGGTTAATTTGGGGACTTCCTGGCACTCTATTGGCTAAGACTCTGCCTTCCAGTGCAGGGGGCACAGGTTCGAGCCCTGGTCCAGGAGCTAAGATCCCACATGTTTCACAATGGGGCCAAAAATTTAAAAAAGAAACAGAAAGGCAGAATCCTGAACTTCTCCTGCAGAGGTCCTGATTTCATGGGCAGTGGTGGGGTTGAGGAAGTTGGGTTTTGACTGAGATTCCGTAGGATGTTATGATGCAAATAGATGACAGACCATGTGTGGACAAACCGTGTCATACTGAGTCCTGGAGAGGCATAGCCTGGGCTCCCCCACCTGGAACCCTGTGAATCATTTACTCAAGACTTTTACATTTGCTTCCTCATCGTTTAAATTGACCATACTCCAGTATTGTTGTCTGGAGAATCCCATGGACAGAGGAGCCTGGTGGGTCGAAAAGAATCAGGCGCAACTGAAGCGACTTAGCACATACATCCTGTGATGTATTAACTTAAAGCCTGACTTCCTAATATACCCAAATATGGTTACACATTTAATATTAGTGTTTAACACAAGCATGTCACTAGAGCTTGGTTCTAGCATCTCACCAGGTTTGGTGTGACATCTTTTAAGATGAGTTAAGTATTTTTTTTTCAATTTTGTTTTATTTTGTATTTGCTTTTATTGTACTAAATCTTGGTACACAGTAAATGTTTGGGAAATGACTCTTGAATCAATGAACATTCTTTTGAATTTACTGATTCTTTTAAAATTTTATATCCCTTATATTATACCCCTTTATATTTAAAACTGTACCCCTTTATATTGGGGTATAGTTGATGAACAATGTTGTATTAGTTTCAGCAAAGTGATTCAGTTATACATATACACATATCTACTCTTTTTCAAATTCTCTTTCCATTTAGATTATTAGGTTAAACTTTGTGTAACCTATAAGCAATATCTTTATGTGGTAACCTATGCATTGGCTTAATATCAAATCCAGTCACATGGCCTGTGAATCTGATGACAATAATACCATTTATTGGATAATTGTAGAGGACCAGTTACCGTATGTTTATTATCCTATTTAACCATCATGCAAGGGTAGATCCATGATTTGTGGAGCCTGATGTTTACACAAATTGAGAAGATCTGCTTAAGAAAAGGAGTAAAAAGTAGAAATACATTATTAGGTGGAGGGCCTTGAAGACACCCATGCATGCGAACAGTCCTGAAAGTTGAGCTTAATTAGCTCTACCTTAAATCCACCTGAGTCTTTGACAACACTTACAGATAGCTGGGCATCGCTCATAGCACCATTGAGGGAACTGGGACTTAGCAAGCTGAAACACTTTGCTGGTGATCAACCAACCAAATACAGTAGAACTGGAATTTGAACCAGCTCTGCCCCATGCCCAAGTTTACACCCCCCACCCCTTAGGAATTAAGTAACAGTGGACCTCTTCAAATGAAATGCACCACTGGCTCCCAGCTTGGTTTTGGTGAAATCTTATTTTAGGAGGTCTCTGCACATCCTGAATTGAGGACTATAAAAAGAATGAAGGCATTTGAAGTGAGAAAGGACAGTTAGTTGATTTGAAAGAAATTTATGATGAGGTTTACGTATGGGTATGTTATGCCTTGGCTCCTCTAATTAATTTCCCAAAGATTCACTAAATTATGCCTCAGAGGTTTTAAAATCTTTTAAAAATTATCTTTTTATGAAGTAGCAAGTAGAATGAACATAGAACTTTATTATTTAAGGATAGTTAACATAAAGTCTTCCATGGTAGTTCAGATGGTAGTCTGCCTGCAATGTGGGAGACCTGGGTTTCATCCCTGGGTCAGGAAGGTCTCTTGGAGTAGGGCATAGCAACCCACTTCAGTATTCTTGCCTGGAAAATCCTGTGGATGGAGAAGCCTGGCAGGCTACCATCCATGGGGTCACAAAAAGTCAGACACAACTAAGCGACTAACACTTTGACTTTCAACGTAAAGTCTTGACAAAAAGATGGTTAGTAAATGGGAGAGAATAGTAACTTGTTATTTTGAGAAATTCTTACATGCCAAGTATGTAATCTTCACCACAAACCCGTGGGATAAACACAGAAATCTCAATTTTTTCACCAATTGACGAAACTGAGGCTCAGAGATCAATAGGTTAACTCTTTACTACTATCCCAGCAAAGAGGAGGCTGCTATTTATTTTAAATGGCAGCAGTTTAAAGAAACTCTGTACAAAACGCCATGTCAAATCCACATTTATTTTAACACAGATTAATGCATGATAGTGGTTTCTTGAACAAGAAAAAGACAAGTTTTCACAGATCTGAAATATGATTTATCCTATATAGTATGGCATCACTGAGATTCTTTAATTGCAGCCTATTTAAGGGGTTAGTCAAAAAGAGTATGAAGGACCTATTAACACCCAGTTGAAAAATGTGACAGAAAAGTAGGAGAACAGACAATTCCAACTTCTAATTGTGGAATCCTTCGGTGTTTGGGTTCAGTGCGATTTTCAGCAAGCTCATTAAAGTCTTGCAAGGGCCCGTCTTTCTCCCCAGAACTGATAGCAGGCAGTCCCCCGAGAAGCAGTCTGACTGCTAGCTCACATCTTCCTTGTCACATGGGGCTAGGTGTCAGCCTCTGACCTCACAAAGAGGGGAACTTTCCATGAGGCCTTCACAAGTATTTCTCTTGCTCGATTATCTACAGAGAACTGTCCCTAGTTTGTTCTCAACACTAAAGAAAATAAAGGTTGTGCATGCATGTTTTGAAGGCCTTGGAATGCACAGAGTAATAAGGAAAAGTATGTATGTGCCTTACAACAGGTAATTTAAAAAATGCATACATTAACTTCTTTTTAAACTTTTCATTTCGTGTTGGGGTATAGTCAATTAACATTATGATAGCTTCAAGTGAACAGTGAAGGGACTCAGCCATGCATACACATGTATTCATTCTCCTGCAAATTCCCTTCCCATCCAGGCTGCCACATAACATCGAGCAGAGTTCCCTGTGCTACACAGTAGGTCCTTGCTGGTTATCCATTTTAAATATAGCAGTGTGTACATGCCCATCCCGAACTCCCTAACTATCCCTCCCCCTCATCCTTCCGCCACCACAACCATAATTCTACATACTTTAACTTCTCTTTGGAACAGTTTTTTCCCAGCTTTGTGGAGTGCAAACACACCAATTTCACATAAGAGTAGAAAACCAAGTTTTTGGTCTTGTTTGGCCCACAAGGCATTTGTTACACTAGATTGGCCAAAAAGTTCCTTCGAGTTCATCTGTAACAGTTTGTGGAAAGACCTGAACAAACTTTTTGGCCAAACCCAAACAGCAGAATTTATGCAGTACTTGCGTATAGTTTCTTGCGTATAGTTTCTTTTACACTTCTCTCCTCATTTATACTTCAGCAACCATTCTTTTCAGAGGATGTCTCCACCAAAGATGCAAATCTAGTTGAAGGCAACATAGCAGAAAAAGCATTGAATTTAGATATAGTTCCTCTTGTAATAATTATAGACTCGGCAGAGGACTTGTAAAATCAAACAGTTTTTAATTATCAGAGGGTTTTGGTGTGGGCTTGCGTTACTTTTTCAAACGTTCTCATGGGATCACATTTCCTGACTGTTTCTCCTCCTCCTGTATGGTTGGTGCAGTGGTTTCCGGATTCAGTCCAGATCTATTTCTGCAAATATCTATCAGAGCTCTTTCCTGGGGCTGAGCAGGTCTTATGCACAGAGAGCTGACCCAGACCACCTCAACAGAGGATGCTGGGCTGCATCAGAAGTTGGCATGTTTCCCCCACTCCGTTTCCAACCATATGCCTGCTTCCACATTCTGGCAGGGGTTGTGTGTGTGTGTGAGAGTGTGTGTGTGTGTGTGTGTGTGTGTGTGTGCGTGCGTGCATGTGTGTGGTGTAGTTGGCAGAAGCAGCCTACTCCAAGGAGGCAGCCTTTCTGAAATAATCAGGTCTGCCTCCTCCATGACACTGTGGATTTTACCTTGCCCCGCTATAGGGTGAGAGCCTCTGATTATTGCCATGGTGATCAATTTGTCCCCCAGGAATCAGCCAGAGACCATCCAACTGATTCTATGCAGGCCATTAGGTAATGCTGAGACTCTGGGAGAGAATTGCATTTTTGTATGAAAGGAATCCCTGTGGACAACCAGCGCGAGGTTTAATTGGGCTGTATCGTTAATGCTGACTGAGAGGGGACAAAGGGGCTGCAGAAATAGTCACAGGAGTGACCTGACGGATGGCTTAGTCACACTCCGCTCCATGGTCCTCTTCCTGCCTTTTGAGATATTCAGCAGGAAGGGGGTGAATCGCAGGGTTTTAGGCCAAAAGCGATAGGCTCTTTGCCAGTAATGGATTTGCAGATAACACATAGTTGGGGCATTTTTAGAGTGCAGCATGTATTTAGGGCTTCATTGACAGGACACCTGAAAAGTAATTGTTGCTTCTTAGAGACCAATTATGGGACATCAGCCCAGCTGGAGAGCATATTCCCTCCCTCCCTCAGTTCTGCCGGTGGGAACACACCATTCATGAGGCTCATTCTGGACCTTTGGAAACTGGGCCCTTTCTTTGCAGACCATTACCTAATCAACCCTGTTCCAGAAAGTTCGTTGTGGATTTGGGCACCACAGCTCTCCTCGAGGTCCTACAACAATCTTCAGAGAGTGATACCAGGGTGGATTCAAGACCTGATTGATTGATTAATTTCTCTGCTGTTAGGGTGCACGCTATTCTGTGCCGAACTTAAGGGCCCTTAAGGAAAAGTTGTCAGTGACTTGCCCTGAGCGGTCATATTAGAACTGGGGCAGCGGGGTAAGTAAGTAATATTCAAGTTTTTTGGCTTCACCCAAATGCACTTGATGATCAACAGTGGTTGCTCTTCTTTTCTGCTCAGATTTTCCTAATGCAATGTGGATTGGGCTAGTCTTAACATAGTTCTAACTATGCCGATTTCTATTTTTTTTTTTTTCTGCCACTGAGATTTCCATGCAAAAGGAACTATGATTGTCAGCAAGGAAGAAGAGCATCACATTCAAAATATTTTAACCTACCATGCCAAAGCATCCTTTCTCCTCATTGTGGATTTTTGCAGTCATCTTAAGTCTTATCTCCATCTTACCTAATAGCTTTCCTTTTTTAATACATTCTTTTTATTGAAGTATATATAGTTGGTTTGCAATGTTGTGCCAGTTTCCTCTGTACAGCAAAGTGCGTTGATAACTTTCTATACTTCAGCCCATGCATGGCTTCTGCTTATCTCAGACCCATGTCAATACATACATCAGGAGTCAGTCATTCACACACCTACTTAAACTGGCCAAGGCTCTGCCTAGAGCCTCCCCTCCCAACTATCCCCCTCTCCTGGACACGGAGCTGTTTCATCCATCACTAGAAATGCTCTTTAATTCCCTCCTCTCTTCAGGCCTCCCAGAGATGAGAACTGAGCTCACCATTTCATCTCAAACTCACTGGCTGCTTGATGCTGTCTTGATTATATATGCTAAAATTCTTGTTGCCAAGATGCAGTGACATTTGGACCATTTCTAATTTTTTCCCTATTTATATTCTTCTACATGACTGTTTTTGTCAGCATAACACAACAACCAGCAAACTTTTGTGTACCTAATGTGCTCCAAAGTGACTTGGTAGGCTAAAAACTAAGAATATGAAATTTTCTTGCCAAAAAACCCCAAGTCATGCACAATTTACATTTACTAGATGCTTCTGGAAAATGATGGTGATGGTTTCTGACATTAGTGATTAATAAATCACAGCTGCTCACATGTGATTGAGAAATTACCTAATTTTAGTTGATGGCCTCAAAACTCTGAGTTGTGGATTCTATTGCTATTATTTATTCCCTTTTACCCAGAAAAATTTTCTCATTTTGTTTCATGACTGTAAAGTTTTATTCTTCCTCCTAAAGGTCCAGATTTCTTGAGTTTTCCCTCTCCTTTCATTCTGTTTATTTTTTTCCTTCCCAAGACTTCATTTCTGTTTCATATTCATTTACCCATAGCTTCAGTACTTTCAGCAAAATGCTTTTCTTATTACTCGGCAACATCCTTCCATCACTTCTCTATGTTCTGGTTGCCATAGCATTCTGTCTAGGTGCAGACACTGTAAGTAGCAGAGGGAAAGACATTTTTCACTCGTTAGTCATTTGCTCAGTCTCCAAGTCAACTGAGCCCATAGCAGAGGTTAATCATGAAGCTGGGGTCCATCCATACGGGACAGTGCTCATGGACTGTGGACACCAGTGAGTCATTTCTGAATCAAGAACTTCTGTAGATGATTATTTACTTCTCAAATAAAGGTCAACCTTGTGATCTGGGTTAAACCACTGGTTGTATCAAATTGCAGAAAGTGATGTACAGGTCAAAAAATGGATCAACAGTTAAGTCAAATTAGTTTGCTGTGGTTTTGAAAGTTTCCACTTCCCAGTAAAGTTTTTTTCTTTCTGTGTGATTTTCTATTTCTTTGCAAAGGATTCTTTGGACGAGGGTAGTTTCAGATACCCTTAAGTTTCACTTCTAATAATTCATGAAATCATATTTGTTTGTTTTATACCTTGTGAGAATCTCCATCTGATGAAAATTTCATTACTTTAAAGTGAATTCCATTAATCTTCTAAGTCATTCCTTGGCTTTCTTAGGATGTGAGCTATTGTTATGAGTGCTTTTCTGTAGAGAAATATGTGTACACCTCTGTTTTAAATTCTTGGTTAATGTCCATTGTTGTATGCTGAAAATGTTAGGATGTAGAAAGAGATCATTATCTTATTCATTTTGAAAGAGCAGTCTATATCAGACAGAAAGCTATATTTGTTTGAACATACAGGCTTAAACATTGTAGTCAAATTAAAAATTACAAAAAATAATCTGAATGGATGAAGAGTTGAAATAGAAATGGAACTAATAGAAACTTTGAGCAGAAAACAGAAGGCTCATATAAGTCCAACAAGTGAAAAAAAGGTAGGGGCGGGGGTGGAGATTGAGCTCTGGAATCTAGCAGATATGATCTGGAGTCTCGGCGAAGCCATTTACTAGCTATGTGACCCTGGGCAGTTGAGTGAGCTGGTCCTTCTCTCTGTCTGGTCCTTCTTACTTGTGAAATGGAGGTGACAGTAACAATACTCACAGGCTCTGTAGGGTGGTTCTGAGAAATAACACAGTAGGACATTTTAGCAGTGTACTTGGCACGTACCATTACTAAATAATTCATTTGGAGGGTGGTTATTATTCACTGTCTGCTTTTGTTGATATTTAAAATCTAGATGAAAGCTTTTTGATTGTTTAGGGTGCTTCTTAGCTGTCAAGGGTATGACTCAAGATCTTCTCGGAGGTGAGGGAAAAAACCTAAGAGGTGCAACTCAGTCCTGAGCTGTGGAAGAAGCACCATTTTCATCAACACTAAGTGAAATTTAATCTAAGCTAAATCTTGATTATCCTTGAATAAAGAAGTTTCAAAGTAAATCAGAAAAGGAATTTTCCTATATGTCTGGAAATATAGACAGGGTCAATACAAGCAGAACTTGCTAAGAGTCCAAAAATATATTTTTTAATTTAAATTTTAGCCTAAATAGTGCCTTCTACTATGTTAGATGAACTGAGGGTAATTGAAATTCCAAAAGATCTTATATTTGCTCTGTTGTGCTGTTTGGAACATGGGGTCCTAAGCTGGACATTATTGCCCAGCTGATAGTAACCTTCCTGAGTTTCAGGGACAAGTGACTATGAGAGGTAATAGACCCTGAGTAATGCCCTTAAAGTCAAATATACCAAATGATTTAAAAGATCCACTTTTTTTTTTAAGTTTTTCTGGAGTTAATTATCTATATATACAATTTATAAATTATATGTGTATATAATTAGTTCCAGAAAAAAGTAAATCTCTGTGTGTGATATATATAAACAGATCTGTTGAGACAAAGAAGGAAACTCTTATCTCAAAATTCAAGCTTCAGGGCTTACTTGAATTGTGTTTTTTCAGTTGGGATTGGATGGGAGCTGGAAGTCATTTCCTGAGTAGAACCTATAAGCGTTGCATCTGTAACATATATATTTGTTGTTGTAGAACAAATTATTTCATATAATTTGCTGTAGTCTCATAGTCTCATAGGATGGATCACAGTGGTTTCAAATTTGGCCCCAAATTCTGTGTTTCTAGCTTTATTGAGTTATGATTGACAGATTAAAAAGTATATCTATTTAGCTTGTACAATGGGATTTTTTTTAAGGTGCACAATGTGATGATTTAAAAATGTATACATTGTGAAATACTTATCACAATCAAGTTTATCACACATCTATAATCTCACATAGGCCTTCCCAGGTGGTTCAGACAGTAAGAATCCACCCACAATGTGGGAAACCTGGGTTTGATCCCTGTGTCAGGAAGATTCCCTGGAGAAGGGAACGGCTACCCACTCCAGGATTCTTGTCTCTTTCATGGAGAGAGGAGCCTGATGGGCTACAGTCCATGGGGTTGCAAAAGAGTCAGACATGACTTAGCGGCTAAACAATAACAACAAGTCTCAACAGTGACCTTGTGTGTGTGTTTGTGGGTGTCTGTTGGTGTGTGTTGAGAATACTTTAGAGTAAATCTTAAGTGTTTACAAATTGTCGTTGAGTTTGAATACCTACTTTAGGTAGTCCTGACCTTTCTAGTTTCTCACTAGAAAGGCTCCATCTTTCCTACTGGATTAGCCTTTACCCAACACCCATGTTTCTCCGACTTCTGATCTTTCATACAAAAATAAGTTGTGAATTTAGTGAAACAAAACACTTTCAACTTTTCTGGTGGGGTAGTGGGATGGAGTCCTGTAGCCTTAATCCTTGCCCTGAGCTTTAGGGGGCCTCATACAATCACAAAAACCTACCACAAATGAATGCTGGTGCTTGGCATCCCCACAGCTACACTTATGGTCCTAAATATCCACAGTGGTGATCAACAAACTTGAGGCCCCAGGGAAGGTTTATCCAAGTTTCCTGCTCTCCCACTTTGAAACAAAAGAGATCATCGAATTTGAATGTCTTGAAGGTTTGCTGACTTTGGAGTGGGTTGGAGATAGCTGGGGGCTGGGAATGGACTTTAATGTGTGAGACATTTAATTAGGTGGGCTTCCCTGGTAGCTCAGATGGTAAAAAAACAAAAACAAAAAACAAAAAAAATCTGCCTCCAATGCAGGAGACCCTGGTTGGATCCCTGAGTTGGGAAGATTCCCCTCAAGAAGGGAATGGCAACCTATTCCAGTATTCTTGCCCAGAGAATTCCATAGACAACCATGGGGTCACAAAAGAATCGGACACAACTGAGCAACTAACACTTTAATTAAGTGAAGACAAGTTAACACATCTTTCTTCTAAGATGGAAATAGATTTTGTGTAACATGAATTTCCCAGTAGAACCTGCACTCATTTTGATGCCCAAAACTTGACTTCTGTGCATCAGTGCCAAATTAAATCTCAGACACAAAATTTGGGGTGAAGTAGAGAAGAGCTTTATTGCTTTGCCAGGTAAAGGAGGACACAGGTGGCTCATACCCTGAGAAACTGTTTGTCCCAACCTGGGGAAATTTGGTGAGGAACTTTATAGCAATGGTTCAAGGGCAGGCTTGCTGATGAGGCTCAGGGTGTGTAAAGGGGCTTTAAGGAGAAGGGAACAACAGAAGGTGAGACAGCTGGATGGCATCACTGACTCAATGGACAGGAGTTCGAGCAAGCTCCGGGAGTTGGTGATGGACAGGGAAGCCTGGCGTACTGCAGTCCATGGGGTCGCAGAGAATTGGACACAACTGAATTGAACTGAACAGGTTCCTGATGAGCTTTGAGGTTATCAAACTGTGACCTTCTCTCTAGGTCTTCTCTTTGGTGGGAGTTTTATTTTTCAGAAGAGTTTAAAGACTGTTGTGTATATCCTTTGAGGGGGACTTTGCCCCAAGGCTGTAGTGTTGTTCTTGACTGCTCCTCCCTCTTCTCGGCATCCCTTCCCTCTCCTGATTGATTAGCAACTGTTTGAAAGACTTCCCTGCCTGGGAGCCCCAGGGGGTCCTGCTCGGTTTCAATTTTCCCCTTCCTTTTCCAGTGCCTGGTTTTGAAAGTACTCACAGTTTTGCAATATTCACAATCGCTATAGGTGTTGGCAGAGGAAAATTTAGTGACATCAAATAGTTCATGTGTGGTGCTTAGTTGCTCAGTTGTATCCGACTCTTTGTGACCCCGTCGACTGTGGCCTACCATGCTCCTCTGTCCATGGAATTCTCCTGTCAAGAATACTAGAATGGGTTGCCATGCCAGATCCAGGAGATCTTCCCAACCCAGGGATCGAACACACGTCTCCCGAGTTGCAGGTGGATTCTTTACTGTCTGAGTCACCGAGGAATCCCACTCTTATTTGTAAGTATGTAGGTCTAGGTGTGTGAAGCATGGTATCAATTCTTTATGTTGGAAATTAGATGAACGTTGAGCCCTGGATTTACAAATAGTTTTATTTCTGTACTTAATTAAATTAAAAAAAAAATAAATGGATGTCTAATTTTAGTTACAGTCAGCAACTTAAATTGATAAAAGTTTTGGTAAATCTTAAATGTAATTTGTATTTTACCTTTGTTTTAATTAATAACTCTATTATGGAAGAAAATATCTTTGAAAAAGTATATAAAATGATTTTGTATTTTTTGTGTAAACATTAATTTACATTTTGGATGAAATATAGTCAAAAATTGTCACTTGGTCTCTACTGTAAATAATTCTTTAGGTGATTACTGATTTAATTGGGCAACTCTATGTATATATATGTATCTTTATTATAACACCATAATTATTGATTTTGTGGAAAGGAACATATGAAAAATAAACTTCATGGAATTTTTATAATTTGCAAATTATATGTCTTATGACTTACTGATGCATCAACAAAACATCCTGATCTATACCAAAATTTAAATTTAGTCATTTGCTGTTTTACTGATTTGCAATGTTGTAAAAGCTGCAGCTTTCTATACATTTTTCTATTTTGTCATTATAAAGGTAATTTGTTAAAGTGGTCAAACATATGTTTTCATAGTTTTTAGGCTGATTTTTAACATGTAAATATTTCGACACATGTAATACATATTTGTATTTGCCATCTCAACCTTCTGTCTCACAAATGTCAGAGTCAGGTCTACACTGAATCAGAGTGACGCATCCACAGGGAAATGATTACTTTCATTCCCCTCCTGAGTTCTAGAGATGACTTTATGGAAACATCCTTTATGGCCACATGACAGAAATTGCTTTCTCTGCATTGACCTCGTAGAAGCTGATCCACACATCTGTCTATGTCAGTTAATTATGGTCCCATATTCAGGCTCCCTGATCTCAGAAACTTCCACAGCTTCCCTTTGTAGCTTGCAGTCTTTGTCTATGAGAAACAGATCCTTTATAGTAGAACTATGTCAAATACTGATCAAAAAGAATAGAAAGAAATTAGAGGGTGGAATTAATAATACCCATGCTTCTAAAAAAAAAAAAAAAAAGTGAAATTGATGTCTTATTGTGGGAAAAATTAGTAACACTTAAACGTCATTTTATCCAAAATCCTGTTTACATTTCATGTCATTGTGGGGCTGAATGTATTTATGTACTCTTCCTAAACAGAAGCATTATGCACCTACTTGATGTGGTATTTAAATGAAAAGGAAGCATTGTAGCTGTGTTAGTAACATCTTCTCATATGAGGTATGCATCATACTGTTATTACGTGAATTCAAGACAAAAATACATTCAAAGTGCATTCTTTACAGAATTTATATTGTAATTTCAGTTCTATTTTTTCCTTTTAAGTATTTTAAAAACACATCTTCTACTACTACCAAAAAAATACATCTGTAAAAATGTGATTGTGTCCGTGCTGATGTTGAAGTTTGCTGTATTTTTCTCATCTTACTCTATTTTTAAAAAACTTTTTATTTTATTTTGTAGTATAGCCTATTAACAGTGTTGTGATAGTTTCAGGCGGACAGCAAAGGGACTCAGCCATATGTATATATATATATGTATCCATTTTTCCCCAAACTCCCGTCCCATCCTGACTGCCACATAACATAGATTAGAATTTAGAGAAGGGATAGTTAGGGAGTTTCAAATCAACATGGACATACTGCTGTGCTTAAAATAGATAACCAAAAAGGTCATCTTATTCTATTTTGTTGGTGAAATTAATCTGGAGGGTTCTGGTGCAGGCCCCATGACTTGCTATAAGGGAAAAGTCTTAAACTTTTTATCCTAATACCTGAGAGCAAGTACCTTTCTCCTCTCCTCTTTTGATTCTCTTCTATGAAAAGGCTGTGCATAAAGAAAGGAGCAATTGAACAACTCTGGGAAGTGAGTTGGCCCCCTTTACTTATTCCTAGACCACCTCTTCCTTCTGCAGAAATAAGATAAAGTATGACTGAGATTGACTGATCCCTTAAACCCAATAGCTGCTCCCTTTATGGGAAGATGCCCCTGCCCATGACTGATGACTCTGTCATCTTATTTGTTAAGCACTTGAGTACCTTGACCTTGCTGATTTCTTGTGACCTTCAGGGCTCCCCTTGGGAATCTTCAAGGACAACAACCAAGGTAGTAAGCTTCTTAACTCCCAGAGAACAGGAAACTGAATTCTTGTTCCTGTTCAAATAGTCATTGAAGTACCTTTGTAATGGCTTCCTTAGATTTCCAGAAAGCATGTATTACAAATATTCAGTGGTTTTTTTTTTTAACATTCTTAGGTGACTGGAACCTACAAATAAGTATTAAAAAGTAATTACAAGTAAAATCTCATAAAATTTGTGTCTGTGTCCATATTAAAAATTTTACCTGTTGATAATCAGTGCAGAGAGGTAGTTTTTATTGTGGTGAACCAGTCACTTAAAGGTCATCAGGATTACCTGTACAGATTTTTTTTTTTTTTGAATTGGGGTAAAACTGATATGTCCTGGTTGTTCATTGGAAGGACTGATGCTGAAGCTGAAACTCCAGTATTTTGGCCGCCTCATGCAAAGAGTTGACTCTTTGGAAAAGACCCTGATGCTGGGAGGGATTGGGGGCAGGAGGAGAAGGGGACAACAGAGGATGAGATGGCTGGATGGCATCACTGACTCGATGGGCATGAGTTTGAGTAAACTCCGGGAGTTTGTGATGGACAGGGAGGCCTGGCGTGCTGCAATTCATGGGGTTGCAGAGAGTCGGACACGACTGAGCGACTGAACTGAACTGAAAACTGGTTTCCAGCCTTGTGTTAGTTTCTACTTTACAGCAGAGTGAATCAGCTATACGTATATATATATCCCCTTCCTCTTGAGCCTCCCATCTACCCACCCCCATCCCACCCCTCTAGGTCCTCACAGAGCACCTAGTTGAGCTCTCTACACTCTACCACAGGTTCCTACTAGCTATCTACTTTACATTTGGTATTTTACACATAGATGTCAATGCTACTCTCTCACTTGTACCGCTTTGAAAATTTCAAATTCTGGGGGGCAGTGAGAAGGAATGGGGGAATTAGAAGTTATGCTACATATATTCCACTTGCCTCTCAACATTTATGCTTCACTCTTTCCCACTCCTTTCAATGTTGTTATTGTTCAGTCGCTCAGTCGTTTCTGACTCTTTGCGACCCTATGATCTGCAGCATACCAGCTACCAGTCCTTCACTATCTCCCAGAGGTTGCTCAGGTTCATGTCCATTGAGTCAGTGATGCCATCCAACCATCTCATCCTCTGTTGCCCCCTTCTCCTCCTGCCCTCAATCTTTCCTAGCATCTTTTCCAATGAGTCGTCTCTTCACATCAGCTCAGATGGGCAAAGTATCAGAGCTTCAGCCTCAGTCCTTACAATGAATATGCAGGGTTGATTTCCTTTAGGATGGACTGGTTGGATCTCCTTGCTGTCCAAGGAACTCTGAAGAGGCTTCTCCAGCACCACAGTTTCAAAGCATCAATTCTTTGGCACTCAACCTTCTTTGTGGTCCAACTCTCACATCCATACATGACTACTGGAAAGACCATAGCTTTGATTAGATGGACCTTTGTCAGCAAACTGATGTCTCTGCTTTTTCAAACACTGTTGAGGGTTGTTTTAGCTTTTCTTCCAAGAAGCAAGTGTCTTTTAATTTCATGGCTGCAGTCACCATCTGCAGTGATTTTGGAGCCCAAGAAAATAAAGTCTGACACTGTTTCCTTTGTTTCCCCATCTATTTGCCATGAAGCAAATGGGACCGGATGCCCTGATCCTAGTTTTTTGAATGTTGAGTTTTAAACCAGCCTTTTCATTCTCCTCTTTCACCTTCATCAAGAGGCTCTTTAGTTCCTTTCTGTCATTAGGGTGGTGTCATCTGCACATCTGAGGTTGTCGATATTTCTCCTGGCCATCTTGATTCCAGCTTGTGCTTTATTCAGCCCAACATTTCACATGATGTACTCTGCATAGAAGTTAAATAAGCAGGATGACAATATACAGCTTTGACATACTCATTTCCCAGTTTTGAACCAGTCCATTGTTCCATGTCCGATTCTATTGGTTGGTTCTTGACCTGCATACAGATTTCTCAGGAGGCAGGTCAGGTGGTCTGGTATTCCCATCTCTTTAAGAATTTTCCACAGTTTGTGGTGATCCACACAGTCAAAGGCTTTAGTGTAGTCAATGAAGCAGAAGTAGATGTTTTTCTGGAATTCCCTTGCTTTTTCTATGATCCAACAGATGTTGTCAAAGTCAGTTTACAATGTAGTTTAAACAGAGACCTCAGTGAATCCCACAGAGACTTCCAAAACTGAGATGGTCTTAAGAGACATCTTACCTTGCGGCAAGGGGTCAAGATTTTATACTCCTCTCAATCATAGGGTATTTGCTACCTTCTGGAAGGATATGTGACCTGGACTAATGGCTGTTCCTAGAGAGGGGCTGAGCTAAGAACTCAGTCTCCAAGATTTCAGGCAGTCAGGAAATGAGGGTGTTCATCCTGAAGGGGAGATTTGGACAACATACCATGGCAACTATTACACTTCTGCATTTGAGAATATAGGCTGTGGAACCACATGATCTAAAATTGGGTTAATCCACTTTTTCCTGGTAATGTTTTGATTTTGTTTATATAGTGCCCTAGAATGCAGTTTCAACTGCACAGTGGTGGAAAGAGATGGATTTTGCAGAAAGAAGTCTTTTTCTGAGTTTCAGTTGGTGCTAGCGGTAAAGAACCTGTCTGCCAGTGCAGGGGACATAAGGTTTGAGGGTTTGATCCCTGGATCTGGAAGATCTGCTGAAGGAGGGCCTAGCAACCCACTCTGGTATTCTTGCCTGGAGAATCCCATGGACAGAGGAGCCTGGCGGGCTGCAGTCCGCAGGGTCTCTGAGAGTCAAACACAATTGAAATGACTTAGCTTGCACTCTGCCATTTTGCTCTTTGTATACTTTTAAGTAGGATCACAACTAATTTGCATCTCAGTTTCTTATTCTATTCAGAGAAAATTGTAGTTTACCTTCAAGTTTAAAAGTATAAGAAATTAGTTGGTACACCGTTGCTTCATACATTCCTTTTGTGTTTTTGCTGAAAACCTTCTATAGTCATTTGCAGCTTTACTTTAGCTGTTCACAAACCCAGTCCCATGGAATGACTTAAAATTATTTGATTGCACTATATTAGAAGTAAGGTTAAATGTCTGATTTGAAGGACTGTCGAATAAATTAATTAGTCTCACATAGACTTAACTTTCCCTAAAATAGATAGAACCATGGCCATTTCAATACTGCTGCTACTGCTAAGTCACTTCAGTTGTGTCCGACTCTCTGCGACCCCATCCCTGGGATTCTTCAGGCAAGAACACTGGAGTGGGTTGCCATTTCCTTCTCCAACACATAAAAGTGAAAGTGAAGTCGCTCAGTCATGTCTGACTCTTTGTGACCCCATGGACTGCAGCCTACCAGGCTCCTCCGTCCATGGGATTTTTCCAGGCAAGAGTACTGGAGTGGGGTGCCATTGCCTTCTCCAATAGGACCCCATAAAGAGCTTGAACTTAATCCCCGTAAAGAGCTTTGCCCTTATGATTAGCATTACATTGAGTTTCAAAGAAAAAGCATGTCTTGACTAAGAGAACAAATAGACTCTGAAAACTGATATTATTACTATTCAGTCATGTATCTTTGTACTCAGACCCAAATGTTATAAACAAGGAGAAAAATGGTTAATACAAGCTAGTGAGTTACTAATTTCCAGAAAAAAGTGCCCTCTAAAATTGCCCTGTTGGAGACTTCTTTGTCTCTCTTCTTTGAGTTGTCTTTTTCTTTATTGCATGGATAATACAGTGATGGCTCTTTTCCAATAGGACATATATGGTCTTCTTTCTCTTTCTGTGACACAGATAATCAATTCATGAGCAGTGACTGTTTGGAACTGAACTTTTATTTTCTCTGGACTAAGTTGGGTATTTTTCCTGTGGCTCATCCTTAAAGAAGATGCTAGCTATGGAGTCTGTAGCTGGATTCAGAGCAAGGCATGCCATGAGGGAAACCTCCCTGGAATTAAGTAACAGCTCATAGACCAGTGTGACTGCTGATGTTCTATGAGAGTACTAAGATACGTTGTCTCCTAAAAACTTCACTATGTTGCATTTTTCTTATCCCCTCTCCCTGCCAGTGAAATGACATTATACGATTTCCTCTTGTATGCAAGCTAGTTAATAGCTAAATTCAGTCAAAATCAATTTGCGAATAAGTAGACACCTTGTAATAAATAACACACTTTCAAAATACCTGTTTTGGGATTGATCTAACAATCATCCAGTGAGATCTGCCAGTATCATTTTCCATTAACTTCTGTCATGTTTAAATGCTTTTATAAGCTAATGGGGTGGTTTATAATTGGGCCATACCTAGGCTGTTTCTCCACTGTATGGCACGTGACGGATAAATAAGATGATTGCAAAGGTATTTGTATCGAATGTTCACCGAGGGTTTCCTCTCATACTGCCCTCACTCGCAGAAGCCACCCTGGGAAATGAATGTGCCAGGATAAGTTATCTGGGACTCATAAAATCTTTTTCAGAAGATTGAAATAAAGTCAGTGCTTGCAGAAGACAAATCAATTGTGACATTTCTGAATAGAGTGCGATGCATTTAATTAGCACAAGACATACTGGCAAATGCTGAATTACCCAATAAATCACTAGATGCTGAAACCCATACCGAGCGGGGACTCAGCTGTCTGGTGAGATGTACAGCAAGTGATAATACGGAGGTCTGGACATTTGTATTGTCACTTTGCCACATTTTCTGCTATATTTTTTCTATTTTGACATTTGTCCACAGAGCCCCTTTAATTATTCTAAACTATCAGCGAACTCCATGCCTACCCACTCGGAGATTATTTTATAAATATTTGCATTTGCAGAGAATATCCACCATGGTTGGTGTGATTGCACAGATGTGGCTTAAAAAGTCCTGTATGGAGGGGGGGTAAGTGCAGATAAAAACCCTCAACACAAGACATTCTGAAAGAGCTACAAACAGGGTCATTGTATTGCAGTTCATTGAAAATATGGAAGGTATTACTTCAGTCATTTTTAAGTCTCACAATGACATCTATCAGTTTAGGCAGGAAAAATGAGTTACTTTAATGTTGTGACACCTTTGGTTAAAAATTTTTTTTAACCTGTAACTTAGTAGCTACTTCAGTCCATCTTTGAAATGCTGCTAAAGAGCACTAGGGCTTAAATCCAGTGTTTTGGCTATTGACAATCTGAGAAAAAAAATTGAAAACGAATTCAAAATGAGTCTTGCTAGCTCTGAAAGACAAGACAGAACATTCCTTCCAACTGAGGGATATTTTATCAATAAATTGGTGGTTCTGCTAGCCAGCCTTTTATTGACTGGCTTTCTGTGATACAGATAGCAAGGTAGTTTCCCAAATAAACACAAGATCAGATGAAAGACACACTTTGCTTCCCCTCCAATACAGTGTTAGTGGTGACATTTCCAGTCCTTGATGGTAGATAGGTGCATTGTAAAGAAACAAATACGTTTTTTGTTGTTGTTGTTTTCTTTAAATTTTTTTATTTTTGGTTGTTCTGGGTCTCCATTGCTACCTGGGATTTTCTCTAGTTGTGGTGAGTGGGGGGACTACTTTCTAGTTGCAATGCACAGGCTTCCCATTGTGGTGGCTTCTCTTGTGGAGCACGTGCTCTAGAGCACTTGGGCTTCAGTAGTTGTGGTGCATGGGCTTAGTTGCCCTGTGGCATGTGGAATGTTCCTGATCCAGGGATTGAACCAGCATCCCCTGCAATGACAGGCAGATTCTTACTAACACTGGACCACAAGAAAAGTCCACAGATAACTTTTTATTGGTAACGAATCTCAGGTCTGCAAAGCTGGAGTCCAATTTTCCTGGAGGATAGAAACTCTAGAAATATCAGCATCACTTGTCTGAGGTCATGGAAATCTAGCTTGTATTGCTGTGGCTTATGATCACAGTGCAGAGAGGAGAGAAGGAATATCTGTCACCTGGGACGGTCCAACTCTTCCCATTTCCCGACATCCTAAAACGTGGAGGAGGACAAGGGGACAAGATACCTTTTCCCCCAAGGAAGCTATAGGAGCAGGGAGACAAACATACATTACAAAATAAAACCCACAAGCATCCAGCAGTATCTGCTGCGTGGACGCTATTCGAATCTATCACCCGCCAGTACCCTCCTGCTTTGTTCGCCTCATGACTGTACTTAGGGAAGATGACTTTCCAACCCCAAGGGGCTGAATCTAGACTGGGGTAAGCCTGTCAGGCCAATTCCATTTCCTTTGCCAATGACTAGTTGATGTTGTACAGTCCTGGCTGGTGGGATGTTGGGGAAGTCTGGAAGGTCCTAGGACAATTTATTTGCTCTGATGTGGAGACATGGAAAGAGTCATAGCCTGTCCCGTCTCTGAATGTGTTAGAAAGAGGACAGCTTGAGCTGATGAAATTTTTAGCAACAAGAGCACAACCTGAGGACTAGGCTAACACTCTAAAGATCTAAGAGTTAATAGGTAACCAGTCATCCCAGTTGTCTGGACCATGGGTGTTTCCATGACTTTGGACTTTAAGTCCTGCAACCAGAAATGTGCCGGCCACATGGGGACAAGGCAGTTACCCTAGAAAAGAAAAGCCTGAGTGTTTAGAAATATCATCAAGCTGCTGAGCTAACCAACTTTGTGAAAGGTCTCTGGACTTTAATCATTTTGCTAAATGTACTTATTGCTCATGCTCATGTACTTATTGCTCGTGTTTTGAATTGTGCTCTGTTTCATGTGGCTGAAATTTCCTGAATGATCAGTATGGAAGAAATTTTATTCTAAATCAAACATAACAAAAATGAGTGATTCTGTATCATAGGAAGACATGGTCTTTTAAAATGTACTCTTCTTAATAGAAAACCTTTCACTTGTAGTTGTTAACCAAGTCATGTGATATGAGCATCCATTTAGTAGGAATTAATTAGTTTATAACCAGCCATGTCGTTAAAAGATTTGTTTTGCTTTTTTAATAATAAGAACACGAGAGTTTTATTCTAGCCAAACTGTAATTGATAGCCAGGAAGAATCCTCTCAGTATCTCTGAGGGGACTGATTTGAAGAGTCCAAGAAGAGTCAGTATTTATGAATTTTTTTGGTTAGGGAAATACATGTAGCCAAGCATATGTCTTGGTAAAACATTACTGCTAATCAGAAACAACAGATATCTCAAGTTAATGATTTTAGTGCCTTTCTTTATTATTATTATTATTAAAAATTTTATTTTGTTTTGGAATATAGCCGATTAACAATTTGTGGTAGTTTCAGTGGACAGCAAAGGGACTCAGCCATACATATACATGTATCCATTCTCCCCAAATCCCCCTCCCATCCAGGCTGCCATGCAACATTGAGCAGAGTTCCCCTCTGCTATACAGTAGGATCTTGCTGGTTATCCATTTTAACTATAGCAATGTGTACATGACTTGATATGGACCATTTTTCAAGTCTTTATTGAATGTGTTACAATATTGCTTTTTGTAGTTTCATGTTTTGGTTTTTTGGCCACGAGGCATGTGGAATCTTAGCTCCCTGATCAGAGGTCAGACCTGAACCCCCTGCATTGCAAGGCAAAGTCTTACCCCCTGGACCATCAGGAATGTTGCCCAGCCATGTCATTTTGACTTATCACTTTACATGGCCACTCCTTGCTGTTACAGTAAAGTGAATTCTCAGAAATATAAATAACAAGAAGACAGACCAACCACGGACTGTTGTTCAAACGTCTTTTACATCGATAGCACTAAAAATCGAATGAGTGGATAAGAATTAAGCTACTGAAACAAAGTCTTGATTCAGTTCAGTTCAGTCACTCAGTCGTGTGCAGCTTAAAATGATTAAGATGGCAAATAGCAAAAACCCACTAAAAAGGGGGCCTTGATATTGTCTTTTTAAATTAATTTATTTTTGTCTAACTATAGATTCACTATCATTTTTATCATCTGGAGCTATATTTATCATCCTGTGCTTCTAGGAAGAGTTACATTAGAAGTCTATCTCAAGTGTAAGCAAAGCATTAGACAGAGGCCTGTATTCTTCAATTTGCTCCTCACTTGGCTTCACACTGAGTATTTGTGAAGTGATTGTTGAATACTGACCTTACGTATGACCTCAATCAATTCTGTCATCTATTTAAGCACAAGAAGAATGGTAGGACTTCATATCACTAGAATTGCTTAATTGCCTGAGCATCATGGCAGTAGCAACTGAAGAAAGTGCCAGGGGTAATTGGACATCATAACATTTGGCAATGGCAATGCTGGTCTGGAGGGCTCTTTCTCAGTGAGTGCCTTGGGGATCCGTCCCCAGCCATCTCTCCTGTTAAATGTGCTGTGATCCCACTCGAGAAATGAGGAAATGCTCTTGGCAACAGAATCATCTGCTCACTGACCACACTGGGCTATTTATCTCCCTTTGTCAGAGCTGGATGGTGGCAGATTTCAGTGTCTGGTCGATGGAGGCTCTGAATCACTGAACTGGCAGGACTTGTGATGGCCCATCAGCAATGATAGCCGGGGAAAATCCTCAGCAGACTTAAGGAGGCCTCACACTTAGTGGAAGGAAATATAATTGCACGTTGTAATTTGCATGACTTCAATGGATAATTCTCCTTTGAAAGAGGCAAGAGGTTTTTGTTTGTTTGTTTGTTTTAAAGGAATCCAAAGTAAGCCCTTCTTCTTGCTCCATTTTTTTTTTCCCCCTCTCCAGGCCAAGTGTTAAAAATCTACTAGTGAGAGTATCTGATTTCCAAAATAATGTGTTTTCAAAAATTGTTCTTTCACAATTGTGTTTCAATTAGTCTTTCCTCTCCTTCTAGTGTTGCAGTTTTTCTCTTACAAAAAGTTTTCTCTGATGAAAAGACACGGGTATAAATGTTTGACTTTTATCAACTTGTCATTACTCACTTAACTTGCCCAATCTTCACTCTGCCTCTCTAACTACTCAAAAGAAAGTCCCTATCAAGCACCCTGGATATGCCCTATGATAAGTAAAGTTTCCTATTTCTATAAAACAATTAGAAGTTACAAAGCAAGTATCAAATCAAATATTGCTTCAGGGAGCTATTAGGGAAGAATCACATAAATCATTTATAATTTTCTCCAAACAAAATTAGAGGAATCCTAAATTTCCATCTAAATCAATAGGCTAGATATCTTATTTTTTTCTCCCCTTGAAATGAAATAATGGAGCACAGAACCTTCAAACTAAAACTTAGAGATTTTTATGGCCCTATGGACTTGGAATTCAAATGTTTGTTTTGCAACTTGCTTGTGTGATGAGCATCAAGTTAAACTTTCAGGGCTTCAGTTTTTCTTATTTGAATATTGGGATCATAGAGTTGCTTTATATTACATGACGTAAAGCAATGAGCAGAGTGTGGTACAGTTCTCAATGGATGGTATCATTATAATTGCTAGTAATTTAGATTTGTGTTCTAACTCCACACAGTTTTTTTACTTCATGTTGCTCTCTCAAGCATGGCACATTCATCAATCTGCTAATCCCCTTTGTCCTGATATTCTGGAACATTTCTTATTGTCACTATTCTTTCAACCAAAGCACTTTGGTATCACCTTTGACTTTTCATTATTTATTTTTGTTTTCATAGTTAGATATTAGTTTATTCTTTGTAGGTACATGTGGTAAACGTGCAAACAAAAAATCTTTTCTCCATATTACGTCATGATCAATATCAAAGAGAAAAAGAAAAGAAGGGAGACACATTTTCTTGCTTTTCTTCCACTGGGTTGTCTTGAAGGCAAGGATTAGATCTTGCCTAAGTTTCCTGGGACCACCTTCACAACTTACAATAAACTGGGTGGCTTAAAACAACAGCAGTATATTCTCTTACAGTTCTAGAAGCCAAAAGACCAAAATCAAGGTGCTGGTAGGGTTGGTGCCTTCTGGTGGCTCTCAGGGAGAATCTGTTCCATGTCTCTCTTTTTGCTTCTGGTGGTTCCTGAATGGGAATGATGGGCATCCCTTGGCTTGTATCTATATCACTCAAGTCTCTGTCATCATCTTCATGTGACTTTCTAAAGTTGAGTTTTCACTCTTCTAAAGAATCTGCCATGAAAGAAGTCTTTTGTATTTGCATTCATTTTGGAAAAAAATCCTCATTGTTACTACCCTAAATGAGGTTCTAGAGTAGAACTAATATTTTAAAAATATGTAGCCTAATCTATATTGCTTTCTCAAGCCTGTGAACTTGGCTCTAATTGGTTTGGGATATCCATATTGTGGGTGTGGGACTTGGGTGTGGAGAGAAGCATTAGGATTTTTACTTGCACAGAAATAATGTCAGCTTTTGACATTCAAAATATGTCTTTACAGCCAAGATAATTCCCTTGTAGGCCTATCTGTTTAGTTCAAAAGGAATTTAATACATTCTTTTGGCATTGGTCTCCCTACATTTCGGCAGATTAATTGCCAAAACAGGGATTTAGGTCATTGAGTACCTTCAAAATATATAGCAAATGCCAATAATTGTGATTAATGCTTAGCTAGTTATTTGGGACTCGAAAGGAGGAGGTGTGTATAAAAACCCTCTTATTTCCTGGGTTTGGAAAAGGACATTGGAAGATAAAAAGAAAAAGAGTTAAATAAAAATACATGGGTCAACATTTATCTTCTGCTGGGATGAAAAAGTTCACGACAGACCATCACTCCTGCTTTAATACTATAGATAACCATAAAAATCTACATTTATTTTAAAGCTAGGAAGCACTATTGGTGCACAGAAATGTAAAGAAACTGCATCCTAGAGAAGGACAAGCCTTTACTAAGTCAGCAAAGACTGGTAGCCAGTTTCATCCCAGTGGCAAATTGTCCTGGTTGAACGTGGATAGGACAATGATTAGGTATGCCATAGGCAGAAGGACTTTCTAGGGTAAAGAGATACCAGCAAAACTTAAAACTATCTGGTAATAGATTGGAATGTTGAATAGCCTCACATTTTAGAGGTTTTCCCTAATTCCTGTTTATCTTCCTATAATCTTCCTACAGTTTAGCTGAGTACAAGGAGATGTCGGAAGCTGAAGGTGGAGCTGGAAATCAGAGAGAGGTCAACATACATAGCACAGATCTTACCTTCAAGCCATTTGAAATCAAGAAGTGACCAAAACTAACTGATGGGGCAACCTAGCCTCAACCCAGTGCAATTCCTGATTGGATCAATGTAATCAGTCACTCACCCTAGTTGCCAGAAGAAGAAAAGGATATGTCCTCTCCCAGGGGAAAATGCTCCTTACTCCAGTTTCTACAGTGGTGTTTTTTTGTTTGGATTTGGTTTTTGTTTGGTTGGGTTTTTTTGAGCCATGCCACAATTTTTTGAGCCATCCCATGCTTATGGGATCTTAGTTCTCCAACCAGTGATTGAACCTGGGCCCCGAGCAGTGAAAGCCCAGAATCCCTCACCACTAGAGTGCCAGAGAAGTCCCCCTACAGTTTTCAACCAGAGTAGCTTACACAGAGTAAGTGCAGTACAGACATGGAAATAATCATGAGCTAATAATGAGTATTAAAGGATGATTCTGTGGCCCAGTGCTTAATATGGAAAATGAAGAGTTAAGAGTTGTGGGAAATTTTCAGTGACTCTGTCAGATTGCTGAGGATTGTAGGTTTTCCATAAAGTTATCCTTGGCTGGGAGCAATGCTGTCTTTATCACTTACTGACCAGATACCCATTTGCTTTCTCACTTCCTCCAAAAACCAGGAACAGTAATAATTATCATGTTTACCTTAATAGAAAAAACCAGAGATTTTTGTATAAAATGACAATTTTTGCGACTTTTCCTTCTGTGATGATATTTTTCTGCTAGCAAGGAACCTTTCCTTTTGTACGTTGAATTTCACATTATAGCAGTGCTTTACCTGTTCATGTGGCAGTGACTATGTAAAAACATGGATGAAAAACAAATTAGAATTTGGGAGTGAGACACAAGAAAATCGATTCTTAGCCAAGTTCTGGAACCAAGAAATTAGGCAACCTGTATAACTTCTAGATCTCTGCAGAATTAGGATATTAGAGCAAGTATTTTCCATTTTAGTACATTTTAAATTATTTTTATCATATACATGTTCAAATATAAAAACAACACACAAATATAAAGATAATTTATACTATGGAGATAATTTAAGAATCATCAACACAGAAGTAATAATCTAAATATAGCAGAGAAGATAGAGATGGATTTGCTCCAGATTTCAGAGTGGTTTCATTGCACACTGCAAAGACAGTGTTCCAATTTTCAGTCCAGAGTTCTAGTCACCATATCCTTGAGCATCCTTTCTCATTTCATTAGCTGTTGATCATTCTTCTAGTTTTCCATCAGATTTCTATTTATCAGAAAGCCCAGCTCTTCATCTCTTTTTAAAAAAAATTATTTATTTATTTGACTGCATGTGGCACCAGGTGTTACTTGCAGCAGGTAGAATCTATTTCCCTGACCCCCTGCATTGGGAGTGTGACGTCTTAGCCACTCTTAATTGCATTTCCTATTTCTCTGTCTTTGAAGGATATATTGCTCATTCCCTATTCTCTGTTTTTTCCTGTTTCCTACCCTACTTGTCTTCCCAAGCATTCTCTTCTACTGTCTTTGGGGAGTAGCTCCTTTTGGAGTTCTATAGCTGCAGTCCTTGGAGTGTCATGGAAGGACTGAGAAATCAGTGTGAATCAGTAGAGTTCATCTCCCCTTCAGTGCTTTATCCATCAGCTTGCATTTCTGGACATGTTCTCACTCTCTCCATCCCCATCCTCTCCATTTTACTTTTTTTAATTTTTAAACATTTTTATCAGAGTCTTGTTGCTTTACAGTATGTTAGTTTCTGTTGTCCAGCAA
The DNA here is from genome assembly GCF_033118175.1 of Dama dama. Taxonomy (NCBI): domain Eukaryota; kingdom Metazoa; phylum Chordata; class Mammalia; order Artiodactyla; family Cervidae; genus Dama; species Dama dama. The sequence continues at coordinate 31,631,865 of NC_083703.1, read as the reverse complement.
AGTGAATCAGCTATACATAGACATATACCCCCTCTTTTGTGAATTTCCTTCCCATTTAGGTCAGAGTCTGCCTGAAATGCAGGAGACTCTGGTTCAATCCCTGGGTCAGGAAGATCCTCTAGAGAAGGGAAGGGCAACCTCCTCCAGTGTTCTTGTCTGAAGAATTCCACAGACAGAAGAGCATGGCAGGCCACAGTCCATGAGATCACAAAGAGCGGGACAGGACTGAGTGACTAACACATTTCCTTTTAAGGGCGGATTGGACAGAGCAAAAGATAGAAATGATCCAAACTGAAACAGAGGGTAAAAAAATTGAATGGGGAAAAACTAGCATTGGAGACATGAAGGATAATAAAACATGGTCTAATACTTGAGGGAGAAGAGAGAAAATGGCTGACATTTTTCTAAAATTGATGATAAATATCAACTCACAGATTCAAGAAGCTCATCATACTCAAATCTGGGTAAGTGCAAGGAAAATGACACACTGGTACATCATATGCAAATTGTTGAAACACAAATTTAAAAAAATAAAGTCTTAAAAGCAGCCAGAGGAAAAAAGACAGTATATCCAGGGGAACAAGAATGAGATTGACTTCTTGTCAAAAACAATAGTATTTAGAGCACAATGCTATAACTTCTTTAGGGTACTTAGTAAAAATGCCTACTTAGAATTTTATACCCAGCAAAAGTAAACTTCAAAATGAAATTAACATAAAGATGTTTTCAGATGAACATAAACTGAGAGAGTCCTTTGTCTGATGATCTAATGCTGTAATAAGTAAGATGGAAAAATTTTCAAGCGAATAGAGAAATATTCCCAAATTGAACTATAGACTGATAGGAATGAATGAAAAATGTCATAAGCAGTGATTTTAAATATTTTCTATTGACTGTTTATGTACTTTATAACATACATAAAAGTAAAACATATGGTAAAAGTAATGTAAAGTGCAGGAGGGGTTAGTGAAATTATAGTCTGTAAAGTTCTTATACATGAAGTAATAAAATAATTCATGTTAAACTAAAAATATTAAGTATGCATGTAATCATGTCAAGAGTAACCATTGAACAAAATACAGAAATGTATAGCAGAGAGAAAAAGTAAAATGAAAAGATAAAATTTTGCTTAATTTATAAGAAGGCAGAGACATTTGAAGAAAGGAATAGAGAACAAATAGCAATGTTGTAGACTTAAACCATATCAGTAGTTGCATTAAGTGTAAAAAGAACAAATATTTCTTTGTCCAGTTCTATTAGTCTGAATGATAAAACAAGATTCAATGATGAAGAGACACACTTTTTTTTATTAATTAATTTGTTTATTTTACTTTACAACATTGTATTTGTTTTTCCATACATTGACTTGAATCTGCCATGGGTGTACATGTATTCCCCATCCTGAACCCCCCTCCCACCTCCCTCCCCATTCGAGTGCACCAGCCCTGAGCATCCTGTATCATGCATCAAACCTGGGCTGGTGATTCATTTCACACATGATAATTTACATGTTTCAATGCCATTCTCCCATATCATCCCACCCTCGTCCTCTCCCACAGAGTCCAAAAGACTGTTCAATACATCTGTGTCTCTTTTGCTGAGAGAGACACTTTAAATACAATGACACTGTTAGCATGAAAGCAAAAGGATTTTAAAAGTTCTACTATGAAAATACTATATAAAAGCTCATGTAGCTGTCTTAATATCAGACAGTACACTTCAAGGCAAGGAATCATCAAAAATAACATTTCAAAATGAAGAAATGGTACTTTTCTGAAAAACAACCACCTTAAGTGGGTTTGCATTTCATGATATAGCTCCAAAAATCTGTCTCTCATGTGAGATACCAACAGGGTTTGACACAAATTATCACACATTCCTCCTTGATATCTTTTCTTCGTATAGCTTCCAGGACAGATATTCTTCTTGGTTTTCCACTGGTTAATGCTCCTCCTCACTGTCTGATACTCCTCAGTATCTTTTGGGGGAGCATCTCCTCTCATACTGAAGATGGATGTGTCCCAGGGCTCAGTCCATACATATCCCTCCTTTTTTCTGTATCTATATTTACTTCCATGATGTTCTCATCCGGTATAACAGTTTTTTTATAACTTCACTACCAACTTTCAAGTCTTTTATCTGCAGCCCAAATTTCTGTCCCAGATTCTAGACTTGTATATCCAAATGCCTATTCAAATCTCTATTGGGCTTCCCTGGTAGCTCAGATGGTAAAAAAATCTGCCTGCAATGTGGGAGACCCAGGTTCGATCCCTGGTTCTGGAAGATCCCTTGGAGAAGGAAAGGGAAATCCACTCCAGTATTCTTGCCTGGAGAATCCATGGACAGAGGGCTACAGTCCATGGGGTTGCAAAGAGATGGACACAACTGAATCACTTTCACTTTCATTCAGATCTCTACTCAGTTATCTTATAATCATCTTAAACTCAAGTTGGACCCAACTAAACTCTGATTATTCAATTTGTGCTTCAGTCTTTCTATACTATTGAAGGCAACAATATTCTTTCAGTTGCTAGGCACAGAATTCTTGAAATTATTAGTGATTCCATTCTTTCCCATACCTTACATACAATCCCTAAAGAATTCTTGTGGCTTTGCCATCAAAATACGTACAGAATCCAACTACTACTTTTTTTTTCCATTTATTTTTATTAGTTGGAGGCTAATTACTTTACAATATTGTAGTGGTTTTTGTCATACATTGACATGAATCAGAATCCAACTACTTCTTACTGCCTTTGTTGCTACCACCCTTGTCCAATAAACCAGGTGCTAGAACTGGCTTTCTGCAGTAGAGTTCTAACTTAAGTCTACATTTATACCCCACTATACAGAATGTTTTCAATATAGCAGCAGTGATTATCCCTTCCCCCACCCCAGGAATGAAAGGCTTCTTGAGTATGTGTGTGTATTTTTTAGGACATTTTTTGATGTAGACCATTTTTTAATTTCTTAACTTTGCTACAATATTTCTTCTGAACATTCACAGTGGTCTCTAACTACCACCAAGAACTTTTTATCATCCCAAAAGAAAACCCCATACCCATTAAGCAGTAACTCTGTATTCTGCACTCCCGTCATCCCCTGGTGACCCCGTCATCCATTACTTTTTGTCTTTGTAGATTTACCTCTTCTGGATATTTCATATAAGTGGAATCATATAATATGTGACCTTCTGTGACTATTAAACTTGTAATGTTTACAAGGTTCGCCCGTGCTGTAACATCTATCAGTATTTCATTCCTTTTTATGGCAAAATAATATCTCAGTGTTTGTATATACTGCATTTTATGTACCTATTTGTCTACTGACAGTGCCTGGTTTGTTTCTAGCTTTTGGCCATTGTCAATAGTTCTGTATGAGATTTTATGTATAAGTGTTTGAGTCCCTAGTTTTAATTATTTTTTAAATTAATTTTTATTGGAGTATAGTTGCTTTACAATGTTGTGTTAGTTTCTACACTGTAGCAAAGTGAATCAGCTATATGAGTGTGTGTGTATGTGTGTGTCCCCTTTTTTTGGCTTTTCTTCCCATTTAGGTCACCACAGAGTACTGAGTAGAGTTCCCTGTGCTATACAGTAGGTTCTCATTAGTTATCTACTTTATACATAGTAGTGTGTATATCCCTGGGTTGGGAAGATCCCCTGGAGAAAGGAAAGGCTACTGACTCCAGTATTCTGGCCTGGAGAATTCCATGGACTGTATAGTCCATAGGGTCACAAAGAGTCGGACACGACTGAGCAACTTTCACTCAGTGTGTATCTGAGTCCAAATCTCCCAATTCATCCCACCCCTGCCCTTCCTCTTTGTTCCCATATGTTTGATCTCTACATCTGTGTCTATATTCCTGCTTTGCACCTAAGTTCATCTATACTACTTTTCTGTATTCCATATATATGAAATTAAAAGATGCTTACTCCTGGAAGGAATGTTATGACCAACTTAGATAGCATATTAAAAAGCAGAGACATTACTTTGCCAACAAAGGTCCATCTAGTCAAGGCTATGGTTTTTCTAGTAGTCATGTATAGATGTGAGAGTTGGACTGTAAAGAAAGCTGAGAGCCGAAGAATTGATGCTTTTGAACTGTGGTGTTGGAGAAGACTCTTGGAAGTCCCTTGGACAGCAAGGAGATCCAACCAGTCCATCCTAAAGGAGATCAGTCCTGGGTGTTCACTGGAAGGACTGACGTTGAAGCTGAAACTCCAATACTTTGGCCAACCTGATGCGAAGAGCTGACTCATTTGAGAAGACCCTGATGCTGGGAAACATTGAGGGCAGGAGGAGAAGGGGATGACAGAGGATGAGATGGCTGGATGGCATCACCGACTCAATGGACATGAGTTTGGGTAAACTCTGGGCATTGGTGATGGACAGAGAGGCCTGACGTGCTGTGGTTCATGGGGTTGCAATTAGTCGGACACGACTGAGTGACTGAACTGAACTTGTAAGATATTTGTTTTTCTCTTTCTGACTTCAACCTGTATGACAGTCTCTAAGACCATCCACAGTGGGTCTCTACAAATGACCCAATTTTGTTCTTTTATATGGCTGAGTAATATTCCATCTTATATATATGTACCACTTCTTCTTTATCCATTCCTCTGTTGATGGACATTTAGGTTGCTTCTATGTCCTGGCTATTGTAAATAGTGCTGCTATGAACATCTGGGTGCATGTGTCTGTTTGAACCATGGTTTTCTCAGGGTATATGCCCAGGAGTAGAATTGCTAGGTCAGATGGTAGTACTGTTTTTAATTTTTAAGGGTTCTCCATACGGTTCTCCATCAGTTCAGTTCAGTTTAGTTCAGTCGCTCAGTCGTGTCCGACTCTTTGCGACCACATGAATCGCAGCACGCCAGGCCTCCCTGTCCATCACAAACTCCTGGAGTTTACTCAAACTCATGTCCATCAAGTTGGTGATGCCATCCAGCCATCTCATTCTCTGTCGTCCCCTTCTCTTTCTGCCCCCAATCCCTCTCAGCATCAGGGTCTTTTCCAACGAGTCAACTCTTTGCATGAGGTGGCCAAAGTACTGGAGTTTCAGCTTCAGCATCAGTCCTTCCAACGAACACCCAGGACTGATCTCCTTTAGGATGGACTGGTTGGATCTCCTTTAAGTCTAAGGAACTCTCAAGAGTCTTCTCCAACACCACAGTTCAAAAGCATCCATTTTTCGGGGCTCAGCTTTCTTCAGTCCAACACTCACATCCATACATGACCACTGGAAAAACCATAGCCTTGACCAGATGGACCTTTGTTGGCAAAGTAATGTCTCTGCTTTTTAATATGCTGTCTAGGTTGGTCATAACATTCCTTCCAAGGAGTAAGCATCTTTTAATTTCATGGCTGCAGTCATCATCTGCAGTGATTTTGGAGCCCAAAAACTTAAGGTGTGACACTGTTTCCACTGTCTCCCCATCTATTTCCCATGAAGTGATGGGACCAGATGCCATGATCTTAGTTTTCTGAATGTTAAGCTTTAAGCCAACTTTTTCACTCTCCTCTTTCAATTTCATCAAGAGGCTGTTTAGTTTCTCTTCAGTTTCTGCCATAAGGGTGGTGTCATCTGCATATCTGAGGTTATTGATATTCCTCCTGGCAATCTTGATTCCAGCTTGTGCTTCTTCCAGCCCAGCGTTTCTCATGATGTACTCTGCATATCAGTTAAATAAGCAGGGTGACAATATACAGCCTTGACATACTCCTTTTCCTATTTGGAACCAGTCTGTTGTTCCATGTCCAGTTCTAACTGTTGCTTCCTGACCTGCATACAGGTTTCTCAAGAGGCAGGTCAGGTGGTCTGGTATTCCCATCTCTTTCAGAATTTTCCACAGTTTATTGTGATCCACACAGTCAAAGGCTTTGGCATAGTCAATAAAGCAGAAATAGATGTTTTTCTGGAACTCTCTTGCTTTTTCGATGATCCAGTGGATATTGGCAATTTGGTCGCTGGTTCCTCTGCCTTTTCTAAAACCAGCTTGAACATCTGGAAGTTCTTGGTTCACGTATTGCTGAAGTGTGGCTTGGAGAATTTTAAGCATTACTTTACTAGCGTGTGAAATGAGTGCCGTGGTTCAGTAGTTTGGGATTGCCTTTCTTAGGGATTGGAAGGAAAACTGACCTTTTCCAGTCCTGTGGCCACTGCTGAGTTTTCCAAATTTGCTGGCATATTGAGTGCAGCACTTTCACAGCATCATCTTCAGGATTTGAAATAGCTCAACTTGAATTCCATCACATCCACTAGCTTTGTTCGTAGTGATGCTTTCTAAGGCCCATTTGACTTCACATTCCAGGATGTCTGGCTCTAGGTGAGTGATCACACCATTGTGATTATCTGGGTCATGAAGATCTTTTTTGTACAGTTCTTCTGTGTATTCTTGCCACCTCTTCTTAACATCTTCTGCTTCTGTTAGGTCCATACCATTTCTGTCCTTTATTGAACCCGTCTTTGCCTGAAATGTTCCCTTGGTATCTAATTTTCTTGAAGAGATCTCTAGTCTTTCCCATTCTGTTGTTTTCCTCTATTTCTTTGCACTGATCGCTGATGAAGGCTTTCTTATCTCTTTTGGCTATTCTTTGGAACTCTGTATTCAAATGGGAATATCTTTCCTTTTCTCCTTTGCTTTTCACTTCTCTTCCATAGTGGCTACCAATTTACATTCCCACCAACAGTGCAAGAGGGTTCCCTTTTATTGACTTTAAAAATTTTGAAACAAAAACTTCCAGAAAAGTTTAAGAACAGTACAAAGAACATTTATTTTCCTGCATCATTTGAGATTATGTTGCTGTCCTTATTCCCCAACTTTCCGTAGTACCTTAGCAAGTTTTTCCTACAAACAAGCACACTCTTCTATATAACCATAACACAAGCACTAAAATTAATGTTTTACAATCATCCAGTCCGCAGACCCCATTTACATGTTGCCAATTATCCCAATAATGTTATTTGTGGCAAAGGAATTCTGTGTAGAATCACATGTTGCATTCAGTTGTCAGGTCTTTTTTAGCCCTTCTGTATAAAAAAGTTTATCTGTCTTTGATTTGCATAGTGTTGACATGTTTCAAGATTGCAGGTAGTGATTTTCTAGAATGTCCCTCTGTTTGGAGTATCTGATGATTCCTCATGATTAGACTCAGATTATACATCTTGGTCAAGGATGTCATAGGAGTGATGCTGTGTTCTTTCATGTGATTCATGATGCCAGTCACTGGAAATGTACATGCTTTTCCTATTTGTATTCCTTTTCCTGTACATTCCTGTATTCCTGTACATTCCCTTTCCTATTTTATTTTCCTTAAACATTTTTAAGAAATATTTATTTATTTATTATTCATCTTCAGTGGGTCTTAGTTGCAGCATGCAGGATCTTTCAGCTGTGACATATAGAATATAGTTCTCTGACTAGAGATCAAACCTGGGCCCCCTTCACTGGGAGTGCAGAGTTATAGTCACTGGATCACCAGGGAAGTCCTCCCGTTTGTAATGAATAACAGTTTTTCAGGGAGTGGTGATTTCAGCTGTATCAATACCTCATTTAAAATCAAACTTTCCATTTCTTTTTATGGACCTATAGTTTCTTATTTTATTCAGTTAGTTATAACAGGCTCCTATTATTACTTATTGTAATGGTCAGATGGCCCATATTTGATCAATGGGAACTCCTTCAAGCTAGCGTCTGTATCCTCTTAAAATGTCATTCTTTAAATACTTCTGTGATTTCTAGTACGAGAAGATATTTCAGATTCATCTTACACATTCCCTGTACCAACTGTGGAATCATACTATAGTGAAATGTAGTTCTTAGAAGCCATGATCTGGATACTAGGAGTGCTCATGGTTATTGCGGTGTCACTGTTCCCCTCGCAGTGGATATAGTTAAGGAGCATGTGTGCATGTTTGTGTGTGTATACACCCAGAAACCCACATTTAGATTATAGGTATACCTCTGAGATATTGCAGGTTTAGTTCCAGACTACTGCAGTAAAGCCAATATTGCAGTAAACTGAGTCATGTGAACTTTTTTGTTTTCTAATACATTTAAAAGTTATGTTTACACTATACCATAGTCTGTCAGATGTACAGTAGCATTTTGTCTTTTAAAAAATGTACATAACAATGAAAAACACTGTATTGCTAAGAAATGGTGTCACCTGAACCTTTGGTGAACTGTAAATTTTTTTGCAACACTAATGTGAAACAACACTGATATACACATCATCATAAGTGAAAAATATATAGACATATATAAAGAGAATGAGAAAGTCTGAAATGTGAGAATTACCAAAATGTGACACAGAGACACGAAGCAGGCAAATGTTGTTAGTAAAGTGATGCCGATCAGCTTGTTCTATGCCACAAACGTTCAATGTGTCAAAACAAAAAAAATTACCTCTGAAGCACAATAAAGCAAAACACAGTAAAATGAGATGTGCCTGATTTTTATAACTACATATTATAAAAACCAAGAGTTTTTAACCAAGTGGTTTCCAACACCATAGAGTTTGTTCTAATTTTCTCCCTCTCATAACTCCTTTCTGTAACCATGAGAAACTGGGCTCCCATTATCCTAATATAGTTCAGTATTTGTAACCACTTTTCCGTCTGCACCACCGCCCACTTCCTTGCATGGATGTCCTCGTCTCCCAGCTTGGGCTGTAATGTAATGGCACTTTCCAGGCTGTACGTGCCTTCCACACCCAGATGTTCTCCTACCCAGTGTGGGCTCTGGTTCCCCACTGTGGACCACCCCTCTGTAAAGATACCTTCTACAGAAACCTCAGACTTTGATTCTTCATGTTGGGCAACCCACATGGTGGCCCTCTTCACCTCGTCATCCTGCTCTGGCTCCAGTTTCCCACGTCAGAGCAGTCCTCCTCACCCTGGTTGGTCTCTGATACCCTGTGCTCATCAGGCTGCCTATGTGGGATGCCCTCCTCGTCCCCCTTGGGCTCTGACTCCCATCCTGGCCCACCAGGAACTCATCCCTCTGTTCTGCTGGCATGGATACCCACCCTGCTTAGTGATACCTCACGGCTTTTGAACTAAGTTGTTCAGGAAGAGAAGGAAAGAAGAGAAAAACAGAATGATCCTTTTAAAACCTAAGTCAGATAGAAATAGTTGTAGCAGTTTGCATAGCCACTGGCAGTTCATGAAGAATCTCATTCTTCCATAGCCTCCTGAAATGGCTCCCAATTTAGGCAAGCAAAAGCCAAAGTTTTCATAATAGTATTCTCAGCCCAGCCTGACTGTTACTTGTTCCTCAACTCTTTCCTAACTCCCCGCTTCATTCCCATATTCAAACTTTCCTCACACACCTGCCTTACCTGCTGTTCCTCAAATATGGAAGGCGAGCTCCTGACTCATGGTTCTTTGTTATAACTGTTTCTGCTGCTTTGAACATCCCGCCCCCAGATTTCCCTTCAAATATCTGTGCAAATCTCATATCCTTAGGTTTAACCTGATATATCAGTTTGGTCAGTCTGCCATAGTGAAATACCACAGACTGGGTGATTTTCTAACAATGAGAAAGGTATTTGCTCCTAGTTCTGGAAGTCAGAAGTTCAAGATCAAGGTGTTTGCGGGTTTGCTTTCTTCTTGGCTTGCGGACGGTCACCTTCTCCTCACGTCCTTGTAGAGCCTTTACTTTGTGTACACGTCAGCCCTGGGTTTGTACACCTTTGGTGTCTCTCTCTATCCTAGTCTTCCCATATAAGGCCACAAGTTAGAACAGCTTCATTTTAAATTTACTTCTTTAAAGGCCGTATCTACAAATACACATTATCACAGTGTCTCACATTCTGAGATACTGAGGGTTAGGACTTCAGCATATGAAAAAAAGTAGGACAAAGGGACCCCATCTCAAAGATGGAACACCATTGTCCAGAGATACTGAACAGTAGCTGTAAGGGCTGTTCAAATGATTGGCTAGTACTAAGTTTAAACCACATTAGGCATTTAGGTTTTCTTTTCTCCACTAACCTGTGGGTGCAGGAGAAAGGCCAAATTGAATAAAGACCAGATTTAGAAGTACATTTTCTGTGCAGACATGAGTCATGATGTAAGTTAAAAAATTGTCTCTCCACTACTAAATCTTCCAACTTGCTGCCTCTTTTTCACTACTCCATTCTGCATTTGGAGAATTCTTAAAACATTTTGATTATTCTCTCATTGCACCCAAGTTTCTGGTGGGGCCCCTATTCTTAATGAATAGGACATCAAAGGCAAGCACACAGTATTCTTTGTGGCACTAACCCACAAACTAAGTGTGATCCCCACAACCTTACAACAGTTTGTACAATCTACATCCTGTCAGACTCCCCCACCCCAATGTCCCAAAATGTTCCATGTTGGTGTTTTTGCCCAAGTTTATGGTCATAATGTTCTTAAAGCACTCTGATTTCATTCATGGCCAAATTTAAAACCCAAAGCCCTTATCGGTTAGTATAATTTGTGTTCTGAATCTTAGTCACTTTATTGTGGGTACAGTTTTTGTCTTGTAGTTTGTATATCAGCCTTGTCTTCTTTTGAGGGAAATCCTACCTTATACCACTTTCTCTTTCCGTATTACAGTTAGCATGGCAGCAGGATATAGTATAAACATTTATTATATAACTGATAATGGGGTAGAGTATTTGAAAAGTAGAAGAAAAAGGAACCTTACTTCCAATTATTAGTTGCAGTTTTAATTTTCCTATTGTTGCTGACTTTAACTTGTACTGATGTAGCATGTAATTATTCCCGCTCACCTAGAAACAGCTCTGTAGACATGTACTCAGGTAGGATAGGAACAAAAGTATCCTTGACTTACTCTCCATTGTCCTAATAATATTTAGATTGTTTATGCTTGTGGCCCTTAGCTAAGGGATATTAATATTAAATTATTTATTGTGTAATCACTGTACTCCTATGGGTTATTAGCCAGTCTCATTTAAAGTATGAGGAAAGTGAGGTTTCAATTGGTCATTTGTCTAAAGCAGAGTTCCCCAACCACTAGGATCTAGTGCTTGGTGATCTGAGGTGGAGCTGATGTAATAATAATAGAAATAAAGTGCACAATAAATGTAATGTGCTTAAATCATCCTGAAACCATCCTTCCCACACACTGTGGTCCAGGGTAAAATTGTCTTCCACGAAACTGGCCCTGGTGCCAAAAAGGTTGGGGACCACCGAAAAGTCATACAGGTAAGTGATGAGGAATACAGATTTGAGCATGGATTAGCTAACTCGAAAGCTTAAGTCATACAGCTTCCTCTGTGTAATACAGTGAAATCAATAACTTAAACATTAGGATCAGATGGAAAAAGTACAATCAGACTTATGAAAGTTGAAGAGTGTGGGAGGTGGGATAATTGTAGAAGTTCAGCTTAATTTGCTATACTATGTAGCCCCTCACCTTCCTTGGCCATGAGGCCACGATGTGCTTTTCAGAGGAACAAAGTAACTCAGTTGAGAAGCTTTCCCTGGAAGCTCTGTTTTAAGTTTCCCTAGACTACCCCTTGGGCTTCCCTGGCAGCTCAGCAGTAAGGAATCCATCTGCCAATGCAGGTTTGATCCCTGGGTTGAGAAGATGCCCTGGAGAAGGAAATGGCAAACCATTCCAGTATTCTCGCCTGGAGAATCCCATAGACAGAGGAACCTGGTGGGCTACAGTCCCTGGGGTTGAAGAGTCCAAAATGACTTAGAGACTAAACAACAGCAACAATCTTATTTTCATTGAGAGGTGGTAAGACTGAGATTCAAAGGAATGCAATGATTTTACAATATGCCATTTCATAGTGAACAGTTAAAAGGAGGAAATAAGAACAAAAGCAGCGAAGACTCCCTACACCATGAGTCCAAGAAATGGTCCTGGATTCCTTCTAGTTTCTTACTTGAAACTAACAAATACTGTAATAATTTTTGTTTACTGATAAAGCTTTTTAAAAAACTTGAATAAAAGCAACATATACTTATGAAATAACTACACAATTTTGGCTAATGAAGTTGCATTCAAAAAGGCATCAAAAAAGAAATCATTTGTATCAGTAAATGGATCTCTAGGACACAAAGAATGGAAACAATTAAATGTCTGGAATTGATCATGGTTTTTGTTGTGCTAAGATTCATAATAAGCATTCTGCCTATTCAATATACAAGATTTATGTCTGCTAAGCTTGTGAAGCAAATGTTCCTGCTGACATGGTAGTGACTTGAGTTTCTTTTTAAAAGGATCCTAGGTTTCTGTCCTCACTTAGTACATCTTTAAGGACCCTGTGGAGCAAGCCCCTTCCATCTCCCCTGAAAGTGGGATTCCAGAGTCACAGATCAGTGGTGTGGTGCTGCCTGCTTATAGAAAAATCTATCATCTGGGGAGGAGAGAGTACCCAGTCGTCCCTAAGTCTTTCAGTTCAGTCGCTCAGTCGTGTCCAACTCTTTGCGACCACATGAATCGCAGCACGCCAGGCCTCCCTGTCCATCACAAACTCCTGGAGTTTACTCAAACTCATGTCCATCAAGTTGGTGATGCCATCCAGCCATCTCATCCTCTGTCGTCCCCTTCTCCTCCTGCCCTCAATCCCTCTCAGCATCAGGGTCTTTTCCAACGAGTCAACTCTTTGCATGAGGTGGCCAAAGTACTGGAGTTTCAGCTTCAGCATCAGTCCTTCCAATGAACACCCAGGACTGATCTCCTTTAGGATGGACTGGTTGGATCTCCTTGCAGTCCAAGGGACTCTCAAGAGTCTTCTCCAACACCACAGTTCAGAAGCATCAATTCTTCAGGGCTCAGCTTTCTTCACAGTCCAACTCTCACATCCATACATGACCACTGGAAAAACCATAGCCTTGACCAGACAGACCTTTGCTGGCAAAGTAATGTCTTTGCTTTTTAATATGCTGTCTAGGTTGGTCATAACTTTCCTTCCAAGGAGTAAGCCATCTTTTAATTTCATGGCTGCAGTCATCATCTGCATTGACTTTGGAGTCCAAAAAAATAAAGTCTGACACTGTTTCCACTGTCTCCCCATCTATTTCCCATGAAGTGATGGGACCAGATGCCATGATCTTAGTTTTCTGAATGTTAAGCTTTAAGCCAACTTTTTCACTCTCCTCTTTCAATTTCATCAAGAGGCTGTTTAGTTCCTCTTCAGTTTCTGCCATAAGGGTGGTGTCATCTGCATATCTGAGGTTATTGATATTTCTCCCAGCAATCTTGATTCCAGCTTGTGCTTCTTCCAGCCCAGCGTTTCTCATGATGTACTCTGCATATCAGTTAAATAAGCAGGGTGGCAATATACAGCCTTGGTGTACTCCTTTTCCTATTTGGAACCAGTCTGTTGTTCCATGTCCAGTTCTAACTGTTGCTTCCTGACCTGCATACAGGTTTCTCAAGAGGCAGGTCAGGTGGTCTGGTATTCCCATCTCTTTCAGAATTTTCCACAGTTTATTGTGATCCACACAGTCGAAGGCTTTGGCGTAGTCAATTAGGATCCCACAGAAACCTAGAGATTTCACTTTGGGTACCAAACAGAGATAAGATACTAATTGTTTGTATCAGTGAATTGCTAGATTATGTATGTTCAATAAAATATATGTGTGTGTTACATATAATATTGTGATTCTTAAAAAAATTTATTTATTTTTGGCTGTGCTGGGTCTTTGTTCCTGTGTGTGGCCTTTCCCTAGGTGCCGTGAGCAGAGGCTACTCTCTCGTTTGGTGTGCGGGCTCCTCACTTCAGTGCCTTCTCTTGTTGTAGAGCATGGGCCCTAGAACAGCTGGGTTTTAGTGGTTGCAACACAGAGGCTCAGCACTTCTGGCTCCCGGGCTCTAGAGTATGGGCTCAGTAGTTGTGGTGTACGGGCTAACTTGCTCCGTGGCATGTGGGATCTTCCCAGACAGGGGATCAAACCTGTGTCCTTGGCATTGGCGAGCAGATTCAGAACCACTGAACCACCAGGGAAGCCCATGTTGTGATTTTTTATCAAGTACTACACAACAGTGTAGGGCTTCCATGGTGGTGGTGGCTCAGTGGTTAAGAATACGCCTGCCAATGCAGGAGATGTGGGCCAGGAAGGTCCCCTGGAGAAGGAAATGGAAACCCACTACAGTGTTCTTGCCTGGGAAATCCCATGGACAGAGGAGCCTGGCAAGCAACAGTCCATGGGGTCCCAACGAGTCAGACATGACTTAGCATCTAAATAACATCAGTATGGTAGTGTACTATACTAATATCCAATATTATTTTTTTTTAAGTTTACCAAATGCTAATCAAATTTTTTGATCAATCTTTTTGATTTCCTTTATGACTCTCAATTTAGAAACAGATTACAGAGTCATTAAAAATGAGTAAGATGATAGACTCAAGAGGCCATTTTACCAAAAAAAAAAAAAAAAAAAAACCAAACAAAAAAAAAAACAACAACAACAACCAAAAAACAACCCCAAACCCAAATTTGTAAACTTCAAGAGACAGGAAATAGAAGTTATCTTCTCACTGACTAACCAGGAGGGGAGAGTAAAATACACATCAGCTCATTCATGCATTCGTGCGTACATTCATTCACTCCTTCATTTGTGCAGCATGTAAGTACCAAGCACCTATTCCATTCAAGATGCTGGAGGTGAGGAGGATGCTGGAGGTGACTGTGGGGTTTAGGGTGTAGTGGAGCAATCTTTAAAAAACCCCAAATAACCAACTGAAAGATTTCTAGCTAAGCCAACCTTTTTAATAGACTCCTTTATTTCATAAAAAGAAGTTATAATTTTGAAATAAAAAGTTATCTTTAATTTTATGTGGTTGTTTTAGATGTTTGGGCAAAACTCAGGGCCAGGAAAAAAAAAAAACTCAGGGCCAGTGTTCACTTTGCTATATTTTGATTTTTGTACCTTGGCAAAGCAGGGATTTTTGTGGGTGATTATTATTCTGAATATTTTTTCTGGATTAGACATGCCACCTACATTGTCCTTTCATAATCACCACATTCTCCTATTAATTTTTATTTTGAAGTTCTTATTGTATGTGTGTTTGTCTCAAAGAGTTGTGTCTGACTCTTTGAGACCCCATGGACTATAGCCCACGGGGTCCTTTATCCATGGAATTCTCCAGGTAAGTATACTGGAGTGGGTTGTCATTCCCTTCTCCAAGGGATCTTTCCAACCCAGAGAGCAAACCCTGGTCTACTACAGTGCAGGGAGATTCTTTACCATTTGAGCCTTCTAGGGATGCCCATAATAACATTATGTGAAGTATTCATAACTGCAGAATGCCCTTTCCTTTCAAATGTAATTTGAATTTGCTAGTACAAATGTTTTGGCATAGGGAAAAGCATTTTTAACAAGCAGGTGGCATTTAAGCTAATTTATTGAGGTGGCACAAGCCTAGGAAGCATGTTGAAATTCACAAATATGATCTGACCAAAATTTA
This sequence comes from Dama dama, assembly GCF_033118175.1. Classification (NCBI taxonomy): domain Eukaryota; kingdom Metazoa; phylum Chordata; class Mammalia; order Artiodactyla; family Cervidae; genus Dama; species Dama dama. Next base: position 31,616,442 of record NC_083703.1, on the reverse strand, counting down.
TAGTTTGGTCCTTTGTAAATTAGAGCCAGGAGAAATAATTACAGCCATGACTCCAAGTTATAAAGAGTACTTACTGATTTGGATCATGAGAAGACCAGAATGATCAAAAGCAAACATTCAGTTCCCTCTTCATCTGGTGCTCAGGGAGTTAAGTACTATTTGTTTCAAATCCTTGGCATTAACTCCATCTTTGTAATGAAGAGGACAATTAACATCTTTATCCATTCACTGTTAGGATGTGGTATGTTAATTAGGAAAATCACTCAATTAACAGCACTTGGTGAAACATGCCACTTGTTTCTCACCTTTCTGCATCTACTTGAACATACAAAGAATTGTCACGTTGGAGAAAATGTCTAAAGGTCCTAAAATGCATCCTTGTATTTCAGCTGTACTAGGAACAGGTGTCCTGGTATTTATAACAAGGGCTGGTACAGTGTGCATACACAGACATGATGCACTCTTCTTTAAAAAACATTTACTTATTGTTTTTTATTTATTAGGGTGCCTTTGGTCTTAGTTGCGGCATGTGCGATCTTGGTTGCATCACGCAGAATCTTTTGTTGCGATGCACAGACTCTGGTTGTGAAACACAGGCTCAGTAGTTGCATGATGTGTACTTAGTTGCTCCATGGCATGTGGGATCTTAGTTCCCTGACCAAGGATCAAACCCACATCCTCTGAATAGCAAGGCAGATTCTTAACCACTGGACCACCAAGAAATCCCCATTCACTCTTTTATTTCATTATATCACACAATATAAACATATAAATATGAATATATAGAAATGTTCTCTGCTCTTACACATCTCTGAGATGCAGAAAGGTTAATAACTCCCTGAGGACACATAGTTATCGTTAGTAGTAAAACCTAACTTTTAACTTTGAGTGGGATAGATTCAGAATTTGGATTTTGTTTTTCCGATATGGTAGATGGCCTCCCAACAATGCCTGAATGTCACAGAGTAATCAGAGCTGTGGTTAAATATGTACGAGGTTAGTCATCTTAGCGTTATTTAAAATAATGAAAAATTGGAAGTAGCATAAATGTCCAACAGTTGAAAATAGTAAAGAATTTATGCTACAAGGAAATATTATTCCACCACTAAAAATCATGTTTTATAATTACAAAGCTATTTGAAGATCTTATAATGCAAAGCAGAGACATAGAATCAAGTTACAATCCAGTAGGGAGGATGAGCCTTTTTTTTTTAAGAAAAAATGTACACACACATAAAATGTATAGGCAAGCAAGACTGTAAATAAATGGACTAAAACATTTTCAGATATTCTATTTCTTGATTTGGGACAATGAGTAATTTTAATTCTCTTCTGTATATTTATCTGTATTTTTAAAAATTTCTACAAGGATCATATGTTAGTTTTATGATTAAATGATGGAAAATTATATTTTCTAAAAGTGAAAGAAAGTGAAATTTGCTCAGCTGTGGCTGACTCTTTGTGACCCCATGGACTGTAGCCTGCCAGGCTCCTCTGTCCATGGAATTCTCCAGGCCAGAATCCCATCTCAGGGGATCTTCCCAACACAGGGATTGAACCCAGGTCTCCCACATCACAGGTGGATTCTTTACTGTCTAGGTTTGGGCTGCAAAATCACTGCAGATGGTGACTGCAGCCATGAAATTAAAAGATGCTTACTTCTTGGAAGGAAAGCTATGACCAACCTAGACAGCATATTAAAAAGCTGAGACATTACTATGCCAACAAAGGTCCATCTAGTCAAGGCTATGGTTTTTCTAGTAGTCATGTATGGATGTGAGAGTTGGACTATAAAGAAACCTGAGCACTGAAGAATTGATGCGTTTGAGCTGTGGTGTTGGAGAAGACTCTTGAGAGTCCCTTGGACTGCAAGGAAATTCAACCAGTCCATCCTAAAGGAGATCAGTCCTGGGTGTTCATTGGAAGGACTGATGCTGAAGCTGAAACTCCAATACTTTGGCCACCTGATGTGAAGAGCTGACTCATTTGAGAAGACCCTGATGCTGGGAAAGATTGAGGGCGGGAGGAGAAGGGGATGTCAGAGGATGAGATGGTTGGATGGCACCACCAACTCAATGGACATGAGTTTGGGTAAACTCTGGGTGTTGGTGATGGACAGGGAGGTCTGGTGTGCTGTGTTCCATGGGGTTGCAAAGAGTCGGACACGACTGAGCAACTGAACTGAATTAGGTTCATCATAACTTTTCTTCCAAGGAGTAAACATCTTTTAATTTCATGGTTTCAGTCACTATCTGCAGTGATTTTGGAGCCCCAAGAAATAAAGTCTGCCACTGTTTCCACTATTTCCCTATCTATTTTCCATGAAGTGATGGGGCTGGATGCCATGATCTTTGTTTTCGGAATATTGAGCTTTAAGCCAACTTTTTCACTTTCACTTTTCTTCTTCACTTTCTGCCATAAGGGTGGTGTCATCTGGATATCTGAGGTTATTGATATTTCTCCTGGCAATCTTGATTCCAGCTTGTGCTTCTTCCAGACCAGCATTTCTCATGATGTACTCTGCATGTAAGTTAAATAAGCAGGGTGACAATATACAGCCTTGACGTACTCCTTTTCCTATTTGGAACCAGTCTGTTGTTCCATGTCCAGTTCTGTTGCTTCCTGACCTGCGTACAGGTTTCTCAAGAGGCAGGTCAGGTGGTCTGGTATTCCCATCTCTTTCAGAATTTTCCACAGTTTATTGTGAGCCACACAGTCAAAGGCTTTGGCATAGTCAAGAAAGCAGAAATAGATGTTTTTCTGGAACTCTCTTGCTTTTTTGATGATCCAGCAGATGTTGGCAATTTGGTCGCTGGTTCCTCTGCCTTTTCTAAAACCAGTTTGAACATCTGGAAGTTCATGGTTTATGTATTGTTGAATCCTGGCTTGGAGAATTTTGAGCATTACTTTACTAGCGTGTGAGATGAGTGCAATTGTGCAGTAGTTTGAGCATTCTTTGTATTCGAGATAGAATACAAAGTTGTAATAGATGGGCTTTGCCTTCAAAAAGCTTCCCATGGAGTTAAGAAATGGAAAAGGGCATATATGTTGGGTATGTTAATCGTATGTGCTAAATTTATATTCAGCATCTCCTATGTTTTGGGTTCTGTGTTAATCATAGTCTCCTTTAATCTGGACCACAGTTCTTGAGGCTGATGTTTTTATCCTCATTTTACTTAAAATATGAGGTGCAGAGAAAGCTGCATTATGTAAGTGGTGGGGCTGCTGTTCAGAATCCCAGTCCAGTGTCTCCAAAACATCTGCCCTTGTGGTTTCTCAGGATAAGAAACTGGAGTCCAGAGAGATTTACCTACTGGTGAAACTAGAAGAGCAGTTTAAATGGAGATATTGATCAACTTTGATAAGTTTGATTAATTGATTTCCCCTCCTCCTACCCTGCCTCCCACAGGATTAAGTGATTTAACAGATTACTTTGTTATTGTTATTTAGTCGCTAAGTCATGTCCAACTATTTGTGACCCCATGGACTGTAGTGGGCTGGGCTCCTCCGTCTGTGGGTTTTCCCAGCAAGAATACTGGAGTGGGTTGCCATTTCCTTCTCCGGGGATCTTCCCGACCCAGGGTTCAAACCTGGTCTCCTGCATTGGCAGGTGGGTTCTTTACCACTGAGCCACAGGGGAAGCCCCCAACAGGTTATGTTATTGACACCTAAAAGCCAGGAGGTTGATAGGAAATGAGTGAGTTTTTTGTGCATCCTCTTTATGACATCTGTAGAATGACCATGCAGCCATATTTAACCATTCGCTTGTCCATTTATTCATTCCATATGTAACTTCCATTTTGTAAAGGGCAGCAACCAGGCTTGGCACTGGGAATACAACGTACGTTAGATAGAATTGCCACCCTCTTCGTGCTCACAGAGGGGGTGATCTTCTGCACAATTAGTCCTGTAATGTATATGAGAAGTGCTGTAACAGAGGAGAGCAAATGGGCTGAGAGCCCACCAAGAAGGAAGCCACTGAGTCCTCCTGGGGAAACCAACCAGATTATAAACTCACTGAGAGCAACAGCTCGGTTTATTTATTTTTCCCCCTACTGTCATGGTCTGTGCGTTTGAGTTGGAAAAGAATTTCTGGGTACAAAGTATTTCAGAAGAGTGAGTTTATTAAGAACAAAGAGAAAAGAGTGATGGTGGTCTGCCTTCCTGCAGATAAGGGAGAGCCGACCCTTTCAAGAGGGTCAGCAGCCAGTTTTTGTAGCCTCAAGGCAAAGAAAATTCCTGCGGATGGGTGGTGGTAGGTGATTGATTGGTCAGGGAGCTATATGATGAATATTTTACCTCATATGGAGCTGTGGAGCCAACTTAGGTCAGAAGAGCCCATGGCAACAGTTGCTATGGGGCTTGGTTAATTTCGTAAATGTGTCCCGTGACCTCAGTATAGGGTTCTGCACCTACCTTTGGAACTATCAGTTCTGCAACGGAAGCCCAGTGCATGTGTGTTAAGCTGTTGATGTTGATTGAGGAATCAGGAGTTAAGATAGGTCATCATTTAAGTTTCATGTGACTAATATAAGCATTTTCCAGTTGGTTTTCTACTCGCAACAATTTCCATTTCCGCCCTCCCTCCCAACTCCCACTACCTTCATGGCCCACATCTTCTGAAGAAAAAGACTTAAGGAAAGCACCAGATGATCCAAACAAACCATGACTGCTTCTTCCCTCTTCATCTTAGATCAATGGCAGAAACAAGGAATGTGAAAACACTATGGTCATCTACCTTACTCCATCTGAACTGGGTCCACGGATAGGACCTTGTTCAGGTTCTATAAACCAATGTTACCTGTCTTATGCCTATTCCTAATTAAATAACACACTTTCTCACCTCTGCCTGACCTGAGACTGGCACTCTTGCATGTTTATATTAAAGAGGTTCTTCTCCTAGCCTTAGCTTGCATCTTTTTTTTTTTTTTAACTCAAATGCCCTCTTCCTTCCCATCTCCCAATATTTTCCACAACACTCACTTTACTATCAAACTTAAAAATATTCTATCAAAAAATATTCTAAACTGAAAATAGTATTTGACCCACTGCCAGGAATTTACCTTAATGATTTACTTTCAAAAGTTTGTCCAAATACTTACATGGTTTGATAGAGGCTTTGTCTGTAAATTAGAAAATCTGGAATCAGCTCAGGTACCATTCATTGAAGACTGCTAAAATCAATTAGAAAACATTAATGTGATGAAGTTCCATGCCACCATCAAGGATTGCCACTGTCTATCTTGTGTATTTTGAATTGAATGGTCTCATCACACCCACACCTAGTTTGCACTGTTTAGTTCCTTCCTTCTTTTATCTCTGGACTCTTGACCCTGTCTATTCTCTAGCAACATTGCTTTCTTTTTCCTCTTGGAATCTGTCGATTCTACTTCTACCACAAGATAGACTTTTTTTTTCTTCCCACATCACTCTGTGACTGACTTTCTTGCCATTTGCATCTCAGTTTGAGCATCTCCTCTACAGAAAGTCCTCCCTTGGCTACCCAGTCCAGGAGACTGCAAACATTTCTGGGAAAGAGCCGGATAATGAAGAATTTAGGCTTTGCAAGCTAAGAGGCCATATCTTGAGCACACTGAGTGACTGTTTTCTTGGAAGACTAATGATTTTTTACATTTAAAGCTGTGAAACACATTTTCAGCTCTTGGGTCATATAAAAACAAGATGGCAGGGAGGACTTGGCAGAGACAGTAGTTGGCCTGATTGCTGATATCATTTCAAGAAACTTCTCCAGTTATTTTTAATTACAATACTCTTTTACATTTGTATTGTAACAAAAATTACTAGCCAATGCTGTTTGCTTATTTTTCTGTGTCCTTGCAGTAGAGCAGGGACATTGCCTATCTTATCACTGCAGTGTGTTCAGGGCCTGTGAGAGAGGTTCAGGACTGATGTGCTAACATGGCAGTTGTTGAACAAACATTTGTTGAATGAATGGTAAAATTTCAAGGCAGACAATATACTCTTTGGGAGCAGGAGTCATGGGAGATTCTTGGTACCTTGGGGTTATCTTGAGTTTGTGTTCAATGAATAGAAGAGCTCTTCAAATTTAGCCTGTGTTAGTATAATTTTGTGTAAGCTCACTTCAAATAAGTTGTGCTATTTTCAAAGGAACCAAGAGTAAAACCTTTGTCTTCATGAATTTAACACTTGTAGTTGTCATTTTGCAGGTGACGTGAAAGTTCATGACATGAAATCATTGGTGATTTTGCTGAGAGACTAATGTGAATCCTAGAGGCTGGTGAACAGGTCTCAGTCTCTTGGACACTAATGTGACCAGAAGCCAATGTACAGCCTAGGGTAGGTGCATTTGGGGGTGGGCTCAACTTATGATCTTGTGTGTGTGTGTGGACATTTTTTTTCTTCTGCCAGAAAAGAGATAAATGATGTCTGAAATGAAGACAACTTTTAGAATGATGAGGTAAGTGAAGGAGACTAAAAAAGCATTATTTCTTAGCCAGAAAATAGACCTTTTGGATAAGAGTGGAATGTTAATTTCATTGCTGACTAGGATCTATGATATAAACAAGCCAGCCATATGTTCTTTATGAAAATTAGAAAAAGCAAAATTTTATGAAATGAATTCAGTACATGTTTCAGCCAGGACAGAAGCTGATCATCAAGTGAGAGCTGGATAATTTGCATATTATTTTGCAGTTATATGAAACTACATTGTATCAGGAAAATGATATATTAGCATGGTCTTTATGAATCTGAGAAATTTCAAGGGTTCTAGGAACTCTCCCTCATGAGTTGAAGAATCTGCAGTTATTTAATGAGCTCACGGGGAATTAGCATCTTCACGAACAAGAGATGGAGATTAACCTATAAAAAAGAATTAATTAGATAGGGTATTAATGCTGGCAGAATTCAAAGGTAGAGGATGCTCGGTCCTATTGTTGAAATATCCATTTCTCTGCTCTTTCCCCCAGAAACCCCTTCACATGTCATTCTTATCACTGTGTTATGTTGATCCTTTCCCCCTCAATTCTCATGCCAGCCATTTTTCCCCTGAAAATGTTCTGCCATTAACAAATGCCTTACTGTTTAATGTTCTCTTTGAAAGTTCAGAAAATGACATAGACAATGTCTAATTATTAGCTTGCACAGTATGACCAGTGTCAACGTTGTTATAGTTTGTATAATTTCGTGGACAGAATCTGTTTTACTTAAATATCATTAGACTAATTTACTCTGGATCAATGGGCAAGCTGATAACAATTAGAAGAAGATTGTGTAGAAAGAACCTATTCCAGGGGCAAAGCTGTTTCATCAGAATGATCAAAAAGTAGCAGCATAATATTTGATAGATTAACTAGTGTGTTTCATTCCTGGCATTCCTTTCCACCTCTCCCCTTGCCCTAATTCAGCCACTACTATGCTGCTGCTCGGTTAATAAATTAAAATAGTATCTTGCCACATTTAAATCAGCTGGTCTAAACTCAGAGAATCTAAGAGTACAATTATGTTTGGCATTATGAAAGCTGAAAACCAAGCATAAAACCTTTTGATTTGAAAAAATATATAATTAGGCAGTTTTTATTTTTCTTGGAAACAGATCAAGATGATCTGGACTGGGGGATGGAAGAAGATAATTGGAGAGGAAAGGAGAGCTTCCTCTTCTGCTCTGAGAATGGGGACATTACTCTATCACTACACTGACTGAAAATTCCTGGATAGAAATGATACAGGATGAGAGAAATTCAAATAGTTTTAGGGGATCTGCAAGCAGAGAGGACTTTTGCCCTGTGCTTCCTGGGTAGAACGCAAGGATATAGCAAGACCTCAAGTTGCCTTCCTCTGGGGATTGTGTTTAATTATCTGCTCACTCATTTGTCCACTCAGCGTGTATTTTCTCCCTACCTGGTAGGCCCTGTACTTGGTATTGGAAATACCAATGTCTAGAAACATGACCTCAGGCTAAAATCATAGGACCTGGTGTTTTTCAGCAAACCTCTTTGCCCAGAGTCAGCTCTGTCAAGCTGATGCTAGCTGCATCCCTCCAGTGTTCAAGACAAAGCCTTGGGGTCATCTTCGACTCATCTTTCTCTCACACTGTCTGTCTGATCCAACAGGAGTTTCTGTAGGCTCTGCCAGCTGAACCTATTTGCAAAGCAGAACTAGAGACACAGATGTAGAGAAGAAACGTATGGATACCAAGGAGGGAAAGGAAGAGTGGGATGAATTGGGATTTTGGGACTGACATGTATACACGACTAGGTATCAAATAGATAACTAATGAGAACCTGGGCTTCCCTGGTGGTTCAGTCGATCAGGAATTCCCCTGCAATATGGGAGACCTGGGTTGGATTTCTGGGTTGGAAAGAAACCCTGGAGGAGGGCATGGCAACCCACTCCAGTATTCTTGCCTGGAGAATCCCCATGGACAGAGGAGCCTGGGGGGCCGCAGTTGGTGGGGTCGCAAAGAGTCAGACACAACCGAGTGACTAAGTATACAGTGAGAACCTATTGTATAGAACAGGGAACTCAATGCTCTGTGGTGACGAAGAGGGGTTATATGTGTGTGCACAGCTGATTTACTTTGCTTTATAGCAGAAACTAACACAACATTGTAAAGCAACTAAACTCCAATTTAAAAAATATGTGTATGTAGAATCCAAACACTCCTCTCTACCTCCACTGGTACTGAAATAGCTTCCTCATGGGTCACCTTGCTCCAGACTTCTCAACATAACAACCAGAGTGGTCCCTCTATGATCTAGGTCAGATGACCTCACTCCTCTGCACAAGACACTCCATGAATCCTCCATTTCACTTACAGGGAAAGTCCAGCCTGATCAGCCCCTCCCCATGGCCTTTCTGAAGGCATTGCTGGCTTCTCTCACCCCTGCCCTCAGCTGGCTTTCCCGCTATTCCTGGAACAGGCTCCCTCCTGTCCTCTGTCCCTCACGTCTGCTGATCCCTCTGCCTGAAATGCCCTTCCCCCTGTTACCAACTGGTGAGCTCCTTCACCTCTCTCGGGTCTTTGCTCAAACAATGCCTTCCCAGTGAGCTCTCTTCTGACATAGAATCAAACCACTGTCTGTGGCCTGTACTCCTAACTCCTCTTTACCCTGCTCTACTTTATTCCATAGCACTCATCGACTTCTAACATACAATGCAAATAGACTTTTTTGTTACGTTTATTGTTTCCTCATCCCAGAATCCATGCTTCATGAACCTAGGAATTTGTGTCTTTTTTGTTCATTGGAGTTTCCCAAGAGTCTAGAATAGGTCCTGGAAACTAATGGATACCCAGAAGATATTTGCTGGCAGAGAGGGTTGAAGAAGCCACCTCACAGTGTCATGTCGGAACCAGTGGAATGATTTCTCAAGCCCTTAGAAGTAACCCACTGAGGGTGGAGGTCTCAGTCCCACGGAGTTCCCTGATCAGGGAGGCATGAAGGAGGGCTCAGCAATGGCTGTAAAGGGTTCATTTTTCCTTTGTGCAGAAGTCAACTTTCATGTCATGCCTTGTTTTAAAAATCCACCTATTCAGATTTTCTGATGCTTTTGAATTGTGATGCTGGAGAAGACTCTTGGGAGTCCCTTGGACGGCATGGAAATCAAACCAGTCACTCCTAAAGGCAATCAACCCTTAATGTTCACTGGAAGGACTGATGCTGAAGATGATGCTCCAGTACTTTGGCCACCTGATGCGAAGAGCCAACTCACAGGAAAAGATGCCCTGATGCTGGGAAAGATGGAAAGCAAAAGGAGAAGGGGGCGGCAAAGGATAAGATGGTTACATAGCAACACCAACTCAGTGGACATGAATTTGAGCAAGCTCTGGGAGATAGTGGAGGACAGAGGAGCCTGGCATGGTGCAGTCCATGGGGTCACAGAGTTGGATATGACTTAGTGACTGAACAATAACAAATTCAGATTTTCAGATTATGGTGTAATTTCTCAGATGTCTGAGGGGATATTATTAGATATTTACCCTAATATCCTATCATTGCTTGCTCCAATAGGCCCAGTGTACTTACCTTGCAGACAGTTGAATAGGTTTGCTTCCATTTTTGCTTTTAGAAACCTTACTAAATACCTCCCTATGTGAGACATTCTCTACAAAGGAAATGCACACAAGCTGAACTGCCAGTAGCCTCATGGATTTCTCCATCTGTGTTCCACTGGGACATTTAAGAATAACATGTCCAAAATGGAACTCATCCTCAACCTCTCAGTGCACTTCTTTGTTCCTTACCTTGACTACAGTCGTCTCCATCCATCTAGTCATCCAAGACAGAAGCTCTGATTCCTTCTAGAACAGTGGTACTCCAAGTGTGGTCTGCAGATGAGTTAGACCACAGATAACCATCATAACAAGGTTCTTGAAAATACAGGAATTGAATATTGAAAAGTACAGAAATTGAAAATAAGCATTAAGATTTTTATAGTAAGCGGACATTTCTGGAACATTCAAGCACATGATCATTTTGTCTTACCAAAGAAATGGTCCATAATGGATTGGAAATCTATAACTTAGACTTCACCAAAACACATTGAGGGGACTTCCCCAGTTAATACTCTGTGCTTCCCACTGCAGGGGGCCTGGGTTCAATCCCTGGTCAGAGAACTAAGATCCCACAAAAACACACGATGCAGTCTAAAAATAAATAAGACACATTGAGAAGTGCTATTCTGGACTGCTTCTTTCGCCTCTCCACTATCCAAGGTGACATCGATTTTAGAATATCTCCTAAATATACATTAAATCTGTTCTTTTCGCTACTTTAAGTCTAGTCTCTTGTTTCTTACCTGGCAGGTAACTGCTTTCTTTCTCCTTAATCCTTTCCACTCCTCCGACCATGACCATATTGCCTCCAGAGGATATTTTAGGATGCAGATACAATCACATGCCTCCCTGTTTGAAACCTAACATTGGTTTTCCACTAACCACAGAATAAAATATATGTTCCTTTGCATGATTTGCGAGCCCCCTACAATCTGGCCCTTTTCTATTCTTTAGTTTACTCTTCGCCACTCTCTGCTCTGTAGTCTATATAATAATCATCAAATCTGTATTGCTAAAGACACTTTACTTTTTCAGATCTCTCCAATTTTAAGCACTCTGTTCCATCCAACTAGAATAACTGTCTGTGTTAGCTCCTTAGAAAAATTCTTTTCTGTAACATTCCACTCAACAGAATCAAATTGGAATTGGGGCCATGGAAGCAGGACAAAATTCATTGGCTCAACTGAGTCAGAAGTAAGAGGATGAGCACATCAGGGTTAGGATAAGAAGGTTTAAAGCTTGGTTGAGGGTTTCTGAGCCAAATGGAAGAGCTGGCATTGTTCTGGGAAAATCCAGATCTAGGAAACAAGAACCAACTCAGTTTGAGGAAAACAAGTTGTGGTGTTCTTGAGCAGCAAACTCCAAGGTCAAGAGAAATGGGTGCCAAGGTATTCTGCAGAAGGGAAAGCTGGAAATCGAGCAGGATCCAGACCAGGGTCCCATCTGGAATCTCAGACAAGAGCAGGGAACATGCACACTCCACTTGCCCTGAGGTCTGCTTATACCTTGTTGATGTTCTAGCTAGTTTTTGCTTCCACATTTGCATACATAGAGTTTCTTACCTTGGGGTGCTTTATGTCAGGGAATCTGATATATCCTCCTCATATAGCATCTCTCCTCATCTTCTTGCTGTGGCTTGCATATGTGTGTATGCTTATATATTTATTAGCTGTTACCTCGTTTTATTATAATTTTTTTTTTTTATTTACACATTTCCCAACTCTTCTGCTAGCCTACAAGCTTCTAGAGTACAATACCTTACCTTTCTTATCTTTACATCCTCGGTGCTCAGCACAATTCATTGGCACGTAGCTGGCATTTAAACAAATGTTTGTGGAATGAATTATTAAATGAATATACAAGTGCTTATTTAGGGCATTCAAGAAGTAGACTAGAGCAACCTTTTATTTTATTTTTTAATTTTTATTTTTATATTGGAGTATATAGTAAGTCCTAAAGGAAATCAGCCCTGAATATTCATTGGAAGGACTGAGGCCAAAGCTCCAATACCTTGATCATTTGATGTGAAGAGCTGACTCATTGGAAAAGACCCTGATGCTGGGAAAGATTGAGGGCAGGAGGAGAAGAGGGTGACAGAGGATGAGATGGCTGGATGGCATCATTGACTCAATGGACATGAGTCTGGGAAAACTCCAGGAGATAGTGAGGGACAAGGAAGCCTGGCATGCTGCAGTCCATGGGGTTACAAAGAGTTAGACATGACTGAGCGACTGAATAGCAGCAATAAATAGGTGATTAAAAATGTTATGTTAGTTGCAGGTGTACAGCTAAGTGATTCAGTTACACATACACGTATATCTCTTCTTTTTCAAATTTTTTTCCCATTTAGGTTGTTACAGAGCATTGAGTAGAGCTTGCTGTGCAATCCTGATCCTTGGTAGTTATCTATTTTTAATGTAGAAGTGAGTATATGTTAATCCCAAACTCCCAATTTATCCCTCCATCTCACCTTTCTCCTTTGGTATTAATAATTTATTCTCTAAGGCTGTGAGTCTGTTTCTGTTTTGTAAATAAGCTTCATTTGTATCATTTTTTTTTTTAGATTCCACAAATAAGCAATATCATATGTTTGTATAGAGCAACCTTTTAAATGGTTCTTTAGCATGTTTCATAGTGAAAGTGAAGTCGCTCAGTTGTGTCTGACTCTTTGCGACCCCATGGACAGTAGCCTGCACCAGGCTCCTCTGTCCATGGGATTTTCTAGTCAAGAGTACTGAAGTGAGTTGCCATTTCATAGTTCACTATAAAATTTTAGGTGATGTCACCCAGGCAGTGACCATTTGAGCTCAAGTTTCTAATTAGCATTGTTCAGGGGGAAAATGCCCTACAACTAAGTACACAAAACAGTATTGACCTGTTCTGGGGAAGTAAGTCCATGGCTAAATTCATATGAGACGTTGAATGGTTTGGGTTATGAATGAATCTTGTCCAAGGTCAGCCAACTTTGCTGAAATATTTTAGTAAATATTTTAGACTTTGAGGGCTGTACAGGTCTCAACTGCAGCTACTCAACTCTGCATTTGTAGCATGGAAGAACCCATAGACTATTCATAAAATGAATGAATGCTATAGTGTCCCAATAAAACTTTATTTATAAAAACAGACTGTGAGCTAAATTTGCCCTGTGCTGTGTAATTTGTTCACCCCTGATGTCATCAGTTCTTCTGGTACATTGTTATCAGAAGGAATCAGAGTAGGAAAAAAAAAGACACTGATGGCTACTCCATATCCTGAACTAGCTATTTGAGGTTCAGTTCAGTTCAGTAGCTCAATTGTGTCCGACTCTTTGTACCCTATGGACTGCAGCATGCCAGGCTTCCCTGTCCATCACCAACTCCAGGAGATTGCTCAAACTCATGTCTATCGAGTCGGTGATGTCATCCAACCATCACATCCTCTGTGTCCCCTTTTCCTCTTGCCTTCCAGCTTTCCCAGATTTAGAGTCTTTACTCCTTTTGCCTTCCATCTTTCGCAGCATCAGGGTCTTTTCCAGTGAGTCAGTTCTTTGCCTCAGGTGGCCAGAGTATTGGAGCTTCAGCTTCAGCATCAGTCTTCCAATGAATATTCAGGACTGATTTCCTTTAGGACTGACTGGTTTGATCTCCTTGAAGTCCAAGAGACTCTCAAGAGTCTTCTCCAACACCACAGTTCAAAAGCATCGATTTTTTGGCGCTCAGCTTTCTTTATAGTCCACCTCTCACATTCATACATGACTACTGGAAAAAAACCATAGCTTTGACTAGTTGGACCTTTGTCAGCAAAGTTGTGTCTCTGCTTTTTAATATGCTAAAGCCTCTTGATGAAAGTGAAAGAGGTGAGTGAAAAAGTTGGCTTAAAACTCAACTTTCAGAAAATTAAGATCATGGCATCTTGTCCCATCACTTCATGGCAGGTAAATGGGGAAACAATGGAATCAGTGAGAGACTATCTTTTCGGGCTCTAAATTCACTGCGGATGGTGACTGCAGTCATGAAATTAAAAGATGCTTGCTCCTTGAAAGAAAAGTTATGACCAACCTAGACAGCATATTAAAAAGCAGAGACATTACTTTGCCAACAAAGGTCTGTCTAGTCAAAGCTATGGTTTTTCCAGTAGACATCTATGGATGTAGAGTTGGACTATAAAGAAACCTGAGCACTGAAGAATTGATGCGTTTGAGCTGTGGTATTGGAGAAGACTCTTGAGAGTCCCTTGGACTGCAAGGAAATTCAACTAGTCCATCCTAAAGGAGATCAGTCCTGAGTGTTCATTGGAAGGACTGATGCTGAAGCTGAAACTCCAATACTTTGGCCACCTGATGTGAAGAGCTGACTCATTTGAGAAGACCCTGATGCTGGGAAAGATTGAGGGCGGGAGAAGGGGTGATAGAGGATGAGATGGTTGGATGGCATCACCGACTCAGTGGACATGTATTTGAGTAAGCTCTGGGAGTTGGTAATGGACAGGGAAGCTTGGTGTGGTGCAGTCCATGGTGTCAGAAAGAGTCGGACACGACTGAACTACTGAACTGAAGTGAGGTTGGTCATAGCTTTTCTTCCAAGGAGCAACCGTCTTTTAATTTCATGGCTGCAGTCACCATCTGCAGTGATTTTGGAGCATCATTTTTTTGGATATTTGAGGTTAGTTGTCTCATTTATTCCTCATAGCAGTCTGTAAAACATATGGTATTATCCCATTTCCTGGATGAATTGAGTAAACTTCAAACTCTCTAAGTGACTTGATAAGGACACATAAGCAACACGTCATAAACCTTTGATTTCAAGGTGACTTCAAAATTCATTCTTCCTTCACTAAAATGCACTGTCTCCACTTTGCTGTCAATTGAACCTTTGTTGTGAGAGATGTAAGTTGTGCAATTTAAAGATTTCTTTGGTCTACCTGGAGAGACCTGGCTGTGCTGTGGTCATAAGCTCAGTCATCTCAGTTATCTTAAGTTGCCAGTGTGGGCTATGAGAGGTTGCTTAGATCTTTGGGCCGTGCAGTCACTTTTTTTTTTTTTTGGTGTGATTCTAAGGGGTTAGTCATTTTCCAGGAAGAGCAGAGAGAGAAGGCTGGGTGCAGATAGGGCAATTGCCACTCATTCTGTGTGTTCATCGCAAGTCAGCAGAGGCCCCTGCTGCATACTGTCCTCATTCTGAGACCCAGATGGGGGTAGAATCCACCCACTGGAGCATCACTGGGACCTGTGGTGGGGGATGGGAATAAAGCAGATGATGCATATATTTTATAGGTTTCTTCCCAGACTTGACTCTCTACACATTTGTTCTGCTTACTCTTCATTGGCTAAAGTAAGTCAGATGGTTTTTAAAAAATTCATTATTTCCTTTTGGTTACACTGGGTCTTTGTTCCTGTGCGCTGGCTTTCTCTAGCTGCCATAAGCAGAGGCTACTCTTTGTTGAGGTACTTGGACTTCTTATTGCCATGGCTTCTCTTTTGGAGCACAGGTTCTAGGCACACAGGCTTCAGTAGTTGCAACTTGTGGGGTTGGTAATTATGGCTCATGGGCTTAGTTGCTCCGGGGTATGTGGAATCTTCCTGGATCAGGGATCAAACCTATGTCCCCTGCCAATGCAGGTGGATTCCCATCCACTGTTCCACCAGGGAAGTCCAAGTCAGATGGTTTTATTTAACTTCAGGGGAGCACATAGCCTGCTATGTACCCAGGAGGAAGAAAACTATAAATATAAATGAATAGCTCTAATGACTACCAAGATTTTAGCAGCAAAATTAAGACTTCTGCTAAGTAGATTAAATGTCAAAAGTTTTTATATCTGAAATGATGCCAATGTGTGTGGGAGAAAGCGGAGGTCCAGACGCCTTCAGAACATATTAGTGTTAATATTACCTTATGTGTTAATTACAAAACATTCTTTTCTGGCTCATTTACTCCATTGTATATTTAGATAGTACCTTCTCCAAATATTTTGGCAGTGGGAAATGGAGGCATTCTACAAAGTATTGGATATTATTTAATATCTTGTGGGTTCTCAAAGTTTAAAGAAAATTTAGTAATGTAGCATTTATATGACAATCCTGTCAGTGTCCCTACATGGAAAGACAGCATGGAAATAATACAGCCAGTCTGGAAACTAATGACAGGATATTGAATTTGGGTAAACTTGGCTTTTTGCATGCATTTGATACAAAGTCAAATTCTGTCCTCAGTGACCCTTACACAATTTTCACCACAACTGAGTTTTTTGTTACTATGTGTAAATGTTGTTGTTTAGTTATGAAGTTGTATCTGACTCTGTGACCCCATGGACTGTAGCCCTCCAGGCTCTTCTGTTCATAGGATTTCCCAGGCAAGAATACTGGAGTGGGTTGTCATTTCTTCCTCCAGAGGACCTACTCAACCCAGGGATCAAATCTGTGTCTCTTGCGTCTCCTGCACTGGTAGGTGTGTTCTTTACCACTGAGCCATCGGGAAGCCCATACGTAAATGTACCTGATGCTCTGTCACCTCAAGGTGACATCACTCATGTCCTTAGGTGACATGACCTAAGGACATGAGTGATGCTAGAAAACTGGAGGGTAATTTGCACAGGCTCTATACCCATGACCCCTTTTTACTGGCTGCCATCCCCAGAGGGTTTTTCACATATTATACAACCTGGCTTCACTCATCGCCATTGCCACTGGATTGCTAAAGGCGTCCAAGACTTCTGGGCTCATGTTAATATTAATGCTGCTTCTCTTTGGTGTCTGTTAACACTTAGAAGGGGGTAGTTGGGGATACTGAAGACAGCAGAACTTTCTGCCTCCATCCAGAAGTTGAAAAGGAAAGGACTACATTCCAGGGTTCATGTATTAGCACGATGGTGTTACACACAGTGATTTCACATTCTCTCTTCTTGAGCTTCTCTTTGTACAGGTCATTAATGCTAAAAGGATCCAAGGTATTCAAAGAGGGTAGATGTCTGAGATGATTCAAGTTTAGTATATGCTTCCCTCTACTGTGGTACAGTCTACTATATTGGACTCAGGGTTCTGTTCAGTCACTTAGTGACTGAAGAAAAGTGTCTGACTCTTTTCAACCCTATGGACTGCAGCACGCCGGGTTTCCCTGTTCATCACCAACTCCCAGAGCTTGCTCAAACTCATGTCTATTGAGTTGGTGATGCCATCCAACCATCTCATTCTCTGTCGTCCCCTTTTCCTCCTACCTTCAATCTTTCCCAGTATCAGGTCTTTTCCAATGAGTCATTTCTTCACATCGGGTGGCCAAAGTATTGGAGTTTCAGCTTCAGCATCAGCCCTTCCAATAAATATTCAGGACTGATATCCTTTAGGATGGACTGGTTGGATCTTCTTGCAGTTCAAGGGACTCTCAAGAGTCTTCTCCAACACCACAGTTCAAAAGCATCAATTCTTTGGCTCTCAGTTTTCTTTTGGTCCACCTCTCACATCCATACATGACCACTGGAGAAACCATAGCTTTGACTAGACGGACGTTTGTCGGCAAAGTAATGTCTCTGCTTTTTAATATGCTGTCTAGGTTGATCATAGCTTTTCTTCCAAGGAGCAAGCATCTTTTAATTTCATGGCTGCAGTCACCATCTGCAGTGATTTTGGAACCCAAGAAAATAAAATCTGTCAGTGTTTCCATTGTTTCCCCATTTATTTGCCATGAAGTGATGGGACCAGATGCCATGATCTTAGTTTTTTGAATGTTGAGCCTTCCGAAGTGATCAATCCCATTGTCAGGGAAAATAAATAGTCTTGTTTAGGCCTTAGAGACAAAGCAGAGCAGGCCTCTGACCTTGCTTGTAACCTGCCTGGACACTGCCCTGACTGTGAGTGCCTGCTATGAGTGCAAGACTTGTAGATAAGATGGGGAAGAATTTTGAGATTGTTGAACTGCTGGGGCCAACCAAGCCCCAGGCTTAACAACATTCCTAGTTTTACAAGACAAAAGAAACAGCATTAACATCAAACCAGGCTTACAATTTGGTCACAGATTGATGATATCAGTTTGCATCCTGGATTTATAAGCAGGAACCTCAAACTGCAGTCTTTTTTAAGTCTCATCCAGCATTACACTGCCTGGAACCTTTTCCCATTTGGGACTCCAGATGAGCTGTTACACAGGACTTCCCAGAGCTGTTTGAGTCTGGATGTTGGTCAAAACCCAATTTGGTGATGTGTTTTCTGCTGTTTCTATTTCTCTTTTGATGTTAGTATGTTGAAAATAAGCTAGATAATTCTTTAATAAATATTGGTATTAATTATTTGTAAAGAACAATTGGCTTATTTTGTTAACAAATCCTTTGAGCCTGAGACAAAAGTGAAAACTTTCGGCAAAACACCCATAAATCATAGCACCATAAGAAATGGCATGTTGGGACCAATGGAGCAGCCAGCCAGAACCTTATTCTTGCCTGCCATTCTAACCAATAATTTTCAAGAAGAGCATACATTAGTTATCCTTATGAAGTCAATCTCAAATGTACCTATATATATATATATATATTTTTTTTTTTTTAAATGTAAGATTTCATTATTTTCTACTTTTTCTGAAATCATTTTATGGGTATAATTGTGAAAAGAGCTTTATCTAAATTCTCCTGTAGCATTTTTTCATTTTATCATCACCCATTATCTTGAACAAGATAAAGTCTATTTGACTTCTAATTTGACCTCTAATACTCTTGGAGGCTTTCCTGGTGGCTCAAATGGTAAAGAATCTGCCTGCAATTCAGGAGACCCTGGTTTGATCCCTGGGTAAGGAAGATCCCCTGGAGAAGGAAATGGCAACCCACTCCAGTATTTTTGCCTGGAGAATCCCATGGACAGAAGAGCTTGGTAGGCTACAGTCCATGGGGTCACACAGAGTCAGACACGACTGAGTGACTAACACTCTCACTTTGACTTTTCACTCTTGGAGAAGGGGAGAAGGCTCTTTTGAGTTGGAAAGTTGATATATATTTTCTCTAGATTCATGCCTCTACCTTCTCCTCCTGGTCTATGCCCTGGGAGGCTGACCTTTGTAGATTACATAAACACCCCTTGCTTACCATCTGACTTCTTTTAGGTTTTAGCCTATGGGAGACACTGGCAGAAAATTAGGTAGGAAAAGAAAAAGGTCAAGGCATTAATATCCCTGGCTCCCTCTCACTGTGGACTGGGGTCTGCCTGGGTCCTATCAATATTACTCCATCAAAGACAGAAGATGAGATGGTTGAAGGCATCACTAACTCAATAGACAAGAGTTTGAGCATGCTCTGGCTGATAGTGAAGGACAGGGAAGCCTGGCATGCTGCAGTCCATGGGTTCGCAAAGAGTCTGACATGACCGTGACTGAACACATCAGAGACCACAGCTCCTGCTGGACAGTCCTCTCCACAGCGTCAGCTCTCACTGAGTTCCAGTATCTGCTCCCACACCTTCCCTCTTTAGTCCTGAGCTCAATTTCCCTCTGTTACTTGTCCTGGGGTGCTTCATCAGCTCTTCTTTGTTACTCTTAACAATAACCTTTTGTAAGTAGTCACTTTCATTAGCTCTCCTCACCTGCCCTTTTCCAATGAGCCATCTGTTCCCTGCTAGGTTCCTGACTGATGCAGGATGGTTTGTACCTTTTGTCTGGATGCTCTCTTGCTCCAGGTGGTTTCAGAGAAACTGAGTGACTCTGATGGAGCTAGAATGGTCTTGTATCCTAAGGACTGATTTTGTTGAGTTCTATTAAGGATTTGCTGGTGGGAATAATTGGGATTTTTTCCCCCTCCTCTGTGCCTACAGGAAAAAGCATATACCTTCCCATACACCAAAGAGGAAATTGAACTGAATACAGTCTTGAACAGTGTATTAGTTTTCTGTTGCTGCTATAGTAAACTACTACAAACTTAAGTGCCTTAGAACAACAAATTATCATCTTAGAGTTCTAAAAGTTAAAAATTGTAAGTTGGTCTCACTGGGCGGAAATTAATTTGTCAGGGACTTGCTCAGTGGTCCAGATGCTAAGAGTCCACACTCCCAATGCAGGTAGCCTGGGTTGCATCCCTGGTCCTGGAACTAGATCCTGCGTGTCAAAGCTAAGACATGGTGCAGCTAAATAAATAAATGTTTTTTAAAAATAGAAAATAAAACAAACATGTCAGCATAGCTGCATCCTTCAGGGATTCTAGGGGAAGAACTGTTTTTCTTGCTTTTTCCTGCTCCTAGAGTCTGTTGCATTGCTTGGTTCATGGCCCCCTTCCACCTTCAAGACCAGTGATAGCTCACTGAGTCTTTCCATACAGCATCACTCTGACTCTCTTTTGCCTCCTGCTTGTTGGCTCAGAGAGTAAAGAATCTGCGTGCAATGTGGGAGACCTGGGTTGGCTACCCATTACAGTATTCTTGCCGGGAGTATTCCATGGACAGAGGAGCCTGGCAAACTACAGTCCATGGGGTCACAAACAGTCAGACACAACTGAATGACTAACATTTTCATTTTCACTTTGAAGGACACTTATGATTACATGGCGCTCACCCAGATCATCCAGAATAGGTTCCCAGTACAAGCCTTCAGTTGGTTAGCAACTTTAATTGCATCTTCAACATTAATTTGCCCTTGCTATGCAGCATATCATATTTGCAGGTTCCAGGAACTGAAACTTAAAATTTTTGTTTTTTTTTTATTGTTTATGTATTTTTGGCTGTGCTAGGTCTTCATTGCTGTGTATGAACTTTCTCTAGTTGTGGTAAGGGAGGGGTACTCTCTATTACAGTGTGTGGACTTCTCATTGTGGTGGCTTCTCTTGTTGCAGAGCACGGGCTCTCGGCGAGTGGGTTTGGCCGCACTGGGTCTTAGTTGCAGCGCATTGGATCTTTAGCTGAGGCATGTGAGATTTAGTTCCCTGACCAGGGATCAAACTCAGGCCCTCTACATTGAGAGCACAGCGTCTTAGCCACTGGACTACCAGAGAAGCCTCCAAGGACTGAGACTTTGGCATCTTTG
This sequence comes from Dama dama, assembly GCF_033118175.1. Lineage (NCBI taxonomy): Eukaryota > Metazoa > Chordata > Mammalia > Artiodactyla > Cervidae > Dama > Dama dama. The sequence goes on along the minus strand of NC_083703.1, from coordinate 31,595,445 downwards.
GGACCAATATTCTTCTAACCACATAGAAAGGATATAGTTCTATGCAAATCAGACATTATGCATCTGTCATTATAGGGTGGCAAGTATTACCTAGGAGTTTAGGGACTTTGAATTAGAGAGTATGGTTTCTGACAGCTGCTCTACCACCAACTAGCCTTGAGACCTTGAGAAAGCAAGAACTATACTGGGGAAACTGAATTTTCTTCTAACTCCCACAGACAGTGGTTGTTTTAATAGATAAGGGAAACACATTGTAAATTCTAGTACTCTGAAAGAAGGCTAGAATTTCTGTTATTTACTTAGGATTTCAGTTTAAAAGATTCAAAACCTCTGACTCATGTGTACCAACATCTTTGCAACACAGTCAAGTCACGAGTTATGATGATATATTAATGGGCCCACATGTCATGTTGACCTTGACTCTGGCCTGTGAGTTTTTCCTATGCAATCTGCCTATGGACCTACATTGACTTTGCTGCAAACTTGGTCTGCATTTATTCAGTGAGATCATTAGCTTTTCTTAAAACCAGAACGTGCTTTTGAAATAGGAGTTGGCGTGTGTGTATGCCATAATAAAAGATTTTCCAGAAGCTTTGGAGTCAGTTCTCACCTCTAGCCTCTCCAAGAGGCACCGAAAAGCAATGTGAAAGTGTGAAAATAATAAAACAGAAACAATCCTAGAGCATCCCAAGAAGACGTGGAAAGGATTTTCCAGTTCTCTTAACACATCATATGTGGATTGGATGATGTGAGGTTAAGGCTGCTGATACACAGAGAGCTGGGGCCCTTGTTCAAAATACACTGAAATTCAGAGCTATATTTACTGTGTTGAGATACCTGTTGGGAGCATATATATATAGATTTTTTTTTTAAATGATACCAGACCACTTTCCCTAATTGTTTATTTTTCCCTTCCAAAAACCATAGTAATAAACTTTTCTAACTACATTAAAACCTGCATCCATGCCAAAACCATTACAACAACATATGCTAATTCAGTGCTGTAGTAACTTCGTGACTTGATATTGCCTTAGAAATGACATCAACCTAGAAACAGGGATTGAATTTGACTCTCTGAACAAATTCTAACAAGGGATATAAGTAGCACTGCCTGTGTCAAAGCCCAGGACTCCATCTCCTGGCCAAGGATGGATGACGTCCTTTAGAAGCACCTTGTTGAACTACAGTGAAAGAAGAGACCACAGGGGACATTGAAGATCACATCATCTATCCTTGGAATGTGTTTCGCTGTTGGCACGCAGACATGACTGGTGACTGAGTCCTTTAGGATTTGAGGGTAACTGTATGACGCCTGGTGTAGGTACTCTGGGTGTTGGAGAGTTTCCCTCCCTGGATCTTGGAAAACACAATCGATTCTCACCTTCCAGTATTCTTTGAATCAGGCTTGCCTAATCTGGACTTAAAATGTAACCTCTCGATACATGTACAGTAAGTTCCCTACATACGCACCTTTAAGATGCAGACTTTCCTGTGCCTGGCATGCATCTTCTACAAGTAGTTGCACTCGTGTGGACCTCACTGCACAGCTCTGCATAGAGTACAATAGTACAGTGTCTTTCTTTCAAGCCCAAGATGTCCAGAGGCAAGCATAAAAGCAGCGGTGCTGTGGCATTGAATAATGCATTACTACCCAGACATCGCTGGATCAGTTTTTCAAGAGGCAGAAAGAATTGAATCCACCAAGGAGCCATAACCTGTGTCATCAGCATCAGGCATGAGTGAAATCTCAGCTTGCCCACTGTCTTCTGTTGCTGACGATCCTTCAGCTCTACCATCGCCCACCTCCTCTCCCTCCTCCAGTCAGTAACTCTTCCTGCCTGTTCACTCAATGCCAGCCCCTGGAGGCCAGCTGTTGTACAGTACTACTGTATTTTTCAAAGTACTATAGTATAAGTTTGAAAATATTTTCTTAATTTTGTGTGTGTGTTTGTTTCTTACGTATTTGTGTGATAAGTATTATAAACCTTTAATACATTAATAGGACTAATATATAGCCAATTGTGTTGGTTGGGTACCTAGGCTAACTTTGTTGGGTTTACGAACAAATTGGACTTACAGATGTGCTCTTGGAACAAAACTCTTTTGTATGTAGGGGACTTAATATGACCCTGTGTGTGATGGGAAGGTAGCAGAGGAGAGTCATGCACAGGCCCTGTGGTGTCAAGGAGATGCAGAGATAAGATGTGAGCCTGAATAGTTAATGAGCACCGCAAGGCCATACTCAATAAGTGTCTGTTGAGACCAAAAAAAAAAAATCAATCTTATGTTTTTCTGTCTCTTACATTGTTCCATTTATTGAAATATCATTCATTCTTTGAAGTTCTTATTCCAAGAATCCGTCTTGGATCCTACTGAGAGGTGATCTTTTCTCTTTTTGTAGTTTCGTGGCCTTATTTACTGCTGCTCTGGAATTCAAATATTTATTTATCTTTATATCTTAATTTTCCTACTCAGTGGTAACTTCTGGAAGGCAGGAGGCAATGTTAGGTGTGCTGTTTCTTCCTGGGGTCTGTCTCATGCTTCACTTAGAGTAGGACTCTGTGAAAGTTTTATCAAATGAAAAAATTAATACATTATTTCTTGTTAGATGAATAAGGGAGAGGTATTGTAAGAAAAATGTACATTTTCTCTCTTTAGTGTTGGAGTCTATGGAGATCACTTCCACTTGGGATGATGAAGTAAAGGCTTATGGGAAAAATAATATTTGATTTCCTTTTGAGATTATTGTAAGAGTGGAGTCTTGGCTAATGTGGTAAATTCATGGCATAGAAAAGTACAAGATTTATAAATCTCTGAAAAGGCGTCCATGGATAGTATTATGCTTTCTTTTCACCAACACCCCTCCTTATAACCATCCCCCTCAACACACAAGGATCAAGGATTTCCAACTTAGAAGATTTAGCACAATAACTACCACACAGAAGATGGTCAGTAAAAGTTGAATAAATGATTGAAATGCTTTGATGAGAAAGATTCATCTCAAATATATATCAATAGTCAATAATTTCATTTTAGAAAGAGCAAAATTAAGATTTATTAAGACCTCTGTTGTAGGAAATTTCACATGTATTTTTCTTTAAAAAGTTTTTTTTTTTTAATTGAAATATGGTTGATTTACAGTGTTCTATTAGCTTCTGCTTGCATCAAAGTGAGTCAGTTTTTTATGTATACGTGCATCTGCTCTTTTTTAGATTCTTTTCCCATATAGGTCATTACAGAGTTTTGAGTAGAGTTCCCAGTGCTATATATTAGGTCATTATTAGTTACCTATTTTTTAATTAATTTATTTTAAATTGGAGGATAATTGCTTTACAGTATATTGTGTTGGTTTCTGCCTCACATCAACATGAATCAGCCATAGGTTATACATATGCTACCTCCCTCTTGAAGTTGTCTATTTTATATGTAGTAGTATGGGCTTCCCAGGTAGAGCTAGTGGTAAAGAATCCACCTGCCAATGCAGGAGACACAAGAGACTCAGGTTCAATTCCTGGGTCAAAAGATCCCCTGGAGAAGGGAGTGGTACCCACTCCAGTATTCTTGCCTATAAAATCCCATGGACAGAGGAGCCTGGTGGGCTACAGTCCATGGGGTCACAAGGAGTTGTACACAACTGAACATCTGAACACTTAGACATATGTTTCTGAGTCTGATGTATATGTCAATCCAAGTCTCCCAGTTTATCACTCCCTCCCGTCTCTACCACACCATAACCATAAGATTGTTTTCAACATCTGTGACTGTATTTCTGTTTTGTAGATAAGTTCATTTGTACCCTTTAGTTTTAGATTCACATATAAATGATGTCATACAATATTTGTCCTTCTCCTTGTGACTTGACTTCATTCAGTATCACATGTATTTTCTAATTTTAAACTTTGAAACAATGCAGTGAAACTTGGGCTCAGTGAGATCAAATAACTTGCCTGGGTCACATAGTAAATAAAGGAGTGACAGTTCAGATCCTAGTCTAACTCCACATAATCTTTCCATTATGTAGAGGACGTGGGTAAAGCAGATAATGTAGGTATCTCTCCTTATCTAGTTGGTTCATGCTTTAAAGCAGCATCATTGTTCCTGTTTTTAACTTTGCTTGCTGCTAAGTAAACCTTTCTTAGGCATAACTTTAAGAGGCTATTATGGGGATTTTCCCTGGTGGTCTAGTGGTTAAGCCTTCACCTCCTAATGAAGGGGTTATGGGTTTGATCCCTGGTTGGGGATGTAAGATCCCAAATGCCTTATGGCCAAATAAATCAAAACAGAAGTAATATTGCAACAAATACAATAAAGACTTTAAAAATGGCCCACATTAAAAAAAAAAAAAAAAGCTACTGTGGCTATTCTTTTGAAGATGCTTGAGTCTCCCATCTTCTTCAAACCCTCTGGGCTTAGAGAAGTGTTCATGAAATCTTTCCATCTTTTCCCTTGCATTATTTCAAACCTTGTCTCATTTTTACATTAACACATCCTCTGGTATTATATATATAAATAAACTAAATTCAGTGCTTCTTGTGCATCCTGATTGGCCAGACCAGATGGAGTGATTTCTGAACTAGAACTGAAAATCAAAACACAAGTGCTTTTTAAAGAGGTGGAAGTTGAGAAACAACTTCTCATGGCATACTTCGCTTTAATCCTCAGCAGGGTTGGGTTCGTTTTCAAGCTGTGTTTGATGATGGAATATTGGAATCTCCGCCCTTGAGCTACTATATATGTAACAGATCTTTATTACCCTTGTCAAAGAGGGGAGCCTAGCTAGAGCTGAGCTGTAGAGTTTTCCTGGGCAATGTGACTGTTCTTATTATAGTTATGGACAGTTGGTTTGGCTTTTGATTTTTAAGAACCTATGTGCAGAACCTAAGTGATGAGAAGTCCCTGTGTTCAATAGGTTCTGGGAGGTTCCAAAAAACACTACTAAAGAGTAACACATGCTAATATTCAAGTGCTTGCTATGAGCTAGATTTTTTGCACTATCTCATTTAATCCCCAGGCTAATCCTATGGAATTAGCATTACAATGACTGTTTTACAGAGGATAGTGAGAATGTTTGGATTACATGGCTAGCACAGAGAGGAGCTGATTTTAAAGGCAAAATTGTCACTACAAACTCTCTAATTCAGGGGTCCCCAACCCCCAGGCCATGGACCAGTAGAGGCCCGTGGCCTGTTAGGTATTGGGAAACACAGCAGGCGGTGAGTGGCAGGCTAGCAAGGGACACTTCATCTGTATTAACAGCCACACCCCATCACTCACATTACTGCTTGAACTCAGGAAAACAAGCACAGGGCTCCCATTGATTTTGCGTTATGGTGAGCTGTATAATTATTTTATTATATATCACAATGTAATTATAACAGAAATAAAGTACACAGTAAATCTAACGTGGTTGAATCATCCTGAAATCATTCTCCACCCACCCCCCACCTCCCTGGTCCATGGAAAAACTTGTCTTTCACAAAACTGGCCCCTGGTGCCAAAGAGGTTGGGGACTGTGGCTCTAATTCATTTCAACATGAACTCTGAACTTACTAGCAGTTTAGATTCATCAGAAGACAGGTTTCTTCTGTCATGTAGAGAAGGAAGGGCATCAAATGCATCTTTAAGTGAAGAAATCAGTGTTCCATGGTACATAAACTGGGACTATCCAATACTTATTTTCACTTTTCACAAGACCAGACAAAAGATATCACCCATTAGGACAGTGCGAAAGTGGGAAAAATGCTGTGGCATATTAGTTTATATATAGGATTTGGGTCCAGAAAGTTAAGCAAATTATTTACCCTGTCTACCTCTATTTCTTCATCCATCCAATGAAAATAATGCCCTCATTAGTCATGGATTCTAAATTTACAAATTAATTTATTCACTAAAAGGTTTTTTTTTTTTTTTTTTTAACCATTTTGAGGTATGATTAATGTATAAAAAGCTTTCCATATTTAAGTTATACATCTAGATGAGTTTGGGGATGAATATATACCTCTGAAACCACTACCATCAAGGTATCTATCACCTCCCATAGTTTCCTCCTGCCCTCTTTATAATTGTTGTTGCTGCTGCTTGTAAGAACACTTCACATAAGGTCTACTCCATGAGCACTTTGTGTATACAGTACAGCATTGTTAGCCATAGGCAGTATGCTGTATGGTAGATCCCCAAACTGATCTCGTATTCATGAAACTTTCTACCCTTCGCCTATTCACCCCAGCCCTTGGCAACGACTGATTCTATTCTCTGTTTCTATGAATGTCTGTTTTAGATTCCATATGTAAGTGAGATCACACATTATATCTGTCTAATTTATTTACTTTACATAATACCCTCCACATTTATCCACGTTGTTGCAGGTGGCAAGATTTCTTTCTTTCTCATGACTGAGTAATACTCCATTACATATATATACACCAATTCTTTATTCATCTATTGATGGATACTTTCTATATCTTTGATCTTTTGAATAATACTGCAAAGAACATGAGCGTGTAGGTCTCTCTTCAAGACCATGCTTTCATTCCTTTGGATATATACCCAGAAGTAGGGTTGCTTGATCATACAATATTTCTATTTTTAATTTATTGAGGCAACTCCATACCATTTTTTGTGATGGCTGTATCAGTTTACATTCCTACCAGTAGTCCCTTAGAGCTCCCTTTTCTCCATATACTTGCCAACACTTGTCATCTCTTGTTTTTTGTTTGTGTTTTTAAATAATGGCCATCTTAACAGGTATAAGGTAATATCTTATTGTGGTTTTGCTTTACATTTTGTGAATGATTACTGACGTTGAGCACCTTTTTGTATACTTGCTGGCTTTTTTATGTACTCTTTGAAGAAATGTCTGTTCAGGTCTTTTTTCTATTTTAAAATCAGATTATTTATATGTCCTTTGCTGTTGAGTTGCACGAGTTCCTTGCATGGTTTGGATATTAACCTCTTACCAGATATACAGTTTGAAAATATCTGCTCCCATTCCATGAACTGCCTGTTCTTTTTCTTGACTATTTCTTTTGGCATGCAGAAGCTTTTTAGTTTGATGTAATTCTGATTGTTTGGTTTTGCTTTTGTCTCCTGTGCCTTTGGTGACACATCCAAAAAAATCATTGTCAAGACCAACACCAAAGAGATTTCCCCTTATGTTTTATTCTAAGAATTTCATAGTTTTAGGTTTTAAGTCTTTGATCCATTTTGAGTTGATTTTTGTGTTTAGTGTAAGATAAAGATCCACTTCATTCTCATCAAGTGCATATCCAGTTTTGTTGAAGACACTAACTATTCTTTCCCCATTGTGCATTCTTGGCACTCTTGTCAAAAATTAGATGATCATCCGTGTATAGGTTTGTTTTTGGGCTCTCTATTCTGTTCCATAAGTTTACATGTCTGTTTGTGTGCCAGTACCATACTGTTTTGATTTCTATAGCTTTGTAATATAATTTGAAATCAGGAACTATAATGCCTTGAGATTTGTTCTTCTTGGTTAAGACTGTTTGAGGGTTGCTTTTTCTATTTCTGTGAAAAATGCCATTGGAATTTTTATAGGGATTACACTAGCTTTTGAACAGTGGTGTTGGAGAAGACTCTTGAGAGTCCCTTGGACTGCAAGGAGATCCAACCAGTCCATCCTAAAGGAGATCAGTCCTGGGTGTTCATTGGAAGGACTGATGCTGAAGCTGAAACTCCAATACTTTGGCCATCTCATGCAAAGAGTTGACTCATTGGAAAAGACTCTGATGCTGGGAGGGATTAGGGGCAGGGGGAGAAGGGGACGACAGAGGATGAGATGGCTGGATGGCATCATCGACTCGATGGACATGAGTCTGAGTAAACTCCGGGGGTTGGTGATGGACAGGGAGGTCTGGCGTGCTGTGATTCATGGGTTCACAAAGAGTCGGACATGACTGAGCGACTGAACTAAACTGAACTGAACACTAGCTCTACAGATCACTTCGCATAGTATGGATATTTTAATACTATTAACTCTTTTAATCCATGCACACTGAGTATCTTTCTGTATATTTGTATCTGTTTTATTTCCTTGGTGTTTCATAGTTTTTGTTGTACATCTCTTTTACCTATTTGGTTAAATTTTTACCTAAACATTTTGTCATTTTTGATTCGTATTACCAAAATCAATGCTTGTAAGGTGTTTTTGTTTGTTTTTTGCCTATGGTAGCTCTTTGTTACTTTGTGTGGGCAAATAGGGGCTGCTCTTCTTGGCAGTGTGGAGGCTTCTCATTGCGGTGGCTTCTCTTGTGCAGCACAGGCTCTAGCCACATGGACTTCAGTAGTTGCGGCCCATGAGCTCTGGAGCATAGGCTCAGTAGTTGTGGCATGTGGGCTCAGTTGATCTTGGTATGTGGAATCTTTCCAGACCAAAGATCTAACCCATGTCCCTTGCATTGGGCAGGCTAATTCTTATCCACTGTGCCACCAGGGAAGTCTGCTTGTGAGATTTTGAGGTTGTAGAACTACAAATAATGTGAGTTGTCCAATGTGCCTGTCCCCTCTCAGCTGAGACTGAGCAAAGCAATACTCTCCTTTCCTGTTTCAGCTCTCATAAAATAAACAAATGTTTTTTTTGGTGGTCTATTTGGAGGCAAGTTTTATCATGCTTTTGTGACTTTAAGATTAATGAATAAATAATACAAAACACCCAGCAGAAGGAAGAGGAAATTTTCCTATTTGTATGTAAGTCCATTCTGGACAGTGCTAGGTGATGCCCATAATGGGTGATGAAGGCATAGAGAAGATGGACATGCAGATAAGTTTGTGGATTCATGAGATGAGTTTTAAAAACCCTAGCACCCAATACTTTGTCAACAAGGTTCTGTCTAGTCAAGGCTATGTTTTTTCCAGCAGTCATGTATGGATGTGAGAGTTGGACTATAAAGAAAGCTGAGCACCGAAGAATTGATGCTTTTGAACTGTGGTGTTGGAGAAGACTCTTGAGAGTCCCTTGGACTGCAAGGAGATCCAACCAGTCCATCCTAAAGGAGATCAGTCCTGAGTGTTCATTGGAAGGACTGATGTTGAAACTGAAACTCCAATACTTTGGCCACCTGATGCAAAGAGCTGACTCATTTGAGAAGACCCTGATACTGGGAAAGATTGAGGGCAGGAGGAGAAGGGGATGACAGAGGCTGAGATGGTTGGATGGCATCACCGACTCAATGGACATGGATTTGGGTGGACTCCAGGAGTTGGTGATGGACAGGGAGGCCTGGCGTGCTGTGGTTCATGGGGTCGCAAAGAGTCGGATACGACTGAGCAACTGAACTGAACTGAAGCACCCAATATTCCTTTTAATGATCAAAGGGTGCCCCCCATCATTAAAATTATTCTCTCAGATTATTGTATTTTCTCCTAAAGCATTTAGAAGTCATTGGAGGGCTTCTTTGTTGGCTCACTGGCACAGAATACACCTGCCAGTGTAGGTGACATGGGTTTGATCCTGGTCCAGGAAGATCCCATATACTGTGGAACAGCTAAGCCTGTGTGCCACAACTATCGAGTCAGTGCTCTAGAGCCCAGAAGCCACAACTACTGAGCCCCCATGCAACTACTGGAGCCCACACACCCCAGAGTCTGTGTTCTGAGACAAGAGAAGCCACCGCAATGAGAAGCCCGCACAGCACAACTAGAGAGTAGCCCCCACTTGCGGCCACTAGAGAAGAGCCTGCATAGCAACCAGGACCCAGCACAGTCAAAAATAAATAAATAAAATTTGGAAAAAGAAAACAAACGTCCTTGGAGCTGGTGAAATTATTGGACTAGTACTTCAACACCTGGTAGAGAAGAGCTTGGGGGAAAAGATTTGAGGAAAGGTCGATTTGGGGCAGATATCTGAGTCACTGTCCCAGAGTAGACTTTATTAGTCATGGGGTGGTGATAGTTTGGAGACTGATGATGCAGTTAGAGGGGTACCCAGGTAGCCAGAAGGGGCAAGAAAATTCTGAGTGCCTATTATGGGTTGGAGGGCACAGTTCAGGGGGTGAGGGGAAAACACATAAGTGGGTAATAAGAGTCTAAAGGAGCTATTTACCTTCTTGCTTTACATTACAAGTTTTCCCAGTCTTCCTGAAGCTTACCAGAAATTATTTTATTGACATGCCTCCTACCATGAACATTCAGTGCATTTGGCTCAGAGTAACAGTCATGATTATTTAGAATGAGTGCTAAATGCTATTTGTGTTTCACCAAATTGCTTTATAGTCATTAATTAAACAATTACTCAAATTGAAAATGTGTCTCTTAGGAGAACGTTTTTAAAAAAAAAAAAGCGTAAAGAACATAATCCTCATTAAGAACTATTAGTCTGAGTGTGACAAGCTTCGTTTTGTCTTACAGAAAACAGAGATGTGATGTGATATTTAGTCCAAATAAATGGGTTATGACACATTCCACCCTTTAAAATGTTCCAAAGCTGGTGGGATAAAATGAGGAGATTTGCAGATGGTACAGCGAGCAAAGGCATCTAATGAACCCAGCGTTGCTACATAGCAACAGCATTAGCATTTCATTTGCTGGAATGAATTATTTGAGTTTTTCACTCTTTCAAAGGGTTTATGCAGTGATCTTTATGCAGCAGTGTAACTAATGATTAAAAAATGAACAAAGGCTTAAAAAATGGGACTTCTTAATAAAGGTTACAAGACCTGAAATGATTAAATCTGCGAGAAGGCTGATGGAGTTCTTTGGTTAGGATGTTTCGGTGCCTGAATGAAGACTGCCCATAAGAGAATAACTAACTCTTCTTTCTCTCCATGGACTATATTAATAGATCTCAAAAGATGTCAACCTGAACTACAATAGACGTTATCAGGGTGAGTTATAAGAAAGAACATCCTACTTACTGTGGCAGGAAAGACTAAAATAATTTAGCAAAGAAGATGTACAATCTCATTCCCCTAAGAATTTTTCCTGTCCCTCCCCCCAAATTAGAATCAATTCTCTCTGGCCTGAGCGAGACAGGCATCATCTTGTTTGAAGATAGGGAACCCCTGATGCTTTGATGTCTCTGTTTTCAGCAGGATTGGTTGTTGCAGTCAGTGTACTATGCTCAACACTATATAAGCCTACCACCATTCTGACTGTATGGCTTTATTCTTGTTATAGGAAAGATCTCAAATTAGAGGTTGAAAAATGTAAAAATAACGATTGCCTTAGCCCCAAGGAATTCTTAAAGCATATCCATTTTCCTCACCGCGTATAACTACGAGTTCATTATTAGCAAGAGCAATTTTATTCATATTTCCTTGCTGGCTTCCTCCTCCTCTGCCCCCCTCTTTTTCTCTCTCTCCCTTAATCTAACCCATGCAGAGTGGTTACTTGAGGGAATGGTTTTATGAATAAAGACTATATCCTTTACTCAAGAGCCTTGGTGTGCGATTATAGATTAAAGCTTTCATTTTGAAAGTCAGAGCAATATACAGTTATAAAAATAGCAGTAGCAGCATTATTTTAATTATCATATGAAGAAGCAGAAGAAAGATTTCAGACAAATACGGCATGGAAGCTTGTAGATTTCAAGGGCTGCACTCTGACTAATTGCACCGGTGTTCATGCTGGGGCCAAACAGCCACCTCTTGGGGAAAGTACAGATGTTATTCCTGTATCAGACATTGGTTGCCCTGATTCTCTGTTTCTTGTGGTTCCTCTGTTCTGTTCTCTTTTTGCTTCAGATCCCATAGTTAATTCACTTCCCACTACATACAGGCACTATAGCCTTCTAATCCTCACTACAAGAATTTACCATGTGCTCCTGAACTGCTGTTTTCAGGTGATGTAAAATATATACATCCCATGCAACATTTGGACATGCCTACACTAAAGAATTAAGTGTTTCTCTGAAATTAAAATTTAACTCCGTTTCTGTTCTGTGTTTTCATGTGCTAAATCTGGCAGTCCTACAACTAGATGGCATTTTCATTACCTTAATGATGTAAATATGATTATTTCAAATGGGTGGTTGTCTACTGCAACCCCATGGTAGTGAATACTAAAAATTCTTCAAGTGTAGCAATTTGGTGCAGACTCAAGTGTTTGATGTGGGAGTTGATTCAAGAGCGAACAGAATACCTTAAAGTGGAGAAGCCAAGTGAGCTAAGTTTTGTTGGTCTGGTCCATGGATTTTTCTTAGCAGAATAGAAATTTTGGGGTTGTTTTTACCCATGAAACTAAAAAGAAATGATGTCAGAAGGCAGATGGCTCATGGTGGACCAGAGTTGAAAAGGTACCATGTTGAGCATTGAATGCTTTTGCAAGTAATGCAAGTGAGGTATATAGCCAGTGTTGATATATGTTCTGTATGTAATTAAGAAGAATGTGGATTCTTTTGGTTTCGTGTAGAGCATCTCTCAATGTCAGTTAGGTCAAGTTAGTTGATGTTATCCAACTCTACTGTATTCTTGCTCAATTTGTACTTGTTCCAACAGTTTTTGTGAGAGACAGATTAAAATATCTGATTACACTGTGTATCTCTCTATATATTCCTGCAGTTTTATTATCAGTTTGCTTTTGCTTCATGGATTTTGAAGCTCTGTTATTGGAGGTTTAAATCAAGATTACGATGTCTTCCTGATTAACAGATCTCTTATTCTTTACTCTTTATGAAATGACTGTCTCTGTCCTGTAAAATAATCTTTGTTCTGAAGTGTACTTCATCTGATAATAATGTAGCCCCTCCAGTTTTCCTTTTATTAAATTTCAGACTATATCTTTTCCCATTTGTTTGCTTTTCATCAATTTGTGTCTTTATATTTAAATGTGTTTCTTGTAGGCAGACCATTGTTATATCTTGTTATATCTATAAAATGACTATCCTTGCCTTTTAATCCAGTGTTTAGACCATTTATACTTAATGTGATTACTGATATGAGTATGTTTGAGCTTTTTATCCTGCTACAGGTTTTCTCTATGATCCAAAAGTAGAGCATTCCTGTGAAAACTTTTGTAAACCAAAATGATATGAAGCAAGGAAGCAACTACCTTTCTTTATAAAATTGAAAATCCTTTTTGGATTTCTTTTGATTAGCAAAAGAGATACTAATATAGGTCTTCAAAAAAGTGAAGTGGCATAATAAAATTGTGAAAAGCAGGGGATATTGCATTTGCTGTCTGTCTGTGTCATTTTTCTTGGTTCCCATTTTACTCTCATTTGCCTTTTTTGGATGTGTGCATTTTTTAATGATTCCATTTTTTTCCTCTGTTGGCTTATTAACTAGAATTCTTTGTTTTTCTGTTTTGGTGTCTTTAAGTATTATCCAGTTTAGTATGTCTCCTTGGTATTGTCCAGACCACTAATCATGCTACCAGTTCAGTGCCTTTGTTCTCTCTGGTTCTGCTGGAAATATTCTCCTTATACAGGAAACTCCAAGGCTCACTCCCCCACTTCACTTGCCTCTGCTTAAACACCACTTCATCAGAGAAGCCCTTCCTGACCTCCTAATCTAAGGTAGCTCCCTAATCCTAATGTGACACTTTACCTTTTTATCTTGCTCAGCTTTTCTTCATAGCCCGTATCATCTCATGGTGCATATTTGTTGGTTTATTGTCTCTTTCTCTTCACTGTGCTGGTTTCACTAAAACATGTGACTTTGTTTAGCTCACTGCTGAATTTCCAGTATATAGAATTGTACCTAATATGTTAAGCCATTACTACTTGTTTTTTTTTGTTTGTTTGTTTATCTTTTAAAAAATTGCTATTTAATAATTGACTTTATTTTTTTTTTCCAGTGGGTTTTGTCATACATTGATATGAATCAGCCATAGAGTTACACGTATTCCCCATCCCAATCCCCCCTCCCACCTCCCTCTCCACCCGATTCCTCTGGGTCTTCCCAGTGCACCAGGCCCGAGCACTTGTCTCATGCATCCCACCTGGGCTGGTGATCTGTTTCACCATAGATAATATACATGCTGTTCTTTCGAAACATCCCACCCTCACCTTCTCCCACAGAGTTCAAAAGTCTGTTCTGTACTTCTGTGTCTCTTTTTCTGTTTTGCATATAGGGTTATCATTACCATCTTTCTAAATTCCATATATATGTGTTAGTATGCTGTAATGTTCTTTATCTTTCTGGCTTACTTCACTCTGTATAATGGGCTCCAGTTTCATCCATCTCATTAGAACTGATTCAAATGAATTCTTTTTAACGGCTGAGTAATATTCCATGGTGTGTATGTACCACAGCTTCCTTATCCATTCATCTGCTGATGGGCATCTAGGTTGCTTCCATGTCCTGGCTTTATAAACAGTGCTGCGATGAACATTGGGGTGCACATGTCTCTTTCAGATCTGGTTTCCTCAGTGTGTATGCCCAGAAGTGGGATTGCTGGGTCATATGGCAGTTCTATTTCCAGTTTTTTAAGAAATCTCCACACTGTTCTCCATAGTGGCTGTACTAGTTTGCATTCCCACCAACAGTGTAAGAGGGTTCCCTTTTCTCCACACCCTCTCCAGCATTTATTGCTTGTAGACTTTTGGATAGCAGCCATCCTGACTGGCATGTAATGGTACCTCATTGTGGTTTTGATTTGCATTTCTCTGATAATGAGTGATGTTGAGCATCTTTTCATGTGTTTGTTAGCCATCTGTATGTCTTCTTTGGAGAAATGTCTGTTTAGTTCTTTGGCCCATTTTTTGATTGGGTCATTTATTTTTCTGGAATTGAGCTTCAGGAGTTACTTGTATATTTTTGAGATTAATCCTTTGTCTGTTTCTTCATTTGCTATTATTTTCTCCCAATCTGAGGGCTGTCTTTTCACCTTACTTATAGTTTCCTTTGTAGTGCAAAAGCTTTTAAGTTTCATTAGGTCCCATTTGTTTAGTTTTGCTTTTATTTCCAATATTCTGGGAGGTGGGTCATAGAGGATCTTGCTGTGATTTATGTCGGAGAGTGTTTTGCCTATGTTCTCCTCTAGGAGTTTTATAGTTTCTGGTCTTACATTTAGATCTTTAATTCATTTTGAGTTTATTTTTGTGTATGGTGTTAGAAAGTGTTCGTTTTTGTGTTTTTTTGTTTGTTTGTTTGTTTCGCTTTTTGTTTTGGCTCATTGAGTTTACATTGCGGTGTGCAGACTTTTTCTAGTTATGGGGTGCAGGGTCTTTTCTAGCTGAGGCATACAGGTTCAGTAGTTGCAGTGTTTGAGCTCAGTAGTTGTGGCCCGTGGTCTCGGCAGTGGCAGCGTGTGGGTTTTTCTAGTTGTGGTGCGTGAGTTCTCTGGTTGTGGTGTGCACATCCCACAATCAACCAGAGAACTAGTTGCCCTGTGGCATCTTAGTTCCCTGACCAAGGGTTGAACCTCTATATTGGAAATAAAGAAAGAAAGTGAAGTCGCTCAGTCATGTCCGACTCTGTGTGACCCCATGGACTGTAGCCTACCAGGCTTCTCCATCCATGGAATTTTCCAGGCAAGAGTACTGGAGTGGGTCGCCATTTCCTTCTCCCCTATATTGGAAGTCAGATTCTTAACCACTGGACCACCAGGGAAGAAGTCCCTCGTTACTACTTGTTGAGTGAAAAAATTAATGAAAGATTTGGAACCGTGAGAGACAGAATAATATCTTGTTTAGTACCTAGTCTTATGTGCTGCAGCATCTGACCACCAGAATGCATTTGGCTGAACCAATTGAAGAGATGAGTGCTGCTTCATCCAAGACACCACTCTGGCCATGGCCCTGTCAGAATTGTACACTTGATAGAAAGGGATAGCCTTTATCATCAGAGGAACACCTAATGGTGAGGTAAACACAAGGAAAAGGCTTACAGGGCATTTTTGTGTTCATTTCTTGGCATTGTATGATTCCCAACACGCCCTGCCTTTCCTTTTTCATACTTGCACTCTAGCTGACTTTTCACAATACCAGAAACTCAGAACTTTGGTATTTAGAAGTCAGGATTTTTTTTTTTTTTTTTGGCTGTGCTGGGTCTTGGTTGTTGTGCAGGCCTTCCCAAGTTGCGGTGAGTAGGGCTACTCCTTTGTTGCAGTGCACTGGCATCTTCTTTCACTGGCCTCTCATTGTGGAGCACAGGCTCTAGGCATGTGAGCTTTAGTAGTTGGAGCATGTGGGCTCAGTAGTTGCAGCTTCTGGGCTCCACAGCACAGGCTCAATAGTTGTGGTCCATATGCCTGTGACATGTGGGATCTTCCCGGACCAGAGACTGAACCCATGTCTCCTACACTGGCAGGTGGATTCTTTACCAATGAGCCACCAGGGAAGCTAGGAATTTTTTTTTTTTTTTTCAGCAAAACAAATGATATGTTGAAGGAGATAAAAAGGGAGAGAGTGGATGATAAAATGCAGCATTTGAGAATTCTGTGTGAGGAGCCTTAAGAATTTTTTTAAGTTAATTTATTTGACTGTTGGGCTTCCCAGGTGGCTCAGTGGTAAAAGATTCGCCTGCTAATGTAGGAGACATGAGTTCGATCCCTGCGTTGAGAAGATCCCCTGAAAGGAAATGGCAACCCACTCCAGCATTCTTGCCTGGAAAATTCCATGGACAGAGGAGCTTGGTGGGCTACAGTCCATGTGGTTGCAAAGAATCAGACATGACTGAGCATAACACACACGTTTGACTATGCTGGTTCTTAGTTATAGCTTACAGGATGTGATCTCTTAGTTTTAGCCTGTGGTATTTAGTCAAACCTGGGCTCCCTGCATTGGGAGCACGCAGTCTTAAGCACCAAACCACCGGGAAAGTCTTAGGAATTCTTTGCACTGTTTTTTTAAAACAACTTTTCTTTAAGTCTGTAATCACTTCCAAATACAACATAAAGAGAATAAATTCAGGCATCTTCACTTCCACCCCTTCTTCTTATTCCTATAGTAACAAGGTCTCCAAGCCCTGTTGCTTCTCTTGTCATCTGACTCTGTACCCATTGCCTCACTTCATTTCCCTCTGGCCATACCCCACTTCCTGTTCCCGCTGCTCTTGTATCCTCTTAGCCAGACTCTTGTAGCAATTTCTGGAACTGGCCTCCTGAGGCAAGTCACTGCTGGCTGCCGTCCACCCCACATATGGCTTCTTGAATGCTTGGCCTGATATACAGACCTAATCACATCGCTCTTCTTCTGGAAAGCCTGAGCTGTCCCCTTGTTGCCCACAGAACAGAGTGCCGGCCCCTGGCTTTTAGAGCTTGATGGCCCTACACAATGAGCTCCACATGTTCTTCTCAGACTTATTTCCCACTGGGCCCCTCTGTGTCCATCCCATTTCATTCCCTGCTATTCCAAGAACACACTCACACTTTCTGTTCTCTTTGCTCTCTCTCGCTTTGCTTTCCATCAAGGGATTTCTTCAACTGCTCTCTCCTCTGGAAGTCTTCTCCCCAAGGGTTCCCGGTCACTGAGAATTTTCTCTGGAGAAGTGCACATCCATAGCATTGTGGTTATACCTTTGTTATGGCATTTACATTCTTGGCTTTACCTCTAGTCTGTGAAGACTTTGACAGAAACAAACGTATCTTATTCATCTCTATCTCCCCAAATAGGTTTGCTGAATTGAAATGACTTAATTTTTTTTTTTTTGACCAAGGGAGTTAGTATGCCGTTTTTATTTTTATTTTAAAATTTACTCTATTATTATTATTTTTTAAATTTTTGGCTGCACCATGCAGCGTGCAGAATCCTTATTTCCCAACCAAGGATTGAACCTCTGCTCTCTGCATTGAAAGCATGGAGTCTTAACCACTGGACTACCAGAAGAAGTCCCTATTTTTAAATTTTTTTTAAAAAAATAAAAATAAAAAAAATTGGGAGTATTGGTGCACAGCTTATGGGATCTCAGTTCCCCAGTCTGGAAGGGCAAAGTCCCAGCCACTGGGCCACCGTGGAATTCCCTGATTTAATTTTAAGTCTCATGATCACCACCCAAATGGCTATTTCCATGGAGCCCTTGTCTATAAAACAGTTTCATTTGAATCATACTTATTTTTACCATAACTTTCAAAAGACCCAATCAGCTAAATTCTTCTGTAGAGTACTCTAATGTGTGAAGGCACATAAATGACCAAATGTCTTGACTGCTCCAAGAAAACCATGTGACTATGTAATTTGGTGAGCAGCTATGTTCTGAACAGTTCAGAAAGATTTTTACCATAGTTGAAATCATGCTTTGTCTTGTATTCTTAAATACAGGTGCTTATGCAGGTTTCTGTCTTAAAAAAATCCTACTATGAAGTATTACGACAAGCACCCTTTCAATAGGAACACATGCACACCTGCATAGGTGGGGACCAGCTAGTTTCAATGTCTAAAAAATCCCAACAAAACCTTTTATGAAATTCCTGTTTATTCACTATCTTATTTTAGCATAAATTTATTTATTTTTGCCACAGATGACTATCACTGGAATTAGGTATTGAATTATGTCTTTTTTGAAAAAGAAAATGGGTGAAAAAAGAAATGTGTACAATTTCCAAAATCTTTTTATCAATTTTATTGGCTGTGAAGATTTTCTGTTCCCTAAAATATGTCTGAATGGTATTAATTTAAAGAGACTCAAAGCAGTACAACATGGTAAAATTGCTGACATTTGTGCTGTGTGGTTAAGAGCTCTAGTATTTCAAGGCTGGTAATATTCTAGAATGTTTTTTTACAAGCAAATAATGGGTGGCTTGGTTTTGTGAATTCTCCTATATAAGTAGAAGTTAGGGTTTCCCTCATTTGTTCCTTTAATCTGTTTTTTTAATCTGTTACTATAGGTTTTAAGAAATAAAAAAATTATGGTATTTTAAGATCCATTTTACTGTTTACCAAAGATCCATTTGTTTTTAGTCTTCCTTCTTGAGTTTACTATTTTTTTCTTGAAATTAGTGGTATTTTTCTAACACATTTATGAGATGGGCACAGGGAAATCACATTTTTACATTTATTTTACTCCCAGGGACCTAAGATTTAATTTTTCCACTTCTTTGGTCTCTATTTTAATTTTCAAACTATGAGTGATCATTTAATCTAATTTTACTTTTGGATTTGTCACAGATAACTAGATTCATAGGTATTTTTAATTACTCACAAAGCGTGATTCTCTTCAGTCCTCCAGAATTCAGAGAGATTACAGAAGCCTTTTAATTGGTTTCCATACATACACTCCTAATCATAATTGTCTGTGAAGGCTCAGATCTATTCACCCTGCCCTGTTTCTTCTTACAGAAGGGGTCAGCACGACTCCACAGAGAGGACCAAGCACTTTGCACAGGATAGCAGAGGTATTTTGTTCAAGTCTCTGAATGCTGAGACAGCCCAGCTTGGACTGACCATAGATTCTTGACTTGTTCAATTGCTGTTGACAGTTTCACTGGATTCCTACAGTCTAGGGAATTTTTCTGCTTTCTGAGTCCTTGAATTACAGAGTTATGTCAAGGACATTTTTGGGGTTTAGAACACATATCTATTACAGACCTGGTATGCTCAGTTGCTCATTCATATCCGACTCTTTGTGAACCCCCTGGACTGTAGCCCACCAGTTTCCTCTGTCATGGAAATCTCTGGGCAAGAATAGGGGACTTGGGAGAAAACCCATGTCTCCTGCGTCTCCTGCATTGGCAGGCGGGTTCTTTACCACTGTGCTACCTTCTAATTACTCCTTTATCATCACCTTGTCTTCCTCCTCACCCCACCCCACCCCCAGTGCCTTCCTGTTTTTCTCAGTTATTCTTTGAACCATTTTTGGTGGAGGATTTAAATAATTCAGAAAATACATTGCAGTTGATGGGAAAGGACCTCATACCTGTTCAAACCCCTTCAGTTCTTATTTGCCTGCCCTTATGGGATCATATCTTGCCTGTGTTGATCTTCTCACCTTGTTACTCTTGCCATGACAATAATTGATTTCTGCTAATGATCCAGAAGTATGTTTTAATAGCAAAATGTTTAATTGGCTGGTACAAAAATTTCCAAAATATTGCTTTGTGTCCCACAAATGACACAGAACCTTTCTTGTTACATATTGTACACACACCATCATGTTCTCAGCAGCACTTTTCACTGATTCTTTCACAGGCTTTGCTCATTACAGAAAAATCTAATTGTTCCTGTGTATCCTTTGTCCTGTGGGCTCCCTACTAACTGCACAGGTTATGCACAGACATTCCAGCAGTCCCTACACTCTGATATGTGAACTTTTAAGCCAGCTTGGCTATCCAAGACTAGCTTGCCCCTGGCACAGACAAATCACTTTTCTGAGGTCTGAGCTGCTCACTCCCTAAGGAAAGCTAAACCTTCTCACCAAGGAGCTCCAAGGACTGCCTCCTGATGTTCGTAATTACAACAGCAATGCCATCCTTTTTTCTAGTCTCACGTCTCACAGTCATCTTTGATTGTTCTTTCTTCGCAGAGTCCATATCCAACCATTCACTAAACCCAACTTCAAAGGTGTGACTGGGACAACGCTATGATGGAAGTTGGGGACATAGGTTTGAATCTGGACTCTGTTTCTAATAACTGGGAACCTCTGCTATAGACAGATGAACCTGTGGATTCCTGGTCTATTTCTGCCAGGCTCTGTCCTTCCCCGTTGACCACCCATGCCTTCTGTTAGACTGGCACATTGCTGTTCAAGGGCACAGAAAAGCATTACTCAGGTATGGGCAATTTCCAGGACAGCCACTCTACGTAAGTGCTGCAGGTCACAGGTACAATTTCATTTTACTCAGTTTTAATCCTGAGATGCCCTCTAGTAAGACTCAAAATTCTTATGAAAGAAATTTTCCCTCAATTTCCCTCATTTTCAGGAAAGAGTGTTACCACCTGCTATGCGTCAGCTGAGTGGACTATGATTTTCCTTAAATTACATACAAAGTTTTGGACTTAGTAGCCAGAAGTTAAATCAACTGCTGGGTTAGAACTTGCCGTGTTGTATTTGCAAATTGACTCTGGTATTTTTGTTTTCTTTACTGAAGTACTGATAGGAATTACTCTCCCTTCTTGGTTATCTTATAAGTATTCTTTCTTATGTGTTCTTATATTTTCTCTCCCTGTACTATTGTTATGGAAATTTTGAGCTTTTGTCTTCAGTTTTTGTTGAATGTAAGAGTAAAGTGCATAGTGCAAGAAGACTACTTATAGTCCCATATATGTAGAAATATATGTAATATATATAGTAGTAAGTTTTGCTATTAATGAGTTGTGACAGATTCAATAAGAAAATATGTGGGTTTTAGTATTTTTCAGTTATTCTTGTTCAATTGAGTTATGCTGGACACTGACATATTTTCATTTCTGATAGAAAAGAACAGTTAGTCTTTGTTCAAAAATTATAATTAAATAGAGGATTTCATTACAGTATTTTTTAACTGCTAGCATAGCACAAACTGTTTCTCACTTTTTGGAGTAATCTTGGAAATTAGTGTTTGAGTGGATTTGTTTAAAATACAAAACGAATGTAAATTAACAAACCATTTGGCAATACTTGGTAAAATTGAAAATGTATGTTGGCCTATGGCCCATCAATTCCTCTTCCAGCCACATAGAGGCATTCTCCAAATGAGCACTATGGCAGCAGGTAAACACACATCTTAGTAGCTAAGGAGATAACATTAAAAACTGATAAACATTGAACATTGCTATTTGTTCCAAGTATTTTACATCCATAATCTTATATAATCCTACTGCATTTTACCACCCTACAAAAACTCTTGTATTAGGTGTAAGTTTGGGTTGATTTTCTTTAAGGTAGGATTCTAAGAATCTGCTTATCATTATACATTTACTTTATCATTTTAAATATTTGTGTTTATGCTGCTTTATAGAAGTCTTAGCTTATTAGATAACATTTCTAATACAAAGTACACTAAAAGGTGGTGAGATCATCATGACATTAACATGAATAACCCTAATGTTTCACCTTTAAGGGAGTTTTGTTTTAGGGTCCTAAATAAAAGGTAAACACCTGCAGTACATTGGGATAAATTTCATTGAAATGTGTCAGGGCTACATGAAAAAGGGATACAATTTAGTCAATGGACAAAAAATGAAGCTTAAATTGAAATACATACCAAGTAGCAAATAAATATAGAAGTTCTCTTCAAATTTAATAATTAATATTTTTTATACAAAATTACTAGTGGTGTTTTTGTTTGATCTCAAAAAATATTTTATCAAAGGAAGATTACATGAAAATATCTTTAAGTGTCAAAAAAAAAAAAAGAATATTGAAAGATAAATAACCAGATATTAAAGCTTATTCTAAAGTCATAATATCTGTAATGTCTTATGGAAAACTTAAAGAGACTTTTTGGTCAACAAAATAATTGTAGGTGTGATATTGATTCAGTCAAAGTTCAGTGGTTTTTGCTGCCTTCTGGCCTATGACTCAAGCTCATTCTTCACATCACATTCTTTACTTGTTTGATTCTACTTCCTTTTAATTTCTACCTGCTTCACAAGTATTATCCCCCTTACCCTCTACTAATATAATTGTGTTCATTTCTCATATTTTACAGTGATGGATTTTTTCTCTTGAAGGGACACATTAAATGCTGGTTGCTTCCAAATCATAAATCTTTCAATGTCTTTTTTCTTTTTATCTCAGTGCAATGTTCTAATTTTTTGATATCACAGATTATTTTCATTAATTCCATTGTTTCTATTTTCTCAGTTGCAGTGGAAGACTGTAAACAAAGTATTACTGCTCACAGATTGTTTCTAATTGTGAGACTCTTCCTAAAAGATCTGATAGCTGATGATGTACTGAGACACATTTTCAGTAACAGAAAAAAAAAAAAAAAAGGCTGGGAAAATCCAGAGCTAAATGGGAATTCTGGAAAAGGAAACAGTGTTTGTAGGGTTTGTTTTGTGTTTTGCTAGAAATCCCCTCTCTATACCAGTTTTCAGTTTTGCCTGGCTTCCATGCTAGGTATGAAGTGTAACTATGTTCAACCAAATAAGTCCTATTGAGAGTTCTTTTGAAGCACTGGAGAGTTTTATCCCATGGATAATCTTTTACATCATATCTGTTAAAAATTACTAGTATACAAACATAAGAGTTGAGGAAAGTCAACTAAAATTTTTTCCACCCATTTCCCTGATCCTTGTCTCTGGCAACTACCAATTTCTTCTCTGTATATATGAGCCTGACTTTTTGTTTTTTTGTTTTAGATTGCACACATAGAATAGGTCATATGGTATTTGTATTTTTCTCTCTGACTTATTTAACTTAGCATAATACCTTCAAGGTCCATTCATGTTGTTACAAATGGCAAGACTGCCTTCTTTTTTATGGCTGAATAATATTCGAGTATGCACATGTACCATGATTTCTTTATCCATTTATCTACTGATAACACTTAGGTTGTTGCCATATCTTGTCTGTTGTAAATAATGTCGCATTTTCAAGTTAGTATTTTGGGATTTTTTTGGATAAATATTCAGAAGTTGAATTTCTGCGTCATCTGATAGTTCTATTTTTAATTTTTTGAGAAACTTCCATACTGTTTTCCATATTGACTGCACCACTCTGTATTCCTACCAATAGTGCACAGTGGTCCATTTTTTCCACACCCTCACCAAGAATTCCTTCTTATTTTTCTAATAATAACCATTCTATCAGGTGTGAGATGGTACCTCACTGCGGCCAACAATTACTGTTCATAACTGACTCTGTTCTAAGCACTTTCTCATTAATCCATATAATACCTGTGAGATAAGTATTATATTCCCAATCCACAGATAAGATAATGGATATTCAAGAAGATAGAAGAATAAGTTCTTAATATACTAATTTATAGGATCTTCCTGACCCAGACTCAGATGGTAAAGAATCTGCCTGCAATGCAGGATACCCGGGTTCCATCCCTGGATTGGGAAGATCTTCTAGAGAAGGGAATGACTACCCACTTCAGTATTCTTGCCTGAGGAATTCCATGGACAGAGGAGCCTGGCTACAGTCCTTGGGGTCACAGAGAGTCGGACACAACTGAGCGACTAATTCTCATACCATGCTAACTTACCTAGATTTTTTTCTGTAAAAGCAGGAAAAACTGAACTTTTGATGTTAAGACTATAGTTTTTGAATTTCCTAGAGAAATCTTACTTACCAAGGCATGTATCCCGTCAAACGATCATGTCACAAGTCCTTGAAAACTTCTACTAACAGGGAGCATTTTACCCTCCAAGCTACCCCATTAATCTGTGAGCAGCTCAGAGTTCTCATTCTTATGAAATTCCGGCTCCACAGTCTTTAGAAATGAAGTCCAGACTCTCCCTCAAGTAACCACTCTTCAGTTATTAATTTGAATAGTTATGTCATCTCCTTCTCCAAAACTGGATCACTATTAAAACTTCAGTTTGTGCTTGCATTGAGACCATATAGGAAGAAGGAAATTTATAAGGGCAAGTTATGATCTGATAGGTCCTAGTGGCCCCTACAAGCTAATTACAGTGAACACTCACTCTCCTTGGTAGAGCCTCTGAAAACTTGGGATGAGTAGCATTCAGGAATTATGACCATGTGCTCTCGTTTCATCAAATAGAGTTACCCAAAGCCTGTACACGTATAAATCTTGAGCCTTCTATGTCCGAAGTCAATAGATTCTGGGTATGTTGTTCTCTTTTCTACAACTCTCTGGTCTGCTTTTTGCTTTTTGGATTTCTTTCTTTCTTTTTTTTTTTTTTAATGCTTTTTAAAATTCTTTTTTATGGAAGTATAATTTCTTTACAATGTTGTGTTGCTTTCTGCTATGCAACAGTGGGAATCAGCTGTAGCCTGCCAGGCTCCTCTCTCTATGGAATTCTCCAGGCAAGAGTACTACAGTGGGTTGCCATTCCCTTCTCTAGAGGATCTTCCTGACCCAGGGATGGAACCCAGGTCTCCTGCATTGCAGGCAGATTCTTGACTGTCTGAGCTGCCAGGGAAGCCCAATCCTCTATATGTATACATATATCCCTTCCCGCTTAAGCCTCCCTCCCACCCGCTATATGTTTTACAGAAGCTTCCCACTAGCTTTCTATTTTACACATAGTAGTATATGTGTCAGTACTACTCTCTTCATTTGTCCCACTTTCTCCTTCTCCCTCCGTGTCCTTAAGCCCGTTCTCTATGTCTGTGTCTCTATTCCTACCCTGCAAGTAGATTTTAGGTTTTATTTTTATTTTTTTGTTATTCTAAAAGCTGTATTATCTCTCCATAGCATTCTATTTGGTTACATTTTACTTCTTTCCTTTTCAGTCTACAGAGACTTCATGCAGGGATCCATAACATGTTTCATCTTTAATGAAAACTCCAAGTTGCCCAGGGAAGTTCCCTTTGTCCTAACTATTTTAACATTCAAAGGGCAAATTAAAACAGAAATCTCAGCCCTCTTGACTAATATGCGCCCTCAATTTCAGACACATTGGAGCAATCACATTTAATTTGTGATTTTATGGTTTCTATAGAAGCAGAGAGTTCCTTGAGGGTAGGTGTCAAGCCTGATAGTTTTCTTTTTCCAAAGATGGAATTAGAGTTCAGTGCTCTACTCTACAAATATTTGTTAAAGAAGAAGTAGGTTCTAGTTGATTCTGGATCTTCATATTTGAATTGTAGTTTGAGGGGGTTTTGTTTTCACTGAGGTGGTAAATAAACAGTCTGTTCTTACAGACATGACTGAAACATTCTCCTGGCAGGGGAGAGATGGGAATGAGTTGTAAAATGGCATGGGTTTGGATTAGAGGACAAGAGGAGAGATGAAAGTTGAATTGAAGAATTGGAATCAGAATGAAGGATTTATGTATTTGATGCTAGGATGTAAGTAAGCTGACTGACAAAATGATGAAGAGGAATATGGAGGTGGTGGTGGTTCTGTGTGTATGTGTCTGTGTGTACAAGTGAGGGTGGAAAGATAACAGCAGAGGGGTCTTGAAAAGAAATCAACAGAGTAGGGACTTCCCTGAATGTCCAGTGGTTAAGACTCTGAGCTTCCAATGCAGGAGCTGTCCACGGGTTTGACCCCAGGTTGGGAACTAAGATCCCACATGCCAAGTGGCGTGGCCAAGTTAAAAAGAAAAAAAAAATGTAAGTCAACAGAATAAACCCATATGAGATGAAAAATCCATGAGAAAAGTAGTGTGATACAGAAAGACGGAGAAG
This sequence comes from Dama dama, assembly GCF_033118175.1. NCBI lineage: Eukaryota > Metazoa > Chordata > Mammalia > Artiodactyla > Cervidae > Dama > Dama dama. The sequence goes on along the minus strand of NC_083703.1, from coordinate 31,569,361 downwards.
TGTGACAGATCCTGAAGTATCTAATGGCATCAGCAACAGAACAGACTTCCCACACTGAACGCTTATCACAGTAAGGAAGGAATGAAAAAGATTGTTTCAGGTGGATGACAAAGTAAGAAGCATATGCAGTCCACATTCATTTAAGGAAATCTCAGAGATGCACAGGACAGAGATGAACATAGTGAAAAGGAAATTGGAAATACTGCTAGAAATGAAACTGATATAGAAATCCAATAAAGACTGGCAAAAATAGACTAGATAGGAGTGCCCTAATTAGAAGAACAGATACGGATTTTCATTATTCATTTGCCTTGGAACAGAAGATCCAGTATAAACCAACGTCTCAGAAATGAGGGTAGATAGCTTGGTGAAATCAGCTATATATATATAAATATATATATTGCAAAATAGATGTATTAAGACAAAAAAGGTAAAACTCATTCCTTATATTTTCCAGTAACAAGAACAAAAACCATAGTAACCCAGGTCAGTACATGTTTCATGAAAATTGAAAATGGCAGCATTGTGAAACAGTGGTCTCACTCTGCAAGCATCAACATCCTCTTCTAGCCCAGCGACCAACTCCTCTGAAGGTGACAGCTGTAGATTCTTTCATGAATTTAGTGACAGCTAGTCCATTTTGGGATCCTTGTGACCAATATGAAGTGTTTTCCTTTTTTTCTTTTTTTTAACATTTAAAATTGCCCACCAAAAATACCCACAGAAAAACCAAGAACTTACTTTTGGAATTTAGTTGCCATTATCCATCACAGAACTCTGTAACTTTACCTCTTACACATCTTTGTTTTTGGCTATCTTTTCCTCTTTTGGATTATTCCTCTTTTTCAGTAGAACTTCCTTAAGTCTCTTTGTCAAAACAGGACATTCCTCCTGCTATAAACTTTTAAGGGGTTTTCCTGGTAGCTCAGACAGTTAAGAATCTGCCTGCAATGCAGGAGACCTGGGTTCAATCCCTGGGTCAGGAAGATCCCCTGGAGAAGGGGATGGCTGCCCACCTACTCCAGTATTCTTGCCTGGAGAATTCCATGGACAGCGGAGCCTGACAGGTTGCAAATCCTACCTGGTGAAACCTTTTTTAGACCCCACCCAAGTCTAATAATCTCCACTCTTGAGCAGTCCCTTCCTTACTTTACATGCTTCCCAGGGCTCCTCATATTCAAATCATGCAAGGATGCGACAGTTTACCAAGAACTGCTTTATGTTCACTGTATCTGCTTGTGAAATTTGAGTTCTCTAGAAATTAGGGAAATTAATGTACCACTTGTAAAATCACAGAGTGTTGGAATAGGGAGGAAATTTTAGAGATCATCTAGTCCAGCTTATTATGAGTCATTTGTTACAGCTCCAAGGGAGACATTCATAACAAAAATATTAACAATTAGGGCCTCTTAAAAACTCTAGGATAAGAAAAATCACAGGATTCCCCCAAGGAAGGAAATGAAGCTAAGTGCGCTAATTTGCACAGATGCTTGAACAGCATCTCCAACACATGCAGGCACAAATGCAGGGCTATGTTGATTCAATAGAGTAGATGAGACTTCAAATAAAACAGAGACATTTATTAAGCATAGCCTCATGATTAAGAGATGCCCAAGGTATCAGAGAAGGGAAATTCTGTTCAAGAAATAGGAGCAAGACAGGATCCAGCTCATGGCAAAAAACCACGGTTCACATGGATAGTCAGTCATATTTCCACTTCTAAATCTGTGACCTAATATGCTTGGACTGCAAGGAGATCAGATCAGTCAATACTAAAAGAAATCAACCTTGAATATTTACTGGAAGGACTGATAATGAAGCTGAAATTCCAATACTCTGGCCATCTGATGTGAAGAGCCGACTCATCGGAAAATACCCTGATGCTGGGAAAAAGAGTGAAGGCAAAGGATAAGTAGGTGACCGAGGATGAGATGGTTAGATAGCATCACTGACTCAATGGGCATCAATTTGAGCAAACTCTGGGAGATAGTGGAAGACAGAGGAGCCTGGGTGTGCTGAAGTCCATGGGGTTGCAAAGAGTCGTACATGACTTAGCAACTAAACAACAAATATGCTTGGAGTTCCAAATGCCACTGAGAAACCATATCACTGAATAGCTTTATGAGGAGACACCAGTGTATATGAAATAACTTGCTAAAATCCTGGTAGAGATCTGGTGTGAGAATTTGACTTCCCTAGTGTCTGGTGAAAAGTGAAAAAAGTGAAGTTGCTCAATCATGTCTGACTCTTTGCGACCCCAAGAACTGTAGCCTACCAGGCTCCTCTGTCCATGGGATTCTCCAGGCAAGGGAACTGGAGTGGGTTGCCAGTTCCTGTTGAGGTCATTGAAATTTATTCAAGTCAATAATTACATTTTCTCCACACGAATTTGACAATAGCTTGCAGCCTTATGACCTATTCTAGTTCTGATCAGTGAGGTTGGGTGTGGAGAAGGTCTATCTAGACCTTTTCCTGCAGGACTTCTTTAGGGAACGTGCTCCCAGAGTCTGAGCATGGAGGTGACAAGTCCCAATTCACAGTCTGCCCTCAGTGGGAAGCCTTTTGTTGTTGCTTAGCTAGCTACTCATTCATGTCTGACTCTGCCACCCCGTGGACTGGAGCCCAGGCTCCACTGTCCATGGGATTCTCCAGGCAAGAATACTGGAGTGGGTTGCCATTTCCTTCTCCATGGGATCTTCCTGACCCAGGGATCAAACCTGCATCTCCTGCATTGGCAAGCTGGCTTTCTACTACTGAGCCAGCTTTCTACTACTAGGAGAGCTTTGCTGACTTGCAGACTGGGTAGGGTTGAATTACAGTTTTCTCCTTGGAGATTCACAGCTTTTTACTGCGGACCCCTGAGGAAGTGGCTCCCTGAGCAGTGGCACTGCCCTCTGTAGGGCATTTTGGAAATTCGTGAGGGTTTTCGTTTATTGAATGAGAGAATGCAGTTCTGGCATTTAGTGGGAGGGAGCTAGTTCTGTAGAATAAAGAATTGTGCGCCCAGTATTTTTGCACATTTAAAAAAATTTTTATTGAAGTACAGTTGATTTACAATGTTGTGTTGATTTCAGGTTTACAACAGAGTGAATCTGTGATACATATATCCACTCCTTTTTTTTTTTTCTTTTTTAAAGATTCTTGACACATTTTTTTCCCCCCTTTGAGAAAATATTATTAAAAAATTCAGAAACTGATCCAATAAAATTATCAAGGGAGATTTACTCTAATAAAGTAAAATTTGAAAATTTTTGGAAGAAAATGCTATTATTTTTTTCCTTACACATTTCAGTTGACTTTTATAGGATTTCAGCTACCATATAAATTGAGAGAAAACTGCATCTTGTTTTATTTGGAATGTTGCCAAGAATTAATGGTAGCGCTACCTGTGATGTTTGAACCCCAGTTTCTCTTGCCTGTCTCTTTATGCACTGATCATTTTTACAGTCATGAAGACTCTGCATTGAGGGAAGTGTCTGTATCACCATGTCTCTGCTTTAGTCATACCCGAGCACTTATATTTGTGTTATTTTAACATGTTAATTTGCTTTTATTACTTTATTTTATAACCAGAGCGATGCATTGATTTTTCTGAAATTATTTATGGAAATATATACTCACTGTCAATTTCATTGCAGAACAGTAAAGAAGATTTTAAAAATATTTGTTACAGAAAGCTTTGGGTCTAATGGGGATGTGGAGGTGTGGAGAGCATGAGCTTTAAGGTCATATCTGGGTTCTAGATTGATCTCTTCAACTTACTAGTTTTTTTTTTTTTTTCTTTCCCAGTTGGGGTATATTTGCTTTACAATGTTGTATTAGTTTCTTAGGTACAACAAAGTGAATCAGTCATGCATATACATATACCCCCTCTTTTTTTTTATTTCCTTCCCTTTAGGGGAAGAACGATGAATAAAGTTCCCTGTGCTATACAGTAGGTGCTCCTTAGTTATCTATTTTATACATGGTATCAGTAGTGTTTATCCCACTCCTTTTACCAATTTAACTGAGGGAAGTTACTTCTTGATGTCACCTTTTCCTCGCCTACAAAATAGAGATCATAGTAGCGCTTTCAGAGCCATTGTAATTTATGCAGTCAGTCAGTTCAATCGCTCAGTCATGACTCTGCGACCCCGTGGACTGCAGCACGCCAGGCTTCCCTGTGTATCACCAAATCCTGGAGCTTGCTCAAACTCATGTCCATTGAGTTGGTGATGCCTTCATGTCGATTTACGCAAGTTCCTGACATATAGCTAATATCCAGCTATTTCCCCTTCCTTCCTGCACTCAACAAATGTTTACTGATGATTTAGTTTGGGCAAACATTATTATAGGGGCTGGTAGATAAAGAAATAAACAAAATAAATAAAATCTCTGACCCAGGAGAGGTTCCATTCACGTGGTGGGACATTTAAATCAATCTGGACAGGATGAGGTCAGAGTGTGTGTCTAACTGGAGTTCATGGCCTCTCTGAGGAAGAGGAAATTTCCTCACCAGCCAGGCAGTTAGCAGTGACCACTGGAGGCTTGTAGCAAGGAAAAAGAGTTTATTGAAAAGAAACAGAAAGACTTCTGACATGAACATCAGAAGCAGGTAGGAGAATACCCACTTTGTTAACTTGAAGGAAACATTATATAGATTTCAGTTGGCTGCCAAGAATAGATTAAAAGAATACCTCAAGGTCGTAAAAGTTTTACCAGACCCTTTCCCAAGGTGTGCATCCTGAGATAGCATCAGTACAAGATTAGCCAGAAGGAATGAGTTCCTGTTAAGAAGGAAACCATGCCTTTAAGCATGATATATTGTTGCTATATAGTCATTAACAGAGAGCCTGCTAAGACAAACAATGAGTTCCTCCTTTCTAAGGGGCCTTGGACTGCTTATCAACCTGCCTGAAGTTAACTCTATCAACAGCATGTCTGTCACTATTTCATAGGACTTCTTTTACTCATGTCACACTGTATTATTGTTCACTGAATGTATATGACTGTCTCTCTGCCAGATTATATGCTCCTTGAAGCAGAAGTCATATTTATTCTTTTATATTCACTTCTGGAAACGAGTATCATCTTCTGCCCACAGGAGGCCTTCATAAATATTTTTCCAGTGGAGGTCACCAGATAGTTTCCATATTAAAATTTTAGCCATCAGAAACTTCTAAGTCCTCAAATGAAGTTTAAATATGAGAAATAACCCTGACAGATGCAGTGAAGATCTAAAGCCTTCTGTGCATGACACCACGTTAATTGATAGCCCATTCTTTCTTTTGTTTAGTTCTACCTTAGATCAGGTAAGACAGTGCCCTGCCCCAGCTCTGCTGTAGTGATGACCTTCCAGTGAGGGGAGGAGTCTCTGGACCCAGGGCTGGGATCAGGGGGCAGGTGTTCACTCTGAGCCAGCATAGCCCTCCCGTTGGATTGTTCTTGGCCTGACCTATGCCATGGCTGGTTTCAGAAACTGCAGACTTCTTTCCCAGGTCTGTCTTGTGGGTGTGCATACTCCAGGTGCAAGAGATAGCCAAGGGGGAATTCTTTGAGAGGAGGTGGATTAAACCTGGGATCATTTGAGCTCAGGCGTTTTCATGTTCAGACATGAGGCCCCCATGGTGCCAGAAGGAGCTAGCAGTGACAAGTCAAGGATCCAGACCACAGGTGGGTCATGCTCCGATTGCAGGTCTCAGGTCTCAGAATCAAAATGGAATCTTGGTAATGTAAAGGAGTAGCAATAGCCTATTTAATAGTTTGTTATCATGATTTGTAACTTTTAAATATTTCCATATATGTTATAAAGCTTCTATATTTAATCTTGCCCTGGTTCCCACAAACAGTAAAGATGAATTTGCTTCCAGTTCTTCTCTTCTAATTAGTTAGAGCACATAGAAGTGTGTTTATGGTGATTTTTCAAGATGCTACTGACAGGATTTCTCTGATCTTTTTTATTCTAGCAGGAAGGAATGAAAAAAATTGTGTGTGTGTGTATATATATATATATATATATATATATATATATATATATGTGACACACATATATATATCTGTAGGAGGACTATTTCTTTCTGTGCCATTAATCTAAACTTTTGTTTTCCATTAGAAGGTATACAGGTTTCCAAATTTAAATAAAATTGTCATATGTATTTTTTTGTATAATATAGTGTAATATATTTCCCCCTGAAGATGAAAATATTCCCGTATATATAGTAGCTCTATTCTTGGGTTCCAGCATGACAGTATATTTTGTGGCCTAAGATATTCTTAATAGTACTGGGATTTTCTGTTTGAATTCCTTTGGGAGAATCTCAGAATTTCTTTAAAAGAAAGGTACATGCAATATCTCTTTTATGCAGAATCTAAAGAAAAATAATACAAATGAACTTATTTATAAAACAGAGATTCACAGACTTAGAGAAGGAACGTATGGTTACTAGGACAGGGGGAAGGATCAGGGAAAGGGATAGTTAGGAAGTTTGGGATGAGCATGTACACACTGCTATATTTAAATTGGATAACCAACAAGGACCTACTGTATAGAACAGGGAACTCTGCTCAATGTTATGTGGCAGCCTGGTTGGGAGGGGAGTTTGAGGAAAATGGATACATGTATATGGATGGCTGAGTCCCTTTGCTGTTCATCTGAAACTGTCACACTGTTAGTTGGTTGTTTATACTCCAATGTAAAATAAAAAGTTAAAAAATGAAACATATGTGCATTTTTTACTTTTCCATATATCCTACCTGGAATATTTTCTCTGTTCTACATGCAAACTAATTATGAAACAAAGTTCCTGCCTAGCTACTTGCTGTCACTGATGACTTTTATACAGCTGTTACAAATGTACTGGAATGTAATAGTATAGTTTCTGCTGATTTTAATGTATTTTCTAAAAGATACTTTTCTATAATACATATTTTAATAGAATAATTTTCATTCCTTTCTATTTGTATGATAGATTTCCTTTTGCTAAATGCCCAAAGTTTAAAAACTTATATTTCAGCTTGTTCATTTTATATATTATATGATAGTATATTATTGCTGATGTTTTTCCTATGTATGCAGTTATCATTAATGCTTTATAATAGTCTATTTTAAGAGGTTATTTAGTTTTGTCTATTTTAATAACTTTCTGTTAGTTCTAGCATATTATTTTAATATATTTAAATAATTGTACTCTGTTATCATTTTTTTTCCCTGTTATCATTTTTAAAGGACTTTGTCTTTGGAATTCATGTTGAAAGCCATTTAGTGTTGTGCATATTGATTCTTTCTTTCTTTTTTTTTTTTTTTCCTTGCCTTTTATTTATTTATTTATTTATTTTTATTATTTTTTTTTTATTATTTTATTTCTTTTTTTTCCAGTGGGTTTTGTCATACATTGATATGAATCAGCCATGGATTTACATGTATTCCCAATCCCGATCCCCCCTCCCACCTCCCTCTCCACCCGATTCCTCTGGGTCTTCCCAGTGCACCAGGCCGGAGCACTTGTCTCGTGCATCCCACCTGGGCTGGTGATCTGTTTCACCATAGATAGCATACATGCTGTTCTTTTGAAATATCCCACCCTCACATTCTCCCACAAAGTTCAAAAGTCTGTTCTGTATTTCTGTGTCTCTTTTTCTGTTCTGCATATATGGTTATCGTTATCACCTTTCTAAATTCCATATACATGTGTCAGTATGCTGTAATGTTCTTTATCTTTCTGGCTTACTTCACTCTGTATAATGGGCTCCAGCTTCATCCATCTCATTAGGACTGGTTCAAATGAATTCTTTTTAATGGCTGAGTAATATTCCATGGTGTATATGTACCACAGCTTCCTTATCCATTCATCTGCTGATGGGCATCTAGGTTGCTTCCATGTCCTGGCTATTATAAACAGTGCTGCGATGAACATTGGGGTGCACGTGTCTCTTTCAGATCTGGTTTCCTCAGTGTGTATGCCCAGAAGTGGGATTGCTGGGTCATATGGCAGTTCTATTTCCAGTTTTTTAAGAAATCTCCACACTGTTTTCCATAGCGGCTGTACTAGTTTGCATTCCCACCAACAGTGTAAGAGGGTTCCCTTTTCTCCACACCCTCTCCAGCATTTATTGCTTGTAGACTTTTGGATAGTAGCCATCCTGACTGGCGTGTGATTTCTTGGGGTAGGGTCCCGGCCTGAGTGCCCTGAGGACAATCGGAGGGAGCTTCTGTGAGTTGCCAACATGAACTGTGGGAGACCAAAAGAGAGAGAGTAAATTAACCGGCCCAAACACACTGCCGGCCGTTCGCAGAACAAAGAGACCGAGAGGGTCCAGAGAGGAGCTCGCAGGCTGCGGACCGGTCCAGCCCCGCCGGAGGCAGGAGGCAGGAGGCAGGGGGGAGGGGAAGGTCGCGGCGAGACACAGGGCGCAGGCACCCGACCGGCGCGGGCGGGGACTGGGGCTGGGGACGCGGAGGGCAGAAGGCGCGCGCACCCGACTGGCGACAGCGGAAACTGAGACTGGGTCCGTGGAAGGGAGGGGACGCGCCACACCTGGGGAGAGTGCGCCCACCGAGCCCCTGGCTGCCTGGACTGCTCTGACGGGGAAGGCACAGAGAGCAGGCGCAGCTTTTCCTTCCGCGCTTTTGTGGAACACCCGAGGGCTGGAACCTCGCGCAGCGCGGGGCGCACTCCATATAGAACAGCCGGAAGCCTGAGCGGCGCAGACGGAGAGGGCAGCGTCGGCCCCTCCCGGCAGTGCCAGCCTGTCCCCGGCGCAAGCCCGTCACCACAGCGACAACCCCTCCCTGCAGCGCAAGCCCCTCCCCGCGGAGCGACGGAACTAGCTACCTGAATGAGAGTCCACCTCCGCCCGCCTGTGTCAGGGCAGAAATGAGGCTCCGAAGAGACCGGCAAACAGAAGCCAAATAAACAAAGGGAACCGCTTCAGAAGGGACTGGTGCAACAGATTAAAATCCCTCTAGGAAACATTGACTACACCGGAGGAGCCTGTAGATATCGAGAAGCGTAAGCTGGAACGAGGAGCTATCTGAAACTGAGCCGAACCCACACTGACCACAACAGCTCCAGAGAAACTCCTAGATATTGATTCTTTCATATGAGTTAATATACTCATCTGACTCTTCTCTGCCTAATGCAATCAAATTTATCCTTCAAGACACAGTTCACATATTACCTCTGTCATCACTCTGACACTTATTCATTCATTTATTCAATAATTCAACAAAATCTATTGTGTGACTGTTAAGTTACATGCACAGCTCTAAGTGCTGGTAACACAGTAGTGAATAAAAATAAACAACCAGTCTCTGTTCCCAGGGAGGAGAGAGATTCACCTAATAGTCATACTTTACAGCCTATAACTTCGTACTATGACAGGAACTCTGAAAAAAAGGAAGAGGGCTCTATGAAGAAGATTCTGAGAAGACTTGGTTTGGAACAACCCTAGACTACCCAGGGTGGTAGTGTGTATGTGAAAGTGTGTTAGTTGCTTAGTCATGTCTGACTCTTGTGACTCCATGGACTGTGGTTCTCCAGGCTTTTTTGTTCATGGAATTTTCCAGGCAAGAATACTGGAGTGGATAGCCGTTCCCTTCTCCAGAGGATGTTCTTGACCCAGGGAATGAACCCAGGTCGCCTGGATTTCAGTCTATTTTTACCATCTGAGCCACCAGGGAAGCCCACCCAGGGTAGAAACCGCACATCAAACCTAACAGTTTGACGATGAAGTCCAGCTCACCTCTGATAGGTTGCTTGTGAAGATGGATGCCATAATCCCTGCATAACCCCTGCAAGGCAGACTTCTTTGCACTGTGACTACACTTTTCTTCCCATGAAGGATGCAGTCTAGTTCTCCTCTCCTTCAGCCTGGGCTGGACTTTTGACATTCCTTCATCTGTCAATGGACAGTTAGATCATTTCCATATTTCAACCATTGTGAATAATGCTGCAATGAAATGACAGTGCAAATATATCTTCAAGATGTTGATATCATTTCCTTTGGATATATTCTCAGAAGGAGGATTTCTAGATAGAAAGATACTTCTTTTTTTTTTTTTTTTTTGAGGAAACTTTATACTGTTTTCCAAATACTGTACCATTTTTCATTCCTATGAACAGTGTGCAATCTCTCCACATCCTCACCAATAATTACTATCTTCTGTCTTTTTGATGATAGTAATTTTGAAAGGTATGAGATGATAGGTCTTGTGGTTTTGATTTACATTTCTCTGATGATTAGTGATATTGAGCACTTTTACATATAGTTTCTGGCCATTTACATGTCTTTGGAGAAATATATGTGCGGGTCCTTTGCCCACTTTTGTTGTTGTTACTGAGTTGAGTTCCTTATTTATTTTGGAGATTCGCTTCTCATCAGGTACATGATTGTCAATTATTTTCTCCCATTTAGGAGGCTGTATTTTCATTTTGCTGATGGTTTCCTTTGCAGTGCAGGAGACTTTCAGTTTGGTGAAATCCCACTTGTCTACTTTTGCTTTTGTTGTCTGTGTTTTGGGGTCCTATCCAAAAAAAAAAAAAAAAATCCATGTCAAGAAATTGTTCACTTTGTTGTCTTCTAGTAGTTTTATTGTTTTAGTTCTATGTTGAAGTCTTTAGTCTGAACTGACTTTTAATATGGTTTGAGATAAAGGCTCAATCTCTTCTTCAGGTGGATATTTTCCAAACACTATTTATTGAAGGGTCTAGCATTTCTACATTGTGTATTTTTGGAGCTATTGTCAAAGATCAGTGGACTGAGTTTATTTCTGGGCTGTCTATTCTATTCCATATGCCTACATATCCATTTTTATGCCAGAACTATATGGCTTACTATAGTTTGTAATATACTTTGAAATCAGGAACTGTGATACCTTCCCCTTTGCTCTTGGTCAAAATTGCTTTGACTATTTGTGGTCTTCTGAGGTTCCACACAAATTTTAAGATTCTTTGTTTCATTTTTGTGAAAAATGCCACTGGAATTTTGATAAGACTGGCACTGAATCAGTATATTGCTTTGGGTAGTATGGATATTTTAGCAATATTAATTTTTCTAATCTATGAAAATGGAATATCTTTTCATTTTTTTCTGTCTTTAATTTCTTTCATCAGCATCATATATTTTTCCATATACAAATCTTTATTCTCCATGGTTAAATTTACTCATAAGTATTTATTCTTTTTGACACTTTGTGAATGGAATGATTAATTTATTTTTTTCAGACAGTTTGTTGTTAGAAACACAAGTGATTTTTGTATGTTGATCCTGTATCCTGCAACTTCAGTGAAGTTGTTTATTTATCCTAACAGTTGTGTGTGTGTGTGTGTGTGTGTGTGTGTGTGTGTGTGAAGTCTTTTTCTATATTAGTTTATATTACCTGAAAATGGAGACAATTTTACTTCATTTGGATGTTTTTTATTTTCTTCCTAATTCTTCTGACTAGAATTTCAAGAACTATGTTGAATAGGAGTGTCAATAGTGGGCATTCTTGTCTTGTTCCCAATCTTAGAGGAAGCACTTTCAACTTTCAATCATCAAATATGATATTAGCTGTGGGCTAGTCATATATGTTGCCTGTGCTTGAAGTTCAATGAGCAGTTTTCAATACTTACCTATTGGCCTCCTCAGCAAACTTTGCCTTTCTTGATGATTCTGTTACTCTTTTATTAAATAACAGATCTATTAATACTTAATTCACATACCATACAGTTCACTCTTTCAAAATGTAAAATTCAGTGGCTTTTCACATAATCAGGATTTTGCAAACATAACATCACTACAATTCATTTTAGAACACACCCTTTAGCAGCCACTTCCCAATTCTCCCCAAATTGCTAGTTCTAAGTAACCACCATCCTACTCTCTGTCCCTGTGGATTTGCCTATGGGCATTGTATGTAAATGGAATCATATAATATGTGGTCCTTTGTGGCTAGCTTCTTTCGGTTAATGTTTTCAAGATTAATCCATGTTGGAGCATGTATCAGTACTTCATTTCTTTTTATTGTTGAATAATATTTCATTGCATGGACATACCACGTCTTATTTGTCCATTCAGCAGTTGATGGATTAGTTGTTTCCCTTTTTTTTTTTTTTTTTTTTGGCTATTATTAATAATTCTGGATGGACATTTTCCCCCTCTGACCTGGCTATGATGAACATTACTGTACAAGTTTTTGTGTAGACATGTTTTTATTTCTTTTGAGTATATATCTAGGAATGGAATTATCAAACCATATGATAACTCTGAGGACTGCAGAATGTTTTCCAAAGGGGCTGCACCGTTTTGTACGCCTACCACATGCATTGTTATCTGACTTTTGGATAGTGGATATGAACTGGTACCACATTTTGGTTTTCATTTGCATTTCTTTGATGACTAAATTAAGGCATCCTTTATGTGCTTATTCTGTTCAGTCACTCAGTCATGTCCGACTCTTTGCAACCTCATGGACTGCAGCATGCCCAGCCTCCCTGTCTGTCACCAACTCCTGGAGTTTACTAAAACTCATGTCCATTGAGTCAGTGATGCGATCCAACCACCTTATCCTCTGTCATCCCCTTCTCCTCCCACCTTCAATCATTCCCAGCATCAGGGAATAGTCTTCTCAAGTGAGTCAGTTCTTCCCACCAGGTGGCCAAAGTATGGGAGTTTCAGCTTCAGCATCAGTCCTTCCAATGAATATTCAGAACCGATCTCCTTTAGGATGGACAGGTTGGATCTCCTTGCAGTTCAAGGGACTCTCAAGAGTCTTCTCCAACACCACAGTTCAAAAGTATCAATTCTTCAGCACTCAGCTTTATTTATAGTCCAACTGTCACATCCATACATGACTATAGCATGGAAAAACCATAGCTTTGACCAGACGGACCTTTGTTGGCAAAGTAATGTCTCTTCTTTTTAACATGCTGTCAAGATTGGTCATAACTTTTCTTCCAAGGAGCAAGTGTCTTTTGGTTTCATGGCTGCAGTCACCATCTACAGTGATTATGGAGTCCCCCAAAAATAAAGTCTGTCACCCCATCTATTTGCCATGAAGTGATGGGACCAGATGCCATGATCTTAGTTTGCTGAATGTTGAGTTTTAAGCCAACTTTTTCACTCTCCTCTTTCACTTTCATCAAGAGGCTCTTTAGTTCTTCTTCACTTTCTGCCATAAGGGTGGTGTCATCTGCATATCTGAGGTTATTGATATTTCTCCCGGCAATCTTGATTCCCACTTTTGCTTCTTCCAGCCCAGCGTTTCTCATGATGTACTCTGCATATCAGTTAAATAAGCAGGGTGACAATATAGCAGGTGACAATAAGCAGGGTGACAGCCTTGATGTACTCCTTTCCTGATTTGGAACCAGTCTTTTGTTCTACGTCCAGTTCTAAATGTTTTTTCTTGACCTACTTACAGTTTTCTCAGGAGACAGGTCAGGTCATCTGGTACCCCACATCCAAAGGCAGAGAAGCCCCAGCAAGACTGTAGGTGCTGGAGCGGTGCCTGTGCAGTGCTAGAGTGACTTTGAGGAGATACCACACATCCAGGGGCAAAGGAGAAGCCCCAGCAAGATGGTAGGAGGGGCAAAATCACGTTTAGAACCAAATCCCATACCCACCAGAGATGCTCAGAGCGCTCAAACAAACCTTGTGCACCTCAGGACCCAGAGACCCCACAGAGACTGAGACAGAACTCCTGCAGGGGTACGGGTCGGCCGTGGCCTGCCACAGGGGCTGGGGCTCTGGGTGCAGCAGACCTAGATATGGCATAAGCCCTCTTGGAGGAGGTGACCAACAGCCCCATAATAGAGCTGCCAGATCTTACACAGGACTGGGGAAACAGACTCTTGGAGGGCATAAACAGAACCTTGCGCACACCAGGACCCAGGAGAAAGAAGCAGTGACCCCACAAGAGACTGACCCAGACTTGCCCGTTGTGTCCAGGAGTCTCCGGTGGAGGTGCGGGTTGGTGGTGGCCTGCTGCAGGGTTGGGGGTACTGAGTGTAGCAGTGTGTGCATGGGATCTTTTGAAGGAAGTCACCATGATCCTCATTGCCTCCATCATAATTTGGCCTTAGGTCAAATAACAGGGAGGGAACACAGCCCTGCCCTTCAACAGAAAATTGGATTAAAGATTTACTGAGCATGGCCCCGCCCATCAGAATAAGACCCAGTTTCCCCCTCAGTCAGTCTCTCCCATCAGGAAGCTTTCATAAACCTCTTATCCTTCTCCATCAGAGCACAGATAGACTGAAAACCACAATCACAGAAGACTAACCAATCTGATCACATGGACCACAGTCTTATCTAACTCAATGAAACTATGACTGTGCTGTGTAGAGCCACCCAAGATGGGTGCATCATGGAAGAGAATTCTGACAAAACGTGGTCCACTGGAGAAGGGAATGGCAAACCACTTCAGTATTCTTGCCTTGAGAACCCCATGAACAGTATGAAAAGGCAAAAAGATAGGACACTGAAAGATGAACTCCCCAGGTCAGTAGGTGCCCAATATGCTACTGGAGATCAGTGGAGAAATAACTCCAGATAGAATGAAGAGAGGGAGTCAAAGCAAAAACAACACCCAGTTGTGGATGTGACTGGTGATGGAAGTAAAGTCCGATGCTGTAAAGAGCAATATTGCATAGGAACCTGGAATGTTAGGTCCACGAATCAAGGCAAATTGGAAGTGGTCAAACAGGAGATGGCAAGAGTGAATGTCAACATTCTAGGAATCAGCAAACTAAAATGGACTGAATGGGTGAATTTAACTCAGATGACCATTATATTTACTACTGTGGGCAAGAATCCCTTAGAAGAAATGGAGTAGCCATCATGGTCAACAAAAGAGTCCAAAATGCAGTACTTGGATGCAATCTCAAAAATGACAGAATGAACTCTGTTCGTTTCCAAGGCAAACCATTCAATGTCACAGTAATCCAAGTCTACGCCCCTACCAGTAATGCTGAAGAAGCTGAAGTTGAATGGTTCTATGAAGACCTACAAGACCTTCTAGAACTAACACCCAAAAAAGATGTCCTTTTCATCATAGGGTACTGGAATGCCAAAGTAGGAAGTCAAGAAACTCCTGGAATAACAGGCAAATTTGGCCTTGGAGTGCAGAATGAAGCAGGGCAAAGGCTAATAGAGTTTTGCCAAGAGAGCGCACTGGTCATAGCATACACCCTCTTCTAACAACACAAGAGAAGACTGTACACATGGACATCACCAGATGGTCAACACTGAAATCAGATTGATTATATTCTTTGCAGCCAAAGATGGAGAAGTTCTATACAGTCAGCAAAAACAAGACTGGGAGCTGACTGTGGCTCAGATCATGAACTCCTTATTGCCAAATTCAGACTTAAATTGAAGAAAGTAGGGAAAACCACTAGACCATTCAGGTTTATGACCTAAAGAAAATCCCTTATGACTGTACAGTGGAAGTGAGAAATAGATTTAAGGCACTAGATCTGATAGACAGAGTGCCTGAAGAACTATGGATGGAGGTTCATGACATTGTACAGGAGACAGGGATCAAGACCATCCCCAAGAAAAAGAAATTTAAAAAAGCTGAATGGCTGTCTGAGGAGGCCTTACAAGTATTTGTGAAAAGCAGAGAAGCTAAAGGCAAAGGGGAAAAGGAAAGACACACCCATTTGAATGCAGAGTTCTGAAGAATAGCAAGGAGAGATAAGACAGCCTTCCTCAGTGATCAATGCAAAGAAATAGAGGAAAACAATAGAATGGGAAAGACTAGAGATTTCTTCAAGAAAATTAGAGATACAAAGGGAACATTTCATGCAAAGATAGGCACAATAAAGGACAGAAATGGTATGGACCTAACAGAAGCAGAAGATATTGAAAAGAAGTGACAAGAATACACAGAAGAATACAAAAAAGATCTTCACAACCCAGATAATCACGATGGTGTGATCACTCACCTAGAGTCAGACATCCTGGAATGAAAAGTCAAGTGGGCCTTAGGAAGTATCACTACGAACAAAGCTAGTGGAGATGACAGAATGCCAGTTGAGCTATTTCAAATCCTAAAAGATGATGCTGTGAAAGTGCTGCATCCAATATGCCAGCAAATTTGGAAAACTCAGCAGTGACCAGAGGACTTGAAAAGGTCAGTTTTCATTCCAATCCCAAAGAAAGGCAATGCCAAAGAATGCTCAAACTACCGCACAATTGCACTCATCTCACACGCTAGCAGAGTAATGCTCAAAATTCTCCAAGCCAGGCCACAACAGTATGTGAACCGTGAACTTCCAGATGTTCAAGCAAGGCAGAGAAACCAGAAATCAAACTGCCAACATATGTTGGATCATCAGAAAAGCAAGAGAGTTCCAGAAAAACTTCTACTTCTGCTTTATTGACTATGCCATAGTCTTTGACTGTGTGGATCACAACAGACTGTGGAAAATTCTTAAAGAGATGTGCTTGTTGGTCACTTGTAAAACTCCTTTGAAGAAATGTATATTCTGATTGTCTACATTTTGGGTTATTTATGTTTTCATTTTTGATTTATAGGAATTATTTATATATTCTAGTTACACGATCCTTACCAAATACATGTTAGTTTTTTAGTTGTTAAGTCATGTCTGACTCTGAAACCACATGGACTGTAACCTGCTAGGCTCCTCTCTCCATGGGATTTCCCAGGCAAGAATATTGGAATAGGTTGCCATTTCTTCCTCCAGGGGATCTTCCCAGCCGAGGAATTGAACCCACATCTCCTGCATTGGCAGGCGGATTCTTTACCACTGAGCCACCAAGGAAACCCTAGCAAATATGTGACATGCAAAACTTTCTCTCATTCTGTAGATTGCCTTCTGCTTTCTGGATGGTGTCCTTTGCAGCAGAGAAGTTTTTTGTTTTGATGATGTCCAGTTTATTTATGGGCTTCCCAGCTGGTACTGTTGGTAAAGAAACTGCCTGCCAATGCAGGAGACATAAAAAATGGAAGAGACATAAGAGATGCAGGTTTGATCCCTGTATTGGGAAGATCCCCTGGAGGAAGGCATGGCAACCCTTTTCAATATTCTTGCCTGCCCAATCCCATGGTCAGAGGAGCCTGGAGGGCTATAGTCCTTAGGGTCGCAGAGAGTCAGATATGACTGAAGTAAGTTAGTATGCAGTTTATTTGTTGTTGCTTATGCTTCTGATGCCATATCTAGAAATTATTGCCTAATTCAAGGTAACAAAGATTTACTCCTGTGTTTTCTTCTGGAGGTTTATGATTTTGGCTTTTACATTTAGATCTTTGATCTATTTTGAATTAATTTTTGTATATGATGTGAGATAAGGGACTCTATTATTCTTGAAAAAATTTCATACCCTGACTTCCATGAAACCACATACTTCTCATTTTCTCCTGAGTCTGCACATGCTGAGTCTTTCAGCATTTATTAATTTTTAAAGAAGATTTTCTAGTATTTTTAAATGTTGGGTTTTGGTTTTTTTTTTTTTCCTCAAAGTTTTGTCTTAGCTTATCTTCTCTTCTTCTTAAGTACTCTTTCCTGGGGAATATCAACAAGAGCAGACCATATGCTGATGATTCCCAAATATATATATATATCTGTTATAGACTTCTTTGAAACCTAGTCCATCTTATCCAATTTCTAATTCTATGTCTACTATTAGATTTCTCAGGAACACAGACATTCAAAATCTTCAAACAAAAGCACATTTTGGACATTCCAATTTCCCCAGTCTGGGGCCATGATTTAGCTGTGAAAGCTGAAAACTTAAGCACTATCTTGACATTTCCTTCTCTTTTACTCTCAAATCCAGTCATGACCAATCTCTCAGTGTTACCTCCTACACATTTCTAAATGTAATCCATTTTTTCTTTCTGAACTTAAACCATCCTAATTATGTGACTTTTGGTACTCTTCTAGATCTTAGTAGTTTTCTAACAGATCCCAACTCATTTATTATCAGTTCATTCACTCAGTCGTGTCCGACTCTTTGTGACCCCATGAATTGCAGCATGCCAGGCCTCCCTGTCCATCACCAACTCCTGGAGTCCACTCAAACTCATGTCCATCAAGTCGGTGATGCCATCCAGCCATCTCATCCTCTGTCGTCCCCTTCTCCTCCTGCCCCCAATCCCTCCTAGCATCAGGGTCTTTTCCAATGAGTCAACTCTTCACATGAGGTGGCCAAAGTACTGGAGTTTCAGCTTCAGCATCAGTCCTTCCAATGAATACCCAGGGCTGATCTCCTTCAGGATGGACTTGTCGGATCTCCTTGCAGTCCAAGGGACTCTCAAGAGTCTTCTCCAACACCACAGTTCAAAAGCATCAATTCTTCGGGGCTCAGCTTTCTTCACAGTCCAACTCTCACATCTATACATGACCACTGGAAAAACCACAGCCTTGACTAGATGGACCTTTGTTGGCAAAGTAATGTCTCTGGCTTTTAATATGCTATCTAGGTTGGTCATAACTTTCCTTCCAAGGAGTAAGCATCTTTTAATATCATGGCTGCAATCGCCATCTGCAGTGATTTTGGAGCCCCAAAATATAAAGTCTGACACTGTTTCCACTGTCTCCCCATCTATTTCCCATGAAGTGATGGGACTAGATGCCATGATCTTAGTTTTCTGAATGTTGAGCTTTAAGCCAACTTTTTCACTCTCCTCTTTCAATTTCATCAAGAGGCTTTTTAGGTCCTCTTCACTTTCTGCCATAAGGGTGGTATCATCTGCATATCTGAGGTTATTGATATTTCTCCTGGCAAGCGTGATTCCAGCTTGTGCTTCTTCCAGCCCAGCGTTTCTCATGATGTACTCTGCATATCAGTTAAATAAGCAGGGTGACAATATACAGCCTTGACAAACTCCTTTTCCTATTTGGAAGCAGTCTGTTGTTCCATGCCCAATTCTAACTGTTGCTTCCTGACCTGCATACAGGTTTCTTAAGAAGCAGGTCAGGTGGTCTGGTATTCCTATCTCTTTCAGAATTTTCCACAGTTTGTTGTGATCCACACAATCAAAGGCTTTGGCATAGTAGATAAAGCAGAAATAGATGTTTTTCTGGAACTCTCTTGCTCTTTCGATGATCCAGCAGATGTTGGCAATTTGATCTTTGGTTCCTCTGCCTTTTCTAAAACCAGCTTGAACACCTGGAAGTTCTCGGTTCACGCATTGCTGAAGCCTGGCTTGGAGAATTTTGAGCATCACTTTACTAGCGTGTGAGATGAGTGCAATCGTGCAGTACTTTGAGCATTCTTTGGCATTGCCTTTCTTAGGGATTGGAATGAAAACAGACCTTTTCCAGTCCTGTGGCCACTGCTGAGTTTTCCAAATTTGCTGGCATATTGAGGGCAGCACTTTCACAGCATCATCTTTCAGGATTTGAAATAGCTCAACTGGAATTCCATCACATCCACTAGCTTTGTTCATAGTGGTGCTTTCTAAGGCCCACTTGACTTCACATTCCAGGATGTCTGACTCTAGGTGAGTGATCACACCATTGTGATTATCTGGGTCATAAAGATCTTTTTTGTAGAGTTTTTCTGTGTATTCTTGCCACCTCATCTTAGTATCTTCTGCTTTTGTTAGGTCCATACCATTTCTGTCCTTTATTGAGCCCATCTTTGCAGCCATAAAGAGATACCCAATGTACAAGGCAAGAGAAACCCAAGTAAGATGGTAGGGGTTGCTAGAGGGCATCAGAGGGCAGACACACTGAAACCATAATCACAGAAAACTAGCCAACCTGATCACACAGACCACAGTCTTGTCTAACTCAATGAACCTAAGCCATGCCAGGTAGGTTCACCCAAGACGGACGGGTCATGGTGGAGAAGTCTGACAGAATGTGGTCCATTGGAGAAGGGAATGGCCCATCAGAATAAGACCCAGTTTCCCCCTCAGTCAGTCTCTCCCATCAGGAAGCTTTCATAAACCTCTTATCCTTCTCCATCAGAGCACAGATAGACTGAAAACCACAATCACAGAAGACTAACCAATCTGATCACACGGACCACAGTCTTATCTAACTCAATGAAACTATGACTGTGCTGTGTAGAGCCACCCAAGATGGGTGCATCATGGAAGAGAATTCTGACAAAACGTGGTCCACTGGAGAAGGGAATGGCAAACCACTTCAGTATTCTTGCCTTGAGAACCCCATGAACAGTATGAAAAGGCAAAAAGATAGGACACTGAAAGATGAACTCCCCAGGTCAGTAGGTGCCCAATATGCTACTGGAGATCAGTGGAGAAATAACTCCAGATAGAATGAAGAGAGGGAGTCAAAGCAAAAACAACACCCAGTTGTGGATGTGACTGGTGATGGAAGTAAAGTCCGATGCTGTAAAGAGCAATATTGCATAGGAACCTGGAATGTTAGGTCCACGAATCAAGGCAAATTGGAAGTGGTCAAACAGGAGATGGCAAGAGTGAATGTCAACATTCTAGGAATCAGCAAACTAAAATGGACTGAATGGGTGAATTTAACTCAGATGACCATTATATTTACTACTGTGGGCAAGAATCCCTTAGAAGAAATGGAGTAGCCATCATGGTCAACAAAAGAGTCCAAAATGCAGTACTTGGATGCAATCTCAAAAATGACAGAATGAACTCTGTTCGTTTCCAAGGCAAACCATTCAATGTCACAGTAATCCAAGTCTACGCCCCTACCAGTAATGCTGAAGAAGCTGAAGTTGAATGGTTCTATGAAGACCTACAAGACCTTCTAGAACTAACACCCAAAAAAGATGTCCTTTTCATCATAGGGTACTGGAATGCCAAAGTAGGAAGTCAAGAAACTCCTGGAATAACAGGCAAATTTGGCCTTGGAGTGCAGAATGAAGCAGGGCAAAGGCTAATAGAGTTTTGCCAAGAGAGCGCACTGGTCATAGCATACACCCTCTTCTAACAACACAAGAGAAGACTGTACACATGGACATCACCAGATGGTCAACACTGAAATCAGATTGATTATATTCTTTGCAGCCAAAGATGGAGAAGTTCTATACAGTCAGCAAAAACAAGACTGGGAGCTGACTGTGGCTCAGATCATGAACTCCTTATTGCCAAATTCAGACTTAAATTGAAGAAAGTAGGGAAAACCACTAGACCATTCAGGTTTATGACCTAAAGAAAATCCCTTATGACTGTACAGTGGAAGTGAGAAATAGATTTAAGGCACTAGATCTGATAGACAGAGTGCCTGAAGAACTATGGATGGAGGTTCATGACATTGTACAGGAGACAGGGATAAGACCATCCCCATGGAAAAGAAATGCAAAAAGCTGAATGGCTGTCTGAGGAGGCCTTACAAATAGCTGTGAGAAGAAGAGAAGTGAAAAGCAAAGGAGAAAAGGAAAGACACACCCATTTGAATGCAGAGTTCTGAAGAATAGCAAGGAGAGATAAGAAAGTCTTCCTCAGCAATCAATGCAAAGAAATAGAGGAAAACAATAGAATGGGAAAGACTAGAAATCTCTTCAAGAAAATTAGAGATACCAAGGGAACATTTCATTTATTCTCGACCACCTTAATATCCCTCTCCACTCTGCAGCCAGCATTTCCAAAATACATTCTTGACCCTGCCAATAAAATAGTTGCCACTACTAGTAAAAACTCCTGAACTCCAGTTCCCAATGACTGAAAATAAAATCTTCTCCAGTGCTCTGTGGATTGGCCCTTCAGACTTGATCATCTTATTCTCCATGTACAGACAAACTGGCTTTTCCCTCTTATCTTAAAAAATGCCATAGTCCTTCTCTTAACACTGTAAATGTAGATGCAAGCCATTCTATCAGTCTGGAACTCCCATCCCTACTTTGTCCCTTTATTGTCTTCCCACTCTACGGATTTCAGATCAAATGGTATTCTCTGTTTTTTAATTGGGATATAATTACATATAACATTGTATAAATTTAAGGTGTACAGTGTGTTGATTTTATTTATTGCAATATGATTGCCATCATAGCTTTCACTAACACTTCTATCATGTGACATAATTACCGTTTCTTTTCTGTGATGAGAACATTTATGATTGAGTCCCCTAGAAATTTTGAATAGACACTTTCCAAAAGAAATACAAATGGTCAATAGTCTATAAAAAGATGCTCAACATTACTAATCACCAGGGAGGTACAAATCAAAGCCACATTGAAATGTCACTTCACCTCTGTCAGAATGGCTATCATCAAGAAAACAAGCCAGGAACTTCTCTCATGATCCAGTGGTTAAGAATCTGCCTTCCAATGCAGAAGACACTGGGGACACAGGTTCGATCCCTGGCCAGGGAAGTAAGATCCCACATGGTTCAGGGCATCGAGGTCTACACCCCACAACTAGAGAAATCCTGTGCACTGCAAGGAAAACCCAGCACAGTCAGAAGAAAAGAAGACAAGCAATAACAAGTGTTGGTGAAGACGTGGAGGAAAGGGAACCCTCATGCACCATGGGTGGGGATGTAAATTGGTGCAGCCACCATGGAAAACAGAATGAAGGTTTCTCAAAAAAAAAAAAAAAAGAAAAGAAATATAACTGTATTATGGTCCAGTAATCTCACTACAGGGTCTTTATACAAGAGAAATGAAAATAGGATATCAAGAAGTTATCTTCATTTCTGTGTTTATTGTAGCATTGTTCACAATAGTCAATGGAAACAAACTGAATGTCTATAAATGGATGATGGATAAATATGTGAGATACACATATATATATGTATATATGAATATTATTTTTCAGCCATAAGAAAGGAAATCTTGACATCTGCAGCAAAATAGATGGATTTTGAGGGTATTATGCTTAGTGAGATAAGCCAGAGTAATATTTTATGATATCCTTTATATGTGAAATTCAAAAAAGAGACTGGGAAGGTGATTACCTGATTACTAGGAGCTGAGGGGTGGGGAAATTGGAGTACACATTTGCACCTAGAAGATAAGTAAGTTCTGGGGATCTAATGTACAGCAAAGTGATTATGTCCTGTGTTACTTTAGTGACACTGTCTCTGATTCCCACCTGCTCCCATTTCAGGTCTTGTCCCCTTGTTTGATGATCCAACGAGCAAGCCTTTTGAATGCTTCTCTCAGTTTGTAGTTTTAGATTTGAAAGTGTGGCTAGAGGATTAGTCCCTGTGTGGAAACAAATACTGATGGTTTTGATCACTGCCGTATTTGCCAGATGGGCTTCTCTGGTGGCTCAGACAGTAAAGAATCTGCCTGCAAATAAGGAGACATGGGTTTGATCCCTGGATTGGGAAGATCCCCTGGAGGAGGGCATAGCAACCCACTCCAGTGTTCTCGCCTAGAGAATTCCCATGGACAGAGAAACTTGGTGGGCTACAGTCCATGTGGTCGCAAAGAGTTAGACATGACTGAGCGACTAAGCACACACATATGCCAGAAATTAGCACTGAATACAGCAGGTGCTAACAAATGTTTTGTATTTTTTTTTCTAAATGAATTCAAAGAATGGATGCAAGTAAACGCAGTAGGAAAAATATGATAGGACTCCCATAGAGGTTGGGTGTAGATGACTAGTTTATAAACTCCTTGTGGCAAGGAAAGCCCTCAAGCCTAAGTTACTAACCAGGTCATCTGCTACACAGAGCCTGGATTTCTGCTAAGTTGGAGATGAGTATAAATAAGAAAGAAAAAAGAACACAAATCCATGAAGCACAATGTTGAATATTGAAGGATGGGATGGGGAGGGAGTTGGGAGGGGGGCTCAGGATGGGGGACACATGTACACCCATGGCTGATTCATGTCAATGTATGGAAAAAAACCACTACAATATTGTAAAATAATTAGCCTCCAATTAAATAAATTAATTAAAAAATTATGTTAAACAACTATGTGCCATCCCCCTGAAGTTATAAAGCCCACTTCTCTGAAATAAGGTGGTGGTGGTGGTGGCTTAGTCTCCAAGTTCTGTCTGACTCTTGCGACCTCATGGTCTGTAGCCCACCAGGCTCCTCTGTCTATGGCATCTCCCAGGTAAGGATACTGGAGTGGGTTGCCATTTCCTTCTCCAGGGGAGCTTCCTGACTCAGGGATCGAACCCACGTCTCCCGCAATGCAGGTGATCTCCAGCATTGCAGGTGGGTTCTTTACTGCTGAACCACCAGGAAAGCCCACCTGAAATAAGGTGGCACATTTCAAATGTTGAACCAGTTAACTCTTAGTGCCTAGCTCTGAAAATTTGTCCGGTATCTCACTTTGGAATTATATTTTCACATTTTGGTTGTTAGGAAGTAGGAGAGAAAAACCAAACAGAAAATAGAGAAAAGAGTACTTAAAAAAAGATTTTTTTTAAACTTTTTGGTTGCACTGTATGGCTTGTGGGATCTTTGTTCCCCAACCAAGAATTGAACCCCCACCCCCTGGCAAGGAAAGCTCAGAGTCTTAACCATTGGACTACCAGGACTGCCAGGGAAGTCCTGAGATAAGAATACTTGAAATCATGACAAAGCTTTTAAGTTTTATTAGGTCCCATTTGTTTATTTTTATTTCCATTACTCTAAGGGATGGGTCATAAAGGACCTTGCTGTGGTTTATGTCAGAGAGTGTTCTGCCTATGTTTTCCTCTAAGAGGTTTATAGTTTCTGGTGTGAGGTTTAGATTTTTAATCCATCTTGAGTTTATTTTTGTGTACCGTGTTAGAAAGTATCCTAATTCATTCTTTTACATGTAGTTAACCAGTTTTCCCAGCACCAATTGTTGAAGAGACTGTCTTTTCTCCATTGTATATTTTTGCCTCTGTTGTCAAAGATGAGGTGTCCATAGATATGTAGATTTATCTCCAGGCTTTCTATTTTGGTGCTCTGACAGTCTGGAGGGATGGGGTGGGGAGGGAAGACAGGTTCAGGAGAGAGGGGACTCATGTATACCTATGGCCAATTCATGTTGATAGATGGCAAAGCCATCACAATATTGTTAAGTAATTATCCTCCAATTAAAATAAATAAACTTTTAAAAGAAGAAAATTTGAAATCTCCACCTGATATAGTTCAGGCAAAGGAAAAAAGCGACAGTCTGGCAAGATAGTGATAGTGAAAAGCCAGGGAGCCAAAAAGACAGTGTCCCACAAAAAAAATACTTAGAACAGAGGGTGCAGGTATAAGACTGGAGAGAAAAATCACACACAGGAAAGGTAAGAAGAATATCTATAAATGTGAAGAGAATTTCCCTGAACTGGGAAACAATAGAGCTCTCCCAAAGGAAAGAATGGATTTCTTATTTTATGTCTGCCTCTAAGAATCTTTTCAATGGAAGTCCTAAAGGAATAAAAGAATGGCATATGTGAAAAGCATCCTGAGGTTTTTCTGAAGAATATTGCCAAATAAATCTGAGATGCTATTAGAGTTCGCGCTGACACAGTTTACAAAACAGAGCAAGTGCCATAGGATACAGCCACGTGAACACAAACAGCTTATTTGTAACCTGAGGATAACCACAGAATCCAGCCGCATCTCCCAACTGTCACCATCAGGTTTGCCAAGGTGGTTACAAATCACGCTGCAAGTGAACTGTAGCTTAAAGGGGAGATTAGCAGGATCATTCATTCATAGGTCAGGTATAAGCCAAGTTCACGGACACATCCTCTTTGCTCACCCTTATATTTTACAGACTTTGTGTTGGATTTTTATTTTTTAAACCTGTGGCAAGTTCTGTGCCTCTTATGGCAGAGTTTTCTGGGTTTAGGTTAAGCAGCAAATGTTAGATAAGAAGCAACAGCGGCTGTGAAGCCTTTAAACTTTTGGAGTGAAAAATTAAATCATGTGAACCCGTGCTTGAGTTACTCTTCTGATGAAGTGGGGTGAGAAGACTCTGAGAGGCACGGCTTGGGACTGGGCAGAAGGCAGGGACAACCACAGAGCCCCCAGCTCCTGGGGCCAGGGTCTGAGATGGCAGGAACTCTTGACCAGGAACTGGCAGGGGCCTCCAGGGCCTCACGGCGACCCCTGTGCTGTGCAGTCGAGGGTGGAGATCCGGGGTACTCAGGCATCTCACTGCCATTCCTGCAGCTCCCCCTCTGTGATCTCTTCCCAAGCCTCCCACGCTCCCCAGCTGTAGCGACACGGCACAGCCCTCCTCTGTGGATGCTCTTTCTCCAAGCCCAGAACCTTCCCCTCCTCCTTGCCAACCCGCCAACATCTCACCCCCACCCCCACCCTGACAGTGTATTCCCCCATCCCTGTTCAGCTCAGGGATCAACTCTGCAAATTCTGCCTCTTCTCATCCTTTAAACCAAGCCTTTGGACTGGGAGGCCACTGTGTGTATTTATGGAGCTAGAAGAAGGCTGGTGAGTCAATTGCCAGGAGTTTCAGGCAATCTTTTTTTAAAAAACTTTTATTGGTGTATAGTTGGTTTACAATGTTGTTACTTTGTAACAACTAGTTTGCTGTTCAGCAAACTGAATCTGTTATACATATAAGTATATTCACTTTTTAAAGATTTTTTTCCATACAGATCATTTTAGAATACTAAGTAGAGTTACCCATACTACACAGTAGGTCCTTATTAATTACATATTTTATATATAATAGTGTGTATGTCAACCCCAGTCTCCCAATTCATCCCCCTCCTTATAACCGTAAGTTTATTTTCTACATCTATAATTCTATTTCTGTTTGTAGATAAGTATATTTTTTTTAGATTCCACATAAGTGATATCATAGATATTTGTCTTTCTCTCACTGACTTCATTCAGTGTGACGGTCTCTAGGTCCATCCTTGTTGCTGCAGATGGCATTATTTCATTCTTTTTTATGACTGAGTAATGTTCTATTCTATATATGGATCACATCTTCTTTATCTATTCCTCTGTTAATGGACATTATTTTAACATTCACATCTCTATTTGCTGCCACTGCTTCAGAGAATATGGCACTTAAAACCTGGAGCTGGGAGGACTGGATTCTCCCCTAGGTTGGCAGTAACCTTGCTTTGGAAGCATCCCAAAGTCACTAAGCTTATCTCCTAGCCCTTTCAGTTAGAAAATTCTCTAATTCCCAGTTGTTCCTCAGGAGCAGGATCTCTCTCCCAGCACATCTGGTGTTACCCTGTTACTGGGGAGGACTTGCCACAGAATGGGGGTCTGCCCTGTGCTGGCCAGTCCACCAGCTGGTTTATTCACTAACGCATTACTCATTAGCTGTACTTGTTTTTTGTTTTTCTCCAGATCCTTCAGTTAATCATTTGTATTTTTTTTTTTTTTTTTGAGTTTCAACTAGGTCCTAGACTTAATTTGGGGATATTAATGTGGCTCAGTGGTGAAGAACCTACCTGCCAATGCAGGAGACACAGGTTCAATCCCTGGGGCAGGAAGATCCCCTGGAGAAGGAAATAGCAACCCCCTCCAGTATTCTTTCCTAGAGAAAATTCCATGGACAGAGGAGCCTGGCGGGCTACAGGCCATAGGGCCGCAAAAAGAGTTGGATACAACTCTGGGACTAAACAACAACAATAATATAAATTAATAGGTAAAAGAATTGTGTCTTCTGTCCTCACAGAACTTACAGTCCCATGGGATGGAAGCAGATAATAAACAAGAAACATGTTAAAAATTATGAAATGCAGAAGTGCTACAGATGAAATCAGTATAGTAGAACTCTTTCCTTATTTCCATATGGTGCTCTGAAGCTCAAGCCGCAGATTTTGTAATTTAATGGAAATTGGCTTTGATTTTGAGACCCAGAGATTCCTGGCACTTTCTTTTTTTTTTTTTTCTTTTTTTTTGCCTTTTATTTTTTATTTATTTATTTATTTTTTTATTATTATTATTATTTTTTATTATTTTTATTTTTTTTTTCCAGTGGGTTTTGTCATACATTGATATGAATCAGCCATGGATTTACATGTATTCCCCATCCCGATCCCCTCTCCCACCTCCCTCTCCACCCGATTCCTCTGGGTCTTCCCAGTGCACCAGGCTGGAGCACTTGTCTCGTGCATCCCACCTGGGCTGGTGATCTGTTTCACCATAGATAGCATACATGCTGTTCTTTTGAAATATCCCACCCTCACATTCTCCCACAAAGTTCAAAAGTCTGTTCTGTATTTCTGTGTCTCTTTTTCTGTTCTGCATATATGGTTATCGTTATCACCTTTCTAAATTCCATATACATGTGTCAGTATGCTGTAATGTTCTTTATCTTTCTGGCTTACTTCACTCTGTATAATGGGCTCCAGCTTCATCCATCTCATTAGGACTGGTTCAAATGAATTCTTTTTAATGGCTGAGTAATATTCCATGGTGTATATGTACCACAGCTTCCTTATCCATTCATCTGCTGATGGGCATCTAGGTTGCTTCCATGTCCTGGCTATTATAAACAGTGCTGCGATGAACATTGGGGTGCACGTATCTCTTTCAGATCTGGTTTCCTCAGTGTGTATGCCCAGAAGTGGGATTGCTGGGTCATATGGCAGTTCTATTTCCAGTTTTTTAAGAAATCTCCACACTGTTCTCCATAGCGGCTGTACTAGTTTGCATTCCCATGAACAGTGTAAGAGGGTTCCCTTTTCTCCACACCCTCTCCAGCATTTATTGCTTGTAGACTTTTGGATAGCAGCCATCCTGACTGGCGTGTAAACTACAGAATCTGCATTTCCACAGCTATAACCTTTGAAAGGCTAAGGATCAGAAATTTATGAGAAGGTTTAGCAGGACTGTGGATATCTCCTAGGTTTTCTGAATGTTCAAACCACGTGTAAGATACCATTTGGACACAGGTACAGGCTCATAATTCTCAGTCTCTCTCTCCTCTTTTTTTTCTCTCTTTTCCCCGTTTTACTCTCTCCATCTCCCCCGCTACCTCTCTATCTCCCTCCCTTCCTCTCTTTCTCTTTCTGTAACATACTTCAAAATGCACTTTTGGGAATACTGTATCCTATTTATTTTGTCCTCATGCTGCTTATATTCAAGGTTTTCTATTTCTGGAACTTCTGAGATGTAAGTTACACATTGGCACTTTAAGAGGCCCTGGTTAACCCCCAATTAAGGAGAAGGTAGGAAGAAGCAGGAGAACGGCTGAAACCAATGAGTACTGTCCACAGAGTACCCAAGGCCAGTTTGGGTCTGCTCGCTGAGTAGCTGGTTCCTGTGTTACTCTTCAGTTTTTTCCCTGCCTATCATAAATTTTGGTGCCAACTCTAGCGTGGTCTTGTTTGTGTCGCTGGATCCTTCGTGGTCAGCAGCAGTGGTGTGGGGGCAATAATCCTGCAAGCCGACAGCAAGACTCAAATTGAAGAGCCTCGAGGGAGTGGTTCCTGGGCTGCACAAGAGGAGATCCCTAGGAAGAGGTGCAGAAAGCTTTGGAGCTTTGAAGGTGGGCAAATTTCTGGAAATTGGGAGGTATAACCTTGTTTTATTGTCACAGGCCATTGAGGCTGGAGATACTTAGTCTAGATATTATTTCCTCCTTCTTCCCTGAATTCCTCTACCATATACTTGGGAAAGACTTCGTTATCAACGCCCTCTCGCATTTCACTGAGTTCGTAATTTCCACAAGGTCACGACGCAGACCTGGAAGGCAAGTTTTCTTGCTTGAGGTGCCATGGGCTGGCTCTCACACCTCCAACTTTGGTAAATCCTTCCTAACAGTTAAAAGGGCATTGGGAACGTGTGGACGAGTCCCATGGAATTGGAGCTACCATATGCTTTTCCAAATTCTCCCCCTGTGTTTTGCAATCACATCAAACTGCTGCTCATTTCGGGACTGAGGATGCAATGTTCTGGGAGGCAGTGTCCTCAGCTCCCCGTGGATGAGTTGCTACAGATCACAAATAGCACAGCTGATGTTAATGGCTGTGTATCACCCTGCGGCTTCTCAAATAGCCTGCAAAGTTGGCA
The DNA here is from genome assembly GCF_033118175.1 of Dama dama. Lineage (NCBI taxonomy): Eukaryota > Metazoa > Chordata > Mammalia > Artiodactyla > Cervidae > Dama > Dama dama. The sequence goes on along the minus strand of NC_083703.1, from coordinate 31,539,559 downwards.
GGCGAGCTCTTGAACATGCATAGGTTCTGCGTTCCATTGTATTAAAACATTAAGAGCATATACTTCGGTGGTTTTAGACTGGTTCAAATATCTGAACACCTGAAAGTTTAGGGGTGTGGAAGGCCGTGAAATATTGACATGTAGTTCTGCCAAGAGGACTGGAAACAAAAATAGAACCACAGAACATGTGTGCTCTCTAAAGGCATTGCCCGAGTGTCCATGAAATAATAAGTTGAACCTGGTCCTTTTCCAAGGTTTTCGTTAACTTTCTTTCACTGCTTATTTATTGATTTAATTTTGTTCCCACTTGTTATCAGTAGTGATCATGGGCATCAACTGCTGAAGGTAGTTCATGAAAGAAAAACTCAAGTGACAATTTTCTATATACATACATTTTTTCTTTCTTTCTGTGAATCAGGAGGAGATTACCACTACTTGATTTTTCTGGAAAAATAGAACCTTACAGTCTAGCTCTCAGAGGGTGTATTTTGGAGCCATTGCTGTTGGATCAAGTATAAGAAAATTTGACCTTAGGAGTGTATGATAATACAGAGGTCAGTTTGAATTTTATAATCTTTTTCTTAGGATCTAAATGGTTTGCTAAAGATCCAAATGTTTGGCTAATTAATGGTGTTAATAGCAAGAGTGAGAGGGAAATTCTTAACCTGTTTAAGATACTCAATTTTCCAAGCACTTTAGCTTCTTTTTCTTCTTTAAATATTTATTTATTTGGCCTTAGTTGTGGTATGTGGGATCTAGTGCCCTGACCAGGAATCAAACCCAAGCCCCCTGCATGGAGAGCGCAGAGTTTTAGTCACTAGACCATCAGGGAAGTCCCTTCCAAGCACTTGAGATGCCGTTACATACGTCATTTGTAAGCTGTTTTCTCAAACATCTTATTTGTCAATTGCTAAACTTTGGAAAGGTACACTTAGCTCCACTGTCTCCTTGCAGTGTCCTCTTTCTCTGCCTCCTCTCCCCTCCCCCTGCTCAGAAGAATCACTACTCAAAACCCAGGGCTTCTCAGAAACCCATCTGAAAACTGCCTAGTAGTTATTTTCTTGAGATACGGTACAGTTTGCATTTAAAATGCAATTCATAATTATGTTACAACCTATTGATCTTTTAACCAGAAAACACTAAAGGCTGTTCAGTCCAATCTCTTCTGATTGTTTGACTGCAGACTCTCAGAGGGCAGTTGTTTGTTGTTGTTGTTGTTTAGTTGCTAAGTTGTGTACAACTCTTTGCGACGCCATGGACTGTTCTCTGCCAGGCTCCTCTGTCCATGGGATTTCCCAGGCAAGGTTACTGGAGTGAGTTGCCATTTCCTTCTCCAGGGAATCTTCTTGAGTTTCCTGCATTGACAGGCAGTTTCTTTACCACTGAGCCACGAGGGAAGTCCTTCAGAGGGCAGGGGTCATGGGAATCCCGCTCCCCAGCCTGTCACCTGCCTCACACACACGTGCGGTGGGTCCTGATAATAACGGTATGACTAGCAGCGGTGACAATAACAACGAAGACTTAGAGTGTTTCATGCATCGTAGGCACTCTGTAAGTACTTGATACACTTTGAACGTTCAATTCTCTACAGCCAGTGAAGACCATGTTATGATTATTTCTATTTACAAGTGAGAACATCCACGTACCATCAGGTTGAGTGACCATAATGAAAGTCAGTAAAGGGCAGAGCAGGATTCAAGACCAGGCAGCCTTTCTGCTGGACTGGGGCCCTTGACTGTCACCATAGACGGCCTCTTGGTGCATCACAATAAAGTGGCACATCTTATGAGAAAATTTGATTTGATCTCAGGCTTTTCCTGACTGCTCCCCTATTTGCATGACATTTTTTATGCCTTTCCTCGAACTTCTGCATATTTTACTTTGTAATCAAGTTTCCCAATAGCCAGGTTCTAAATCACTACAAACCTTGCCATTTTCCCAAGAGTCAGGCTTTGCATCACTCAGAAGTCAGACCCAGTTTTTACTTAAATGATTTGGATGTGGTTGATGCTAGCTGCTGAGAGATGAAGGTTTTATATACTATGCTGTGGAAAACATCACTTGTAACTCTTCAGCCTGGTTATTCTCTATTTAAGAAAAAAAAAAAAAAGTGATCCGCTTTGATGGGCAATTGGTACAGCTACTCATTTGTTGTTCAGTTGCCAAGTCATGTCTGACTCTTTGTGACCCCGTGGACTGCAGCACGCCAGGTCTCCTTGTCCCTCCTCATCTCTGGGAGTTTGCCGGACTTATTCATAGTCCTCTTTATTTACTTTTATAACTTTGCACTCTCAAGCTACTATCACTGATGTTTTATGAAAAAATATAACAATATTTTAGTTGGAAATCCTAAAAAAAGCAGAACTCAAGATTGTTCCTCTGTCACTGTGAGCCTTCACTTTCTGCTTCTTCCCCCCAGTAAGCATGGAAAAGTGTTTGAACAGCTCAGAAAAGTAGGTGGCGGGGTCACCAATTTGCTCACACTGATCTTTCTACCAGTGTCTACCTGGTTGCATAGAGAAGAAAACAAAACACACAAAGCAGCTTAGCCTAGTCTGATATAAAGTAAAGTGAGACAAAAATAATTTTATCTGTTTCTTTCTTTTCAAAAAATTTCTATTGGAGTAGAATTGCGATGTTGCATTAGTTTCAGATATACAGCAAAGTGATTCAGTTATGCATATGCAATCCATTATTTTTGAGATTCTGTTCCTATATATGTTGTTATAGAGTATTGAGCACAGTTCCCTGTGCTATACAGTAGGTCCTTAATATCTATTTTATATATAGTAGTGTGTTGTATGTTAATCCCAGTCTCCTGACTCATCCCTTCCCCCCTCTTTCTCCTTTGGGAACCATGAGTTTGTTTTCTATGTCTGTAGTCTGTTTTCTGTTTTGTAAATAAGTTAGTCTGCACCATTATTTTAGATTCCACATATAAGTGATATCATGTATTTGTCTTTCTCTGTGTGACTTACTTTGCTTAGTATGACACTTTCCAGGTCCACCTGTGTTGCAGCACACGCATCTCTTTCTCCAGGTTTAATGTGCTGCTTTGGACAGCTGTTGGGTGTTTCAGATGCTCTGAGGCTATTGTTTCTCTTTTCCAAGATGGCCGCCAGGAACATGAGGCGGGACTCCGTGGGGCCGGGAGTCAGGGTGACTGTAATAGGTGGGGTGAGCTTAGCTTCCTTGCAGTTCAGCTTGCTCAGTTCTGACCCTGGGTAACCTGAATGTTTGTTACTGAAGTCTTTTCTGGGCAAACTCCCAGTACAGGTGTAAGGTTTTTCAGGGTCCGAGGACTTGAGAAAACTCTCTGATGACTCAAACCTCCCCTGGCCCCTTGAGGGTTTGTAGACTCCTTTGAGTCACCGCCACATCTCTGCTCTGGCCCGTGACTCATGCTGTCCACCCCACAGTCTCTGCTGTGAGTTACCTGGCTCTGAACATGGTGGGCTGACAGTTTCCTCAAGGAGGAATGGTGTCCACTCAGCAACAAAATAATTATTTAAGCCGTCGAGCAGTAAAATGATTATCAAAGCCTTTTCTTCCCTTTAAAAACCTAGTCATTGGAAAGTTTCCAAGTATAGATTGATGATCACGTGAAGCAGTTATTGAAGAACAGTAACTATGACCTGGAGTCAATAGTAATTTGAATGTTTTATTTCTCAGCCAAACCCTACTACCTGTCTATGGGCAGTGACTATTATACAGTTCTAATCTGTGTGCTTTGTGTTATAGGACATATAAAATTTTTAAAATTTATTTTTTAATAGAAGGATAATTGCTTTACAGAATTTTGTTGTTTTCTGTCAAACATCAAGATGAATCAGTCATAGGTGTAATATATATCCCCTCCCTCCTGGCCATTTATTATTTAATTACCTCTATATCTGGCTTGATAAGTTCTTTGCAGTACAAAGAAATCTGGTTTTGAAATTCAGTAAATTAATAGGGAGATACAAGTAATTACATCTACTAATTCAAAATTAACTTCATAAAAGCCACTATTCACATTTGTGATCATATGTCTTTAGGCTGAACTTCAAGATAAAACTGATACTTCAAAATCAAATGTTAAAAAGAAGCTGTAATGATAGTTATTTCCAATTTTATTTTTTACTTTTGGGGAATTAAGACTCTCCCCACTCACAATATGTTATTTACAGAAATGTACTTGCAAACAGGAGTCTGAAACCTGTTGATTTTTTTTTAAAGCACAAAAATGCAAAATGAGTATTAGATCCTGGAAACAGTTTTTCCTTTTAAAATAGTATTTAAACTGTAGTTAAATTTTGTGGTACATTTTAATATATATTTCATTATCTAACCAAACATGTCATAATTAATTTTATATGTTGACAGATTGTTCTTTCTTGTGAAATTTAAAGTGAAATATTTGCAGCATGTGTTAAATGGAAAACAAGTCAAAATGTATCTGTACTTAGTTTGAATATTATTTTTTATTTAAAGTTTTTATTTTGTATTGGAGTATAGTTGATTAACAATGTTGTGATAGTTTCAGGTGTACAACAAAGTGATTCAATTTTACATATACATCTCTCTTCTTTATCATATTCCTTTCCCACTTGGATATTGAGCAGAGTTCCCTGTGCTATACAGTAGGTTCTTGTTGGTTATCCTTTCTTTAAACATTTTTATGTATTACTATTTTTTAAATATTTATTTTACTTTTTGGTGGTGGAGTCTTTGTTGCTGATGTGGACTTTCTCTAGTTGCGACAAGCAGGGGCTACTTCCAGTTTCAGTGCACAGGCTTCTCATTGCAGTGGCTTCCCTTGTACAGAGTACAGGCTCTGTGTACACGAGGTTTAGTAGTTGCAGCAAGTGGGCTAAGTAGTTTCAGTTCATGGGCTCAGCAGTTGTCATGCATGGGCTTAGCTATTGAGTGACACGTGAGATTTTCCCAGACCAGGGATCAAACCGGTGTCCCCTGCATTGCAAGGCAGATTCTTAACCATTGGACCACCAGGGAAGCCCCTGGTTATCCATTTTAAATGTAGCCATATGTAGACGTACACATGTACGTCTCAATCCCCAACTCCTTAACTAGTTTGAATATTAATAATGCTCTTTCTCCAGATAGCTGCATGATTCATGGTACCATTTGGGTTTTTACTCAAAAAGTCACATTTGCAGTAAGGCTTTTCCTGGTCACTCAGAAAGAGCAAGACATTCCCTATCATCCTCCCCCTCTTTATCTTCCTTCTGTGGTTTGGTTTCTCTTTAGCAATTTTCTCTTTCTTAAATACTATCAATTTTACTTTTTAAAAAATTTGTATTTTTTTTTCTCCATCTCCCTCAGTGGAATGTAAGCTCCAGGCAGGCAGGGATCTTGTCTGCCATATATACTGCTGTAACCATAGGGCCTGGCACCATGCCTTTGACAGGTGCTCAGTAAACATTTTTGGAAAACAAAAAAGAATTATAACTTTATAATAAATTTTTGTGAACGTATTTTTTTATTGCTTTTAATATGTAGTGAGTGTCAAAAGTCATACTAGTCATTTTATATATGTTTCCCCTATTTAATGTAATTGTCATAAAAAAATCTATATGAGTCAGAGAAGAAGGCTGAGATGGGAAGATAAATCATAATTAAAAACTTTTTAAATGTACCAAGTTAAAGGAACAGATTTTCTGTTGAAATATATTTGTATATCATTTGCCATTTTTAATATCTTTACATATACTTCATATTTTATTGTTTTCATGGGGGTTTGCTTCCCTGGTGGCTCAGTCAGTGAAGAATCTGCTTGCAGTGCATGAGACCCAGGTCTGATCCCTGGGTCAGGAAAATCCCCTGGAGAAGGGCATGGCAACCCACTCCAGTATTCTTGCCTGGAGAATTCCATGACCAGAGGAGCCTGGTGGGCTACAATCCATGGGGTGGCAAAGAGTCAGAGCTGACTGAGTGACTAACACTTTCACTTTCTCAAAGTATATTTTTTTGGCATTTCATTCCTATTTCTTTTTAAAATTTATTTATTTTTAATCGAAGGATAATTGCTTTACAATATTGGATGTGATTTCTGCCATACATCAACATGAATTAGCTATAGGTATACATATGTCTCTTTGCTCTTAAACCTCCCTCTCACCTCCCACCCTTTCCCACCCCTCTAGGTTGTTGCAGAACCCCAGTTTGAATTCCCTGAGTCATACGGCAAATTTCCATTGGCTATCTATTTTACATATAGTAGTGTATATGCTTCCGTGCCACTCTCTCCATTCATTTCACCCTCCCCTTCCTCCTCCTTGCCCTTGTCCCATAATCTGTCTCCACTGCTTCCCTGCAAATAGATTCATCAGTACTATCTTTCTAGATCCATATATATACATTAATATATGATATTTTTCTCTTTCTGACTTACTTCACTCTGTATAATAGGCTCTAGCTTCATCCACCTCATTGGAACTGATGCAAATGTGTTCCTTTTTATAGCTGAGTGATATTCCATTGTGTATAAAGCACAACTTCCTTATCCATTCATTTGCCAATGGATATCTAGGTTGCTTCCATATCCTAGCTAGTGTAAATAGTGCAGTAATGAACACCGGGGTACACATGTCCTTTTCAGTTTTGGTTTCATCAAGGTATATGCCTAGAAGTGGTATTGCTGGGTTGTATGGTGGTTTTGGGCTTTCCAAGTGGTGCTAGTGGTAAAGAACCCAACTGCCAATGCAGGAGACATGAGACACGGGTTTGATCCCTGGGTTGGGAAGATCTCCTGGAGGAGGGCATGGAAACCCACTCCAGTATTCTTGCCTAAAGAATCCCATGGATATAGGAGCCTGGTGAGCTAGTCAGTAGGGTCACAGAGTTGGACACGACTGAAGCGACTTAGCATGCATGCGTGCATGGTGGTTTTATTCCTAGTTTTTTAAGGAATCTCCATACTGTCTTCCACAGTGGCTTACCAGTTTATATTCCCACCGGCAGAGCAAGAGAGTTCCCTTTTCTCCACACTCTCTCCAGTACTTGTTGTTAGCGGATTTTTCTCAGAGTGTACTGAATGAGAAAAGTGCTGAAAAAGTGCTGTGTGGTGATGGTTTGTGTTATTTTTTTTTTAGTTTCTAAAAAATTTGTCTAATATCAGACTATAGTTGGTTAACAATGTTCTGTTAATTTCAAGTTACAGCAAAGTGATTCAGTTATATCCATGTAAGTGTCCATTCTCTTTAAAATTCTTTTTCCATTTAGATTTTTACAGAATATTGTGCTGAGTTCCCTGTTCTATACAGTAGGTCCTTGTTGGTTATCTATTTTAAATATAGTGGTGTGTACATGTCAATCCCAAACTCCCAATCTATCCCTATCCCACTTCAATCTTCCCCCATGGTAACCATAGTTGGTTCTCTAAGTCTGTGAGTGTTTCTATTTTGTAAATAAATTCATTTGTATTGTTTGTTTTTTAGATTCCAAGAATAAGTCGTATTGTATGATATTTGTCTTTCTCTAACTTAGCCTGAAGTTAGTCTAGGTATTTTGAGAAAGTTGTTTCACATCCTGGTCCCCAGATAGATCTTTAATCAAAATGGACACACTCCAAGGATCTGAGAGAGATAAAAATCTGTTGTGTAATCTTAAAAATGCCCCTAGGATTGTGTCATGATGGTTGATTGTCTTTAACTAGACAGTGAGTTTCCTTTATTTTGGAGCGGGGGTGGTGTTTTCCTGATATTTCAGTTGGTAAAGAATCTGCCTGCAATGCAGAAGACCCCAGTTTGGTTCCTGGGTCGGGAAGATCTGCTGGAGAAGGGATAGGCTACCCACTCCAGTATTCTTGGGCTTCCCTTGTGGCTCAGCTGATAAAGAATCTACCTGCAACGCAGGAGACCTCGCTTTGATCCCTGGGTTGGGAAGATCCCATGGAGAAGGAAAAGACTACCCACTCCAGTATTCTGGCCTGGAGAATTCCATGAACTGTATAGTCTATGGGGTTGCAAAGAGTCGGACACAGCTGAGTGAGTTTCCATGTTCAGTGATACTTATTCATTCTTTTTTTCTAGTGCTGCTAGAACTTAGCTCACAGTTGGTACTCAAAAGTATTTATCCTTCAATTAAAAAATAAATAAAATTTTAACTATATATAACAAACAAGTCATATTTCAATATAAATAAATAATTCTGGAAGATAAAAAAAAGAGGGAAAAGAAGTATTTACGAGATGAATTCGTGGTAAAGTCTCAGAGGGAGGCCAGGACAAGTTAGTGTGAGAATGAATTCCAAGGACTCACATACATGGGACCATGTTGTAATAGCTTTGCTGTAAGCTTTGGTTTTTTTTCTTTTTTGCTGTAAGCTTTGATGTCTTAGCATATCTGTTACTATGTCCAGAAATCGTTAGTCACTCCTGGACCTCCTGTTTTGTCTTGTTGTTCACTTCAACCTCTGCAGTCCCAAGGTCCATTAGGGATGTGGTCATTAGATTTGCCCATTGCTAAGTAGTGTTTATTCAAGGTAGAAATACATCTGGGATAAATGTGAACAGAAATAAAATGGAAAAATGAACAGAAATTGAATACAAAGTGGATAGAAATGGAGTGGTTCTTTTTGGTTCATGAAAATATACAAGTGGTACTGATCTCAGGGTGAATGGAAAAAAGTGATTATAATTGTCTTACATCATCTTACATCACTGTAGTTACACAGATGAGGGTCAAACCATGACTGACTTACTGGGTCCATTCTACTTTTTTTTACCTGCCCAGGACACAACTCAGATTCTTTTTTTAAATTGAGCTACAATTTAATTTTTTAAATTTTTATTTTATATTGGAATATAGTTGATTAACACTGTTGTGTTAGTTTCATGTGCATGGCAGAGAACCTTGACACTCTTGTATCTTTCTGAGAACATCTGTGTTAGGGAGATTTTCAACATGGGTCACTGGTCAGTCTTGAAAGAGGAAAGGTAATTATCAGGCTCCAATCACTATTTCACCAGTCATTGTTGGTCAACTGAAGCCCCTATGTCTTGGAGCTGTCCATGTACCTCTGGCCTCTTCCTGTGCTCCTATCGTAAAGTTATATTCTAATTGAAGGAATATAATAATTTTGAGATTTCATGATATCAGCAGAGGACTATATAGATAATAACTATACTAGTTATTTTCCCACTGAGTCTGTCTTTTGACAAGATTTCTGCCTCAACCTTTACCATATGTCTGTTTTCTGCTCTCAACCGGACAGGCTAGGATTAAAGGGCATTTACCCTGATGTTAAAAAAAAAAAATCTTCAGCCCTGGTTACCTTCTTTGTGTAAATATCTTGCATGCACAATCCTCTCTTCCCAAGTCTCCAGAAGCACTGTGAGGAGGTAATTAAAGCGGTCTGTTTTTCCAGCACGTTCTGTCTGTTTTTTCTTTTCATTATTAGATGCGATGACACATTTGCCTGTGTGGCTTCCCACAGATGGCATAGAAATTTTGCGATCAAATGGTAAGAGTAAACCAACTGTCGTTTCAGATCACAGCTTTTTGTGTTGCTCCCCATGTGTAGGAATCTCGCTTTAATAAAATGCTCCCTTCTTTTTAAAGTGGTATCACCTGACATGCAGAAGACCATGGAATAAAGTGGGCAAAATTTGAAAAGGCATCAGAAAATATAAATGACTACCTAGTCATATGCCCTGTGTTTTTACTCTGATACAAAAGAGACTTAATTAAAATAATTTCTGCACTGAAAAGTTGATGATTAAAAAAAGTCACTATTAACTATGTTTACAAGGGGGCTAGAAATGATGAAGAGTTTGGATTTTTCTGGTATTTTTGTGACTTGATAAAGAAATGTTGTGAAGTGTTTTTTGATAGCCTTTATATTTGATTCTAAATTTATTTATATCATCAGTAGGCATTTGTGTTGCTAAGTCCTTCTCCGGGGGATCTCTTGGACTCAGGGTTTAAATCCATGTCTCTTATATCTCCTGCATTGGCAAGCGGGTTCTTTACCACTAGCGCCAACTGGGAAGACTTTCTGACATACTCACTTGACAATGAATAAATAAATGAGCAAAAAAATGTAGCAATGCAAGTGAAATGGCTGGATCATAAGAAATGCTATTGGTTTTGATTGATTCTTGGAGTACAATATGCTCTTGAATTTTTACTATTCCCTATGTATTTGAATTTAGATTTTGTATTTGTTGTAATATTTCTGCCTAATTTACCATAAGCGCTGATTTTAATAAGAGTATTTGCAATGATAATTAGCTAAAAATACTTCACATGTAGGCAAATAGTTCATTATCTTGCGATCATGTAGCCTAGATGGAGCATTTACTGAGTCTGTTTCTTGCTTGTCACTGTTTTCAATATACAGTCACTTAACATTTCCAAGTTATTTATGGCTCACTAGCATAGGGATTGGGATGAACATTCTGGCTGGTTTTGTTTCATTTTGGTGGTGTTTTTGTTTTAAAATACTTAATGGTTCCATGAAATTTAATTTCTGTGTAAGAGATACTTTTTAATAAACACAATGGCATAAGAATAGGTATATAGATCCATGGAATAGAATTGAGTCTAGAAACAAACTCTAATCTTTAAAATCAATTAATTTTTACGAAGGGTGTCAGGAAAAATTCAGTGGGAGGATGAACAGTATTTTTAGCAAATGGTCCTGGGATAACTGGATATTCACATATAAGAGAATGAAGTTGGACTCTTACATCATATCCTCTACCAAAATTAATTACTAATGATCAAACACTAAAATACGATAGTTCAAACTATAAAAACTTTTTGAAAGTAGGCATATATCTTCATGATCTTGGATTAGGCAATGGTTTCTCCAGGTGACACCAAAAGCACAGGAACAAAAGAGAAACAGATACATTTGACTTCATCAAAATTGAAAACCTTTGTGCTTTAAAGGACACTGTCATAAAAGTGAAAGAACAGTCCACAGAATGGAAGAAAATGTTTGTAAGTTATAAATCTAATTAGGGACTTCTATCTAGAATATATAAAAAAGCTCATAACAATAACAAGACAAATGACCTCCTTTTAAAATGAGACAAATTTCTGAATGGATATGGTCAGTAAGCACGTGGGGAAAATGGACATCATTATCCATTAGGGAATGTAAATCATAGCCACAGTGAGATACTAGGATAGCTGTAATCAGAAAGATAATAGGGCTTCCCTGGTGGCTCAGTGGTAAAGAATCTGCCTGCTAATGCAGGAGGCATGGGTTTGATCCCTGGTCTGGGAGGATTCCACATACCATGGGGCAACTAAGCTTATGCCCCCCAACTACTGAAGTCCATGTACCCTAGAGCCCATGCTCTGCAACAAGAGAAGCCACTACAATGAGAAGCCTGCACACTGCAAAGAAGAGTAGACCCCACTCACAGCAGCTAGAGAAAAGCCCACGCGGCAATAAAAACCCAGCACAGCCATAAATAAATGAATAAAACTGTTTCTTAAAAGAGATAATATTAGTAGGTTTTCATGAGAAAATGGAACTTCTGAGCATCATTGAGAATATAAAATGATGCAGATACTTTGGAAAACAGCCTGACAGTTCATTGACAGATTAATCATAGATTGGCATATATACAATATGATGTATAAAATAGATAATTAATGAGAACCTGCTATATAGCACAAGGAACTCTGTTCAGTGCCCTGTGGCGACCTCAATGGGAAGGAAGTCCAAAAAAGAGTGGATATACATATACATATAATTGAATCACTTTGCTGTATAGCAGAAACATTGTAAAACAACTATGTTCCAATAAAAATTAACAGTTATCATATAATCCAGCAATTTCACTCCTGGTTATATGGCCAATACAAGTAATAACAAATGTCCACATTTAAAACTTGCACATGAATATTTCTGTAAGCATTGTTGATACAGCTCAAAAGTAAAAATAAACTCAAACTGTCCATCTACTGATTAATAAATAAATGAAATGTGGCTTATCCTTAGAGCGGAATACAGTTGACACCTGAAAAACATAGATTTGAATTGCATGGCTCCACTTATACATGGATATTTTTCAATAGTAAATACTACTTTACTATAGGATCAAAGATTGGTTAAATTCACTGGTGCAGAGAAACCATAGATATGGAGGGTTGACTATAAATGATGCTCACATTAACTCTGCCTTGTTCAAGGGTCAATTATATTAGTTAGCAATGAAAAGAGATGGAGTACTAATATATCCTACAGCATTGAAGAACCTTGAAAACTTTATGGTAAGTGAAATAAGGCAGTCATAAAATACCACATCTTGCATGACTGCATTTCTGTAAAATGCCCATAACAGTTTAAATTTATAGACAGAAAATAGGTTAATGGTTGCCTTGGACTCGAGGGATTAGGGAGGGACTGTCAATGGTATGTGTTTTCTTTTGAGGCAGTGAAATCCTCTAAACTTAATTGTGATGAGGGCTGCACAGTTTTGTCAATATACCTAGACTGTTGAGTTATACTCTTAAATGAGTGTACAATATGTGAATTATATTTCAATAAAGTTGCTATAGAACGAACAAGTACATACACAAACTATGAAGAAAATAGGAAATGTATCTGAAATATTTCTAAAATTCAAAATTGGTGTACTGAAGAATAAAACTCTAGAAACAATGTCTCCAGCAAGGCATATACAATGAAATTTAATATTGAAGAAAATCTAGATAACTTAAACAAATCAAAGAAGAAATCTATTTTGAATTGTTAGTAACTGTCTAATGGTTCCATTTTACCTGTGCATATTTATTTCACCCAAAATACATGCTGGAAAGCTTTTCCATAGCACAGAATGATCAGAAATACCCTTTAAAAAATTCTTCATGTGACTTTTTGCATATATAGTCACTGTATCCTTTTATTAAATTATAGTTAGTATGCACTGTGTTAATTTCTGTTATAAAACAAAGAAATTTAGTTATACACATATAAACGTTTTTTTCATATTCTTTTCCACTATGGTTTATCACAGGATATTGAATATAGTGCCCTGTGCTATACAGTAGGATCTTGTTTCCATTCTGTATGTAATAACTTACATCTGCTAACTCCAACCTCCCACTCCATCCTTCCCCCAAAACCCTCACACTTGGCAACCACACGTCTGTTCTTTATGTCCTATTCACGTGATTATTAAAATCTGATCTGTTAAGACTAGTTTCCTCTCAAAGAGCCTCTGCTGTTCATCTGAATATATAGACTGTATTAATGATGGGATTTATTAAGAAATGTAATGTTGTTTTTGGCTATTTGAAAGCTAATCATACAGCATTGTGATCCAGAGGGGTGAAGCATTTTGCAGGAGGCTCAAAGTCATAGTTTAGACTTACAAGCTTTTGTTGCAGGGACATTAAGTTCATCTCCATCTCTAGTAAGCAAATATGGAGATGGAAAAATGGAGGTATGGATGTATTACAAGTTCATCCTCTGATAGAAAAAATTCTTGGTGAAAAAAGTTCAGTGAAATAATTTCAATAGAATGACAGCATACTGTTTCCTATTTTGTGCAATTTATAAAGAAAAAAGTTGCAAAGAAATAGACCAACTCAAAGGAGATTATGAAAAATGTATAATTGAATTAGAATATAGGGCTTTGGGAGAAATATTAAAGAAAATACAATTATCTAGACTATAGGAGAATTGTATCTACTCCCAAAGCAGTAAACATCCTGGTTCATGTGCCTTCAAAAACATTGTGAAGCAACAACACCAAGACATTTTCGAAAACAGAAAGTCATTGGTTTTATCATATGACTGAGTTAGTTATAGTCCACTCCTAGTACTAGAGTCAGTACTTACTAAGTTACCTCACTCTCAATATTGGATGTCCTATGTACATAGAAGATCTTTTTCTTAAGAAGCTCTCCTTTTCCAGGAACGTTCCTGACAGTCTAGTGGTTAAGACTTTCACCTTCTAACACAGGAGTTGTGGGTTCAATCCCTGGTCGGGGAGCTAAGATCCCATATGCCTTGAGGTCAAAAAACCAAAACATAAAACAGAGACAATATTGTAACAAATTCAGTAAAGGCTTTAGAAATGGTCCGCACCCAGAAAAAAATCTTTAAAAAAAGAAGCAGCAGCTTTCCTTTTTCTTCAGCAAGGCTGTGGATGGATAGATCCACTGTTGACACAATCTAGTCTTCTCAGGGCTGAGCAAAACTTGGGTCTTTTTCAGTTTATATGCTGAAGAAGTTTATCTTGATCCCGGCCTCCAGTTCAGCCTGAGGTGAACTGGCCTTGGATTTACACTCCTCCCATTCTCTTCTTGATAGAATGGTTTCAGAGCCATGCTTGCTTTCACTAGTTAGGGATCTGCACCAGAAAGAAGCCTTCTGACTTGCAGAATTGGTAGTTTTGTATATTTTAACATACAAAATCATGGAATCCTTAAAGATGACCTTCTCCTAACCTTCAACATCTGTGATTTTTGACTTTCCACTAAAAAAGAGACATTGAAGATGTGATTAAGTTAAAAACCTTGAAAAGAATAGATTACCTTGGATTATTTAGGTGGGGCAGGTGGGGAGAGTACTGTCAGTGTCAGGGAGAGAGATTTGAAGATATTGTGTTGTTGGCTTTGAAAATGTTGGAAGAAGCTCTGAGACAAGTATGCAGGCAGCCTCTTGAAGCTGGAACAGAGAAGGAAATGTATTTCCATTCCATTCCAAATGTATTCCCTGCTTGTATTTGTCTGCTTATGTTGCCATAACAAAACACCACAGGCTGGTGGCTTAAATAAAAGAATATTTCTCACAGTTTTGGAGGCTACAAGTTCAAGTTCAAGGGGATGGCAGAGTTTGTTTCTACTGAGGTCTTTCTTTCTTCTCGGCTTGTAGTTGGCAAATTTCTCACTTTGTCCTCACAAGACCTTTCCTTCGTGCATGTATGGTGCCTCTTCTTATAAAGTCACCTGACCTATCAGATGAGGGTCCCATCCTTGTGACCCCGTTTAACCTTAATTACTTTCCAAGAATCTGTATCTCCAAATACAGGCACATGGTAGGTATGGGTTTAGGGCTTCAACATAAGAATTTGCAGATGAACAGAAATCAGTGGGTAACATCTCTACAGCCATCAGAAGGAATTCAGCCCTGCTGACAACTTGACTTCATCACAGTAAGACTTTTGGCAGTATGATTGTAAGATAGTAAATTTATGGTGTTTTAATTTTGAGGTCATTGGTTACAGCTACAGTAGGAAAATGAACACAACCTTTTCATCAGTCTTAAAGCCTGTTTTCTTTCTTTGTGGCAGATTCATCATTATTAATGTGGTGACATAATGCATACCCACATGAACCAAAGAATAAATGCTAGACCCAGGTGCCTTACCCGCTCTATTGTGTGAATGCTTATGTACTTCCACACACAAATATACACACTGGCCACTACAGATTTCCACTCTAAGATGGCTCAGGAATTTTTTACATGCCAACATTCACTTAAGATTTTTTTTAACTCTCCTAAGTTTGAAGGAGAATACAAGCAGCTCCTTCTTTTGTGAGGAACTGAATATCTAGGATGTGTTTCTGATAAACAGGTGATGACTCCATAATTCAGGTGGAAAGTGAAAGTGTTAGTCACCCAGTCATGTCTAACTCTTTGCAACCCCATAGACTGTAGCTCGCCAGGTGGGGACCTTCACAATTGCCCCTATTGGCTTTTTCATTGAACTCTAGGCTTGGAAGATACTTTTTAAATTTAATTTTTAATTTGAAGACAGTTATTGAAGATTTTGACTTGGTTGGGTTCCAACTTGGCTTGACTATCCGGTTGGGCCTTTAGAGTAGCAGGGATGCAGTAGCTCAGCATCAAGGTCAAGGATATCTGGAAATTTTCAAATGGGCTCCTTCGCCACAGAGACAAATTGCTTCATCACTCTCGAGCGACAGCAAAAAGCAGTGTCCAAATGAGAGGAATGGAAGTAGATTGAATGAGAGCTCCTTTGTGACAAAAAGGTAGAGAACTCTTTTTAAAAGACTTATTAATGGTTTCTAGATATATATTTGGTTAATGGAACCCTGAGAAGAACAGTAAGTCTGTTTGATATGGATTCTTTAGCTACTTTGGTGGATATATGGAAGAATTTGGTGGAAAATATAGAGGAGTCAAACTGTTTTGCCTTGAATCCCAAGAGAATACCTTGTGGAATCCTCTTAGAAAAACACAGTCTCTGGGTCTGTCCTACATAGGGTGTTCTGTAATCAAAAGGTGCCAAAAGAACTGAATAAAACTGTAAGGTGCTTGACAGTATTTTCACTAATAGGGAATTTTAGGTATGATGGGAATCTAAACACATTTTTTCCAAAAGAGTCCAATTCAGCCATTTCACCAGAATTCCACCCCTTGATATTGTAAAATAATGATACCATCCATAATTCAAGTTTCACCCAAAGGAGTTTTTATGTGGGGGTGAGGGAAAGTTCCGTGATTTTGTGACTTAGTTGCTCAGGGTGTGATTTTTTTTAAAAATAATTTTATTTATTTATTTTTATCTGAGCTCGATCTTCATTGCTGCTTGCGGGCATTCTCTAGTTGTGATGAGCAGGGGCTGCTCTATGTTGCATTGTGCAGGCTTCTCATTGCAGTGGCTTCTTTTGTTGCAGAGCATGGGGTCTAGAGCACAGGTTCAGTAGTTGTGGCACACAGGCTTTGTTGCTCCGCCACATGTGGGATCTTCCTGGACCAGGGGTTGAGCCAGTGTCTCCTGCATTGGCAGGTGGATTCTTTACCACTGAGCCACAAGGGAAGCCCTCAGGGTGTGATTTAATTCTATTTCCTGTTTTTTAAATCAATTTTATTGGAATATAGTTGCTTTACAATGTCATATTTGTTTCTACTGTACAGCAGAGTGAATCAGTTACATATATATACACATATATCCACTCCCTTTTGAATTTCCCTCCCATTTAGGTCACCACAGAGCATTGAATAGAGTTCCCTGTGCTATATAGTAGGTTCTTATTAGTTATTTATTTTACACATAGTATCAAATAGGAAAAGGAATATGTCAAGGCTGTATATTGTCACCTCACTTATTTAACTAATATGCAGAGTACATCATGAGAAACGTTGGGCTGGAAGAAGCACAAGCTGGAATCAAGATACCAGGAGAAATATCAATAACCTCAGATATGCAGATGACACCACCCTTATGGCAGAAAGTGAAGAAGAACTAAAGAGCCTCCTGATGAAAGTGAAAGAGGAGAGTGACAAAGTTGGTTTAAAGCTCAACATTTGAAGATCATGGCATCCTGTCCCATCACTTCATGGCAAATAGATAGGGAAACAGTGGCTGACTTTATTTTCTTGGGCTCCAAAATCACTGCAGATGGTGATTGCAGCTATGAAATTAAAAGATGCTTACTTCTTTGGAAGGAAAGTTATGACCAACCTAGAGAGCATATTAAAAATCAGAGACATTACTTTGCCCACAAAGGTCCATCTAGTCAAGGCTATGGTTTTTCCAGTAATCATGTATGGATGTGAGAGTTGGACTATAAAGAAAGCTGAGTGCAGAAGAATTGATGCTTTTGAACTGTGGTGTTGGAGAAGACTCTTGAGAGTCCCTTGGACTGCAAGGAGGTCCAACCAGTCCATCCTAAAGGAAATCAGTCCTGGGTGTTCATTGGAAGGACTGATGTTGAACTGAAACTGCAGTATTTGGCCACCTGATGTGAAGAGTTGACTCATTTGAAAAGACCCTGATGCTGGGAAAGATTGAGGGCAGGAGGAGAAGGGGATGACAAAGGATAAGATGGTTGGATGACATCATTGACTCAATAGACATGGGTTTGGGTGAACTCTGGGAGTTGGTGATAGACAGGGAGGCCTGGCGTGCTGCGGTTCATGGGGTCGCAAAGAGTCAGATACGACTGAGCAGCTGAACTGATCAATAGTGTATAGATGTCAATCCCAATCTCCCAGTTCCTCCCACCACCATTTTCTCCCTTAGTATCCGTATGTTTGTTCTGTTCATCTGTGTCTCTATTTCTGCTTTGCAAGTGATATTATCTACACCATTTTTTTTTCTAGATTCCACATATATGTGTTAATGTATTTGTTTTGCTCTTTCTGACTTACTTCACTTACTTTCTGGCTTACTTCAGAGAGTATGACACTCTCTGAAGAAGCTGTGGTACATATATACAATGGAATATTACTCAGTCTTAATAAGGAACAAAATTGGTTCGTTGATAGAGATGGATGGATCTTCTATTGATTTTTATTTTGATTATTTCTTATGGGATCCCAGGAGAACTTCCTTTTAATACAAGTCAATAGAACCTTCCTTTGAAATTACCCACCACACATAATGCTCCAAATCTCATCTCAAATGTCATTGTTTACATGATGATGTTGGTTCATTTTACTGCACCATGAAACTCAGGAAAAGAATTACTTACAAAATCATGGAAAATATTTTCTTTTTCTTGAAAAAGTTTAGAATGTTATTTTCAAAAATGCTTCTATTTTTAGAAATAATTCATTTTTAATGAGGAAGCATCAACTTCTCTCTTAAACTCCCACAGATTTAAATTGTTATAGAATTTTAGTCCATTTTAACTATGGTGTATCATAATTTATGCTCAGAGGAATATTTAATAGGGAGAATTTCACTGTTTAAACCCTAATCTCTCTTCATTTCTATTTGAAAGCTTGATTCACAGTTACTCAAATCCCCTATTTTTTGACCATTTGGAAAATAACAAAGTATCATCCTTGATATGCCAGTTATGAGCATTTAGTTTTTTCATTCCTTTAGCTGGAATGATATAACTAGGAAGTAACTTTTAGGTTTCATATAGGTTGTATATGACAAGAAGTGTTGCATCATATTTACATAGTGAAAAACAGTCCTGCATAGTGAAGGCAGATAGAGTAAGGACTATGTCACCATGAACTCAGAGCGAACACAAGGACATGACTGAATGAAACAGTTTCCAAATGCACAGATAGTTTAAAAGTTTTTATTTGTATTTTATTTTTCGTGTTGCCTCAAAATATGCCACAAACACCTACTTCCCCCTTGGATAATGGACCTTCATATTGTCTCTTTCAAAGGTGTTGAGAGTCAGGGGATGGGGAGATATAGTTTAGTCAAGGCCCCCTAATTTGCTGCAAGTGAGGCTTTTAAAATAGTCTTCTGGGAATACAGTGTTATTTATTCCGTGGCCTATTTTTTCCCTTTATTTTTTTTTCCTATCACTCTTTAACTTCTGACTCTGCACTGGAGAAACGGGGCATTTCCTCAGTATAACCTCTCATAGCAATTTAAAATACATTTTCCCAGTTTTATTGAGATACAATTGACATGCAGTAATATATACATTTAAGGTGTCCAGCATAATGATTTAACTTACATATGTTACAAAATAATTACCACAATAAGTTTAGTTACAACCATCCTTTAATGTATAAATACAAAATAAAAAGAAAATATGTTTTTGTCCTTGTGATGAAACCTCTTGAGGCCTACTTTCTTAATAATTATCAAATAAGCCGCAGAGAAGTGTTAACTATAGTCTTCATGTTGTACATTAATTACATCCCCAGCAGCGCAAACAGAAAGTTTATACTTTGCGACTACCTTCATCTAGTTCCCTTTCCCAATCTTGCCCCTTACCTTTGGTAACCACCAATATGAACTCTTTCTCTATGAGTTTGGTATTTTTGTTGTTGTTTGCTTTTATTTTAAGATGCCACATGCAAGTGAGATCATACAGTATTTATCTTTCTCTGCCTGACTTACTTCACTTATCATAGGTAATGTCCTCAGGGTCCATCCACATTGTCACAAATGGCAAGAATTCCTTCTTTTTTTTTTTAAAGCTTCTTCTTTTTTTAGAGTATTCTCTTGTATGTATAAATACTACCTCTTCTTTATCCTTTCACCTGTTGATGAACGCTATGGGTGTTTCCATAGCTTGGCTATTGTGGTTAATGGTGTTAGGAACAAGGGGAGCAGATGTATATTTGCCATAGTGTTTTCATTTCCTTCAGATATTTTCCCATAGGTGGAATTGCTGGATTATAGGGGTGTTCTATTTTTTATTTTTTGATGAGCCTCCATACTTACTTTTTTGGCTTTTTTGTCCCCCATCCTGAACCCCCCACTCTCTTCCTTCCCCATCCCATCCCTCAGGGTTGTCCCAGTGCACTGGCCCTTAGCATCCTGTCTCATGCATCGAACCTGGACTAGCGATCTATTTCACATATGGTAATATACATGTTTCATTTTTCCATACTGGCTGTACCAATTTACATTTCCACCAACAGTGTACAAGGATTCCCTTTCCTTCACATTCTTGCTAGAATTTGTTATTGCTTATCTTTTTACTAATAGCCATTCTAACAGGCATGAAGTAATATCTCCTTGTGGCTTTTATTTGCACTTCCCCTATGGTTAGTGATGTTGAACACCTTTAGGCCATTTATATATCTTCTTTAGAAAAATGTCTTTGCCCAAGTTTAATTGATTTTTTTTGCTGTTTAATTGCATGCAATCTTTATATATTTTGAATATTAGTGTTTTGTCAGATAACACTGTCTGTAATTATTTTCCCCTGTAGCTTGTCTTTTCATTTTTTTGATGATATCCTTTTCTGTGCAGAAGCATTTTAGTTTGATACAGTCCCACTTGTTTATTTTTTATTTTGTTGCTTGTGCTTTAAGTGTAATATCCAAAAAGATCATTGTCAAAAGCCAAATCAATGGGCTTCTCCCTCCGCCCACCCCCCACATTTTCTTCTAGGAATTTTATGATATTTGGTCTGAAATATATTTTTAATAAAATGTATCAATAAGATTGGGATTTATTATTAAGATTATTTCCATTTTGTTCAGAAAGATCTGAAATGATAATGCTGATGGCACATGAGCATAATTTCTACTTATTGAACATAATTTCTACTTATTACCAGGTACTAGGCATTTTGCTAAGGACTCTTCACAGATTTTCTCACATTATCCTCTCAACACGCTTATGATGTAGATGCTAATGCTATTTCTATTTTAGTAGTTGTGAAACAGAAGATTGGACAAATTAAATAGTTTGCTTAAGGTTGCATAGTTACATTGGACCATAATTGTGATTTGAACTCGAGGTGAATGGTTTTAACTTTCTGGAGACAGGGCTTTTAGCTTATGGTTTTGAATTATTGGGGACTTAGTATCATCAACTATAAACCATTGGGACTGGATAGATCAGTGAGTAAACAGCAATCTGTAAACTTGGGATATACTTAGTTTATTTTTTTATTGCTGTTTAACATGAAAAATCCTTTTTTTTTTAAGTAGGTGCTAACATTTTTTAAATCAAGAGAATTTACAAAAATCTGGATTCTGAGCTTTTATGAAAACTCAGAATCTCTCATCCCTGGCCTGCATTCTATAATGGTCATGATTGCCTGGAGCTGATTGGGTCTGTCCCTTTAAAGAAGATGGCATTCTCCAATTCATCATTGTCCCCACTTGTTCAGGTCATGTCCCTGATTTTTTGTAGACATTTGAGTTTTGGCTTCAGGATTAGCTGTGTGTGTGTTTTTTTTTTTTTAATTAGAGGATAATTGCTTTGTAATGATGGTTGTGTTGGTTTCTGCCATTTAACAACTCAAATCAGCCATAAGTATATATATCCCCTCCCACTTGAGCCTCCCTAACACCCTCCCCAATTCCTCTGCCAGGTAGTCACAGAGAACTGGGCTGGGCTCCCTGTTCTATAGAGCAACTTCCCACTAGCCATCTATTTAACACATGGTAGTTTATTAGCTGGTTCTTAATGTTTATTTGGTTTTCAGTTCGGTGATTCTACATCCATAGTACAAGCTTATCTTTTTAGTAAGCTAACTTTCCTATTACCTAAGCATGCCCTCAGTATATAATAACTGGGAATCTGGAGATTCACATTATAAATTTATGGAACTAGAAATAAAATCCATCTTAAATTCCTTCCTGAGGAAATACAGGAGCTGTAATGTGCCAATTTCTGCCATGCATCCTTAGGAACAGATCACACACAAGTTATGCACTGTCTTAACAGCCACATTAAATTAAAGTGAAAAGATTATAGAAGGCAGTGCCATGCCATGCATGCTTTGTAAGAATGTTTTTTATTTCCACATGGGCTATGGGTGAAAGACATTTAGAACCTGAATAATGGAATTGGTTGTTTTCTAATTGATGATTTTATTAAGATGAGTTCCCTTTGGCTCTAAAAAAGGCTCTCAGTGAAGATGCTTATGGAAAATTTAATAGGATTTGTTTTTTAATAAAATATTTCAAAATTCTGAATTACTTCCCTTCTCTCATCATTTGGATTGTGATGTCCACTTTTTAAAAAAGAACTGGCCAAGTAACTTCTTTAGCCAGACATTCAGTGTGTGTGTGTGTGTGTGTGTGTGTGTGTGTTGCCTAAAAAGAAAGAAGCAAAATTCAATACAAAAAAATTGCACCAGGCTAAAGCACATGACACAGTGGTCTTGTTTTCATCACACGCAGAAACAAACAGCTTGTTTTAATAATCAAATATGTTTCCTAGGGGTCTTGTTAAATTGCTGAATGTAAATTGCAATTGGAATTGACTATTTAAGATCTTGGTAGAGTAGGTTAAACATCTGTTCAATTTATTACAATTTTATTTGTACTTCAGCTGTAACTGGGGCAATTAAGCCAATCAGAGCAAGCAAATCAAATCTAATTTGCACTCTAATGGACTAAAAATGAATGAATAAACACTGAATGACTAGATCCATATGATTAAACATGTCTCTAAGGATTTTTTGTCTATTTCAGTATGTAAAATCATGGTGTTTATACCAGAATTAACCACTTAAGAATGATGTAAATACATTTGAACATCTCTTTACTTTTCCCTCCCTTTTTTTAAATGACCACATAAATTTCAAGAGTATAATGCATGAGTCCTTCTTAGCTCAGACAAGTTTGCTTGCAAAATTATTCATTAAATCCAAGTTTGTGGTTTAATCTGAATGCCACAATTTACACAAAACATATAGCCACTAATTTTGTTAAATAAAAGTTTTTATATTTATTTGTTTTGCCTTAGCCATGGACTACAATAAGGAAGACTAATAATTTAGAATTGTGAGTTGACTTTATTGGTCTTTGTAGAGCTCATACACTTTGGAAACAACAACGTGACAATGCAAAAATGTGTCATTCAAGACAGTGTCTTGGCTGAGCAAGGTGCCACCCAATTCATTAGGAGTCCAGAGTCACTGTAGCCACCAAGAAGCTATACACGGGAGCATGCATCCCCAAAATACAGGTTGAGTGTTGCAAAGTGGACACTGTTTCAGATCACCAACACTCTGGGAGCTGCTATCGTTTCAGTTCAGCCAATGCCACACAGAATACCACTGTATAACATGCACTAGATTGAACGTTGATGAAATAATTACCATATAATAATACACCAGATAAAGTATTGGACTCTTTAATATGCCAATTACCTTATTTGGTGACCGAAATTTTCCTCTACTAGGGAGAATAACAATACAGTCAGAATTATACTTTGTCTAATTTTTGGAAGGTTTTTTTTTTTTTTTTTAACACTCTCCAACTGCCTCTTCAGTAAGTTTGCTTGTAGTGTTTGCATAATTTATTTGGAGACCTTGGGGCTTGGTGGAGGCCATGCAGTCCATCCTTTTACTCCTAATGTCTGATGAAATCAAGGTCTACTTCTTCAGTGGAAAGATCTTATTTTCTCAGAACACACTGAGTCTGGCTTGTCTTCCTAAAATCCGCCAGAAGAAGGAACACCACATCTGGGCACTGATGAATTTCACAGGCATCCTTCGCTCCTCCTAGGTGCACCTTTTGCTCTATCCAAGATGACATTTCTGACTCTGCTCACCATTTTCCTGTGACAATTAACCTTTTCTAACTGCTTTCAATAAAGCAGCAATTATTTATGGAGGACTTATTACAGAGTCATGGACTGGGTCCTGTGCTTTCAGGGAATATGTTGTGTTATGCCTGTGCAAGTTCCTCCCTGCCTCCTCTTTTCTTTGTCTTTCATACTTAAGTGTTTCTGAGATGCTGCTAAGTGCCAGGTGCTAAGTAGACCCTAAGGATATAATTATAAACCAGAAGGCCATAGTCCTTGACCTTATGAAGCTACTGGGGAAAAAGGCATTGATTGAATATTCACATAATGAATATGAAAACAATATCTCGATAACAGAAAGGTAAGGACAGGATACAAATAAAACAGAATATAATAGGATTCTTGCCTAGTTAGAGTAGGGAAGACTCTCTGAAGTACCTATTGAACTGAGATATACTGAATTAAAAAGCAAAGAGAAAGAAAAGGGATTCCAGGTAGAGGAGAAATGTACACCCAAATATCTTAAAACTGGATGGAGAGTGATGCTTAAGAGAGACTACGAGACCAGAGCTGAGAAAGCCTGGGATGGTGTGAGCTGAACTTTCTCAGAGAGGTAGGGAAGGGCTGGAATTTATAAAGCCTGTAAATTGTGTTAAGGAGGGTTTTTGGGTTTTTTTTTTTTTTTTTTTTTTTTTATCTTAAGAGCTGTATAGACTATTGAGAGTTAAGCAAAAGTTAAAATGTGACTTTGTCTGCAGAGAGGAAAATGATTCAATTAATTTTGAAGCAGAGTTCGACCAGTCCAGGACCAGCCAGCCAATTGGGAAGAAGACTCTAGAATTCAGTTGTGAGAAGATGCTAGTTTAGATTAAGATAGCAGTAAATCCTTAAGAAAAGTGGATGAGCTTTAGAGTCACAAAAGGTGTCTGGGTTGATTTTGTGTTCTTCTTTGTATCAGGCACTTTATATTCATTATTTATTTTAAACTTTATCCTCAATAAACTTCCCAAACTCAAGTCTCTTCTTTCTCTCCTCTTTTCTCCAGCTTTATCTTCCTCTGCTGTTGTCTTTTCCACACAGTGGAACTGCATTTAACTTGGGGGGTGGGGGGAAGCCTAAACCAAACCTTTTGACTCAGATGCTTCTTTTCAGTTGAAAAGTGCAGTATTTTCTCCCTACTGTTGGCAGAGCAGCTCTGGGGCCGTGAGAGGTGGAGTGGGGATGGGATGGCACTTGAAGGACATGTTGGGAAAATGACCAAGACATCTTTATCTTGAAGGAATCCTGAGAAATCTGGCTATTATACATCCTAATCGAGTCTCATAATGTTTCCCAAGCAGACAAGACCACTCTGTAAAAAAGCAGAAGCATCTTCTCACCAGGAAAGGGGCCATGTGCAAGAGGAGGAGGTGTAAATGGAGCGGAGCCACCAGCCCTTTCAGAAAGCTACATGATGTAACAGCCCCACTACTCTGCCTCATTTGTGCTGGAAAATTTTAACTAGTCAGAGAAACATGATCCTGTCCCATTAGCATAGCAACAAGTATGTTCTCAGCATAAGAAACGTGGTTCCAGGGTGGCGTTCAGCTCCATTTTGCATGCCCTTCTGTCTCACCTTTGAGTGCCAACGCCACGCAAGTCCTAATGGAAAGACAGCCTTAGAGAGAACCCTGCTGGCTTTTTGGCTGCCTGTTGGCAACAGAGGAGACAAGGAGGATAGGAATGTACATTTGTGAAGTTCCACTTGCTTATCTTATTTAGAAACAGCATTTTATCCTTTCAAACTCATCTCCCAGCCACTGTAATTAGGCTTCCCGGAAACCGTCTTGCAGCTGTCTTGACATCACAATAGCGTTTTGATAAGCTTGGACAGTTACCAGTTCATCAGTCTGGCAAGACATTACAGCAGACCCAAAGATTTCACTGTGTTTTGGTGGATGCCATTTGCTCCCAGAACGGAAATAGAAAAAATTTTGTAACAATATGCAAAGAAGTCGTTTGGGAGCAGGCTTATGGTGTCAAAATTTTTGTCTTCTAACCTGGCAACAAGTCTTTTCAGATTGGATCATTTCCTTACGGGGATATAAATGAGCATGGGGTTCTTTCATTGGTAAGGAGGCAAGGGAAAAGATAATTAGAGATAGAGGGAGGGTGAGAAAGAGATACACAAACAGAGAGAGTAGAGAAGAAAGGCAAGAGGTAGAGAAGTACCTTGAGTTGTTAGCTTCCTGAGGTCAAGTTTCAAATTTCCAGCATTCTGCTTTTAAACATTATGGTACATATGATCACATTGATACAGTGACAAGTAAGAACCTACCCCAATTGCACATTAGTGATTTTACAGTAGGACCAAAGCTTATATCATATATCAAAGTCTTTTACCTGCTTTTTAAAATTGAAGTGTAGCTGATCTACAATGTTGTATTAATTACTACAGTACAGCAAAGCGACTCAGTTATGCATATATATATGTATATATATACATATATATATATAATATATTCCTTTTCATATTCGTCTCCATCGTTGTTTATCACTGGATACTGAATATAGTTCCCAGTGCTATATAGTAGGACCTTGTTGTTTATCCATTCTCTATGTAATATCTTGTAGCTGCTAACCCGAACCTCCCACTCCATTTCCCTTCCCCAAACTCCTCCCACCAGTCTATTCCTTATATCTGTGATTCTGCTTCTGTTTGCTAGATAGGTTCATTTGTGTCACATTCTAGATTCCACGGATAAGTGACACCGTATGGTATTTGTCTTTCTCTTTCTGACTGCTTCCCTTAGCATGATAATTTCTAGTTGCATGCATGTTTCTGAAAATGGCTTTCTATTATACATGTGTACCACATCTTCTTTATCCATTAATCTGTCAATGGACATTCAGGTTATTTCCATGACTTGGCTATTGTGGGTAGTGCTGCTGTGAACATAGGGGTGCGTATATCTTTCCGAATTATAGTTTTGTCTGGATATTCACCCAGGAGTGGGAATGTTGGCTCATATGGTAGTTCTGTGTTTAGTTTTCTGAGGAACCTTCATATTGGTCTCCATAGTGGCTGCCCCAACTTACATTCCCACCAACAGTGTAGGAGGGTTCCGTTTTCTCCACACCCTCTCCAGCATTTGTTATTTGCAGACATTTTAATGATGACTGTTCTGTCAGGGTCTTCTATAATGAGAGAAGCTTGAATTCAACACCACCACAATTGTCGCTGTAGGTTTTCAGGAGTCTTTTCTCTTAGGTGGCCTAGGGTTGTCCAATAAAACTGATGATGGAAATGTTCTACCCCCTGCCACAAAAGCATCTGAAATGTGGTTTTTATTTTAAAATTTTAATTAAGCCACATGTGGCTGGTGGCTTACCATAGTGGATAGGGCAGTGGAGGGCTGAAGTTATCCCTGTAGGTATTTATGTACTGCCACATTGTTAAGAGACAAAAGTACGACCATCCCATCCCCCAAGATTAGAGGAGAGCTACTCTGAAGTCATTAACTGAATCCTCTGAAATGAACCTCATGCTCAAGTGAGAGAGAAAGGCACCTGAGGGACAGAATAATACCTTACGCACTTGGGTTAGAGCCATGAACACTACTCTTTAGGCTTTGACTTTCCTTCTTTATCAAAATCTAGTCCTTGACAATATTTCTAGCATCACTGCAGAAAGGAAAAGAATGATGTCTTCTCTTGATTATCACCTGAAGGACCAGCACAGTGCTGAGTCTCTAGTTCCAAGATGCTTACTAAGTAGATTCAACGTATGTTCTAAAAGAGAATCTTCAGATATGCTTATACTATGATATATAGTGATTTCCCAATGCTGAGAGTAGAGAAGGATATTTTTTCTCCTTTAATTGCAAATGTATGATTGCCCTAAAATACTTTTGGATAAAATAGATTTTAGAGTATTTATGGATAAAAAAGATGCTGTACATATATACATTGGAATATTATTCAGTCATTAAAAAGAATGAAATAATGTCATTTGCAGCAACATTGAATGGACCTGGAGATTGTCATACAGAGTGAAGGCAGTCAGATAGAGAAGGAGAAATATTGTATGACATTGCTTATCTGCAGAATCTAAAAAAGAAATGACACAAATGAATTTATTTACAAAACAGAAACAGACTCAGAGAATGAATTTACTTACAGTTGCCGGGGGAAGGATGTGGGGAAGGGATAGTTAAGAGTTTGGGATCGAGATTTCCATACTGCTATATTTAAAATGGATAACCAACACGGTCCTACTGTAAAGCACATTGAACTCTGCTCAATGTTATGTGGGAGCCTGGATAAGAGGAGAGTTTAGGGGAGAATGGATACATGTATAGGTATGGCTGAGTCCCTTTGCTGTCTGCCTGAAACTATCATGACACTGTTAATTGCTATACTCCAATATAAACTGAAAAGTTAAAAAAATACTTTTGCTTGTAGGTAAGAACTTCCATTTGATCCATAAGCAGAGTTATCTGTGTTCTTCAGATTTATACTGCTGTCATTGGCTCACTGAGACAGTAATGAATAGGACAGGAGCTATTTGGGGGCAGAGTTGCCCCCTGGTACTTGAGCTCTGCCTGTGTACCTCAGTAAGAGTGGCATGTAGGCAAAAGAGGGAGGCAGCATTTGGCCCAGTGATTCCACTGCAGCTGCTAAAACAGAAATGCCAGTGCAAAGCTGAGCCACTAATTGGAAATGGAATAAACTAAAGAAATCTTGGTTCAAATGGCAGCTATATTTTTTAAAGAGAAGATTTCAGTTGAAATGCCAAAAGAGACAGTTAGCCAAAACATTCGTCTATGGAAATTTCTCTCCTCAATTTTATTCAGATATACAGCTGGGTGCTAAGCGAAGCACTTCTTGAGAACACATGTCATGGATAAACCAAGATGTTTATTTTCCTAAGTAGCAGATCAGATTGAACTCACAACAAATAGTTCAGTTAGCATGACTACTAATAGGCTGATCCATGCAGGCTGCAATAAATGAAATTGATGTGTTGGAACTGAGCTCCTAGGAAGCCCATATTGAAGTAGGGTTGTTAGCTGAGCAAGGCACCTGTAGCAGGTGTTCAATTTTTACTGAACCTCTGGATGAGAAAGGGTCAGATTAAGAACTTGAGAACATGTTCTATAGAACTATTAATACATTATGCATGATACTCTTCCATGGCTCTTACTCAAGGCCTAAGTTCTACATTCTTCTTTGAATTTAGTGTCAGAGAAATGCTTTCTTCTAGTGAGCTGGTATAATTCCTGATATCTGTCATTAAAACAGCACAACTAACTTTCAGTTCCCTTTTGCCCTGGATTCCTGAAAACTAAGAGCTGAATTCTCTATTCAATTATAATAAGTCCCTTACATACAAATGAGTTCTAAGAGCATGTTCATAAGTCCAATTTGTTTGCTAATTATTGAATTTTAAATTATACTTTTGATCTGCAACATATTGTAAATCACAAATCGTGTTTGGAAGCACATGATGTTAATGAGATCATCAAAATGTAGTTTGAGGGTAATTATTTAGAGGACTGAACCAAAACTAGTATATTGACATTGCTTTTACTTTGTTAACAGTTCCTTCTAAAGATAGCATTGAAATGTGCAATGAAATGTGCAGATCTTCTGTGCAGAGGTCAATGAATTTTGAGAAATGGATGTACTCCTGTAATCCATATTTTGTATGTGTTCCTATATCCCATTAAGGTATAGAACATTCCTATCACCTAAGAAATTTCCCCCAGGGCTTTTTTAGTAAACCTCTTCTCATTCAGAGACAAAACCATCCTGAATCATTTCAGTATGGACTTCTTTTGCCCGTTTTAGAATTTCCCATGCAAATTGCATAGTATGGGGTGTCCTCTTTTGTGTCTGGCTTTTGCTCAATGCCTGTCTTAAGAGTCATTGATGTGGTTGAGAATATTAGTTCCCTCCCTCTTAATGCGGAATACCTCCTGTTGTATGAAGACCCCACAGCTCATTTATTCATGCTCCTGTTGATGGACATTTGACTGTTTTTGGCTCTTTGGCTATCACAAGCAGGGCTGCTGTGAACATTCTTGTACAAGCCTTTTAGTAGTCATGTTTTCACCACTTCTGGAAAAAAGATGCCAACGTAGAACCACTGTGTCAAGTGATTATATCGTTTTACATTTCCACAAGCAAAGGATGTGTGTTCCTCACCAAGACTGAATGTTCCCAGTCTTTTTAAAACCAGCACAAAAAACACACTTGCATTATTGAAATAAAAGTTATTTATTTTTATATCTTTAAGCATTTCATTTTGGAATAATTTTAGATTTACAGAATTATTTTGGGTCGTGCAGAGACTTCCCATTTATCCTGTGCCTAGTTTTATCTGTTACTTACGTCTTATATTAGCGTGGTACATTTGCCACAATTAGTGAATCAATATTGATGCGTTAATATTAATAATAAACTGAAGTCCATTCTTTATTCAGATTCCCTCAGCTTTTCCTAGTGTCCATTTTCTGTTCCAGGATCCCATCCAGGCTCTTACATTATATTTATTAGATGTATTTCTTTAGGCTTCTCTTGGTTGTGGCAGTTTCTCTGACTTTCCTTGTTTTTAATGACACTGATAGTTTTTAGAAGTACTGGTATTTTGTAGCATGTCCTTCAATTGGGATTTATTTGCTGTTTTTCTTTTGATTAGGCTGGAGTAACATGGGGGAGGAAGACCTCAGAAGTAAATTGCTATTCTCATCATATCATATAGAGTATGTGTACTGTCATTGTGACTTATCACTGTTGAGGTTAACCTTGATCATCTGGCTTCAAATATGGTTTATCTGTTTTTTTTTTTTCCACCATGAAGGTGACTCTTTTCTTTTTCCTTTGCCACAGGCCACATTTTAGGAATGGGAAACTATGTTGTACCTCCTTCAGTGAGAAGTAGTTATGTAAATCATCTTGAATTCTTCAATATTAGTGCTTTGTCTATTATCTCTTATTTAATCATTTATATCAGTATGGATGCATAGATATTTATTTTGTATTTTGGGTTATAATCCAATACTAATCTTATTTATTGCTTAATCATTCCAGATTTGAAATGCTTTCTGTTAGCTCTTGGAACACCTCCATCATGCTGTTGTATGTGCAATTCTTTTTTAAGTGATTCATTACTTCACTTACCATACTGTCCTCAAAGTCCATTTTGTCACAAATGACAAAATGTAATTCATTTTTGTGGCTGAATAATATTTTCAGCCGTAAAAAGTTTTTTTATTTGAACTAATCTGTTGCCCAGCTAAATTGTATTTCACTAGATATTTCAGGAAGAGTTCATGGTTGGTATGATTTCTAGGTTCTTCCTTGGCCAAGTATATCTTTGTTGTCTTTATATATAATCACTGCTGATTTGAGCATGAGATTCTTGTTCTCAGTTTCCCTTTAGAATTCTATAGACTTTGCCTTGTGACTTTTGCCATTTAGTGGTACAGAGATGTTTGTGGTCTCCTAAGATTTATTCTTGGTAAATAGCTTTTTTCCTTCCTGGATGGTTTTAATAATTTTTATCCTTGAAATTTAAAAATATTATCAAACTATGTTCAGATGTTTGTCTTCTCTTAGTTTTGTCAGTAATTCTTGACCTCTTTCCTTTTTAATGGTCAAGTGTCCCTTTCAGTCAGAATGTTCTTTTTATTATGAAATATTTAAAACACATGGAAGAGTGAATAACATCTTTATAATGCATGTCCATATTTTACAACACAGTTTTAGTAAATCATATTAGTTTGCCACATATGCTACAAATAATTTGTAGTAAATTAAATCTTGTAGCTATAATTGAAACTTCTTGCACATCCTTCCACTACCCCAGTTTCCTCGTAAATCTAAATGTAAGCACTTCTAATTTTTGTGTTCATCTTTCTTACAAACTTCTCTATACTGTTATATACATGAGTTCAAAAATGTTTTGCATATTTTCATTTAAAATGTATGGAATCATATTGTATCTATATTTCTGAATCTTTTTTCAGTCTCCATTATATTTTTGAGACTTTGCTATGGTGATAACTGCAGTTCTTTTTTATGTATTTTAATGTGCTCTCTTTTATACATTTTAAGGTGTTGCCTCATTCTGTTATGTAAATTTATCACAATTCATCCATTTTTATGTTGATGGACATTTAGGTATTTCTCAAATGTTCACAAATATAAATAATGCTGCAATGAATATTCATTTGCATGTCTCCTATGAGACTTTCTCTAGGTTTTGTACTAAGAAGTGGAATTATTTGCAAAAGGCATGATGACCTTCAATAGCAATGTTATTAAGGAAATAGTACTTACAGAGTTCTTACTGTGTGCTAGGCACTATTCTAATTACTTAACTGATACAGAATCATGTGACCTTTCAGAATAAGTCCAGGAAATAGGTACAATTCACTACCCACATTTTGAGATTAAAATTCAAGTCACAGTAATTTAAGTGACTTGCACAGTAATTTAAGTGACTTGCACACAGATGCAAATAACAGAGTCAGGATTTGAACTTAGATAATCTTGTCCAGAGCCTACACATTTAACTACCATGATATACTGAACAAAAAGTATTGTTTCTTCCTAATTCAGTTTTAGAAGTCATAGTCTTACTTAGAAATTTGTCTCAGTTTTCAAATTTTTCACATAATGTTTTTCATTATATATTTTTACTATCTATCACCTTTGCTGTATGTATGTTTATGTCTCTTTTTGTATTTCTAATGCTATTTTTATGCTTTTTCTCTTCTTTGAACATATGAAATATAGTTATAATTCTATTTTATTGTCCTTATAGAAAATTCTAACATCTATGTCAGTTCTGGGTTGGTTTCTATTTATTTATTTTTCTCCTCATTGCAGGTCGTAATTTGACTCTTTCATACTTGATAATGTTTAATTGGATACAAACACTGAGATTTTTATTTTGTTAGGAGCTGATATTTTTGCATTCCTATAAATAGTTTTGCACACTGATCTGGGTTGCAGTTAAATTAGTTGGAAACAGCTTCGTCCTTTTGGGTCTTGTTTTGAAGATTTCTTGGACGGGACCTTATCAGCTAATTTAGTCTAAGGCTAATTCTCCTCTATGGAGACAATGCTCACCTGTGTACTATACCCAGTGCCCCATGAATTATTTTAGGTTTTCCAGCCTGGCTGGTGGCAACAGGCACTATTTTAGCCAAGTCTTCTGTGAGTTTTGACTGCTGTTTCCTCTGATACTTGTAGATATGTTTTCTTCCTCCAGCCTTTAGGAGCATCCTTCCACACATGAACTAATTAGTCCTCTGAAGAATCCTCAAGAGGGACGTTATGCAGAGCTTTGCAGTCCCTCTCTGTGCAGCTCTTTCTCTATGGAGGCAATTGTGTTCTGCAAACTCTTAACTTCTTTAACTGCTCTCTGGATTTTCTATTCTGTCTCCCCAAACTTAGTCAGATGGGCTCCACCTAGGCTCCCCCTACCTGCAGTACTGCCAGAAAACAAAGTAGTAAGCTGGACAATTGTAGGGCTCATTTTGTTTTTCATTGCTCAGGAATCTCTGAGATCTAACTATCTAGGTCTCAATATCTAAATATCTAGCATCCTCCTTCCCACCCTCCCTCCCCATCTTGGCTTAAAACAGAAATCACCTGTAGAAAAAAAAAAAGAGATTGTTTGGTTTCTTATTGTTGAGTTTTGACAGTTCTTTATGTATTCTGGCTATAAGTCCTTTGTCAGAAATAGAATTTGCAAATATGTCCTTCCCATCTGTAGCTTGATTTTTCAGTCTCAACCCTGAGAAAAAGTTCTAGCACATTTTTTCTTTTATAGATGGCTCCTTAGGTATTATAGAGGGTAAAGCGTCTGCCTGCAATGCGGGAGACCTGGGTTTGATCCCTGGGTCAGGAAGATCCCCTGGAGAAGGAAATGGCAATCCACTCCAGTATTCTTGCCTGGAGAATCCCATGGATGGAGGAGCCTGGTAGGCTACAGTCCATGGGGTCGCAAAGAGTCGGACACGACTGAGTGACTTCACTTTCTTTCTTTCTTTAGGTGTTATACCTAAAAACTCTTTGCCAAACACAAGGTCACAAAGATTTTTTTTCTAAAATTTTCTTCTAAAATAATTACAGTTTTTTGTTTTACATTTGGTCAGTTTTGAGTTAGTTATACAGTGTATTAGTGAAGATTGATTTGTTTTTTTTTTGCGTATGAACATCCAATTTTTCCAGTATCACTTGTTGAAAAGACTGTCCACTCTTTATTATTTTTGTATTTTTGTAAAAAATCAGTTGACTAGATGTGAGTATATTTCTGAACTTTCTGTTCTACTGATCTATGTGTCTTTTCATTTGCCAATATCACAATGTCTTTACTACTGTAGTTTTACAGTAAATCTTGAAATGAGGGAGCATGAGTCTGACAACTCTGTCCTTATATTTTCAAATTGTATTGGATATTCTGGTTTCTTTTCCTTTTTATGGAAATTTTGGAATTGTTTTATTTACAAAAATGTCTACTGGTTTATTTTTTGAGATTGCATTGAATCTATAGATCAATTTGGGAAAACTTAATTTCTTAACAGTATTTAGTCATCCATCTCATGAATATGGTAGATCTTTTGTGTATTTTATTTCTTTAATGCTGTTTTATAGTTTTCAGCTTGCATGTTTCACACATATTTTGTTGTATTTTTACCTAAGAAGATTTTTATTTTTTGCTGACATTTAACTGGTACTTTAAAAATTTCAAATTCTGGTTTTTTTTTGCCGCTTATAGAATTATAATAGATTTTAAAATATTCACCTTTTGTCCTGAGAACTTGATGAATCACTTATTACTTTTAACAGCTTTGTGTAGATTATTTGGGATTTTCTACATTCATCATGTGTGAATAAAGATCTTTTTCATTTCTTCCTTTTGAATATGGATGCCTTTTAGTCATGTCCCATTGCACTGGGTAGGTATTCCTTGGTAGCTGAGCTGGTAAAAAATTCACCTGCTATGCAGAAGACCCCGATTCCATTCCTGGGTCAGGAAGATTCTCTGGAGAAGGGATAGGCTACTCACTCTGGTATTCTTGGGCTTCCCTGGTGCCTGGGACAGCAAAGAATGCACCGGCGATGTGGGAGACCTGGGTTCAATCCCTGGCTTGGAAAGATCCCCTGGAGAAGGAAATGGCAACCCACTGCAGTATTCTTGCCTGGAGAATCCTCATGGACAGAGGAGCCTGGTGGGCTATAGTCCGTGGGGTCACAAAGAGTTGGATATGACTGAATGACTAAGAACAGCACGGCATTGCACTGGGTGGGTTTTCCAGTACAATATTGAATAGGAGTTAAGAAAGAAAACATTCTTGACTTGTTATCTTATTGTGGGAACATTCAGTCTTGCATCGTTAAATGTGATGTTAGATGTCATTTTGGGGGGCTATGTTTCTCGTCGTATTTTGTAATTTCTCTAGTATTCTTAGGTTGCTGAGAGTGCTTTAGTGAAAGGATGAAATATATTTTCAATTTTTGTTAGAGTATAGTTGATTTACAACTTTGGGTTAGTTTCAGGTATACAGCAAAGTGAATCAGTTAAGCATATGCATACATCCGTTCTTTTTAGATTCTGTTCCCATGTAAGTCATTACAGAGTATTGAGTAGTGCTCCCTATGCTATACAGTAAGTCCTTATTAGATATCTACTTTATATACAGTGGTGTGTATATGTCAGTTCCAATCTCCCAGTTTATCTCTCCCCATCTCCCCCTCGGGTAACCGTGTTTGTTTTATAAATCTGTGACTTACTTTCTTTTTGTGAATAAGTTCACTTGTACCATTTTTTAAATTTCACATATAAGCGAAACCATATGCTGTTTATCTTCTCTGACTTACTTCACTCAGTGTGACAGTCTCTAGGTCCGTCCACGTTGCTGCACACGGCATTCCTTCATTTTTTTTTTTTACGGCTGTGTGTGTGTCACTTGCTCAGTGATGTCTGACTCTTTGTGACCCCGTGGACTGTAGCCCTCCAGGTTTCTCTGTCCATAGAATTCTCCAGGCAAGAATGTTGGAGTGGGTAGCCATTTCCTTCTCTAGGGGATCTTCCCAACCCAGGGATGAAACCCAAGTCTTCCTCATTGCAGGCAGATTACTTTCCATCTGAGCCACCAGGGAAGCCTTTTATGGCTGATTAATATTCAATTGTATATATGTAGAAAGGATGGCCATTTCATCAAATGCTTTTCCTGTGTTTATTGAGATGATCATGTGATTTTTTGTCTTTTAAGGGGGCTTCTCACGTGATGCAGTGGTAAAAAAAAAAAAAAATCCACCTGGCAATGCAGGAATCTCAGGAAGTGTGGGTCCAATCCCTAGGTCAGGAAGATCCCTTGGAGGAAGGAATAGCAACCTACTCCAGTATTCTTGCCTGGAAAATCCCTTGGACAGAGGAGCTTGGTGGGCTACAGTCCATGGGGTCACAAAAGGATCAAACACAGCTGAGCGACTGAGCACATTCTTTTAAAGATGATGAATTACATTGATTTTCAAAATTTGAGGACCACTTTGATTTAGTTCCTCTTTTTGAGGTTTCTTTATCCTTGCCTGGGAAACCCTGTGGACAGAGGAGCCTGGTGCGGTACAGTCCATGGAGTCATAAAAGCGTAGGACACAGCTTAGCAACTGAGCATGCACAAGCATGTAGACTTATAGGAAATCTAAGTGTGAAACCAGACCCATGTGGAAGCAGCCAATAGTTAAAGCTTCCCAGGGGAAACTTCCCTCTTCCTTTTGGAGGTATGTCTGAGACAGATTTTCTTGTTTTCCTTATGAAAACGTTTTTTCTAGCTCAATTTCTTTGAATGAAAGGAGGGAAGCCCTTTGATTCAAAATTTCCAGCTTTATGAAGAGGTCTCAAGTTTAGGTACCTCCTCTGCACAGATCCAATGCCACATCTCCTGTTTCATTGGACATTCTTCTCTGAATTTATTAAACTGCATTTTGGCATTTCTTTTAGAATATTATTGGTTTCCTTTATCATTCTGGCTTAATGATGAAGGATTTTATTTTTTAATTCTTGGGTTATTTTTTTCGTACATAGTTGAGAATGCTACACTGAAAATTTAAATATCATTGTCGGACTTTATTTGGCATTGTGGTATTTTTCAGTTGGAATATATTTTCAGATAATTTAAACCATTGAACTATCAGAAATGATTGCCCCGTCTTACCAATTTTCATTTACTTAAACTTTAGGCTGTAATTTTCTTTTAGGTGTGTTTCTTTAGGACAGCAAATAACTGTTTTGCTTTAAAATCTATCCTGAGAAACTCTGTCATTAAGTAGATTAATTGAATCCATTCATTTATGTTACGGTTGCTACTGATGTATTTTAGACCTTTTTCTTTGTTTTATTTTATTGGGGATCTTCTGATGATCCCAGTCAGTTCAGCTGCCAAGACTTTTTATTCTGTGCTTGCTAGATTATGTCCTGGCATTAGAAACAGAAAGTGCCCAGGTAGTTGCTGTAGCTTTAAAGTTGAGTGAGATTCTTGTGGTCACTCCTACAAAAAGCAGATCTTCTCTTTGAGAATCTGCACCTCAACATCTGCAGAGGCCAGGGTTGTTCTATGGACAGGAACACAAATTCTCAAGTGGGTCCCTGCAAGTGGTGCTATCCCATATTATGTCTCCTTCCATCTCTTTGTTTCTTTTTTTAATGTGTAACTGTGGTAAAAGTCACATAATACACTCACTGTATGAAAATGTACTCTTTAATCATATTTAACTTTACATTTCAGTGGTACTAATTACCTTCATGTTGATGTGCAACTCTCACCATCATCCATCTCCCTAAACTGAGACTCTGTCTTCACTAAACATTAACTGCACATCCCCCCTTCCCACCCCTATCTCCTGGTATCTACCAATGTACTTTCTGACTCTATGAAGTTGACTATTCTTGTTACCTCATATAAGTGGAATCAAACTGTATGTGTCTGCATCTAATGTATACTGGAACACATTTTTAAGGTTAACTTAATATATGTCCTACAAACAGATTGTACCTTCTTTATTTTTTCCCTTTGCTGTACAGTAGGTTCTCATTAGTTACCTATTTTATACATAGTAGTGTATATTTGTCAGTTCCAATCTCCCAATTTATATAACCCTGCTTCCTCCTCGGTGCATCCCTTTGTTTCTTGACCCATATTTTCTACCTCTTGGGGACATAGACTCATAGAGTAATCACTGATTTAGACTATATACTTGATCCTGGAGGATGGTGGCCTTCTTAACAGGGTATGGTCTTCAAAAATGACACTTTGCTGTGCTCTCAACAGACCGCTCCATCACTGTATTAATAATAGACAGCAGCTTCAGTGGAGCAGATACTGTTCGCTTTTGGCATGCAGCACATACTGAGCCAACACACTAGCTTTTCTTTCCTCCTCCCTCCTTTGTGTCCTATCAGTTGGTCATAAAAGTCCCCATGTGCACTGGTAGCTAGTAAATTGCACTCAGCCTCTGACTTACTGTAGTGAACCTATAATGTAAGCTTCAATAAATGAAAAGAAAGTGAAAGTGAAAGTTGCTCAATTGTGACTGACTCTTTGCGAACCCATGGACTATACAGTCCATGGAATTCTTCTGGCTAGAATACTGGAGTGGGTAGCCTTTCCCTTCTCCAGGGGATCTTCCCAACCCAGGGATCGAACCCAGGTCTTCTGCATTACAGGTAGATTCTTAACCAGCTGAGCCACAAGGGAAGCCCATTTGGTCCATTGCTGTCTCCCCAATTATTCCAATAGTGCCAGTTCGATAAATACGGGTTAGAATGATGAATGTTCTCCCTCTTGAGTAGAGCACATTTGTTTCCCTTTACTTTTCAGGGGCCGAACTGTCAGCTTCCACTGCCTGCTTCTAACATAGAACCTACTTACCACTTAGTATTTCCACTCCATTTGGTGTTCATTTTGGTATTTATCTAGCTTTTTCAGTTCTATGTTGATTGTTTTGGTTTTCCCTTGTTATACTTTGTCATTGGTGTTTGGAGAGGGAGCACACATAGCATAAAATCACTGCACAATCTTGACTGAAAGTTAAATTTTTTGTTTTATAATTTCTTTGATAAGTGTTTTGTCTCCATTTGCTATTTCTCTTCATCAGAATGGTTATTATGTAATATATTTAGGTCACCTTTTATTGTGATTATTTAAATATGTTCATCCTCTGCTGTTTTTACCCTTTCCCTCTCCTTTTCCTTTTGGAAGGAATTCTGTCACTTATTTAATTTGCAACTTTGTTTCAGTAGTATTCAATCTGTTGCTTCCTGCCTTTTCCTTTTTTTTTAAACACAGCAGTTCTATTTTTTACCTCCTGCTCTTTACTGGTTTCAGATTGCTCCTATTCTATTTCCCTAATAATTAATTTTATTGCATAATTATTATGTGTCATGTATTTTTCCCAGAACATATCTGAATATGTACACAATTGCTAATTCATTTCATTGTATAGCAGGAACTAACACAATAGTGTAAAGCAACTATACCCCAATTTTTTTAAAAGTTGTTAAAATGAAAAAGAAAAAATGCACAATAACCCTATTAGGTAACTGCTGCTGTCATCCCATTTTACAAATGAAGCTATGACAACAAGACTGGGAATGGTAATTGACTGGTGATCACAAGTAACTCATAAGTAGCAGAGCTATAATTTGAACTTGTTGAAGTCCAGGGTCCTCTACGTTGCCTGGCAAAAATTAAAAAGTTATCTTGAATATTCTTGAGAAAGTGAATTAGAAAATATCTGAACTATTTTGTTGAAAAAGTGAATTAGAAAATGTCTAAATTATCTTCATTAAGCATCTCACAGAAGACATTGGTGGTGGTTTCTCCACAAATTTCTTGCCCTGAACGTCAGTACTTTTTCACATAACCTATGATCTATGTAATTCTTATTCGGGACAATATATCCCTGGTTAGCATTGCCAACCAGCATAGTTTCTTTCAGAGTTTATGACCCTGTTTGAATCCTCCAGACCTAGTATTCCAAGGGAGGAAGAGCTGTTAGTTTTATTAGAGTTCGAGTATCCAAAGAACTTGGGAAGAAACATGAAGAGTTAAGAACAGAAGAGGTCTGCAGCCCACAGTTCCCCTTCTTATATTTTTATTTTTATATATATGACATGGCAGCTGCTAATCTTCACCCAGCCCACTTGCCTCATTCATGTCTCCTATAATTTTCCTTTAATACAGATGAAAATTGAGGAAGCATCACTTTGGGTTGCCAGTTAGGTATGTCCTCTGGTGCCTGGTGCAATTCCCAGGCCCAGTGAGACCAGAAGGAACGTCCTAGCTGATTTATAGCCCAATCTGGTTCTGCTTGTCTAGCCTCTCTGGCATGTTGTTACTTCTCCTGCAGGGAGTAGATGATCAAGATAGCCCTAGCTTTGAGGTAGTTACACTTGATGAAATTATCAGTTTTTGGCATGGATCTGTAATATCTATTATCCAGCAAAGAATACAGTTTTGACCCCCTTGAACAGAGATGCAGACACAGAAAACAGACATGTGGACATGGGTGAAGGTGGAAGGGTGGGTAGAACAGTTGGGAG
This sequence comes from Dama dama, assembly GCF_033118175.1. Taxonomy (NCBI): domain Eukaryota; kingdom Metazoa; phylum Chordata; class Mammalia; order Artiodactyla; family Cervidae; genus Dama; species Dama dama. Next base: position 31,499,102 of record NC_083703.1, on the reverse strand, counting down.
ATTAGCAGTGATGTATATACACCACCATGTGTAAAATAGACAGCCATGGGAAGTTACTGTATAGTACAGAGAACTCAACTGGTACTGTGATGACCTAGAGAGGTGGGATTGGGTGGTGGGAGGGAGGCTCAAGAGAAAAGGGATATATGTATACATATAACTTATTCTCTTCATTGTACAGCAGAAAGTAACACAACATTGTAAAACAATTATACTCCAATAAAAAATTCAGTTGTAATAGGAATCTTAAAAAGGGACTGGGAGAATCAGAAAGTTTCAAAGTTTTTCTTTTGTTCAGGGTCCTAAGTAGAAAATTACAAATTATGTTTAGGTAACAGTGAAAAGTAGACTATAACTTTTGTAATTTTTCCAGACAGAAAGTTCCCTAGTTTCCATTTTATGGTTACATCCATGTATCAGAGCAGATTCTGAGTTTGGCAAGGCCATGGCAAAAACTGTTCATGGAGACTCTGTAAATTCAACACTAGATATGATTGGGAGGGCTTATACTCAGCAGAGACTGGGCCTTGACTCTTAGCAGAAGTTCAGGAGGGAGAAGCTAGCTTAAATTGTCTGTAAACTGGCTTCCGTGGAAAAGCTTTGCTGAGATGAGCAATTCTATTTCGAATGACTGCTGTTCATCTTTCCACCAAGATAATCATCTGATGGCAACATGAAAAAGCAGATGTAGCACTTGAAGGGACATTCTGCTTTTCAAACTCCAAATGCTTTTGAACTCCAACATGATTCCCAGTGAACCTGAAAGTTGGAGAAATAATCACCTTGAAATTCTGGCATAAAGGGAAGAGCAGAAGAAAGCTGAGCACCTGGCTTTTACCAAAGAGGAACCCTGAAAGTGAAGCATCATATAAATTGGAATTTTTGCTTCCTCTGTTGTCTCTCATCTAGTCTCTTGCCTCTTTGCTAAATATCAAAGATATTTATGCTTAAACAAATGTTGTCTCCCTCTCTCAGTGCATCCTCTCCTTCTGGCAGGGAAGTCGTCCTGCTGAATTGGTGGCACTTTCCATGGCAACAGACTGTGATGTCAGAGATGCAGTGCCAAGCAATTAGATTTTGGAGGTGCCGCAGTTTGAAATCTGAGGCTCCACGGAAGATGATGAGACAGAGCAGTGGTTGTAAAAGAAAGAGTCTCAGTCAAGACTGAGTGTCTCGTGTGTGCTCTCAGAGGTCTGGTGCTGAGGCAGGGTGATAGCCAGTGAAGCCAGGTGAGGGGAACAGGGAGGCAGGGCTCAAGACAAGATTGCAAAGGCAAAGTGTGTTGATGAAGACAATTTGCAGAAGGCCACATCCAGATGGCTGGCACTCTGCCATGTTCCTGGCTTTGATGGTTCACAGGTGTGCTCTAGGGCGTAGAAGGGAGAAGCTCCAGAGACGCACTCTCTCACTGAGAAAGACAGAGGCATCGGGACAAAGAGCATACTCTGCTTTTCTCTCATAAAGCAGGAGGGTGACAGCTTTCCCAGTTGTGCTGCTCTGTGATGTCAAAGAGCACCTTGACATCAAGACCTTTTGAGACCTGAAAGCTGAGGATGCTGTGAGAGAAGGACACCTCAAAAGATGTTAGCTTTTTGGCAAAACCTTCCTAGAGGAGGCGATGGATGGTGGTCCCTAAAGTAACAATCTGAGAGTCATTTGAAATGGACTCTTAAAGTCTTTGCAGGTCTTCTGTTGAATATACAAAGGATGAAAGCAATACCTGTGAAAAATCATAGATGAAGTTTTAAAATACACATTTCGGTGATACAGTATGGATAAATTTGGACTGCATATGGCTTCTTATGTAAAGGAAAATTTCTTCTCCTTTTAGTAACACATTGTCTGCTGCCTGTGCTTAGCACCTTCTGCCATATGCTACTTAGAACAAGCTGCTGCAATTCAAGAACTAGCCCTAGTAATTAAGATCAAATGAGCCAGATGAAGAAAACCACATGCCCATGGAGCCCAGCCTCTTTATAATTTAAAAAAAAAAAAAAAGCAAAAACAGCTATTTGCCAATGGACTACTCAGAGGATTTATATTCCACACTCAGGATTATTGTTAACATAGATGCATATACTTTGAATTGTTCTGGGCTCAGCTGATCAGCAGCATGGAAATACTTGCTGTTGGATGTTGGGCCATCCCTGTGGAATAGAAATAATAGTGCTCAAGGCTCAGCCAAACATAATTTATTTCATGAAAAACATACAACATAGCATGGAAGATATTATAAAATAGTTTGAGGTTACACTTGAAAAAATTCTTGAAATATTTGACCTCTCATCCTCAGGCATTGTAAATGGGAAGTTGAGTTCCATAGAGAGTAAATAACTTTCCCCTGGCCACTGAGCTAGCTAGAAGCAGGTCTCAGATTAGAGCCTGGGATTTCTGACTCCCTCCTGGTTCAATAGTTCTCAAACTTGAGCAAACATCAGAACCCCCTGGAAGGCTTGTTAGAATACAGATTGCTGGGGACCGTCCCTCAGTGTTTCTCATGCAGGAGATTTGGATTGAGGCCCCAAATTTTACTTTCCCACCAAATTCTCAGATGAAGCTGATCTGTAGACTTAGCAGTCTACAAGCCACCCTTAGAAAACCACTGGTTTCTTTTTTTTTTTTTCCCATTTTTTATTGGGTTTTCTCAAACTGTGGTAGGACCTTATCAGACTCACATGAGGGGTGCATATTAGAAATTAGATTATTGGCGCATCTCAGAGTTACTGGGGACAGCAGAACCTCCTGGGCTGCCATCTATGGGGTTGCACAGAATTGGACACAACTGAAGCAACTTAGCAGCAGCAGCAGCAGAGTTACTGAATCTCTGGAAGTAAGGAGCTGGCATCTGCATTGTATACAGTCACCCCTGGTAATTTCTATTACCACCAAAGTTTGACAGTCACTGTACCTGATCACACTGATTGACTTCAAAAAGTCAAAGACTGAACTTCTTGGTGAGATGATAAAATTAACAGTTGTCTAACTTCTATGCCATTGTCTCAAATCTGGACTTCCCTGGTGGCTCAAATGATAAAGAATCTGCCTACAATGTAGGAGATTTGGGGTTGATCCCTGAGTCGGAAAGTTCCCCTGGAGAAGGAAATGGCTACCCACTCCAGTATTTTTGCCTGGGCAATCCCATGGACAGAGGAGCCACAAGGAGTTGGACACAACTAAGCAACTAACAATTTTTGCTCAAATCTGCAAGCGAATGACCAGAGGCATGATGAACAATTAAAACCTGCATCTAATCTGGGAAAATGAGAAAACTGTCAGCCCTATGTCAAAAATGGATAGAACTTTTTGTGAGATGTTTAGCCAGTGAGACTCAACTGAGCAAGATGTTAAGGAGACCTCTCGGCCTTCAGAGAAAAAAGTACAGTAGCAGGCTGAGTAAGGAGAAAACCACCATAGCAGAGCCTCACCAATGCCCACTGACGTGGCATTGGTGGGGGGAGCGAGCTGATACCACAGAGGGTAAGATGTGAAGTCCCATCTTCCACTTTGGATAAGTTGCTCTTATGTGCAGAATCCTGGGTTTCCATGGTGAAAGTCGTTTGTGCATGAGGGCATCATGACACAGGCAGATAAAGCACCCTATGGGTAAAGATGCATAAAGTGATACCATACAGACCCAGGCAAAAATACTTGAGCACCACCTCAACAGTTTTGCTTGGTAACAATTGTAGAGGAAAGCTTCTCAGAGGCGATGGGCTCCCATACTGTAGGCTCTACCTAGCTATACAAGCTGATGATGGCCAAATTGAAAATCACATTAATTAGCCTGGCAGATTAAAACTTGGTGGAAGATTAAAACTGCAGATGTGTGTACCGTCAGGGAATTCAGGGAGCCCACATTTACCTGACAGGAGGAGAAACCCAAGTCTGGGTGAATATTTCCATCTTCACTATGGGATTTAGGAATTCTATACCAAGCAAGCCATCAACCATGAAAGGGAAGGTAAAAGTTTCTCAGCTGTGTCTGACTCTTTGTGACCCCATTCCATAGGGTCCATGGAATTCTCCAGACCAGAATACTGGAGTGTATAGCTGCTCCCTTCTCCAGAGGATCTTCCCAACCCAGGGATTGAACTCCTACATTGCAGGCAGATTCTTTACTAGCTGAGCCACCAGGGAAGCTGTCAGCCATATATGATAAAAATAGATATTTAAGGTATGCAAAGGTTCATAATGGAATACCTTTGTACTCTTCCAGAATGTATGGCATATTACACACAACCAAATGATAAGTATGACAAAGAAAAAAACATTCCAGTAGGAAAATGGGCAAAAGTATAAACAGGCAATTCACAGAAGAAATAAAATGTAAATATATGAAAAGATCCCTAGTTTCACTAAAGAAATGTAAATTAAAACAGCAAAATGCCAATGTTTTGCCCACCGTTTTTGCAAAAATTTTAAAATGTGAAAACACTGAAGAAGATATGAGGAAATAGGCATTTATGCTCCTTTGGAGGGATTTTAGGCAACCTGGAATACAATTTTGGAAGGCAATTTCACAATATGTATCAAAAGTCATAGAATGTTTATACCTTTGAATTGATTATTCCATTTGTAGTAATTCTGTCAACAGTAATGAGACATAAATATTAATATATAAAGATGTACATTATGACATTATTTATGTTAGTGAATAGTTTGAAACAAATATCCAAACATGATATGGTAAAATAAATTTTTATATATAACTAAAATGTACTACTATATAATCATAGAAGTTACTGAAGAATATTTAAAGATAAAATGCATTCACCATTTTAAAATAATAGTTCAAAGACAGAAGTCTAGTGAGAAAAAGGCAAAATGACTGAAAATTTTATTGAATTGGAGAATGACATGAAACTTTATATTGGAATATATGACAAAAAGAAATCGGCATCTAGACTCATCATTGTGAAGTTGCAGCTTACCAAATGCAGGCAGAAAACTTTATCATGGTACATGAGGGGGAAAAGAGACATGACTCGTAGAAAACACAAAATGAATGTAATTGTATCAGTAATCACAATAAATATGAACAAAGTAGGTTTACCTACTCAAAGAAAGGACTTCCCAGGTAGCTCAGTGGTAAAGAATCCACCTGCCAATCCAGGAGACGTAGGAGATGTGGGTTGGATCCCTGGGTCAGGAAGATCCTCTGAAGGAGGAAATGGCAACCCACTGCAATATTCTTGCCTGGAAAATCCTATGCATAGAGGAGTCTGGTGGACTACAGCCCATAGGGTTCCAAAGAGGGTCCCATGGGGTCCACAAAAGGTGGACTTGACTGAGTGACTGAGCGTGCAGCATGCATTAAAAGAAATAAATTTATATACACCTCTTTAAAAAACATATGCCTATTCTTTTTTATTTGAAAAAGTGAAGAAATGGTAGAATAAGACAAGGGGAAAATGTGCTGGTACACACAGAATGTGATAATGCTATACAGAAATGTCAAGATCAAGCAAAGTAAAAGGCAAAGCAAAACAAAGTGAACAATAAAAGCACTGTAAGGATAAATAAGTTAATAGAAATCACCCTCTATACCTCTAATAACATAGTCTTCAACTCCATGAATGTCACATACATAATTAGATAAACAAATCAAAATGAAACACTTTAACATACCTCTTTCAATAAGTTTTCAATCAAGAACACCAAAAAATATTAATGAACCCATATCTGATAACATCAACAAACTCATAGAAATACACTATAAAATACCCATTCTACTCAAGCACAAAGGACATTTATGACAAGTGATTATCTACTAGGCCATCAACAAAGTCTCAACAATATAAAGAAATAATATAGAACACATTCTTAACCATAGTAAAATGTAATTTAGAAATTAATAATAAAAACTGACAAATCAAGTATTTGAAATTTTTAATTTTCAAAAATTTTTAATCAAAGAGTTTCATTCAAAGGTACCGATAAAGAATTTCAAAACCATTAGAATAAAATAATAGAGAATATTACATATCAAAACATGTATGATGATACTTAAGATAGTACATTTGGTTTATTCCTAAGTATATTATTAATTTATTTTCAATAGTAAATTGGATTATTTCCTTAATTTCTCTTTCTGGTACTTTGTTGTTAGAGTATAAAAATGCAACAAGTTTTTGTGCATTAATTTTGTATCTTACAACTTTACCAAATTCATCACTGAGCTTTAGTACTTTTCTGGTGGTGTCCTTAGGATTTTCTATGTATAGAATTAATATTATCTGCAAAGAGTGAAAGTTTTTCTTTTTCAATTTGCTTTTATTTCCATTTCTTTTTCTTCTGTAATTGCTGTGCTAGGACTTCCAAAACTTTGTTGAATAGAAGTGAAAAGAGTGGGCATCCTTGTCATGCTCCTGATCTTAAAGGAAATTCTTGCAGCTTTTCATGTTAAGTATGATGCTAGCTGTGGGTTTGTCGTATATGGTCTTGATTATATCAAAGAATGTTCAACTCTCTGCCCACTTTCTGGAGAGATTTTATCATAAACTGATGTTCAGTTTTATCGAAAGCTTTGTCTGTGTCTGTTGAAATGATCATATGGTTTTTATTGTTCAATTTTTTAATGACATTGATTTGCAGATACTGAAAAGTTCATGCATCCTTGGGATAAATCCCAGTTGATCTTGATTTATAGTTCTCACATATGTATCTGTATATCTTCTTTGGATAAATGTCTATTTAGGTCTTCTGCCCATTTTTTTAATTGCATTTTTTGTTTACTGAATCGAAGGAGCTGTTTGTATATTTTGGACATTAAGCCCTTGTCAGTCACATTATTTGCAAATATTTTCTCCCATTCCATAGGATGTTTTTTCATTTTGCTTATGCTTTCTTTGTTGTGCAAAAGCTTGTAAGTTTGATTATGTCTCATCTGTTTATTTTTGCTTTTATTTCTATCACCTTGGGGGACCAACCTATAAAACATGGGTATGATTTATGTCAGAGAATGTTTTGCCTATGCTCTCTTCTAGAAATGTTATGATATATTTTCTTATATTTAAGTCTTTAAGCCATTTTGAGTTTACTTTTGTGTATGGTGAGAGGGTGTTTTCTACCTTCATTGATTTACATGCAAAGATTAATTGTCCATAGGTGAATGGGTTTATTTCTGGGCTCTCTATTCTGTTCTGTTGATCCATACGATCCACACGTCTTTACTTGTCCAGTTACTGTAGTTTTGTAGTATTGTCTGAAGTCTGAGAGGATTTTGTCCCCTGCTTTGTTTAGAATACACTTTCTTCCTTATAGTTCTCAGCATCTTTGTTTGGTTCATGATCAGTGGACCCAGTAAGATTATAGACTATTTGAGAGAACAAGTCTTTTTTTTCTTCTCAGTTATTGCAAAACAATTTAAAAGAAAAAGAGTAAGTAGTATTTTGTGTCAGATGTTGTGCCAGGTGCCAGACATACAAAAGCACCTGTGAGAGTTTCACAGTGTTTTCCTCCTCTATATCCTATGGTAAGTGTTCAATAAACTCTCATTTTTGGAGTCAGAGATAAACCTCAGTCTTGTTCATCTACCCAGTCAAGGGAGAAGCCTGGTAATAACTATGGTTTCGTTGTTGTTCAGGGTCTAAGTTGTGTCCAACTCTGCAATCCCATGGTCTGAAGCATGGCAGGCTCCTCTGTCCTTCACTATCTCCTGGAGTTTGCTCAAATTCATGTCCACTGAGTTGACGATGCTATCCAAGTCTTCTCCAGCACCACAATTCAAAGACATTAATTCTTCGGCTCTCAGCCTTCTTTATGGTCCAGCTCCCAAATCCACACATGACTATTGGAAAAACCAAAGCTTTGACTATATGGACCTTTGCTGGCAAAGTGATGTCTCAGTGTTTTAGTATGCTGTCTAGGTTTGTCATAGCTTTGCTTCCAAGGAGCAAGTGTCTTTTACGTTCATGACTATAGTCACTGTCTGCAGTGATTTCTGAAGCCCAAGAAAATAATATCTGTCACTACTTCGACATTTCCCCCTTCTATTTGACATGAAGTGATGGGACTGGATGCCATGATGTTAGTTTTTTCTAATTTGAGTTTCAAGCCACCTTTTTCACTCTCCTCTTTCACCCTTATCAAGAGATTCTTCACTTTTTGCCATTAGAGTGGTAGCATCTGCATATCTGAAGTTGTTAATATTTTTCCCAGCAATATTGATTCCAGCTTGTGATTCATCCAACCTGGCATTTCGCATGATGTACTCTGCATATAAGTTAAATAAGCAGAGTGACAGTACACAGCCTTGTCCTACCCCTTTCCCTATTTTGAACCAGTCAGTCGTTTCATTTCTGCTTCTGTTGCTTCTTGCCTCACATACAGGTTTCTCAGGAGACAGGTAAGGTAATCTGGTATTCCCATCTCTTTAAGAAGTTTCCACAGTTTGTTGTGATCCACATAGTCAAAAGCTTTTGTGAAGTCAGTGAAGCAGAAGTAGATGTTTCTCTGGAATTCCTTTGCTTTCCCTATGATCCAACAAATGTTAGCAATTTGATGTCTGGGTTCTCTGCCTTTTCTAAATCTAGCTTGTACATCTGGAAGTTCTTGGTTCACATACTGCTAAAGCCTAGCTTGAAGAATTTTGAGCATAACCTTACTTTCATGTGAAATGATCACAATCGTATGGTAGTTTGAACATTCTTTGGCATTGCCCTCCTTTAGGATTGTAATGAAAACTGACCTTTCCAGTCCTGTGGCCACTGCTGAGTTTTCTAAATTTGCTGGCATATTGAGTGCAGCACTTTAACAGCATTATTGTTTAGGATTTGAAATAGCTCAACTGGAATTCCATCACCTCCACTAACTTTGTTTGTAGTAATGCTTCCTAAGGCCCACTTGACTTCACACTCCACAATGTCAGTCTCTAGGTGAATGACCACACCATCCTGGATATAAGGGTGTTTAAGACATTTTTTGGTATAGTTTTTCTGTGTGTCCTTGCCCCCTCTTCTTAATCTCTTCTGCTTCTTTTAGGCCCTTATCATTTTTGTCCTTTATCATTCCCATCCTTGAAAGAAATATTCCTTTGACATCTCCAGTTTTCTTGAAGAGATCTCTGGTCTTGCCCATTCTGTTGTTTTCCTTTATATCTTTGGATTGTTCATTTAAGGGCTTCTTATCTGTCCTTGCTATTCTCTGAAACTCTGCATTCAGTTGGGTATATCTTTCCCATTTACCCTTGTATTTAGCTTCTCTTCTTCCCTCAGTTATTTGTAAAGTTTCCTCAGACAACCACTTTGCCTTCTTTCATTTCTTTTTCTTTGGGTGTTTTTGGTCACTTCCTCCTGCACAATGTTACAAACCTCTGTCCATAGTTTTTATGCACTCTGTCTACCAGATCTAATCTCTTGAATCTATTCATTACCTCTACTGTATAATCATAAGGGATTTGACTTAGATCATACCTGAATGGCCTAATGGTTTCTCCTACTTTCTTCAGTTTTAGCCTGAATTTTGCAATAAGGTGCCATGAACTGAGCCACAGTCAGCTCCTGGTCTTGTTTTTGCTGACTCTATAGAGCTTCTCCATCTTCTGCTGCAAAGAATGTAATCAGTCTGATTTGGGTGTTGACCACTGGTGATGTCCATGTGAATTGTCGTCTCTTGTGTTGTCAGAAAAGGGTGTTTGCTGTGACCAGTGTATTATCTTGACAAAACTCGCTTAGCCTTTGCCCTGCTTCATTTTGTACCCAAAGGTCAAACTTGTTATTATCCAGGTATCTCTTGACTTCCTACTTCTGCATTCCAATCCCCTATGATGAAAAGGGCATCTTTTTTTTGGTGTTAGTTCTAGAGTGTCTTGTAGGTATTCATATAACCGGTCAACTTCAGCATTTGTGACCAGAGCATAGAGTTAAGATTACTCTGATGTTGAATGGTTTTACTTGGAAATGAACCAAGATCATTGTGTCATTTGCACTCAAGTACTTCATTTCAGACTCAAATACTGCATTTCTTCTGTTGACAGTGATGCTTACTCCATTTCTTCTAAGGGATTCTTGTCCACAGTAGTAGATATAATGGTCATCTGAATTAAATTCACCCATTCCTCTTCCATTTTAGTTCACTGATTCAAAAAATGTCAATGTTCACTCTCGCCATCTCCTGTTTGACCATGTCCAATTTAACTTGATTCATGGATCTAATATTCCAGGTTCCTATGCAATATTGTTCTTTACAACATCATACTTTACTTTCACCACCAGGCACATCCACACTGAGCATCGTTTACATTAATATATGCTATTTGTTTTTCTCTTTCTGACTTATTTCACTCTCAAATTAGAATTTTAAATTAGCTTATGCCATGTATATAGTGGCACTTACTGGAGAAAGACAGCAGAGGGTTGGGCAAGGTTTCTAGTATTTGCACTGAGAATAAAAGAAAGAGGTTCACTAACAAAAATGTATGCAGGGCCAGTTTGAAATTCAGAACAAAATAGTGTCAAACTCACTATGACAGTATTCATTGAGAGAGTTCTTATCCAGAAACAGAGCATTCATTCTTAGGTCAAAATTGAAATAAGTTGGATGAATATTTATCATGACAATAAGCATGTATAGTCATAGTATAGATAGTGCAAACAGATTTAAGGGCCAACATCACAATTAGGGGTGTTTTCTGTGCTCCCAGTGTAAACAGTGTGTGTTGGAATCTTTGCTGTTCCAGGTCCAGGCAACATTCCAACTTCCTGCTTTTCTGGTTTGAGCAATCTGTTTTTGTTTGTTCAATAAAGGCCTCTATTGATAATCCATACTCCATTTGGTCTTAAGAGTCTCTTTGCTTTTCATGTACTAATATTTGATAGGATCTGGATACATTGTATCAATGGAGAATGAATTTGGGGAGAAACACCAGTGCTAAGATATCTTATAGAACAGTGTTGGAAGCTGTTAAGAAATTCTCAAGGATAAGAGCCAGCAAATAGAGCAGTGGCAGTAACATGACCTGTCTCTCCTGTGTGATCCCTCCAGTCCTGTCATGCTCTGTGGGTGGTTAAGATGTTGTCTTGGCATGGAGCTTAACGTGGAGCTTAAAAATGGTCTGAGTAATATTCTGCTACAGGAAAGGGTTTTTGTGGTCTATACAAGTCCTATTCAAATCTACAACATTGACAGCCTCGCATGTGGTTCTTGGGCTATTCAAAGAAAATAAAACCTCCTAAGTTATTTCCAGCCACACAGGTCTTTTTGTTTTGAATTACTCAGAGATTACACAGTGGCTTGACAATGAAAAGTGGGTCCTGATGACTCAACCTCCCTCAACTGAAGTTCTGAACACTGAAGGAAATAATACACTTTGTGAGGCAGTACTGACACAGAATAGGCATGTAATTAATGTTTGTCTTTCAAAGCTGCTGAGCAGTAACCTGAAGTTGACTTTTTTTTTCCCTTCAGGTTTAAGGGAAAGAAACCTGCAGCTAAATTTGAAATGATGGACATCTTGACCTTGAAAAGATCTTGCAGTGGTTTGAGATCCTGTTAGCTATCTGAAGGGTGAGGTAAGACCATGGTTATTCCATATTACCTTCTCCTAGATTTTATACCATCAGTAACACACAGGCCCAGGAAAGAATGTACAGAAGCCCATTTTTCTGATTGAGCTCATGACATTCTTTTTGCATAACCTCTAGGAAAAGAGGCATGCTAACCTTTTGTCTTTCATGGGCATATCTGAAAGCTCACCAGTTTGCTAGAGTTAAAGGTAAGTGAAGCAGATTGGCGAGAACTGAGAGGCTGAAGAACTTACTTGTTTCAACAAAGTTTTATCCATACAAGTGTATTCATACTTATATGTACATTTCACATGAGATGGTATCCAAGTGGAGAGAGACTTGGTGGTACAAGTATGGGCTATAAACTTACAGGGGATTGAAGAGCAGACTAATTAAAGGCAGTTACTGAATTTCAAATGCAAGGTCCCCCTTAAATGTAGGTGGAGGAGGTCACCTACATTTACATAACAAAGAAGGTATCAGTGAAATAGAAACAGAAAAACATTAGGAGAAATCAGTGGAACCCAAGATCCTTTGTCCCCCTTGAATCATAAGTTCCTAAAAGCTTTGCTAAGAGAATGGTGTCACTAATCAAAAATGACAGAGTGAGGCACTTCCAAGAAACTGTCTTTCTTAGTAATATTTGTTTACCCAGCAGAAAGAGTCTATAGTGAAATACTTCTTATTTCAGGGTTAATTGTCTTTTCCCCCAAAGTCAACGGGAACTTGAAGAAAATGTGAAAGCCTATTGCTGAATTCCAGGAGGGCAAAAGGAATAAACTCTGCTGGTTGATTTTTGTATTGCTTTTGTCTTGGTGAGGGATATGTTCCTGGAGCTTGGTCAAAAGATCATCCTTGTTTTATGGTGTAAAGGTGTTTCCTGTAGACTAATAATATTTTTGAAAGGCAGGCCTTCATAAATCTTTTATTTTAAGGCACTCTGACATTACAGTGGTTTAATATGATTTACATGAAAGTAAAAGAAATAAAGAGATAACTTTAGAAAAAGATAGTTTGTTAAAAAAATCAGTAACATTGATATATTTGAGTACATTGCAAAGGACTTTATGACCTTTATACACAAATCTTTTGTAATAATTCACACATCTGTATTATTCATCTTACTAATTAGGACAAGATGTGTTAAAATTGAGAAAGAGAGTTTTCAAAGGATAAACTAGAAATAATCATCCATGATTCATATCTCAGGGCTATAATGTTGCTAAATTTGTTGGGACCCGAGAGACGGGACAAAGAACAGGTAAGTTTTTACAGGAGGTTCAGAGGAAATCAATATTGATTCTTATTGAAGAATTCTACCTTGTGCTAGAAGATGATTCTGATGGCATCTCTAGAATATTTTCTCCCCTTTGGACATTTGTATGAATGTGTTGATTTCTACTAGTTCTCTCATTTTTATTCTTCATGTACATTGAGATTCAAAGGGGTCTATCTCTCTGTGGTCAGAGAGCAGACAATATAACAATAGAGGAGTAAAGCTACTATTTAAAAGAGGTGAAAAATGCTCCATGTAAAACATAGGATCATATATATGCCTGCATCCGTATACAGGCATGTGCATATTAAAGTCTCCAAATGACTTATCTGTGACATTTCAATGACGTTTGGCAAATGAGTTGGTGCCTCCAAAAAAGATGGGTTAGAGAAATCCTGCATTGAACCGTGAGTATGTGATGGCTTTCGTGAAGCTATTTGGGGGCAACTGGAAGCCTTCAAGCTCCTGTTGCCTGTAAGGACATCCTGGAAGTGAACATGTTTGGATCTTCGAGTTTCTGTGTAGGAGTGTCCACTCATCCCAGAGAGTGTGTCCTGAGCTGGGAAGAGCAGTCTCATGGCACCCAAGTGTAGAGCCTGTGTTTCTGCTTGTGCGTACCCTGGACAGTGGAATGAAAGGTGAACTTTGATAAAAGACCTTGGGCCTTGGCTCTCACTGTCTTCCCATCCACCCTACATTTCTATCAATTACCTATATCAGATTTGTAACCATTTTCCTTGTGTAGAACTTGGGCTAAATTTATCCGAAGGCTTAGATAGGATCCAGTCTGCTTGAGTAGGGCAGGTATAAAATTGTTTAGATTTTACTTATGAAACAAATACTATGTATATAAAGTCACTGACAAGTCTGCATTTGTAGCTGATAGAGGTGTGTGTGTGTGTGTGTGTGTACATGTGTTTGTCTTTAGAAAAAGCATTGCTTTAACAACACAAAAAGACTTGAAATTCCCATTCTGTACTCAACACAAAGACAAAAGTGAATGGGGGAGGGAGGCATAATGAATGAATTAGCAGGTAGCAAGAGTGGTGAGTGTGAATATCATAAATATATCTGACATTTCTTGGAACATAAGTAATTGAGAATGAATTGACAATTCCTTACCTCCCTGATTTACCTCAGAAAAACACAAGATGAGATACAATCATATTTAAGGCACTCTTTTCTAGATTTTATTGTAATTTTGATACCTTATTACTGTTTGTGATTATTCTTTCTTACCTTGGTATGTACTTGAAATCTGTAGTTACTACTTGCTCTAAAATTGGATGGTAACCCTTTCAGGTATAAAGGACCTTTGCCCTTATACTGCATTATGATGACTTTTTCCTAATATATCTCAAGTTGTCTGTTGACATATTTACTTGATAAAATCACTTACAAACTATATTTCCAATGGAAATCATGAGCTTCCTCTATCCCCAAACAGTTGTATCTTCCTGCTCTACTATAAATCTAATTTTCCCACAATTCTAAAATCACTACCCTTGAAACTGGAAGTTGTTTCTAGCTTTTCCCTTTCCCTCACCCCCACAACCAATCAGTCCCCAAAACTTGATGCTTTCTTTTCCCAGTCTTTCTCAGGTTGGTCCTTCCACTATATCACTTTCATTTCTTGTCCATCATTTCATTCAAGGATAACTGCAGAAATTCCCAAATGATATTTCTGCCTCCAGGCTCAACCTCACTAACCTCACAACTGTCATAATATAATTAAAACAAATTTCTTTTTTCTTCTTCATTTTTTACATAGCTTCCGAAATAAAACCCCGTAAAAGTCTTCCCATACTTTCATCTTGTCATCCAAGGTCTTCTATAGTTAAATCTCTCACACACGGGCAATAAAGAAGCCATGAATTTTTTTGTAAAGAGCTTGAATAGAAGTGTTATTTTAAGAAAATTAGGGTCGTCTCAGTTTGCAAGCGCATTTCTACATCCAAGTTGGACACAGGGGCTCTTGCTTAGGTGTTTATGGCAATAACCCAGCCATGGGGGAGCAATCTGTGAGCTCAAATAGAAGCCATGAGACTGGAAAGGGAAAGATCTTAATGATATGGGTAGAAGGAGAAATAAGGACACACAAAAATTTCAGGTGTTGGATAGTCTGTGCATCTAGCAAAATGATAAAAATACTAATAGAAATAGAAAAATAAGAAAATGAGCCAGTTTAAGGGCTAGAGAAGGAAAATGATTTCCAATTTAGACATTCTGAATTTGAGATGAAGAGGTGCAACCAAGTAACAATGACCAGTAGGTAATCCAGGACTGGAACTCAGGAGATGGGACTTTCCCACAGGTATAGATTTTAAATTATCCCCATTGTAAAGTTATTGAATGCAGATGAACTTATATGGGGGAGAAAGTAGAGGTAAGGGAGAACAGAGTTAACAAGGACTAATTCTGTCCATAGGCATAGGTAGGGTATTGGGAAGTTAAAAAAAGGAAATGGAAAGGAGGAGACAGTGAGTTAAAGGGAACACTGCATTACTGTGTCATGGAAACCAACCAAGAAAGCAGTTTCCAGAGAAGAAGCTCAAGACAAAGATAATGAGCAGTCAGGCCATCATGAAATTGATGACGAAGCCATTGGTGATCTCTGCAGGGGCACTGTCAGACCAGTGATGGGGAGGGAAGCTAGATGTCCGGATGTTAAAGAGAATGGATGGGAAGGAATAGAAAACTGGGTTTTAAGAAACTGGCAACAAGCACAAGGACAATAAGATGGTAGCCTGAACATTTAAAATGGTCATACTTTTCTTTTTATTCCTCCAAACTAAGGAAGTCTTGAGCTTTTTTCAAAGCAGAAAAGAGAGCAGAAAGATTGCTATAGATTCCCCAAAGGGGTGTGGAGCTCATAAAAGAGTGAAGACAAAGGGAATTCATTTGAGAAAGATGGTAAGTCACCTTTTCTCTGAAAAGAAGTATGAGAGCATAGATCTAGAGTGAAAAAATGAGTTTCAGGTGAACAAGAGGTAATGTTAGCTGTTAGAATGAGAGTAATATGAAGGACATGAAGAATGATTTGAATAACTGCTTGCTCTGTGTACACAAAATTTAAAAATAATCCAATAAAAGAAGTGAGAACAATACAAGCCTGGTTGAACACTGTGGCATGGCTTTTGAATGATAAACGTTCAGAGAAAACCACATCGTTGTTCATAAACATTTACTGATACAGCCTCTGTTACTACTTGCTAATGAATTCACTAAGATTGATGAAGATTAAACGGGGCTAGTGAGCTACTGGAAAATTTTATTTCCTGATCCTACGCACTTACACTCAAACGTGAGCCAAAGCCCTGGTTGTCAATGGTTACACCACTGTGATTCAGAAGAAAGCTGTTCCACATTAGTAAATTAGATTAAAAACACATTGTTACTTTCAACATTAGCAAAAGCCACATGGTACGTTGCAACAAAGCAGAGGATTAGGAATCATAAAATCTTTCCAAACTAAGCAAGGCGGTACAAACGGTTAGTAACACTTACTTGTACCTTGGGGCTATGAGAATTTTTCTTACTTGCTGTGCTAACTTGCCTCAGTCTTGCCTGACTCTTTGTGACTCTGTGGACTGTAGCCCACCATGCTCCTCTGTCCATGGAATTCTCCAGGAAAGAATATTGGAGTGGTGCCATACCCTCCTCCAGGGATCTTCCCGACCTAGGTATTGAACCCACATCTCTTACACCTCCTACATTGGCAGGCGCGTTCTTTACCACTAGTACCACCTGGGAAGCCCGTTCTTATTTAAAAGGTAAAATTAATTCTGAGGAAAGAGAAGAAACGTGCTGCTCATGAGAGAGACCAGAAAGTGAGACATAGGTGAGGTAGAGATGCACCCCTATTGGAAATGCATGAGGGAAATCTATGAATAGTATACGAATAATAATATGCAAAGAAAAAGAGAGAAGCAATTTAAGAAGCACAAAACAAGTGGCTGAGAAAGACAAAAAAGGAATAAGAACTCAAAATCCAACCAACCTTAGTGGTTGAAATATAGGGCAGTTTTCTCACATGCATTTTTCTCTTTATTAAATAGAAATTGAATCAGGATTTGCATGTAGTTTCTCAAGAATAAATCTGGAAATGTGCCCACCCTTACTGTTGTTTAAACAGTTTATTTACTGTAGGTTTTGGTTTCTGTTCAGTTTCACTGTTTTGTAAGTTGTGTACACTCTATCTTTCTACTTCCCAAATAACTTTTTACTGCAAAGATATACATGGCTTTAGAGTTCTATCCCCTTTCCTCAAAATATTGATTTACTAAACTAGAAATGAGTTTGTCATTAAAAATAACCCCTCCTGATTAAAAATCTTTGTAGATGTTGAGAGAGGAAGCAAGGGAGTCAACCAATCCTGGACAAATACCCTCCCTTGAAAGACTTCCTCATCTGAGGGTGAGTAAATGAAAATTATCACAGAGGCTTATGAAAACATTATGCAACATAAATGATAAAAATAAAGTTGCATAGGATGATTATAAACTTGGAAATGATTAACCACAAGAAAATAATTTAAAAGTAACTTTGCTTTGTATTCTAAATAAATTTAGGAAAACTTGAAATTCATGATATAAAGTTAAAATGATTATGTTTTAGAATGGAGTAAAAAAATGTCTGTTTAAAATTAAATTTAAATTTAAGGTGTTAAAAGTTCATCTTAGTCACATTTGAAGTACTCAGTGACATGTAGCTTATGGCTAACATTTTGGATAATATAGACATAGTATAGTTGCATCATTGCAGAAAGTTGTTTAGGAAAGACTGGCCTAGATCCAATGACTGCTTTACTGGAAAAACAAGGGATAGGAAAACAGTTATGTAGCACCATGAAGAAGCAATTACCAAAGTTCATTATGTGAAAAATTCTGCAGAATAAATGACTCATTTTCTTCAACAAATAAATGTCATTGGGAAAAATTAAAAAAGGGAACATTGTTAGATATGTTACAGAGTTTTGAGAGACAAATCAAGAGAATAAAATCTACATAACTTGCTTAGATTCTGATATAAATAAAAGACATTTCAGAGACCACAGGCTACGTTTATCAGGGGCTATATTTTAGTTGATGTTAAGGGAATATAATGTGTTGGTCATATATTTATTTTTGTAGAGGAACAATGGGATTGTGGTTAGGTTTTAAAAATACTTTAAATCTTAGAGCTAAGGTCTTAAATATTTACAAATAATTTGCAAGGGTATCAGGGGTTTGTTTTCAGATACTTTTGTGATTCCTTACCCTTCTACCGGACAGAAGTGGAGTAATAGAAAAACCAGTATTGGCAAAATGTTGATGATTGTTGAAGTTCAATGAGAATTAAAAACTCTTCTGATAATATTGAGTAAAAAAAAAAAAGCAAGTTGTATAACTATGTGCCCTGTAATCTCTATTTGCTTGTGTGAGAAGCAAAGGCTTGAAGAGTATACCTCAGAGTATTAACAGTGGCTGTTTTTAGAATGGTGGGATTACATATGGCTTTTTCCAGTTTAAAAACTGTTATATATTTCCAAAATGAATGCTAATTGTTTTCTAGTTAGATAAAGACTTTTAAAAGCAATTAAAATATTAAATGTCATAAATGAAGGCAAATTAAAAAAAAATACATCTCAGTATTGTATATGGAGGCATCTGTGATTAGCATCAGAGTTTCTGGACTGATAGTACCATTGTACAGTATGTAGAAAAGGATCAGTTCAGTTCAGTCGCTCAGTCATGTCCGACTCTTTGCGACCCCATGTACCGCAGCACACCAGGCCTCCTGTCCATCACCAACTCCCGGAGTCCACCCAAACCCATGTCCATTGAGGCGGTGATGCCATCCAACCATCTCAGCCTCTGTCATCCCCTTCTCCTCCTGCCCCCAATCCCTCCCAGCATCAGGGTCCTTTCAAATGAGTCAGCTCCTCGCATCAGATGACCAAATATTGCAGTTTCAGCTTCAACATCAGTCCTTCCAATGAACACCCAGGACTGATCTCCTTTAGGATGGACTGGTTGGATCTCCTTGCAGTCCAAGGGACTCTCAAGAGTCTTCTCCAACATCACAGTTCAAAAGCATCAATTCTTCTGCACTCAGCTTTCTTTTATAGTCCAACTCTCACATCCACATGGAAAAACATGACCAATGGAAAAAAAATAGCCTTGACTAGACAGACCTTTGTTGGCAAAGTAATGTGTCTGCTTTTTAATATGCTGTCTATGTTGGTCATGACTTTCCTTCTAAGGAGTAAGCGTCTTTTAATTTCATGACTGCAATCACCATCGGCAGTGATTTTGGAGCCCCCCAAAATAAAGTCTGACACTGTTTTCACTGTTTCCCCATCTATTTGCCATGAAGTGATGGGACCAGATGCCATGATCTTAGTTTTCTGAATGTTAAGCTTTAAGCCAACTTTCTCACTCTCCTCTTTCACTTTCATCAAGAGGCTTTTTAGTTCTTCTTCACTTTCTGCCATAAGGGTGGTATCATCTGCATATCTGAGGTTATTGATATTTCTCCCGGCAAACTTGATTCCAGCTTGTGCTTCCTCCAGCCCAGCATTTCTCATGATGTATTCTGCATATAAGTTAAATAAACAGGGTGACAATATACGGCCTTGACATACTCCATTTCTTATTTGGACCCAGTCTGCTGTTCCATGTCCAGTTCTAACTGTTGCTTCCTGACCTGCATCCAGGTTTCTCAAGAGGCAGGTCAGGTGGTCTGGTATTCCCATCTCTTTCAGAATTTTCCACAGTTTATTGTGATCCACACAATCAAAGGCTTTGGCGTAGTCAATAAAGCAGAAATAGATGTTTTTCTGGAACTCTCTTGCTTTTTTGATGATCCAGCGGATGTTGGCAATTTGATCTCTGGTTCCTCTGCCTTTTCTAAAACCAGCTTGAACATCTGGAAGCTCATGGTTCACGTATTGCTGAAGCCTGGCTTAGAGAATTTTGAGCATTACTTTGCCATCACGTGAGATGAGTGCGATTGTGCGGTAGTTTGAGCATTCTTTGGCATTGCCTTTCTTTGGGATTGGAATGAAAACTGACCTTTTCCAGTCCTGTGGCCACTGCTGAGTTTTCCCAATTTGTTGGCATATTGAGTGCAGCACTTTCACAGCGTCTTCTTTCAGGATTTAATATAGCTCAACTGGAATTCCATCACCTCCACTAGCTTTGTTCGTAGTGATGCTTCCTAGGGCCCACTTAACTTAACATTCCAGGATGTCTGGCTCTAGGTGAGTGATCACACTATCGTGATTATCTGGGTCGTGAAGATCTTTTTTGTAGAGTTCTTCTGTGTATTCTTGCCACCTCTTCTTGATATCTTCTGCTTCCCTTAGGTCCATACCATTTCTGTCCTTTATTGAGCCCATCTTTGCATGAAATGTTCCCTTGGTATCTCTAATTTTCTTGAAGAGATCTCTATTCTTTCCCATTCTATTGTTTTCCTCTATTTCTTTGCTCTGATTACTGAGGAAGGCTTTCTTATCTCTCCTTGCTATTCTTTGGAACTCTGCATTCAGATGGGTATATCTTTCCTTTTATCCTTTGCTTTTCATGTCCCTTCTTTTCACAGCTATTTGTAAGGCCTCCTCAGACAGCCATTTTGCTTTTTTGCATTTCTTTTTCTTGGGGATGGTCTTGATTCCTGTCTCCTGTACAATGTCACAAACCTCCATGGGAGTGAAATAGCTGTCATCTCTCTCATTGCTTCTAAGGACCACAGTCTGTTTAGTCTCTGTTCTTATAAGAAGCAAACTACTTTATTTATCCAGCAGAAAAAGAGTTTGTCTCTCCGATATTTCAAATTGGAGAAAAGTAATAGAAAACAAAGCTGTTTTAAAATGATATTTCTAGGGATTTCCCTGACGGTCCAGTGGTTAGGATTCAGTACTTTCACTGCTGTGATCTGCATTCAATCCCTGGTTGCAGAACTGAGATTCTGCAAGCTGTACAGGGTGGCCAAAAAAAATTTAAAAACAGAGAGGGATTTTTCTTCCATAAAAGAGGAAGCCTAGACATTATATCTTCATTTATACACAGGAACATGTGGGCTGTGTGGCATTTGTCATAAATAGGCTAATGATACTGAGGTCCTGGATATGATCCCTGACTATATATATATATATATATATATATATATATATATATATATTTTTTTTTTTTTTTTGATGGGATGGTGAATGGGCTTGTTTCCTTAATTTCTCTTTCTGATCTTTCATTAGTATGCAGAAATGCAACAGCTTAATGTATGAATTTCATATCCTCCAATTTTATGGATTTCATTGATGAGCTCTAATAGTTCTCTGGTGGCATCTTTAGGATTTTCTGTGCAAGATAAGGGTCCATAGCAAGTCTGGATAAGTAAGCTGTCTTCTGCAAAGTGGGTTGTTTGCGCAAGTGAGCAATCTATTGTTCCAGTAGGAGGACAATTTGCCCTCAGAAAGCAAACTGAATAAATTGGTTGGTAAGAAGTTTTTGAAGCAAACAGTAAAGTAATATATTGATTTAAGGTTTGATCTTCCTGGAATAAACTGTCAAATCATGTTGACACTATGGCTCCAGTTCTTAACTCCCAAAAGATAAACCATGTTGATACAAGTTGTAACAATACTCACTTGAACCTGTTTTTCCTTCTATGAGGCTGTTCTCAGTAACACTCCTGTAACAGACCCTAAAATTCAGAGGTGGTGAATGTGTACTAATGTTTATGTCTGAGTCTTAATTGAAATTTCCCCAGTTTGATTAACTTTTCTCCCAAGGAAGAGCAAGAAAGGTAATGATACCTCGAAACTCTGAGACTGCTGATCCCAGCTGTCAGGCTGCAGTTTCATTAACAAGAGGTTCAGGGTGACATATATTCTAAACCATATAGCATCACAGCCAAAATGGAACATGGAAATACCTGGGCAGATGTTTAGCCTCATAGGGAAGAACTTCACAGGATGCCAGCTTGAGTGAAACGGGAGTTCAATCACTCCATTCTAATGATTCTGGAGAAAGCAGGAAAATGGATGAGAAGGCAGAGGGACTGGTAGGGGTTGGACACCCACAGCTTGAAAAATAACCTGAAACTTGAGTTTTCTTCATTCATGACTTAACAAGGCTTCTTAAGGGAACTCTTACAATAGAGGAGAAATTATAATGCAAAGTATGAACAGATTAAGACAAAAAAGAACCCAACTAATCTCAGTCTCTTGAAAACTGTACTGGACTATAGAGAGAAGATATTCCATTTTAAGCAGCCTTCTAAGCACTTGAAGGCATTGCTTTATACCAGTCTATGGGCAGGTCTGTTGATGGCATAGTACTTCACCCTGGCCCCCAGTGCCCAAAGCCATTCCATCCAAACATTACTATTTATTCCCCCCAGAAGGAGAGTTGCTCACCTGCTATTTCTAAAACTACTATTAACAGAGCCCCCAAAGCATTCCTGTCTGCCCAGCACATCACAGAAATAGTAACATACTACAATCTGCTATGGAAACTTGTCAATTAAAATAATGGATCTTTAGTTGCAAATCGTTATCACAGTTTGACTTTAAAGTGAGTGGATGAAGTTTGTTAAGGGTAAAAGAGGGGCAATGACAAAGAAAAACATACCAAATGATTCCAGAATTGGATGGTTTTCATTGAGGATGTGGGTTACTGTGGAGTTGAGACTGGCTTGATGGGTATTAACTCTGAGGACAGACCAGGAAACCGGGAAATTCTGAAGCTTCTTAGTCTTTCACTTTTTTTTTAAGTACAACAGATAAACTTTTACATGAGGGTAAATGGAGATATGGATCAAAATTCATGAAACAAGTATGTCAATGTCACGAGCACCCAGTCAAGTCAAAGAAAAACAGCAATTTTCAAGTCCTCAGCTTCTTCAAACCCCATGATGTATTTCAGTCTTCTATTGCCATTGGTCATTGCTTCCTGCTTATCTGCTTCCTGTATATGGAATCATATCATACTTAACTTTTTCTTTTTTTGGCGCCACACCAAGTTGCTTGTGAGATCTTAATTCCCCAACCAGAGGTTGAACCTGTGCCCCTTTGCAGTGGAAGCATGGAGTCTTAATCACTGGACTGTCAGGGAATTCCCCATACTTCCTCTTTTGTGCCTGGTTTCTTTTGCTCAATATTACATCTGGTGGGACTTCTCAACATTTCATTTATAGTTGTAGGGTGTTCATTCTCATTTCTGTGTAGTATTGCTTCGTGTGAATATACTACAATGTAACCCACTCAACTGTTGACGGACATTTGAGTGTTTTATAGTTTTTGGCTATTAGAAAATCATGCTGCTCTGAAAATTCTAACATGTGTCTTTTGTTGAACGTACACACACTCCTTTCTGTGGGATGTTTTCCTAGAAGTGGTGTCTCATGGGGTTATGTGCTTAGTCAGCTTCAGTAGGTTCTGTCAGTAGCCTTCCAGGCTGATCATGGCAGTTTATACTCCTACTAATAGACTATGAAGTTCCAACTGCCCTGTATCCTTATAAATGCTTGGTATTTTCTGTCCTTTTTTCATCAGTCACTCAGTCGTGTCAAACTCTTTGCAACTCCATGGACTGCAGCATGCCAGGCTTCCCTGTCCATCACCAACTCCCAGAATCTGCTCAAACTCTTGTTCATTGAGTCAGTGATGCCATCCAACCATCTCATTCTTGTCGTCTCCTTCTCCTCCTGCCTTCAATCTTGCCCAGCATCAGGGTCTTTTCCAGTGAGTCAGTTCTTTGCATCAGGTGGCCAAAGTATTGGAGTTTCAGCTTCAGCATCAGTCCTTCCAATGAATATTCAGGACTGATTTCCTTTAGAATTGACTGGTTTGATTTTTCTCATATCATCTTGCTTTTATACATGAGACTCATGTCTAGAATTTCAGTCTTTCCTTCACTCACATGGTTAGGATACACAATTCTTTAAAATTTCATTGTGATCAAGGGGCTCTAAGTCAAACAGAAGAGACCTAGAAATAGTGGTGAAACAGTGTCAAAATTCTGTAGGATTAAAGTAGGTAACTTGATGGGATTTTCCTGGTGGTCCTGGGTAAGACTGCCTTTCAGTGCAGGAGGTGCAGGTTCGAGCCCTGGTCAGGGAGTTGAGATCCCTCTCCTCCTTTGACGTGCCTGTCAGTCAAAAAACCAAAACATAAAACAGAAGCAGTGTTGTAACAAATTCAATAAGGCCTTTAAAAATGTTCCACATAAAAAAAAAAATCTTAAAAAGTAGGTAACTTCCAAAAGGCTAAGCCTTTTTTCCTTGTCATAAAACTGAATATTCCTATTACAGAATTTTGGTCATGAAGTTTGAGCAAAAACTATCTTCTTAAATTTATAAAAAGAAAAGCTTACACACAGAGGCTAAATGTTACAGACCATCCCCTTTAAATGAAAGTACACATGTGCATCTTTGGTGTTTTTCTACAAGTCTGTTTTGCTTTTATGTTATGGGATTATGTATCCACAACTTTAAGTGGTAATATTCTAGATGAGCTCTGCTCATCATTCTTTTGTTCATACCACTTGTTCGTTTTTTATATCTCTTTAGTTAGTCTTTTTAATTTGTCATTATTTGACTTCCCCACTATACTGCAATTCGTAAGGGGTAAAACTGTACCTTACTTATTCCCTTTCAATATCCAATACCTTGATCTGTCTCCAGCACAGGGTAGGTACTCAATAAACATTTTTGTGGAAAAGAATTAATGACCACTTACAGGAGTTTCATGAGCACATGGAATAATGGAGAAGGTTATGCTTTAATAATTATTGAAATGAAAACATTTTTTATTTATAGCAACTTAATCCGATGGAAGCCAGCTTGTGCTTAACAATTTAAGACTATTCCCTTTCTGGTGAGATTTTGAGAGTCCATAGTTAAAACAAGTCTGTAGAGAGCCTCACCAAGCATTGGAAAAGCTGGCACTTCAAGTAGGAGGCAGATAGACAGAATTGCAACAGCAGATTCTCCATGTTCATTCTTGTCTTCTTTCTGTGTTATATTTGCTATTAATTTCTTATTGCTTAAGTAATTCATCTGTACTATTTTTTTAAGTCTCTAATGCTGTCTTAGTGATAAGAAAAGCTAGTACTTTGATCTAGCTATAAAGCAGCTGCCACCTCTTGTCACTACATTTAGTTCTTATGAGTACTAAGTTTAGATGGAAAGTGCCAAAGTATTGTTGCTTGCATTTGTCATTTACCATTATGCAACTGTGCGTCTTAAAGAAGTCAGGTAATTTATCTCTCTATTTTCGGGTCTTTAATAATTGCAGACACATAGCTCTCTTACTAACTTCTTAAAATTTCCATGAAATGAAATGAAATAACATTACCTCTTTGGGTATCACACTGAAGTCTGGCATCCCTAAGCGTTAGCAACCTTCTTTATACTTTATCCTTTCTTGTAATATTATAGCTTGAGTTTATTCTTAGCTGAGAAAGACGCTTTCCTTTGGAGTTTTAAAAATATCGAATGGCCTTTCTTTTCCTTGTCGCTCTGTGAAGAGGCTGCTCTCCGCCTCAAAGGCGCGCTGCCCTGTCTCCTGTACGGTGATCCCGGTGTCAGCTCACTGCTCTCTCTAATTTGCATGGCAACTAACGTAAAGGTGGATGCTGTTGTTTGTGCCCACAAGAATAGCAAATGTAGAGTAGGTGTTGGAAATACTGTCATAGCTGTCGGAGGAAGTCTCTGTCAGCGTTTTTCAGGAGGAACCAGCGGGAGCTTTTTATAATGGAACTTTAATTACGATGACCAGACACCCTGGCATAGGCTGAGGATCTGCTTATGTTACACCTGCCAAGAGTAATTTGAAATGCCTCAAGACATGTGTCTCATAAGTGGTGCCACCCCCTACGGGTCCTAGCCAGTGATTCTTTCTTTTCTTCCCCTATCCCTGCCCTGTGTTCACTCTTGGTCTGGCCACCGGAATACATAGCAACTTGAAAGAAAATCAAGAGACATAATCAGGAAGGTGAGATTAACACGCCACTCAGCCCAACCACCATATCTGTGACACAGCTAAACACCTCTGATTTTCAAGCTGTGGTTTGGAAATCTAATAAAAATACAAACAACATGGGTCATTTCTCATCTTCCAATATCAAGTTTATCTGTGGAGATATATTTTGAACAACACCTTCAAAATGGCAGATCATGAAACCTCAGAAAATCAACCAGCAGGTGGCAATCTATTATAGACTTCCCTAAGACCTCCTGATTATTCTGTGGAAGAGACTTAAATTTGTAATTTAGTTTGGCCAGAGAATTCCAGGGATAAGGAAATATTTCAGTCAAAAGAGAG
The DNA here is from genome assembly GCF_033118175.1 of Dama dama. Classification (NCBI taxonomy): domain Eukaryota; kingdom Metazoa; phylum Chordata; class Mammalia; order Artiodactyla; family Cervidae; genus Dama; species Dama dama. The sequence goes on along the minus strand of NC_083703.1, from coordinate 31,473,016 downwards.
CAGGCTAATTTTATCTCTTGGTATTTCTAATAATTTTTTGCAGGTAGTTTTACATTTTCTCTACTCCTTAGGGGTTATATTTTAGATAATGATCATCAGGATTTGCAGTTCTGTATTTTTGGCATAACTCCTTGGAATGCAGTTGGTTAGAATGTTAAATTGGGAAATCTTTAAGTACTTTGGGCAGATTACCAGACTTATGGCTTTATTAACAATAACAAATATTTAAGACATTGTTAATCTTCTGGATACATTTATATCATATACTCCCTTATGTTCATATAATCTACCTGTCTGTAAAATATTTCCAAAGGAGATTTTCAAAATATTTCCAAATTTTACACTAATATTCTGGTAAGAGGAATAAACAGTTGTCTGTTGCTAGAGTTGGGTTATTTCAATGGAAGCATTAATGAAAGCAAATGCCTATGCTTCCAATCAACTCCAGAGGCTAAACACTGTTCTTTGTACTTCAGGCTCAGTTTCTGATCAAAAAAATGAGAAGACTTATAAGATCTCCTCTTCCTGTCTACACTGAACACTGAAGACACCTGTCCTCCATCATTACATAGAGGTGGGGAGGAAATTGACAAATTCATTTTCATAAATTGGTAATTCTAATGCTAGTTAGCCTCAGAACACACAATGTAAGGTGTTGAGCCCAATGTTGAATCAGTTCAGTTCAGTTCTGACTCTTTGCGACCCCATGAACTGCAGCATACCAGGCCTCCCTGTCCATCACTAACTCCCGGAACTTGATCAACTCATGTCCTTCAAGTCAGCAGTGATGCCATCCAGCCATCTCATCCTCTGTCATCCCCTTCTTCTGCTTTTAATTTTTCCCAACACCAGGGTCTTTTCCAAAGAGTCAGTTCTTCGCATCAGGTGGCCAGAGTATTGGAGCTTCAGCATCAGTCCTTCCAATGAATATTCAGGACTGATTTCCTTTAAGATTGACTGGTTTGATCTTCTTGCAGTCCAAAGGACTCTCAAGAGTCTTCTCCAACACCACAGTTCAAAAGCATAAGTTCTTTGGGGGCTCTGCTTTCTTTATGGTCCAACTCTCACGTCCATCCAGGATTACTGGAAAAACCAAAGTTTTTCCATAAGGTGAAAGTGAAAGTCACTCAGTCGTGTCCAACCCTATGGACATGAAATACAGTCCATGAAATTCTTCAGGCCAGAATACTGGATTGGGTAGCCATTCCCTTCTCCAGGGGATTTTCCCCACCTAGGGATTGAACCCAGGTCTCCCGCATTGCAGGCAGGTTCTTTACCAGCTGAGCAACCAGGGAAGACTAGTGTTGGATATTGTACCGCTATTTCTTTAATGGAATTATAACTTGCTAATATTGATTATCAGCCAGTGCAAGAAATCTAATACAAGGCATGGTTATAGCATTGTTTTTCTCCTTATATATTCTGCTAACTCATGCACACCAGGGAAGCAAGGGCATATTGGAATCAGTGGCAGATGAATGATGGATGAATCATAAATTGGATTGTGTGTTGGTTTGCTTAATTAGTTTATTAGACTTCTCTGGAAACATCTAGACACTGTGCAAAATTAATATATACAGGAATATTTAGCTGTCCAATTAGGAAAACATAAATTAGTCATATCATGTATGCTGTAAAAACCACAACTGCCAAAAGAAATTAAACAAGTGAATGGCTAATAAAAATAAATGTTTGGCATGTGTTCTGAATGCCCCATGCATGAAGGCAGTGAAGTAACCTCTGTTTATTAAGAAGGCAACTTCTTTCAAATGAGCATGGGTATTTGGAATAGTCAACTTCAGCTATCAAACTGTTAGAACATAACCCTTTTATTTACATACTTTTAAAAAAATATTTATTTGGCTGTGCTGGGTCTTAGTTACAGCATGTGGGATTTTTGATATTTCTTGTGGCAGGTGAACTTTTAGTTGCAGCGTGTGGCATCTAGTTCCCTGACCAAGGATTGAACCCAAGCCCCCTGCATTGGGAGCTTGGAGTCTTAGCCACTGGACCACCAGGGAAGTCCCTTACATACTTATTTTTTTAAAAGGTAGCTCAACTTGGGTTGATCACCTGTTTTGTAGCTCTCTCCCTTGAAGATGACAACCCACTGATTGCAGACGGATCACCATTCTATGGGCAGTAATTGTGGTTAAAAGAAAACTTCATTCACATTAGATTGTGAATCTAATCTACTTAATCTACTTTATCATGATCTCTATGGACTCTGAAGGGCTTCCCAGGTGGCGCTAGTAGTAAGGAACCCGCCTGCCAACGCAGGAGACATAAGAGACACTAGTTCGATCCCTGTTTCAGGAAGATCCCTGGGAGAAGGAAATGGCAACCGACTCCAGTATTCTTGCCTGGAAAATCCTATGGAGAGAGGAGCCTGGTGGGCTACAATCTATGGGTCGCAAAGAGTTGGACACGACTGAAAGTTACTTAGCATTAACGCTAGCATGGACCCTGAAAAGTGTTTTTTCCATCCAACAGTCAAAATTATTTTCTCAGTCCTTTCACCTTATCAGTAAATCATTGAACATAAATAATTATAAACTCTGATATGGAAGAAAAAGAATAAGTTAATTCAATGACTACATATCCTATGTAACAAGTTTAGGGTTTAACTGTTTTAAAACCAATATGCTTGTGATAATTATCAGTGATATTAAAAATGATGTTACTATCCTGCAGTAGAAAGAAGCTGTTGATTTAAACAGTGTTTGTTTTCAGTGATCTCCAAAGCCTAAGTAAATAATTGCGAATTTTCATCTGCAATTCTAGAATCATAGAATCTTCTTAGGTTTGGCAATATCTGTTACTGGTTGTACCACCCAGTAAATAGAATTTGTGAGTAAAACAGAGCAGGTGCTGACTATTCAGAACTAGATGAACTCACTGCAAGGTTTCTGGCAAAGGAACAATAAGATACCAGCGAATTAGAAGAAAATGTTGTCAGGCCTTTATGAGCCCTTTGAAAGCATGCACACATGCATGCACGTGCGTGTGCACACATACACAGAGGAATGGCTAAAATCACTCAGGTTATTCTAGGTATCCAGTGATAATATTCAGGGCAGAGTTTAGTGCTGTGGACAGCTCAGGAAAATCTTATCTGAATCCCTACCAACCCACCTAACTGCAAAGCCAGCAATAGATAGCTCTATATTCATTTATCGAGATGTTTAGCTTTTTTTTTTTTTTTTTTGCCTTTTCTGTACATTCTTTCTTTTTCTTTTTTTTTGCATTCCAGACCTTGCTTCTGGAACTTTTGAGGTACATACTTTAGCAGTTTCATTAAGTAAGGCTTATGGGTGGTGACTCTGCTTTTGTCTGCCTAAAATAGCTTTATTTAACATTGTTCTGGGTTGATAGTTTAGGTGAAACAGATTTTTTTTTACTTACTTGATACATTTATAGTCATGTGGTTGCTATTGTAGCATTAGCTAACACCTCTGTTGCATTACAGAATTATCATTTCTTCTAGAGGTGGGAACAATTAAGACCTACTCTCTTAGGAAATTTAATGTTTACCATACCATCTATAATACAGTTCTGTTGTCTGTAGTCTTTATACTGTGTATTAGATCTCCAGGACATATTTATCCACTAGTTGGAAGTATGTACCCTTAAATAACATCTCTCTCATATCCCAGACCCAAATAACCACCATTCCATCTGTTTGTTTTTCCTGATTTCATTTTTTTGAGATTTCACATATAAGGAATTTTTGAAAATGATTTTATTGGAGTATGGTTGCTTTACAATGTTGTGTTGGTTTCTCCTGTAGAGTGCAGTGAATCAGCTATACCTATACATATCTCCCCTCTTTTTTGAATTTCCTTCCCGTTTAGGTCACCAAGAACATTCAGTAGACTTCCCTGTGGTATGCAGTAGGTTCTCATTAGTTATCTATCTTATACATAGTATCCATAGTGTACATATATAATCCCAATCTCCCAATTCATCTCACTCCCCAATTCCCCCTCGGTGTCCATACGTTGTCCCCTACATTTGTGTCTCTATTTGTCATTATATAGTATTTATCTTTCTCTGCCTAACTTACCTCACTTATGTCCTCAAGGTCCATCCAAGTTGTCACAAGTAGAAGGGTTTCCTTTATTCCCGTGGATGAATAGTGTTCCAATATGTGTGTATGTGTATGTCTTGGAAAAGACCCTGATGCTGGGGAAAGTTGAAGGCAGGAGCAGAAGGCGACGATGGAGGATAAGATGGTTGAATGGCATTACCGACTCAATGGACATGAGTCTGAGCAAACTCTGGGAGATGGTGAAGGACAGGGAAGCCTGGCGTGCTGCAGTCCATGGGGTTGTGAAGAGTCAGACATGACTGAGAGACTGAACAGCATGTGTGTGTGTGTGTGTACCATATCCTCTCTATTCATGGATATTTAGATTATTTCCATATCTTGGCTAGTATGGATAATGTTGCAGTAACCATGGTAGTGCATATGTCTCTTCAATAACCTGTTTTCATTTCCTTTGAATATATATCTACAAATGGGATCACCAGATCTTATGGTAGTTCTATTTCTTAATTTTGGAGAACCTACATAGAGTTCTCCAGAATGGATGGACCGCTTAGAATTCTACCAACACTGAACAAGGGATTCCTTTTCTTCACATTCTCACCAGCACTTATGTCTTATCTTCTGAATGATAGCTATTCTAACAGGTGTGAGGTGATCTCATTGCGGTTTTGATTTTCATTTTCTGGTGACTAGTAATATTGAACATCTTTTCATATGCTTTTTGGCCATTTGTGTATCCTCTTTGGAGAAGTGTCTATTTAAATCTTTTGCTCATTTTTAAATGAGATTGTCTTTTTATTGCCCTTGTCAGGTATATGATTTGCAAATATTTTCTCCGATTCTTTGGGTAGTTTTTTCCCTTCCTCTTTAGTGTCCTTTGAAATAAGAAAGATTTAAATTTTGATCAAGTCTGTTTTCTTGGGTTACTTGTACTTGGGCTACTTCTTTACTTGCCAGCTATGTTTTTAGTTCTCTTTTAACTTTGAATCTTGGGGATTTCGCTTGTATTTGTGCAGGCTCAGGCATGCATTTCATAGGAGGTTTGTTATATTTTCTTTGCATTTCTAGATTTTTTTTAGTGGGAGGGATTATCAGAACATCTGGAGCACCTTATTTTCAGAAATGGACATGACAGTTTCTATTACCTCTATGTATAGAGTCAGTAAAGCACACACCAAAGAACACTTTCTTGGGAACTGAAGAGACCCGAATTCAAATTGTGTTTCTAGTACTTACCTTTAATTGTATTTCTATTACCTTTGAGAATGTTACTTAATTTCTCAGTCTGAAAAACCACCTGTTAGAATGGAGCTAATACTAACAACAGAGAAGGCAGTGGCAACCCACTCCAGTACTCTTGCCTGGAAAATCCCATGGACGGAGGAGCCTGGTGGGCTGCAGTCCATGGGGTCGCGAACAGTCGGACATGACTGAGCGACTTCCCTTTCACTTTCCACTTTAATGCATTGGAGAAGGAAATGGCAACCCACTCCAGTGTTCTTGCCTGGAGAATCCCAGGGACGGCGGAGCCTGGTGGGCTGCCGTCTAACGGGTCGCACAGAGTCGGACACGGCTGAAGCGACTTTGCAGCAGCAGTACTAACATCACCACATTTGTATAGTTATTGTGAGGATAGGACAAGATAACCATGTAGCTGGAATGTTCTAAGAACTCAAATGTTGTGTAATTATATTATTATTAATAATAAAATTCTCCTGCGAGTGTCTTTAGAAAGAGCATTTGTCAACAATTTATCCGTTTATTTTAGTAAGAGTAAAATATTTTGACAGTGCTACATTTTCCTGAATGGTAATTTATTGTGCACTACTCTAGTTTTTAAAATTTTTTTGTTGAAATATGGTTGATTTACAATGTTGTGTCAGTTTCAGGTGTACAATAAAATGACTCAATTATGTGTGTGTGTGTGTAGACACACACATAAATATATACATATTCTTTTCTTACATCCTCTTCCATTATAGATTATTGCAAGATATTGAGTTTAGTGCCCTATGCTATACAGTAAGTCTTTATTGATTATCTATTTTATAAACAATAGTGTATATCTGTTAACCCCAAACTCCTAATTTATCCCTTCCCCACTCCCCTTTAGTAGCCACAAGTTTGTTTTCTATGTCTGCAAGTCTCTTTCTGTTTTGTAAATAAGTTCATTTGTATCATTTTTTTAAAGTCCACATATAAGTGATATCATATGATATTTATCTTTGTCTGGCTTACTTCACTCAGTATAATCATCTCTAGGTTCACTACTGTATTTATTCACTTATTTTGAAAAGTAGAACACAGGCTAAAGGAGACATGATAGACTGATGAAATTCACAAAATCAGTTAAGTAATGGAACTGAGATTTGAACCCAGCTTGTCTGACTCCGACATTTTTACTCACTCTGAGAATCTCTTAAATCTAATTTTTCATTCTGTGTAATGATTCTCCACAAGTCTAATCCCATTAAGTGTGATGATTTTCTCTCTGGATCTGTTCAGTACTGAAACTACTAGCAATAAGAAATTGTTTAAATTCAAATTAATTAAATTGAATGACATTAAAAATTAAATTCCTCAGTTACACCAGCCACATTACAAATCCTTCCTGGCCACATTTGTCAAGTAGCTGTCATTTCCAACAGCACTGATACAGAATGCTTCCAGCACTGCAGAAAGTTCCATTGGACTACTCTAAAATTTATCAAGATAACTATTTCACAGACACTATCACAGCTTTTTTTTTTTTTTTTTTAATATTTATTTGACTGTGTCCGGTCTTAGGTGCAGCACATAGGATCTTCCGTTGGGGCACACAGATTCTCTAGTTGCAATGTACAGGCTTAGTTGCTCCATGGAAAGTGGGATCTTAGTTCCCTTACCAGGGATTGAACCCACGTTCCCTGCATTGCAAGGCAGATTCTTAACCACTGGATCAACAGGTCCTATCACAGCCTTTGTTTACTCTGTTATTGCCCTTGAAAATCACAACAGCCACTTCTGTTCACTGCACTCTGTACTTAACAAAATCGAAAATTGCGGGCTGGGTTAAAGACTCGTCTCTTTGGCATTTGTACACTGATTGCCCTGTGTTTAGGTGAGTGAATGAGGTGCTGTTTCCCTGTCCTTTGCTAGAGTCTGGCAACCATTTCCTCCTGGGGCCTACAACAGCATTTGAAATCAGAATGACTCACTGCCTAAAAATAAGCTTAAGCACAGCCGAATAAAAATACGTGAAAATCATATTCTCCTAAGAGTAAGCCCTATGCAAGCATTTATTTCTATTAGACAAATTCTAGTATTTATGGGAATTTACCAAATCCTGTATACTCTAAATCTTTCTTGTATAAAAACAAAAAAGAATATTGCATTGATAAGCTGTTATCTCAATTTTAAAGGAAGTAAGAAATTGATTAGCAAGGCAAGGCACTATGAATGGAAACTAATATTTAGTGTCCATAAAGTGAAGGTCATGGGGCTTCCCTGGTAGCTCAGTTGGTAAAGAATCTGCCTAGAATGCAGGAGACCCAGGTTTGATCCCTGGTTGGGGAAGATCCCTTGGAGAAGGAAATGGCAACCCACTCCAGTATTCTTGCCTGGAAAATCCCATGGACAGAGGAGCCTGGCAGGCTACAATCAATGGGGTCCCAAAGAGTCGGACATGATTTAGCGACTAAACCACCAAGTGAAGGTCGTAACACCCTTTATTTACTGTTCTTAACATCAGGGTTCCTGGCAGAGAAACTGAAACAAATTACAGCAAATAATATTACAAATGCCACTGGATTTCCCTGGTGGCTCAGATGGTAAAGCGTCTGTCTGCCTACAATGAGGGAGACCTGGGTTCGATCCCTGGGTTGGGAAGATCCTCTGGAGAAGGAAATGGCAACCCATTCCAGTATTCTCGCCTGGAAAATCCCATGGATGGAGGAGCCTGGTAGGCTACAGCCCATGGGGTCGCAAAGAGTTGGACACAACTGAGCAACTTCACTTTCAATGCCGTTTACATGGATTAGGATGAAGAAGACTTCTCTGACTCTTTTTTTTTTTCGTTTAAAAAAGCAAAGTTTACTATAAAAATATTGAATACAGTTTCCTGTGCTATACAGTAGGCCCCTGTTGGTTGTCTATTTTATATTTGGTGGTGTGAATATTAATCCCAAGCTCCTAATTTATCACTCTCCCCTTACCCACTATCCCTTTTAGTAACCATATAACTGGTTTCCGTGTTTGAGGGCTATTTCAGATTTATAAATAAGTTCATGTGTATCACTATTTCAGATTCCACAGATAAGTGATATGGTATTTGACTTATTTCACTCAATATGATAGCCTCAGTTCGGTTCAGTTCAGTTGTGTCTGACTCTTTGCAACCCCATGAATCACAGCACACCAGGCCTCCCTGTCCATTCTCTGACTCTTAAATCAACAATTTACTGAGACTTTGGTGTGCTTCTGTTTGGAGGGACTTCATAGACTGCCTAATCTGGATTTCAAGATAACTCATTAGTTAACAACTGAAGAGAAAGGGGATGAGAGCCTCTGCCTTTCAGGGAGATGAGACACCAAACTCTGAGTTGGCATCATCTCCATTGTATGAAATCAGAACTGTACAATTTTCATTTCTTAGCAAAAAGAATATGATTTAATGAATTCATCCTCAAGGTTAATGTAATGCTTAGAAAGCATAGTGTGCATTTTCATAATTTTAATATCTGTAGAAAAAAGTCACCTTTTTAAAATGGAAGTTGATAGGAGGCAGAAAATGGATGTATAAGACATTTAAAGGAATGGTTTGTAGAGAAGAAGCTTTATGAGGATATTGATGGGTCTGGCTCATCACTCATCTTTTGCCTCTACATATAGAGGAACAAGGATAAAAAATTATGTCAGCCTTTTCTTTATATACCTAGGAAATAAATAATAGCAGAGTTAAATATTAAGTGTTGTAAGAAAGAAAACCCTCTGGCCTAGAATTATGTATTCAGTGAAATTAATTCTTTAAAAGTGAAAGAGAAAAAATACTTTCTCAAACAAATAAAAATGGACAGAATTCATTACCAATAGACTTGCCTTGCAGGAAATGTTAAATGAAATTCTTTATTGTGAAGAAAAATAATGCAAATCATAAAGTCTGATGTACATAAAGAAAGGAAGTACATTAGAGAAAGAATAAATGAAGATAATCTTTTTTTAATTTTTAGCATTTTTGATTGCTGAAGCTAAATGGCAGTTTGTTCAAAATAATAATAGCAATGATGTGTTGAATGATTGTAACTTATAAATAAGTGCAATAAATGCCAGCAATGGGGTAAAGGACAGGGGAGAGAAATTAAGATACTCTTTTTTAAGTTGCCTATACTACACATGAATCATAGTGTTATTTGAAAGTGTACTTCAAAAAGTGTACGGTTTTAAATGTATGTTGAGACTTCAGGGCAATAGCTAACATTTTCTTAAAGAAATATAATTGATATGCTAAGAGAAGAAAGTAAATGGAATCATATAAAATGTTTCATTAAAAACAAAGAAGTCAGAAAAGAGTAGAAGGTAAAATATAAACAATGAACAAATACAATAAATAGAAAAGTTGCAAATAACATAGATGATAGTCAACCATATCAATAATCACTTGAAACTACAAAACGAAACCAAAAAAGGACATGGAGAAAATCTATTTATTTAAAAAAAATTTTTATTGGGGTATAGTTGCTTCATAGTGCTGTGTTAGTCTCTGAAGTACAGCAAAGTGAATCAGCTATATATATATATAAAAATATATATAAATATATACATTTGTCCTCGCTTTTTTGGATTTTCTTCGCATTAAGGTCACCACAGAGTACTGAGCAGAGTTCGCTGTGCTATACAGTAGACTCTCATTAGTTATCTGTTGTATACATAGTAATGTATATATGCCAATCCCAATCTCCCAATTCATCTCATCTTCCATTTCCCTGCTTGGTGTTCATGTTTGTTCTATACATCTGTATCTCCTTTCCTGCTCTGCAAATAGGTTCATCTGTGCCATTTCCTCAATTCCACATATATGCATTAATATACAATATTTGCTTTTCTCTTTTTGACTTGCTTCAGTCTGTATGACAGCCTCTGGGTGCATCCATGTCTCAGCAAATGGCACAATTTTGTTCCTTTTAATGGCTGAGTAATATTCCATTGTGTATGCATACCACATCTTCTTTATCCATTCCTTGCTGAGTGAAATCCTGTTCTGAAAGGCTGTATACAGTGTGATCAACTCTACGAATTCTTGAAAATTCAAAACTGTCAAAAGCATAAAAAGATCACTGGTTGCCAGACATTTAAGAAGAGGGAGTCTTGATGAATGGTTGGATTGCAAGGCATTTTTAAGACAGCGAAACTATTCTGTATGATACTGTCATGGTGGGTATATGATAGACATTTGTCAAGACCCATAGAATGGTGTGACACAAATATCAAATTTGATTTATTAATTTAAAAAAATGCTCTACACTTAAAACAGCGTTCAAGACACTAACAGTAGGGAAAACTGCTTGTGGACATGAGGTGGTAGGCGAGGTGTGTATAACAGATCCCTTTGTATTTTCAGTACAGTTTTTCTATAATCCTAAAGCTTCTCTGAATAATAAAGCCTCTATGCTAAAAGAAAATTCAGTCCCATGACTAGTAGCATGACTGGTTGAACAGTTTCCATGGTATAACTTTGAAGTTTAAGAAACAGTGATCAATTAATAGCATTTGTTGAGTTACATGTTATCTGTCATCTGATGTGCTAACCTCTTGAAAGAATTAACAGCAGCCCTTAATGATGTCTGACTTATAGCAAAAAGAAAGTTGGGAATACGATTCTGGCTCAAATACTATTTCCTGCATCATCCCATTCTTAAAGCTGTGTGCCAATATGATTAATCACTTCACTAATTAGATCTTAAAAATTTTTCATGATTGCATTTAGTGAGAAATTTGGGAACTTATGTATGAGTATCATATACATTTCGTGATCTGATAGTAGCACTGAAAAAAGTTAAAGTTAAAAAGAAAAGCTATTATTAATCTACAAGGAAGTGCTACCGTGCCAGTAACAATGTACTGACTTGCTGGCACACCCAAAAATCCAACCTGTTCACTTCTCAAAATAGTAAAAATATTCACACACAGCTGTCAGCATAAACAATAATGTGCTCTCTGTATCACAGAGAGAATGTTTATAAAAACTAAAACACATGCATGGCTGAGTCTGTCTCCACACAGGTTTAAAAGTTATCATTTGTGCAAGAATCTGCTGTGTACAGAATGTTTGGAAAACTTGAAATGAAAATATACAGCTAAAGGATTGCAGTTGAAACCAAAAATCTGAGATGTTACCTCACTGAAATTAATTGGATTTTAAAATGTTTGTTATGACTTGAGGGAACTTTTGAAGGTGACAGAAATGTTCTGTGTCTTGATAGTGGTGGTGGTTACACAGATGTATACATCTGTCAAAACACATCAAGCCATACATTTAGTTGGATGCATTTTATTGCATTTAAAGCATATCTCAATAAAGTTACTTTGTAAAATACTTTTTAAAAATGTGTGATATGACTTTACCAATACATCATATCATATAGGTAATCTCTACCTGTCACAAACATATTTATTAATATAACAGAATCCTTGGAAGTTAGCAGTCACAAATCATACGCTTATTATCTCTGATAAATCACAGGGCTATTTAAGAAGGGTAGAGTCAACGAGGTATTCCCTCATACCAGTCAGAATCACCATCATCAAAAAATATCTACAACAATAAATGCTAAAGAGGATATGGATAAAATAAAATCCTCTTGCACTGTTGGTGGGAAAGTAAATTGACAGAGCAACTATGGAAGACAGTATGGAGATTCCTTCAAAAACTACCATCTGACCCAGCAATCCCACTACTAGACATACACCCTGAGAAAACATTAAAGACATATACCCCAATGATCACTGCAGCACAATTTACAATAGCCAGGATGTGGAAGCACCCTAGAGGTCCATCAACAGAGGAATGGATAAAGAAGATGTGGTACATATGTACACTGAAAGGTTCAGTTCAGTCTCTCAGTTGTGTATGACTCTTTACGACCCCATGGACTGCAGCACACTAGGCTTCTCTGTCCATCACCAACTCCCAGAGCTTGCTCACACTCATGTCCATCAAGTCGGTGATGCCATCCAACCATCTCATCCTCTCTCGTCCCCTCTCCTTCAGACATCAATCTTTCCCAGCATCAGGATCTTTTCCAGTGAGTCGGTTCTTCCCATCAGGTGGCCAAAGTATTGGAGTTTCAGCTTAGCATCAATCCTTCCAATGAATATTTAGGACTGATTTCCTTTAGGATTGACTGGTTTTCCAGCTTGTGCTTCATCCAGCCTGAATTAAATATTACTCAGCCATAAAAAGGACCAAATTTGAGTCAGTTGAAGTGAGGTGGATGAATCTAGAGCCTGTTATACAGAGTGAAGTCAGAAAGAGAAAAATGAGTATCATATATTAATGTAAACATATGGAATCTAGAAAAATGATATTGATGGACCTATTTGCAAGGCAGGAACAAAGACACAGACATAGAGAACAGACTTGTGGATACATGTGGGACTTGAGAAATGGGATGTATTACGAGATTAGGGTTGACATATATACACTATCATGTGTAAAATAGGTCACTAGTGGGAACCTGCCGTATAGCACAGGGAGCTCAGCTCAGTGCTCCTGTGATGTCTTAGAGGAGTGGGGTGGGGAAGCTGGGATGGAGGGAAGGTAAAGAGGGAGGGGACATATGTATCCTTATGACTGACACCAGGGAAGTCTCACCTTGTACAGCAGGAACTAACACAACATTGTAAAATGATTTGTAAAACAATCCACTAAAAAGAGTTGGTTGAGTAAAGAGACTATTTTCAACCATCAGCAAATATAGATATTGGCTTCATTCACATCTATCTTCAACTTGCACTGTTGGTGGGAATGTAAATTGATAATGGATTTATCAATAATGGATAATGTCAGTAATGGATAATGGATAATGTCCATTGTAAAGGATAATGTCAAATGACTTAACCAAGTCAGTTTAACTTTCTGAGGCTCAATATATTTATACTTAAAGTAAAAATAATTATACTTATTGTAATAATCAAATGAAATACTAAATGGAATATGAATGAATGTTATTAAATATATAAGTTCAGTTCAGTTGCTCAGTCGTGTCTGACTCTTTGCGACCCCATGAACCACAGCACACCAGGCCTTCCTGTCCATCACCAGCTCCCAGAGTTTACCCAAACTCATGTCCATTGAGTCGGTGATGCCATCTAACCATCTCATCCTCTGTTGTCCCCTTCTCCTCCTGCCCTCAATCTTTACCAGCATCAGAGTCTTTTCAAATGAGTCAGCTCTTTGCATCAGGTGGCCAAAATATTGGAGTTTCAGCTTCAACATCAGTCCTTCCAATGAACACTCAGGACTGATTTCCTTCAGGATGGACTGGTTGGACCTCCTTACATTCCAAGGGACTCTCAAGAGTCTTCTCCAACACCACAGTTCATAAGCATCAGTTCTTCTGTGCTCAGCTTTCTTTATAGTCCAACTCTCACATCCATACATGACTACTGGAAAAACCATAGCCTTGACTAGACGGACCTTTGTTGACAAAGTAATGTCTCTGCTTTTTAATATGTGGTCTAGGTTGGTCATAACTATCCTTCCAAGGAGTAAGCGTCTTTTAATTTCATGGCTGCAATCACCATATAAGAATGGCTGGTAATAAATGAATCTATTTTATTTAAATTAATTTTATTGGAGTGCAGTTGCTTTACCATGTTGTATTTCTGCTGTCCAGCAAGGTGAACCAGCGCTATGGATACTTACATCCCTCTCTTGGCACTTCCATCATTCAGGTCACCGTTGAGCCTTGAGTAGCCTTCCCTGTGCCATGCAGTGTGTTTTCACCAATTATCTACTTTATACGTAGTGACAGCATCGTGTGTATATCAATCCCTGTCTCCAGACTCCCTCCCCTCCTTCCCCCGTGGATCCATAGCTTTGTTTTCTACATCTGTATCTCTGTTTCTGCTTTGCAAACAGGTTCATCTGTACTATTTTTCTGGATTCCACATGTATGTGTTAATCCATTTTCTTTTCTCTTGATGACTACATAGGGCAATTTTGATAGTAGCATTTTTATGAAACAATGATTTTAGAGGGAAAGAGGGAATGATGAATAGGTGGACTACAAAGAGATTTTTAGGACAGTGAGACTCTTCTGTGTGATACTGTAATGACATTTGTTAAAACCCTTGTGACCATAAACAAAGAATAAACCCTAATGCAGACTATGGGCTTGAGTTCATATGGATCTGTCAATGTTGGTATATCAGTAGTAACTAATGTACTAGACTAAAGCAAGATGTTAGTAACAGGAGACACGGTATTAAGGAAGGAGTTTTGTGGGAACTTTTCCCTCTTGGTACACTATTTCTGCAAAACCAAAACTGCTCTAAAAATTGCACCCACTTAAAAACTTTAATTCCTAGAGAACATAAAGTGAATGAAAAGGAAGAATAAGGGTGGTGTGAAAGGAAGAGAGACAAGCAGGGTATGCCACTGGATGACAGCTCCAAACCAAAGGAATGAACCATGGGGCAAATAGAGAAAAATGAAGGGAGGAAGCCAGATATTAAAGAGGAGAGTGTGTGTGGCGGGGGAGCATCAGAGAGAAGCAGGGAGGAAGGAAGCGCCAGAGCCAGACGTGGTGCCCACTGGATGTCTCACTCAGTTTGGCATATGGTTTGAGAGTGTGACCGGCATTTGCCTTAAGCTCCATTCTGTCCGTAATTAAGGAGGGGGATTCAAATATGGATCCACCTGCCCTAGGAGGTATTTGGGGACTTTCCAATGGATTCACTGGTTGTTATTTTTCAGTAGCTAAGTCGTGTGTATGTGTGTGCGTGTGTGTGTGTGCACTCAGTCATATCTGACTCTTTGTGACACCTTGGACTCTATCCTGCCAGGCTCCTCTGGAATTTTCCAGGCAAGAATGCTGGAGTGGGTTGTCATTTCCTACTCCAGCGGATCCTCCCGACCCAGGGATCAAACCTGCATCTCTTGCATCTCCTCCTTTGGTCGGCAGATTCTTTTACCACCACACCACTTGGAATGCCAACATCACATGGGTTCTCTTTTTCTGCATTTTCTTTTATGGCAATTCTTCTCACAGTCCAGAAGAGAGAGGCTGCCCATTCTCATCCTGAAATTTCTTTGATGCAATTCCTGGGAATGTTATTTAAAAAAAAAAAGCAAACAACAAAACAAGCCAGGAGTCAAATAAAAAGAAAATTCAAGATAGCGTTTTGGAGAATCTGATTTAATGATCAATCAAATCACCATAAAATCACAGAGCTTCTAGTCCTCCTTTTTACACATATATTTCTATTAAAAAACATTAGAAGTGGAGTATTCTGTCATTCTTGGGAGGTGAAATATGAAAGTAAATATTTTGTGGTATGTAGGGGGAATGCTGGCAATTTTTGCTTAATGACCTCATCTCCTCCAACCCCTCTTCCAAAAGGATATGTTGCTTTTTGAACAGGGGTATATTCAAGTTTGGGGGCTTGAAATTTATAATATTTTGGAGCCTGCAATATGAAAAAGAATACAAAATTATTATCAGAAAATTATGTGCAAAAGTGACTATTTAGAGTAAGAAAAGAAATCCCCAACAAATCACATTTGTTTCAAATTTGAAAATGCTGACAAATGCCAGAAATATCATGATTCAGGAAAATAACATTGTATGAACTACCTGGGTGAAAAAAAAATCCCTTCTTTTCCCCTTTTATTTTGCTGGCATATATTTTAATCATTTCTTCTTCTAATAGTTGGGTAACATCATTTTTATGGACAAAATAAGAAGATAATTTCTTTCCTCTAGCATGATTGATGGAAAATTTTTTTCTTGGTATTGACAACATAAAACACTTTCCATCAGTTTTACAACCATTATTGGTCATACCTGGTGACTACTGGGATTATTGTCAAATATGAGAAATTTCTTGTTTATATGAACTGTGAGATTTGCAAGAATTTTCTCAGATGAGCTTCTTGTTTCTCCTCCACTATCCACAAATTTCCTGCAGCAAGCTTCATCAGACAAGTTCACATCGTGGCAGTATAAGTTCACATCATGTCATAACGTGGGGAGCACTTCTGTATTAGAACAGCTAAAGGAATAAGTATACGTGGTCGTGACTACCTGACAGTGAATCATGTAAAAATATCCCCTCAAACCAAAAGTAAATGTGTCTTCAATTCCCTTTTTCTTTAGTCATCTTCTCCAGAAAGCCTAACTGAACGATGCAGGAAGGGAAGTCAGAGTGAAAAGAAGCAGTTAATTAGGGCTACACTGTCTCAGTGTTATGTTTTATAAAAATGTAATGACCATGTGAACGTGTTGCTTGGCCCCTCCCAGATCTGGCCTTGGAAAAGCTTTGTGTCATCCTTGATGTTCCAGCTTTTTCTTTTTTTGATAAACAAGAGTTGTCATAGTAGTAGTTAATGGAGAGAATAGGAGAAGAAACTAGATCAAGTATGAAAGGAGGTTACTAAATGGAATTCACATGTAAAGTTAATTCTCTCCCTTAAATTGATGTGTGTTACTATGTTCTTGGGCTTCCCTGGTGGCTCAGACGGTAAAGAATCTGCCTGCAATGCAGCAGAACTGGATTTGATCCCTGGGTTGGGAAGATCCCCTGGAGAAAGGAATGGCAACCCACTCCAGTATTCTTGCCTGGAGAATTCCATAGATAGAGGACCCTGGCAGGCTATAGTCCATGGTGTCACAAAAAGTCAGATACAACTGAGCAATTAATAGTTGTACTTTCACTATATTGTTAGTCTTTATACTTGACACACAGGCTATGAGCAGTGTTTGTCTATTCAATATTTAATAAAGTATTTACATAAAAACCTTAAATAATTAAAACTATATGATCTGTGGACATAAGCTCATTGGATGAAATGCAGTAATCTCCAAATATATATTTAAAAAATTTTCACCCCAAAGCCTTGCACTTATAATTTTTTGTTTTGCTTTGTTTTGTTTTAGAAGATAGCTTTTTAAAAAGTTAAATGAATTTGTAATTTGTTTAATGTTTTAGTAGTGATTTTGGGATTCAAGTTCTATTATATAGTGGTACAACAGTGGAAACTTACATTTGCTCTTCACAATTTATCAGTATATTTCTTTTAGTTTAGTACATGTTCAACCTTTCACATGTTTTTCCATGAGGCTGTTATTTTGGGGGTATAAAGTATATTTTATATAGTTGTTAAATCAAATTTTAATTATATCTCCAGATGATCCACATATAGTTGATTAATTTTATTTTTATTGAAGTTGATTTAAAACATTGTGTTTGTTTCAGGTGTATGGATGTTTCAGCTTCTTTCATTCACAGGATATTTGCTTAAGAAAGAGGCAAATGCCAAGCCAAAACAAAGAAAGTTAGAAAAACATTACCAATAAGATATAATGAACACTAAGAATGACTTGTTTTTCACATATATAAACATAAGCAATTTTTAAAAGCTCATTTCCATTTCTACATCTTGGTATTAGCAGGAAAGAAATGAACCTTTAAATATCTGAAGCAGATTAGTGATGATGATTCCCTTAAAACTTCGTTGACTGTGTTCAGGGAATACCAAAATTTTCAACTTACACTGAGTAAAAACTATGGATAAAATTTTACTTGCTTTCTTTGGAATCCATGTATGTTATTCAAAAAGAAATTTAAAAACTACTTTCCCAAACCCAATAAACAATTGTGCAAGACCAAAAAGCTAGACAGAAAAAGAATTGTACCATACAAAAAGCTGTACCAGAGTACAATTTTCTAAGTGCAATTATCAACTTAATTCATTTCACAAACTGTTTAATATGATCTACTTCCTCACAAAAAAAGTGCAAATATATTCTAAATGATCAATCAATAATAATTGTTCAGCAATAGTTTTTCTCTTTCATTAAATATATAGAAAAAGTACAATTAAGTACAATTATGATGTTTCAGGATATTGATGTTTTTATCTCAGAGCTTTAAAGTGTGATTTTGATTGAATTTTTCTCACACACTAAGCAAAATTTACTGAAGGCATACCATATGTTATTTTATAAATAATTATAATACAAAGCAGACAATCTATTGGATTATAACAGGCTAAGGAATGAGATATAAATTTTCTTACTTTTATAAACATACAGATAGTTACATTAGCAAATGTGAAGTTTTGCTGTCTTTTATTCTCATTTCTTAATTTGACTATTAAGATGTTATCTGAATAAAAGATAAATTTAGACATTTTCTGAAATTTGGATTAGACTGATTGTTGTCAAGAATTTAGCTTGTTTATTAGACTATCTCTACATTATTTTCCACAAAATGAAGGAGCTAAATTTGCATCTCTTAGATTTTGACTGATAGTTTTTTAAACATACGATGAGATAAAATGATTTAATAAGAAACCACAACGAGGTACCATTACACGCCAGTCAGGATGGCTGCTGTCCAAAAGTCTACAAGCATTAAATGCTGGAGAGGGTGTGGAGAAATGGGAACCCTCTAACACTGTTGGTGGGAATGCAAACTAGTACAGCCACTATGGAGAACAGTGTGGAGATTCCTTAAAAAACTGGAAATAGAACTGCCACATGACCCAGCAATACCACTCCTGGGCATACACACCGAGGAAACCAGATCTGAAAGAGACACGTGCACCCCAATGTTCATCGCAGCACTGTTTATAATAGCCAGGACATGGAAGCAACCTAGATGCCCATCAGCAGACAAATGGATAAGGAAGCTGTGGTACATATACACCATGGAATATTACTCAGCCATTAAAAAGAATTCATTTGAATCAGTTCTAATGAGATGGATGAAACTGGAGCCCATTATACAGAGTGAAGTAAGCCAGAAAGATAAAGACCAATACAGTATACTAACACATATATATGGAATTTAGAAAGATGGTAACGATAACCCTATATGCAAGACAGAAAAAGAGACACAGATGTACAGAACAGACTTTTGGACTCAGTGGGAGAAGGCGAGGGTGGAATGATCTGAGAGAACAGCATTGAAACATGTATACTATCAAGTGTGAAACAGATCGCCAGTCCAGGTTGGATGCATGAGACAAGTGCTCGGGGCTGGTGCACTGGGAAGACCCAGAGGGATCGGATGGGGAGGGAGGCAGGAGGGGGGATCGGGATGGGGAACACATGTAAATCCATGGCTGATTCATGTCAATGTATGGCAAAAACCACTACAATATCGTAAAGTAATTAGCCTCCAACTAATAAAAATAAATGAAAAAAAAAAGAAATTTTATTATAGCAAAGTTGTATTTAAAAACTCAGTGTTTAGATTTTCCCAACTCTTTCTGAATCTATTGGATTATGCAAAGTGCTTCAAGTAGGCATAATTAACAGATATCTGATAAATCTTAGTGAAGCCTTTTGGTATACTTCCAAGAAGTTGAACAATTGAAAGATTCTATTGACTGAGTAAAAATGCTGTTGCAAATCAGGCCATTTCCGATTCTTTTCTTTCAGAACATTTGAAGGAGGACCTATTCAAATTGTCAGGTCATACATCATTAAGAATAATTCAGATGATACATCATGATTCAATATTTGGCATATACTTCAAGAAGAATTTGAAGAACTGAATAGCATTAGTATAAAATTTCTTTCATTCCTATCTCCTTGTTTAGATGAACAAGATCTCTCAGACTTTACAACAATGATCACAGTGAATTAAGTCATTTGTGTTGTGTCCCTTCTCATGCTAGCAATAAATAATATTCCTCTACAAATACATGAACTGATTGAAGTAAAACAGCTCTAGTTACCTCACTATAAGATTCATTTCCAATAAAATATTGCTGTTTTTTAGAAATAAATTTCCAAGTGTGTAATGTATATATTGTATTGTGTTAAATCCATGTATTGCTAATTAAGTATAATAATAACTCAATCCAGAAAATCACTTAGAACCTTATGGTTAGAGAGAATTCAACCAACACAAAATTTTAAGTTACATACATCTTTTTGTGGCGTACACAAATTTTATAAAATTAATAATTTAGAAAAAGACTCAAGAATGGCTGTTCTAACCGATGTGAGATGAGACCTTAGTTTTTATTTGCATTTCCCTAGTAATTAGTGATGTTGACCATCTTTTCATATATTTGTTGGCCATCTGTATGTCTGCTTTGGAGAAATGTCTATTTAGGACTTGTAAATAGAGACACAGAAGTAGAGAACAAATGTATGGATACCCAGGGGGCAAAGAGAGAATGGGAAGAATTGAGAGACTGGGATTAACACACAGACACTATTGATACTGTTCTCCAGTGAGAACCTACTGTCTAGCACAGAGAATGCTACCTGATGCACGTGATGACCTCAATAGGAAGAAAGTCCAAAAGGGAGAGTAATTCACACACACACACACACACACACACACAGCCGATTCATTTTGTCCTACAATAGAAACTAACGCAATATGGTGAAGCAACTATACTCCAATAAAAATTAATTTTATAAAGACTCAAGAATGAAAATATATTGAAAGAGGATGAAAAGGTAGAGAAGGTGAAATAACATAAAATTTCAATGCAAAGATGGAATATAAGTTTTCCTAATAAAGAAGAGCCTTTTTATGAACTTTTTCAGAGAAACTGTAGGTATTAAATTATTATGGCGTTTGGAAAGTATTGGATACAGCTATTTTTATTTTGTTGTGGTAACAACATGTCACATGACATCTTCCTTCTTAACAGATCTTTAAGTGTATGTACAGTATCGCTACCCATAGGCACAATGTTGTATGGATCTGTAGAACTGACTCTTCTTGTAAGACTCAAAGTTTATGCCCCTTGATGAGTGACTTCGTATTTCCTCTCACCCCAGTCACCACTTTTACAGATTCCACACATCAGCGAGGTTTGTACAGCATTTGTCTTTGTTTGGCTGATTTATTATGTCTTTCAGGTTCACCCTTGCTGTTGCATATAGCAGGCTTTTCTTCATTCAGAGTTGTTCAGTTGCTCAGTTATGTCCTACTCTTTGCGACCCCATGGACTGCAGCACACCAGGCTTCCCTGTCCTTCATCATCTCCTGGAGCTTGCTCAAACTCACGTCCATTGAGTCAGTAATGTGATCCAACCATCTCATCCTCCGTCATCCCCTTCTCCTCCCGCCTGCAATCTTTCCCAGCACCAGGGTCTTTTCCAATGAGTTTGTTCTTCACATCAGGTGTGCCAAAGTATTGGAACTTCACCATCAGTCCTTCCAATGAATATTTGATCTCCTTACTGTCCAAAGGACTCTCAAGAGTCTTCTCCAGCACCACAGTTCAAAAGCATCATTTTGGGGGAGGGGAGGCCTGACTACTATTCTGACAGATGTTTAAGTTGTTTCCCTATGCAGGTTATTCAAAACAATACCTCAGTGAACGTGGAGGTGCAGATATCTTTTTGAATTAGTGTTTTCATTTCTTTGGATAAATACCCATATGATGGATTGTTGGATCACATGGTAGATATATTGTTATTTTTTTTTACTTTTATAAGATTCATATTTTAATGTAGTTCTTGACATTAAACAAAACATGCTAACTTACAGAGTTAAGTTTAATCCATCCATTCATTAAGGATTAAACTGTACGCTCAAAGAAAGGAACCCCAGAAAGACAGCACAGAACTGTGCATCTGTATTACAAATTTTATACACACAGATTCATACACACACATACAAACTAGGAACTCAGAGGTTTTCGTAAATAGTTGAAGACCAGATCATTTTTCCACTGGAATATTGTTAATTTTTTGAGGACTCTCCATACTGTTTTCCCAGAGTATCTGCATCGTTTTGCATGCCTACTAACAGTGTACAAGGGTTTCTATTTCTCCACGTTCTGACACTTGTAATCCTTCTTTTTAATTAATTAATTAATTTTATTTTTGACTGTGCTGGCTCTTCATTGCCTTGCATGGGCTTTCTCTAGTTGTAGCAAGCAGGGGCTCCTCTCTAGTTGCTGTGCATGGGCTTCTCATTGTGGTGGCTTCTCTTGTTGCAGAGCATGGGCTCCAGGGTGTGTGGGCTCAGTATTTGTGGCATACGGGTTTAGTTGCTCTGCAGCATGTGGAATCTTCCTAGACCAGGTATCAAACCCATGTCCCCCGCGTTGGCAGGCAGATTCCTATTCAGCGTACCACCAAGGCAGTCCCTATCCTTCTTTTCTGATAATAGCCATCCCAACAATTATGAAGTGATATTTTGTTCTTGTTTTGACTTGCCTTTCCATGATAATTAGCGACATTAACCATCTTTTCATATGCCTATTGGCTCTTTGTGTGTCTACATTTGCTACAGTTAAGAAATTATACTAGTTTTATTTTTAAATGATACTATTTATAACACACCTGAATTTTCACCATTTGAACCTTATGATCAAGATTCTTAGATGATTATTTTAAAATATACAGAGTACATGGATTTTCAAAATAATTTGAAGTAATATGGGAGGAAAGCATTTGAAGATTACTATAATAAATGCCACAAAAAGTACTAATGATAATATGATTTTTTGGAAATAATTTTATTGTTCTTGCAGGAACATAAAACATAAGTAATGGCCCACAGTTAATCTTCAAGTATACCCTCAAATATAACTATTTTAACTACTCTAACTACTCTTTTCTGTATAGTTAATTTTATGATAATAACATTCTGGAATGTAACTCCATGAGGACAGATTTTTGTCAGTTTTGGTCACATCTGTATCCCTAGACTCTAGAGTGATGTCTGACATATTAGATCTGATAAATATTATCACATATTAAGTGACTGACCACATACATTTTCTTTATTAAAAATGTTCAATAATATTACGGTTATAATGAAAATTAGTCATCTTCTCCAGTGGGTCAGCAAACTACACCCCACCAGTTGTTTTTGTTAAAAAAAAAAAAAAAGTCATATAGGAACACAGCAGCCATGCCCATATGTTTCTATATTGTCTCTGGCAGCTTTCACAGTATAAGGTTAGAGGTGAGTAGCTGCATAAGAGACCATATGGCCCACATAGGCTAAACTATTTGGTATGTGGTCCTTTCCAGTAAATGTTTGTCAATTCCTGTTCTATCACACCTGTTCTACCACATCTTTCTCCACTCTGAGTGAAGCAGAAATTAAAACTGTTGACTCTTCTAGTATTCAACTCTTCACTTATAAACATCACCTTTATCTCTATTATCCTGCATTACAAGACAGGTACACACACACATATGCTCCAAACAGAGGTACAAACACTTCCTTTTTTTTTTTCCAAACACTTCCCTTTTGCTTGAATCAATATTTAGAAATTTTTTAAAGTTACTGTGACTATGTAATTGATGTTTACAACAGACACATTTTATTTTTTCCTTGTGCAATCTTTTGATTTTCCCGAGTTCAAGATTACTTGGATGTGTGCAAGTACCAAACAGTATTAACCCAAAATTTGTATAGCCCCAGGAGGCTATACAAAAGAATATTTTCTACATGCCCCTAACATAAATGTAGAAGAGTGTCCAAATCTGTGTGCAGCTTATGAAATTTTACAGAATATAATTGCTACCCAGATCAAGATCTAGAACATTAGCAGCACCCCAGAATGCCTGCATTCCCTCCTAGACATCCCAGTTCCAAAAGTAACCAACCATTTTTATGATGTCCATCATTATAGATTTGTATTCTCTGTTTTTGAACTTGTTATAAAGTATATCGTGGAGCAAAACTCTCTTTCATTCATGTCAGTGAGATTTATTCATATGGCTGCATGCAGGTAGTTGTCTACCCTTATTATGATTAGTTTTATATGAAGCTGCCAAACCATCTTCCAAAGGCGGCTGCACCATTTTGCATTTCCATTAACAATGAATGAGAGCTCCAGTTGTTCCACATTCTTGCCAGTTTTTGAGGTGTCCGTGTGTTGGCTTTTGACTCTTATAATAGGTGTGCAGTGGTATTTCACTATTGTTTTAATTTGAAACCTTCTAATGATAAGTAATGTGGAGCATCTTTTTATATGGTTATTGCCATCTGCATATCTTCTTTGGTGAAGTGTCCACTCAGGTCCTTGACACATTTTTAATGAGGTGCTCAATTTCTAATTGCTCACATTTAAAAGTTCTTTGTACTTTTCAGATAATAGTCCTTTATCATATGTGTCTTTTGCAGATATTTTCTCCTAGCCTATGGCTTAACTTCTCAGTCTCTTGATAGAGTCTTTTGCAGAGCATAAGCTTTTAAGTCGAACTTGTTTTTTTCATGGATTGTGTCTTTCATGTTATATCTAAAAATTCCTTTCCGTAACCTGAGGTATCTGGATTTTCTCATACTTATTTTCTTGGAGTTTTGTATTTCACATTTACGTCTATGATCCATTTGAGTTAACTTTTTGTGAAGGGTGTAAGGACTCTCTCTGTCTAATTTCTTTTCTGTTTGTTTTTTTTTTGGGGGGGGGGGCATGTGTATGCCCAGTTGTTTTAGCACCCTTTGTCTAAAAGACTCTCTTTCCTCCATTGTATTGCCTTTGCTCCTTTGTCAAAGACCTTCTGGCTGCTTTTCAGATTTTCTTCTCTTTCCTTTTGCTTGCCCCTTCTTTCCTTCCTCCCTTCCTCTCTCCTCTCTGTGCTCTGCTAGGAACAGAGCATTTTGCCTAAATTTGCAGGGTAATATGCCTAGGTCTAGTTTTCTTTCTCACTTCTGTTTGAACTTGTTATTCTTCTTGATCATGTGGTATGATAGCCTTCTTGATTTTGAAAGCATTTAGACCAGGATCTCTTAGTATTTCTTGTATTCCATTCCTTATCCTTCTCTTTATAGGACTCTCAGTTCAGTTCAGTCGCTCAATCATGTCTGACTCTGCAACCCCATGGACTGCAGCATGCCGGGCCTCTATTTATGTGCATATCTCAGTGTGACTTATATTTAGTTTTTGCATTTCCTTGCTTCTCTTTTGGCTGCAATTTAGATTCTTTACACTGACCTGTCTTCCAGTTCAGTAATCCCCTCTTCCATGTCTAACATGCTGTGTAATCCATCACTAAACCTGGTTCTTGATTTTAAGCACTATGCTTTTCAGTTCTATGGTTTTTGTCATTCTTTATATATAATATATGTATATACACACACATATATATACATATATCACTCCTTTATTGGAAATACCCATCTTTTCTTAGACTTCTTGAATATTTTAATCATAGTTATAATTTAAATTGTATTTCTTATCACCTATGGATTTTTTCTTTTTTTTTTCTTTTAGTGTTTTAGTATTATTTTTGTCTCCTGGCATCACTAGTTATTTTTGATTAAGGATTGTTATAGGAGAGAAAACCAAGTGAGGCCCATCCGGGAATAATAGTGATTCTCATTGTAGGTTTCCTGGTCACAGATTTGTATATGAATAATAAAGCAGGTATATACACATACATTGTATTTGCTTTAATGATTTTTTTTTCCCAACTGGCCACTACTACTGTCTTGTAGTAGACATTTAGCGTAACATGGACATAAACAAAGTCAACCGATTGCCCATGATAGTTAATTTACATTCCACAGACACTCAATCAGGTTGTAGCCAGCAGATGCCGTTTTAAGAAAAGATTCTCCCTATCTTACTACTGGTCCAGCTTTACGGTCTTGTTCATTGTGGTGGCATATAGGCTAAATCACTCAGCAATAACGCTCCCTCCTCAGAACTTAGCAGAATTCTCTATGTGGTTCAACAGTGTGCCTATTCATTTCTCTTCCTTTTCATCCTTCTCTTCCTGTTTCATGCGTATGTGCACACACACACATTGTATCAATCCAGGTCTAGTTAGGAGAGGGAAGCCACATGAATTACTTGACCAGATATTTATATATAAATTATTGTGTATTGATGTATATATGTGGAATTTAGAAAAATGGTATAGACGATCTTATTTGCAAATGAGAAATAGAGACACAGACTTAGAGAACAAATGTATGGATACCAAGGGGAAAAGGAGAGGTGGGAGGAATTGGGAGTTTGGGACTGACAAATATACACTACTGATACTTTGTACAAAATAGACCACTAATGAGGGCCTACCATATAGCACAGGAAATGCTTCTCAGAGTTCTGTGCAGACCTAAGTGGGAAGGAAATCCAAAAGGGAGGGGTATATGCACACGTATAGCTGATTCTCTTTGCTCTACAGCAGAAACTAGCATGGGCTTCCCTGGTGGCTCAGACGGTAGGTGAAGAATCTGCCTGCAAAGTGGGTTCGATCCCTGGCTTGGGAAGATCCCCTGGAGGAGGGCATGGCAACCCGGTTCTAGTATTCTTGCCTGGAGATTCCCCATGGACAGAGGAGCCTGGTGGGCTGCAGTCCATGGAGTCCCAAAGAGTTGGACATGACTGAGTGACTAAGCACAGCTCATAGAAACTAATACGACATTGTAAAGCAGCTATACACTAATAAAAATTAATCTAAAAGTTATTATTAACTAAGTACTGGAGAGTAGAAAAGGCAACTACTGACCACTTAATATCACTGAGTAGCATAATAGTTATAGGATCAACTACCACCTCTAGGGCTAGGAGATAATGAGAGATGAGATTGGAATTACTATGAACAAATGGTGATAGGTCCCCATGGAACTGATGCTGAGACTTTTAAGAAGGGAATGTCACCTGGCTGGTGCTCTGAGAGAGCCAGTGATTCTGCTTGTGAAAACGTTATAGACCTGCATACTCAAAACAGTTGCTACTACAGGTACAATATGCTGATCCTGGGTTAAGAAGTAGTGTTGCCAGAGGAATGATGAAAAGAATAGGAAAAAGGAAGCATGACAAGAAGAAGAAATTATTTTGTCCTTCCTCTATCCTTCCACTGTTCCTCTGGAAACCTCCAAGGAAGAGTCACCTGAAAAGGAAACAGCAGTGTCATATTCCTCCTGCTTTGGGATGCACATTTATTTCACATTTAAACTTATTTGAAATTAGCATGAATCTTAGAGTAGATGGCCTGTCATGGTGCAGTGACGGCAGTGTTTTTCTTTCTTTATGTCATATAAAATAATGATGCTTCTTATAATCAATTGTTGCTACCATTCTATGAAATGTAGTATTTTTAAAAGCAAAAAATGATTTATATCACCTAACTTCCCGAGCCTGGCAATGATTGTTTTCTCTTTTAAGTTCTCACATACCATCTGTTAAATAGTTGTATCATTAAGGGTTAAGCTTTCTGATTAATAATTTCTGCATTATTTTCCCCAGGTTTTTTTTTTTTTTTTTTTTTTTTAACATTTTCCCACCTCCAGGATTATGGTAACTTTCTTATTTTCTGTTGGACCCTCTCTCAAGGAACCTTATGACATCTTCTGCACTTTAGTCAGTGAATTGTGAGTGATTTTGCAATCACGTGTCTAGGGCCCTTTGTCTTGGAATTTGAATCCTATGGATGTGAAAACTCGTTTGAGAGTTACTGCTCTCTCCTACTTAAGATTCAAATTCTCTGTCAATCAGTGTTTGTCACTTTCCCCAGTTTAAACAGTTAAAAAAAAAAAATTCACTCTTTGGCTGCATCAGATCTTAGTTGCAGCATGCGGGATCTTCACTGTGCCATGTGGGATCTTTCCTTGAGCTCTCTAGTCCTGGCAGGAGGGCTTAGTTCCTTCAAAGCATGTGGATCTTAGTTCCCTGACCAGGGATTGAATCCACACCCTCTGCACTGAAAGGCAGATTCTTAAACAGTGGATCACCAGGGAAATCCATAAATTTTTGCTTCCATGTTTATAGTAAGGTTATGGTGCTCCTCAAGATCAACAACTCTGACATGATGATAAATAGATCCATGGTTTTCTGGATCTTTCCAGAGAGAGTTGAAGCTGAGTCTAGAACCTTATTTCTACTTTAAAGGGCACTACAAAAGTATTTAGTGTAAATCCTGTTGCCTGTTTTTAAGCTTTGTATTATTTTGTGTGGCTCTGGAGTTGTACCTCATCACTTCATTTTGAGTTTGGGTTGAAAATGTTTTAAGTTCTCAGAAGAAACATGTCATTTATTGGAGGTGGGCTTGTACTTTCCCTTTCTCTGTATTTCATACATATCAATGTAGAAAAAGAGCAAAAATATTACCTTGTTAACACTATTGGAGAAAAGTGATTTTGCCAACCAAACCACAGGGCTATTTATTATTTATCCAATAATGTATTAACTTAGCTATTTCTGTTAGCAAACTGGCCCCAAACTGGAGATTTTCATCTGAGATTCTCATAAAATAAGAAAAATTCATCCTGTGTAATTGCTGTTTTCTAGATTATTGCAGGTGACTTTCACCAGAGTTGTGCTGCTATATTATATACAGTTGACCCTTGAGCAACATGAGTTTGAACTGTGTGGGCCACTTCATACATGATTTTTTAAAAATAAATACTATAGTACTACTCAATCTGTAATGCAGAACAAGAGATATGGAGGGCCAACTGCAAATTTATATGCAGATTTTCTGCTGCACATGGGGTTGGCATTCCTGAACCCATAGTTGTTCACGAGTAAACTGTAGATGATCATTTACTCAGACTCCTATAGGTTTTCTTACTACTCGTCTGCTCTTTTATAACAGTTTTCTTATCCCCTAATGCTTACACCCTAAGCCTATGCCATGTATTTTAGGTTTATTTTTTTATGGAAGGTTCCCACTTGAGGCTACTGATATGCATCTTAGCTAACTACTACTGCCTAAAAAAAGACAAGGACTTCCCTGGTACATGCCAATGCAGGAGACACAGTTCAGTCCCTGGGTTGGGAAGATGCCCCGGAGGAGAAAATGCAATACCAGTCCAGTATTCTTGCCTAGGAAATCCCATGGACAGAGAAGCCTAATGGGCTACAGTCAATGGGGTCACAAAAGAGTTGGACATGACTTAGTGACTAAACAACAAGAAAAAAGACATGCCTTCCCACACCTCAAAACAAACAATACTCTGTGACACATAATTACCCTTAATTTAAAGCTTAGAGTGTTTGGTCATTTGGGATCTAGTTGATCAAGGCTAGGCTTGGTTGACTTTGACTCTAAGAGGAAGGTTGAGCCCAGGTCTGGTCCACACATCTCCCATCCTCTTTGGTCCAAGATGTTCACCTCTTGGCAGTGGCTGAAACAGGAGAAGCCAGGCCTCTCTGCACAATCATGTTTCTGACTCTACTTATATCACATCTGCTAATATCCCATTGCTAAAGCAAACATAGTGGGCAGGACAGCATATTCTACCTCTTGTTGGGGAAACTGGGCCTGTATATTTGCTGAACAATAATTCGAACTATCCTAGACGTGAACCAAAGAGGGAGCATAGACATTTCAGAAAGAATTTCCCTGTTGATCTCTTAGTATTTCTAGTCCCCTCTCTGTCCACAGTTCAAGGACTTTCTTTGGTCATGGTGATCCAAGCAAAACTCTTTATTTTCAGTACATCTGTCCATGATCTAGATGGTACCACAAAGAGAACGGTCTTGAAGCTTCATAGATAGTGTTATGGACTGAACTGTGTCCCTTTCAAAATTCCTATGTAGAAACCCTAACCTGTGTTTAGAGACAGGACTTTGAGGGAGGTCACTGAGGTTACATGAGATCTCAAGTTTGATATCCTCATCTGATAAAACTGATATCCTTACAAGAAGAGGAAAAGTGACCAGAGGGCTCATTCCCTTCACAAGCACAGAGGAAAGGCCATGTGAGGACACAGCAAACAGGTGGCCATCTACAAGCCAGGAGGAGACCTCTCACTAGAAACCAAACTGACCAGCACCTTGGCCACGAACTTCCCGACTGCTAAACTCAGAGAATATAAATGTCTGTTGTTTAAATCACCCAGCCTGTGGTATTTTGTTATGGCAGCCTAAGCAGACAAATACGGAGTGAAAGAGGGTTAAAGAAGAATCATGACTGGCTAGTACCTATGACTCAAAAAACATTCATGAAGGAACACAGTTGAGCATGAGTCAATATTGTATCTGTGTTGTTAGGATATACACCTGAGAGCTGAGAGGAGGCAATTGACATATAAATGTGTGGGTTAAGTGAGGTATAGGAAAATGAGGGAAGATGGACCTTATGGTGATTGGGAGAGTACATATACTGAGGGCTTCCCAAGTTGCATGAGTGGTAAAGATCTCTCCTGCCAATGCAGGAGATACAAGAGAACTCTCCCACCAAGGCAGGAGACATGGGTCTGAAAGATCCCTTGGAGGAGGCCATGGCATCCCACTCCAGTATTCTCACCTGCAGAATCACATGGACAGAGGAGCCTGGTGGGCTACAGTCCATGGGATCACACAGAGTCAGACAAGTCGACTCAAGCAACTTAGCATGCACGCACGCATACTCTACTGATACACACCAAAATTCAACTTTTATTTTGAAAAAATACCAGTACGCTAAAAAAAAAGTCAGTCTGGATTCAGATTGCAGTCTGTCAATTTGCACCTAGGGCTCTAGACTACTCTCTTACCAGATATAAAAATTCTTTCTGTAACAAAATATGTGAATCTTTAAGGTCACTATACGGTTGACTCTTTTTTTATATTCATCCTTACTCTGACTCATTTTAAAGCACTGATTTTGATTCAGTTTCCTGACTAAACTAGGAGATGAAGAATCGAAAGAAGTAGTAGAAAGATGGTTGGAAATCCATTTTATAAGACAAAAATGAATAAAAAGTTTAGCAGATTAAAGAGGAGATGGTAACCTTACATAAACTTGGACCTTAAATTGGGTTATGTAGAAATACAGCCTACAACTTGTCCCTGTCTCTGTGGAGATTAGAACTATGGGAAGTCTACCTGAGGCTCAACATGAATGATATTAATTCACAAAGAATAACTAGAAAAGAAATATCTATTGACCTGTTGGTGCCTCTTTGAGCTTTACATCAGCATATGATAGAGATGTAAAGGTTTCTAGCTGACTACAACCCTAATAAAGGGAGCACAATGAATATTTAACTAGTAAAAGTGAAAGATACTAAAATGAAAAATATTATATGGAAAACAAACCCTCTCTTCCTATAAAATATATTTATGGTATTTATATATTTACGGACACCCATGAATGCATGCCACATAAATATGCATCTCTTTTCTGACCTTTGGAAGCAGAATTTTCCGGATGCAGAATGCATCGTGCATTCAGAATGCACGTACACCGTGCCTGTACCCACGAGATCACTCCCAAATCTGAGCTACAGCTTTCATTTGTTTAGATAGTGTGCCTTTATTTTTGATGGTCTTGGAAAGAACAGACTCAAGAACACAAAGCAGCATTAAAAAAATGTTAGCCAATGGGAACACAGCAAAATGCACAGCCAGACACAACACTTAATAGACCAGTTAGTAAGACCCTCTGTCAGAGAGCCTAACAGCTTTATACCAGTAAACACGTATTTGTTTTTTTGGGTTTTTTTGTACAGATGTTTCAGGCCTCTGTGCTCCCAATTAATTCTGTGAGTTCTGACTGTCTCTCTGCTACTCTCTCTCTGGCTGATCCCTCTTTGTTATTACTATACATCACTCATCCCAGAGACATTTACTTTGAGATTAAAGAGAAAAAAGAGAACGGTTTTGCTTGGTAAAACAATTCCAGAAGGCATAAACTTCCTATCCTAAAGTTCTCTTTGTATCAAAATAGTTTACCACCTTGCTTCCCACAAGGTGCCTGGGTGGTTGTTACATAAGAGGTGGTAACTTTGAACTCTCCCTTCAGGCCCCCAAAGAGAAAAGATCATTTCGGTTCTCCTGAGTGTCATTTGGAAATGCTCCCAAACTGATCTCCGCGTTGTGATAAATAAGCATCAACCAATTCCCCAATGCAAATAAAGTATAATGCTAAGACTTATTGGCTCTGTCAAAGAGTTGTCCAAAAGTTGAAACATTTGGGAGGTCATTCTGCTCCCAGGCTCTGATCTACCAAAACATCTTCGAAGCTCATTTTCTTAGGAACAGAGAGCAATCCATTAGAGCCCACATCAGACATGCTGGGTCTGGTCTTGGGGGCTTATCTAGAACCACAGGTGTGATCCTTGTGTGGAAGAGGATAAGAGGAGAGAATGAGAATCATAGTGATGAAGAGGACACAGTAGAAAGGGGACCAATCTACACGAAAGCACGGCAGCACTCTTTCTTTTTCCATATGTGCAGAAATTGGAAACTAGCTCATGGGACGGAATTAATACTCTATCCCATGAGATCTGCTCTTTGAAGCATGGGTCTCCCTCCCATCAGCACTGTATTTTGTAGTAATAGTGAAGCTCAAAAAAGGAAACCTTTAAAATCTAATCCACTGGGGTATAGTCTCCCCTTGATGGACCTATAATTCCTATCATAGCTAATGGTTGTTGTAAACTGACACCAAAAAAAGCTGTCTGTCCCATTGTGTGAGAAAGGTAAAGGTCTCTCTCTGCAGCCTCATTATCATTCAAACTGATCTTTTCTCTCCTGCTTCTCTCTCAAAGGAGGTGCGTCTCTCCCTTGAGGTACTTGTAAGAAGGGAGAGCACTGGAAATTAACATCTGGTAAATCGAACAGATTCCAGTGTAGGTTACTCTACAGTTCCTAGTATGTTTCTCTTGGTTACCAATGGAAAGGTTTCAAACTTAGAAAAGACATTATTCTTTCAACAAAATGGGTTCACATTTGCTCAGAGCATATGTTCTGTAAATGTGATAGAGCAAAGGTTATTCTGAAACCATAAACATTTATGAATTCTTTAGTTCTATTGAAAGAAATCAGGCAAGCTATTTCAGATCTTTTTGTGCATGTTATAACCTTTCTGTATTTTTTCCTACATAGGGTTTTTTTTTTTTTTTTTTTTTTAAAGCTATTAGGAGAATGGAAGTAGAGAACAGGAAACAAAACTGATATGAAAAGCATTTTTTCAGGACAGTTTTTTCCCCAGCATTTTCAATTTTTGGCTTGAGCATATATTCTGACACTCTGTGGAATGCCACCTTGCGCTTCTGAGTGGGCCATTTTGTCCTTGCTTTGAGATGATGTCCTCCTCATAAACATGGGCTGTGTATACTATGTATTTTGTGTCTCCTATAATAACTTAACACAAATTCAGTAAACCAAATGGAGTGACATGACCATGGTGGTCTGTACTGTAACAACAGGGCTAAGCTGAACTACAACTCCCAGAATCCTCTTGGCTGTATGTTTCTGAGTTAGAGTGGTACAAAAGAGAAATTCACATGAAATTGGGGAGCTCCTTAGGCCAATTTATTTCTAGGTTTTTTATTCTTTCTGATATGATAGCAAATGGGATTGTTCCCTTAATTTCTGTTTCTGATGTTTTATTGTTAGTATATAGAATGCAACAGATTTCTGAAGATTAATTTTGTATCCTGCATCTTTACTGATTTCATTGATAAGGTTTAGTAGCTTCCTGGTAGCATCTTTATGATTTTCCCCCTAATTTAATCTTGGCACATAAGACTTACATATATTAGTATAAGATGTGAGACTTCTGATATTTCTTTGGAGAATAAAATACAATGGTTCTCTGCTGTATAGCGAAGGGAATTCTACTTAATGCTCTGTGGCAACCTAAATGAGAAGGAAGTCCAAAACAGAAAGGATATATATATGTGCATAAATGACTCACTTCTCTGTGCAGCAGACACTAACACAACATTGTAAAGCAGCTAAATAAAAGTAGATAAATGGTTCTTTACATCATAAGATTTTAAGTAAAACAAAGCCTGATTGACTCTGGAAATAATACTTCTTCACTCATTTGAAGCTGAAGGAATTGAACCAAAGAGTAACTTTATGAAAGAAAGGCGCACCAGGTGGATTCATAATAAAACAAGATTTTAGGGGAAATAACTTACTAATGAGAGGAAAATTATTTTCTCCTCTTAAACTATTCATAATACATAGAAAAATCACAAATATTAAAATGGATACATTTACCTTAACATTACTTTTAATTCAATTTAAATCAAGTGTTTAAAAATAATGTCCCTTAAAATATATTTGCTAACCTTGTTGGTTTCCCATATTTGAATTAGTTAATATATATTCCATTGTGTAAAAAGCAAAGCATAAGAAAAAATATTCTGGCCATTGAGTGAATTAGTGTTCTGCCAATGCTAATTATTCTTTCTGCAACTTGAATTATAAATTTATACCATTAGAATATATTCTTTGTTTTATAAGAGCAAAATGCTTTGAGAAAAATGTAAGTTGTAGTATAGAACAGAAACTTAATTTATCTAAGTTTAAATAGTTTTAATAGTGTTTTTAGGCATTTTAGATAGCATTGATTTAAGAAATGTTTTTCTAATTCTCCAATAATTATTTCGCTCAGTTATAATAAACCCATGTGCCCCTATAGTCATAAATTTGGTACTAAATACTTTGGTCTCTATTTCTTAGTTTGAATTTGGCAAGTTTTATGGGCTTCACTTAACCATCATTCTATTTTTATATTATACAAGATTCTAAGTTTATACCCCTAATATTAGCATACTTCCATTTATAGTATTTAACCTGTATCAAAATGGAATGACCTAATGTTTCTACTTTACCTTTCACAATAAGAAAAGCATGTATATGAATATATCAGTGTTTTACCATTTGTCCCAAGGCATCTGCAAGTCATATAAAAAACCTTATGATCTCTACACAGTTCTTGTATTCTTGAATGACTAAACAAACTGTAAAGCATTAAGTTTGGAATTAAAACATATATAGAGAGAGTGCAATCTGACACTATTAACTGGTGGGGTAGGTATAAATCTTTGCAAGCTGAATTCAATAGCAGACACATTTCTCACCCTTAGTTATAGTACGTATGGTGCTAGGAGAAAATAATAAAATATTGAATAAGAGGTAATCTGACATTTCAAGCCAGAAAGGAGTGTCCAAATGGATTATCTGGACAAAGCAAACTGAAGAAAGAAGGCAGAAGCTCAGGGCAAGAGAAAGCTGGGTGATAGGAGAGCCAAGACAGTCTAAAATAAGGTTTTTTTCTGGTGATGATGGGAAAATCAAAGGGAAAAGGCTGGAAAAAATCCTAGATACAGTAAGCTATGCCTGATGCTGAACTTTTATACCCTCTTATTAACAGTATTTTTGTGAAAATGATGGAGCTATTTAAAAGAGACTAAAATAAGCTCGAACAGTGCAACTAAGATATAGAAAATCAAAGCCTTTAATCATTTCCTGGGTCCACTCTCTGTCGTTGATTTAAGGAGTCACTGATTTAGACAGAGCTTTCTCAAACAAAATTTTCTTTCTTCATTTTTTTACTCTCAGTCTTTGGAAATAATAATTGAGTACTATTATTCCAGTTCTGGGTGCCAAGTATACTCAGAATGACCTTGACCCAGCCATCATGAGTCTTGACTTTGCCATGTGAGTTTTCTGGCCTCTAGCTCAGACTGTGAGTTGAAGACTCCTCTGCCCTGATTTTGGAATCAAGCCTCACTGTGGCCACAGCAGATAAGGACTGCCAGACCTCAAAATGGCCTTGAGTCTGTTTCCAGTTCCTCAGTCTGGTCATCCTGATATGCAGGGCCCTGGCTGGGGATTGCAGAAGGCCAGCCAAAGTGTTCTATAGCGGAAGTGAAGTTAACTCTAATATTCTGCTTAGTAATGTAATTTAACTGTATTTTGGAAAATAAAACCACTTCTCCAAACAAACAGGAATAAGTAGTATTCATCAGAGACAGACTGAACGCTTATCACAGAATGAGAAGTGTGCTCCCCACGTGCCTCCTGAGTCTGATGTTGAGAGCACGGTGTTTACAGAGGTGCTGACACACGTCTGGCATCAACAATACACAGGATGGGGGGAAAATGGAGAGTAGGTGTCAGAAAATGTAATAAAAAGGCAGAACCTAAATGGAGCCGAACTTAGCAAAGAGGATGGGGAAACCAAGAGTTTCTGTTCAGAAAGGCAATATTTACATTAAACATCTGCTCCTGGGACTACTCTGATGGTCCTGTGGGTAAAACTTCACCTTCCAATGCAGGGATTGTGGATTTGATCACTGGTTGAGGAAGCTAAGATCCCATATATCTTGCAGGAAAAACACTGCAACATAAAATAGAAGCAATATTATAACAAATTAAATAAAGACTTTAAACATGGTCCACATTAAAAAAAAAATCTTAAAAAAGAGAAAGATCTGGTTCTGGTTTAGTTATTTCTCAGCTTTGACAATCAAACTGGGTAATTGAAGCCAAAAGTAGGAAAATGCGCCTCTGATTGTCATTAACCAATTTTTGCCTGAATTATCTAGACTTTATTTATTTGTTTTTGGCTGAGCCACGTTTTAGTTGTGGCATGTAGGATCTTCACTTGCAGGATGCAATATCTAGTTCCCTGACCAGGGACTGAACCTGGACCCTCTCCATTGGGAACAAGGAGTCTTAGCCACTGGACCACAGAGAAGTCCCTTCTCTAGACTTTTAGATCATTACCTTTCCACTCAGTCTTGTATGTTATGTCCTGTGAGAGAAAGAGCAATAAAGACAAGTCAGCTATCTCACAGGAATTTCTTGGCTAGCTGGTGAAAATACAATGGCAAGATGAAAAGGAAAATGAGAAGGAAATAGTGCAGCACATTTGTGCAAGGAAAACACACACAGATCATTTCATACTCAGTAGAGGAAACCTTGGGAATTCACGTGTGCGTGTTTTTTCAAAATGGGATACTAGTCAGGAAAAAAAAGATACTCAGTTTCCCCCCAAAAAATGCATACATGTGTTAACTAAAATGGAACAAAGATGGTAAACAGGAAAAATATTTCTTGATGAGATCTTTTTTCTAGACGGAGACTGCGCATCAACACGGCAACTCCTTCTCTGAGCTCCATGGGAGAAAAAAGAAAAGAAGCAATCTCTTATTAGTAACAAGTCTCTGCAAAGTCAAGTTTTTGTAAAATTTTCACCAGCAAAAGGAAAACGTTTGCAAATGTCAGAGAAGAGCGACGAAATAACATCATCTATGACCTAAATATCAAAATCTGCGCATTTTCACTTCTAGCAAAGTGGGTGATTCCTCCACCCATCCACCAAGTAAAGACTGAACAAAAAGCTGCCAAACATCATCTGAGATAAATAGATGGGGAAGGATCATGGGAGATTGGAACTGGAAGACCTGTAATTATTTGCTACTGGCTTTCCTGGTGGTTCAGACAGTAAAGAATCTGCCTGCAATGCAGAAGACCCAAGTTTGACCCCCTGGGTCAGGAAGATCCCCTGGAGAAGGGAATGGCTACCCACTCCAGTATTCTTGAGTGAAGAGCCTGAGGA
Organism: Dama dama; assembly: GCF_033118175.1. Classification (NCBI taxonomy): domain Eukaryota; kingdom Metazoa; phylum Chordata; class Mammalia; order Artiodactyla; family Cervidae; genus Dama; species Dama dama. The sequence goes on along the minus strand of NC_083703.1, from coordinate 31,435,525 downwards.
CCCTGGTGGGCTTCAGCCCATGGGGTTGCAAAGAGTAGGACATCACGGAGCAACTAAAACTTTCACTTTCACTTGTTTTCTATTGATACACAGCATCTGTATTTGACACACACAGGCACACTTAACACAGTAAGACAACAATAACCATGGTACCTACATTCAAAATTGTCCGTTTAGTCTTTGTTGAGACTTTCTCTGTGCATACCATTTTCAACTGGCTTTTTTTTTTTGAGCCTGTGAGAAGAATGAAATTATGCTTATTAAAAATATGTATATTTCTGGAGGGATATGCATTCCTATAACCTTCATTATGATGCTCTTAATTAACCAATATGCCTCATAATAAAGTATCTAGCTGTCACCAAAATCAACACTTCTCAGTTATTAATAGATTAAGGAAAGAATGTTAATTTCTTCAAGCTCCATTTCATTTGGTCTCATTACTTCAGGAGCCAGATGGTTACAGGGTTGGACCTGTCAACAGTTACTGTGAGGAAGAATACATTCAGAAACACCCAACTCAAGTATGAATAACAGCTGAAAAATGAATTCTGAGGTAGCCGTGCACAATGCATAAGGCAGGGCAGAAAGTTACTCTGCCGAGAAATGGAGAAATTATGAATCAGGCACACTAAAATTGATGTTTCCACCCCCACCCTCGAACACACTCTCCTTCTCCTACCTGAACCCCATTAAATTCTCTCCCCCCAAATCACAGCCCCTCGGCTCCAGCTGTGCTGTAGAGCGGCTTCCCATTTTTCAGGTGTCTGACTATTTCTCTTGTCCCTCCTGCCGCTGGAACTTGACAGTTCTCCTACACTGTTGGTTGATTGATGATGTCAACTTGGAAGAGACAGTACCACCAGCAGCCAATTTTTTCAAGATGTTTTCTTTGATTTTTAAAAATCCTTTCTGAGCACTTCAAAAGGAAGTCACCCTGAAGGGCATCACCTGCTTGGCGCCTCAGCCTGCTGGGTGGCTGGCTGAGTCGGGATCGTCAAACGGAAGAGTTAGTCGCCTGTCCTTTCTCACCTGTTGAGTGAAACGACGTCTAGGTTTCCCAACAGCCCTTGGGTCCCATCACGTGGTAATTCACCTGAGTGATGGTCAGTGTCCAGAGATAAGACACAGGATGTTGGAAATTTTGGGTGAAGTGTCTGTGCTTTAAAGCGAGTCGTTTGCTTGGAATACACCACAGTCCTCGTTATCTGCCAAGTAGGGTCAGAGTTTTCTCCTTGCAAGGTATTTTGTGATGTTCAAATGTGAAGTGTTAACAAAACTTCCAATCCTGTGCCACAGTAACTCACATGGTACTGTTGTGTATTTCTAGTCATTCTTGACTGCAGCTGTGTCTCGATACCTGCCCCCTTGTGGACCTGAAGCAATTTGCAACCTGCTTCTTTTTTTTTAATTGGAGTGTAGTTTAACAATATTATATTAGTTTGTACTGTGCAATGAAGTGAATCAGCTATATGTATACATATATCCCCCTCCCTCTTGGGCTTCTTTCCCCTCCCCAGTCCCACTCATCTAGGTCATCACAGGGAACTGAGCTGAGCTCCCTGTTCTAGATAGCAATCTGCTTTTATTTCCTTTTTTAAAGGGGGGATTTAAATAACACAGATTTGCTGATTTTGGGTCATTAGTACCTGCTATAAACCTTGCAATGTAAAATTCTAGCCTCCTAGAGCTTGAAGTAATCTTAGAGCTTTGTTGTCCAAACCTTGCCTTTTAAATAAGAAACCTGAGAAACCACAAAAGTTTGAAAGATCTGTCTGAGGTCCCAGATCTGTCTGAAGCCAGCTTCAGGTTGGAAAAGTAAGGAAAAAACCCAGAATTCAGAGCTCACCCCAGGCTGGGAATCTTCCTAAATTTACACAGCTACATCTTTTCATAAACCCGGAAATTCATTCACTTATCCAAGCATTTGTTTATGCCTTTTTGAGAATCTACTGTGTTCTAGGTACTCTTACAGATATGGAGGGCTGATGGGGGGGATGCCTGCTGAATAAACATATCATCTAGTGATTATTTTTAAAGCAATATTCTCAATTTCTGTAGAAAATTAATGTGCCCACAAGCCATTGTTTCCTTCTGAACAGTCGCAAAATGTCCTTAATTAAAGATAAAATTGTATGACCTTTAGGATACATTTTTCTCCATGCAAGAACAAAAATCCCATTCTATGATTCTTTCATCCAGGTTGATGACATGTGCTTTTAAAAGGGTGAGAAACCAGTTCACCTGTCAAAAGAAATTCTAGTAGATCTGAAGAGGAATATTTACTGTCCATGAACTCCTTAAGTCTTCTCTCTCTGAAAAAAGTGAGCCTCTTCAGTCAACTCTGCCTTTAAAGTTTCTCTCCTGGTTCCCTAGTTGATTAGAACTAATCTAAGAAAACAGAAACATAGGGCAAAAAAACATGGTTCCAAATGCATGGTAGGCAAACTTTTTGCACAAGGACAACTTTCAGCAAAAAAAAAAAAAAAAAACTTAATGGGACACATTTTTCCCCCCCAAATTCAAAATGATCATTGATATGCTGAGTATCATAGAAAAATCAAGATACATTCTTCCAGGTAAAATTACCTGCTTGACTCAGCAGAACAATGCCAAAATGAAGCTTGATTCTGAATTCTAGGCATGAAAATTAACAAAGCAGTAGTTGCAGCAAAAGAGAATCTTCTTCCTGTTCTTCCATCTGGCCTGATTGTAGCTAACCTGGGCCTCTAGTAGCTCATTGCTGGTGTAGACTGAGACCGCCACTGACCATGAGACTTGTCTGAGTTGACAAGGCAGACAGGTGGATTGGACCCTGGAAATGTTTATCTCAATGAAGAATTGAGTAGCTTCTTAGAAAGATGTCACCTTAAAGGAAGGAATGGGTCTTGCATATTAAGTTTGGTTCTGTAGCATCTCAGTCAGTGGAGAGCAGGGTAAATCTTGACATAGTACATCATTTATCATTCATATGTTCCCAGGCCAGTTCACCCACCTCCATGTCCCTGAGATCTGGAAGAAGGAGAACCATTAGAATAAACTGAATTAGTTATTTTCTAACAAATTCACTGGAGTCATGGGAAATCCGAAGTATTTGGATTACAAGGAAGAGTGAGGTGTTCTGTCCCCTTCCCATGGGGTATTTGACACGCTTGGTGCTCCAGGACATCATTCCCACCAGTGAGAGCTAGGGTCTGCATTTTTGGACACTATTCATCACCCACTGCTTCAGAGCAGCCAGAGGCAGTGCCGGCAGAGCCTGGTGGTGCTGGGCACCAAAACGGAGGATGACCTTGGCTCAGACTTTCCTTAATGGGGACCTCCAGCAAAAGCAAGAGGGTAGTCCTTTGTAGAAAATGAAGGTGAGCCATGATTTCTGTACTTAGTCTTTGCTGTGCCCCTGGCAACCAGATCCTGGAAAGGTCACTGGGCTGTTTAACCCACTGTGTTAGGATGTTAGGATTGGGTATTATTCAGGTCTTTGGAGGACTGCATTTTAAAGTCTCAAAGCTGCAGCTATTTAGTCTCTACTGACCAAGAGGAACTAACCATGCTCCTCAGCTTGACTAAACTTTGGGCAGATTTCTTCCTGACTCTGAGCCCCTGCCCTTCCTTTTCTTAGAGTATTTACTTTAGAAAACTTGCATGGTAACTCTTTATCTGCCCCTTTGAGATCTGTCTTTTTCCTGCCTCTTACCAATTTTATAATCCAGAGATGTCTTTCTTACGGACCAGGAAGTCATCCCTTTGAAATGTAATCATCAAGAAAGATAGCAACCCTGTCTTCCTGTAAATGTAGAAGGACCAGAGCTTGATTTCCATGAGCACCAATTGGCAAACACATATTGCTGATTTACCTTGATTGACCCCAAGCTAATGTTCTAATCTGTCCCCCAGTCCATTCCAGACCTTGAAACTCTCCTGCCTGTTTTTTTTTGTGTGTGTGTGTGTGGGCGGGGGTGGGGGGGTGGCATTGAGTTCAGTCTCTCTCTCCCCTACTACAATTTGTTGTTGTTCAGTCACTAAGCCATGTCCGATACTTTGCAACCCCATGGACTGCATCATGCCAAGTTTCCCTGCCCTTCACTATCTCCTGGAGTTTGCTCAAACTCATATCCATTGAATTTGTGATGCCATCCAACCATCTCATCCTCTGTTGTCCCCTTCTCCTCTTGCCCTCAATCTTTCCCAGCATCAGGGTCTTTTCCAATGAGTCCACTCTTTACATAGGTGGCCAAAGTATTGGAGCTTCAGCATCAGTCCTTTCAGTAAATGTTGGAAGGGTTGATTTCCTTTAGGATTGACTGGTTTGGTCTCCTTGTTATCCAAGGGACTCTCAAGAGTCTTCTCCAGCACCTTGTACAATAGTCTTGAATAAAGACTTCCTTGCTTGTTTTTATTCTGTCCAGTACAACTTTTCTTTGATACCCCCTATAGGTTGGACCATTGTCCTGTTATTTAGACTAATCCTTGCCAGAGTCAGGGGGATTTTTTCCCTGATTTGAGATCCTCACTGCCCTTCTAACTCTCTTATATACAGGCTTCTACTTAGTTCCTGAGCTCCAACCCAGAAGCTGAGACGTCAACATTTTTATAAGTAGTACTTGGCCTTGGTTCATGGTTCCCAATTTTCTTTCTGGGAAACTGCCTGATTCCTGTCCTGATGGGCAGCAATTCTACTTTGTTGTCTCTTTCATGTTATTTAATGTAATGCAATATAATGTAATGTGTTAGTAGCTCAGTTGTGTCTGACTCCGAAATCCCATGACTATAACTCTCCAGGCTCCTCTGTCCAAGGAATTTTCCAGCAAGAATACTGGAGTGGGTAGCAATTCCCTTCTCTAGGGGATCTTCCTGGCCCAGGGATCAATCTTGCATTGTAGGCAGATTCTTTATTGTGGATACCTCCAAAATCCTCACATCACCTTGAATTCCTTATTGTTAGTAGTCTGCCTGGACTGAGACCATTTACTGGTGAACTCACTCCCCTGGGAACAATGCTTAGCATCTCACATGGCATAGCCCTTGGGCATTTGCAGCTGGGTCACTTCTCTTCAGCTCTTCCCCCTACCATGACTCAATGAAAAATCTAATTTCATATACCTGCTCTTGCCCACCTGGCTAACCTTGTTATGGTCTAATGAAATTCTACCTGTTGACTTTCTAAAGTTTCTGAAAAGAGAAATTAAGCAGTGTCTGGATCATTTTTTGAAAGGTAGCTTATAGGCATTATTTATTTTAATCTTCTTAACATCCTATGAAGGAGATACAGTTGGCCCTCTGTGTCTATGGGTTCCACATCTATGGATACAGAGGGCCGGCTATGGGATTTGAGTAGCCACAGATTTTGATACTCACATGGATCCTGGAACCAATCCCCCATGGATATGGAGGACTGACTGTATACTTCCGTCATTTTTTGGATGAATAAACTGAGGATCAGAGAAGTTAGAGCTTGTCCAAAGACACAGGGACAGGGCTCCCCAGTATTGTCTAATTTCTTTAAATGCTGTCTTTAGCTAGAATCTGCCTGGTTCTAAACCTTGTGCCATTCTGGACCATGCTGAATTCCTTCTGGTTATAGATGGTATTCATGAAATATCTTCACATAATTTTCAGGAGGCCAATGTAAAATGTAATTCGGCAGTTTGGGATATTATTTTTTTGTGGAAATTTGATGACAGTATGAGCTGTTACTGTAAGCCACACCTAAATACTCTGGGAATTGTTAAAACCTGGTCTTGGTGAGTCTTTAAGTAAATATTTTAGAAATCCATACTTGTGCTTTTTGGTATGTATACTTTTTGTTTTTGTTGGAGGCATTCTTCCTTAGCATCTGCTTCTCTCACCCCAAAACATGGATGCTCCCACGCAGTTTACTCATCCTGTGTTATGCCTTTCTGTTAAATATTCTTGCTTCCTTTTGAGTTGACTGTTTTCTAAGATGCTCCTGTCATATCAATCATATTTATAATCCCAAGATGAGAAGTGACAAAGCAGTATAAGGTTTCTTGGTTTATGTAAATCTGAGGAGTCTGGGGATGTTAGGGGAGGTGGGTCTGGAGTTTCCTGAGCGACTTTTAGCTTCTTAGCAGACTGGGTTCATTCTCCAGGGCAAGCTGGCCAACTTTCAGAATTCTAGCTGCTAGATGGTATGTTCTGAGGTGGTACACCCTGCTTCCTTCCATAGCGTGAAGGCCAAAGTAGAAACCACTGACCTGTGTTCATAGTTCACTTAGACCACTGCTGGCTCACTCACCTTGAGGCAAACATGACATGGCTAGATCACCTTTATAATGATGTATTCATTTCCTCTCACTGATGTAAGGGATTGCCACTAACTTAGTGGCTTAAAATAACACAAATCTATTATTTTACAGCTCTGGGGGTCAGAAGTCCAAACTCATTTTCACTGGCCTAAAATCCAGTTGTCAGTAGACCCATGTTCCTCCTGGAGATTCTAGGAGAGAATCAGTTTTCTTGCCTCTTGGACTTTCTAAAGACCATTTGAATTTCGTGGCTCATGGCCCCTCCTTTGATCTTCAAAGCCAGTAATGTATCATATCCTCTCCTTCCTTACCTCTTTTTCTGTCCTTATATCTTCCCTCTCTCTCCCTTCTCCTGTCCCTACCCCCATAATGCCACCTTCCTATAAGGTATTTACAATGTGTTTACATTGGGCCCATATCAGGATAACCTGATCTCAAGATCCTTTTAGTTAATTTCATGTAACAGCTCCCTTATACCATATTGAGCAACATATTCGTAGATTCTGGGGATCAGGACATGGATATCATTGGGCAACTATTTTCAGTCTGCAGCACATGGTTTCTCTTTTTTTATGTTGATGGTGATACTGGTGGAATAAAATAGCATGATCAGTCTTGTCTCCCTTTCTCTTGTCTTCCTCTCTTCCTTCCCTTCCTTTTCCCCTCCGTTCCTCCCTCCCCCCTTCTCTCTCTCTTTCAACATTTAAAGATCTGATCCTAGTACAATAGAAAGAGTAGGTTAGAGGGTATTGGGAAGATAAGTGGAGTGATAGACTACAAACTCTAGGTCCTAGTTGTAACTTTCTCATTGTTGTCAAAGAATCAGAAAGGTTGCTGTTTTTCTGCTATAGATCTGAAATACCAACATGATTGGTGCATTTTTATTGTCATTGAAATGTACCTCAATCCCATTCTCCTCCTTCAGGGAAAAACAGTGATCTAAAATAAGGTGACACAAAGATCATGCCTCAGATTTTCTCAATTTTAGGGAAAATAATTTTAATTATTTTTGAAATGTATTGTTCTACAGTATGTCATTTAGGGAATCTCAAAACTATATCTCCCATAGTGGGGAAAAAAGACAACTAACTCTGTTCATTAAAAACAGAAGAATTTATTTTACAAGATTATTTTCTAGATTTCTTTTTGTCAAATACTGGCTGGATTCCTCTAAATTCAGAAATATGTTTTGACAGCTGAACATATTCTTTCCTAAATTTTAACATGTCTTAGGGGACAGTCAGTAGTTTTGGAAAACTGATTCAATAACTCCAACTTCATGTGTTCAGCAGATTACTTGTTCCAATTCTTTTCTAGAAACAAATACATCAGAAGGCCAAGGCACTTATAACAACTGTGGATCATCTGGAACTTGAAAATCTTAGAAAAGAGCTATTCCCATCGGCCCTAATAAGCAGATGAAAAATAGGATTCCCTAAAGGACTTTACCTACATACATTTTAAATATTCTTGTGTCAAAAGAAACCTCGCCTGCCTTTAATATAAACAAGGGACAAAATTAAATGCAAAAGAGTCTTCTAATGTAAGATTGAGATTCTCAGAGGAACATCAATTTTCCCACGTTCCACACATTCTGAATATTAAGGTATCACATTTAAGAGACTGGCTGGTTCTGAAAAACACAGTATTTGAAGAAAAACAGGTAGAAGTAAAAGGAATAGCAGCCAGCCCTGACTTCTTTTACTTTTTAAAAATCATTTATTTATTTACTTATTTTATTTTTGGCTGTCCACAGGTTTTTCACTAGTTGGCAGCTACTCTGTAGTTGTGATGCTCTGGCATCTCATTGTGGGGGCCTCTCTTATTGGGGAGCACAGGTTTGAGCATGTGGGCTCAGTAGCTGTGGCATGTGACTCTAGAACTCAGGCTTAGTAGTTGCGGCTCTGCAGCATGTGGGATCTTCCTGGATCAGGGATCGAACCCATGTCTCCTGCATCGGCAGGCAAATTCTTTACCACTGAGCCACCAGGGAAGCCCAGCCTTAATTCTTTAGTTATGTGTGAGCACAGCAGAGTCAACTTTTGATTTTGGGGGGGGTTTAATCCAGGACAGTTATTCATAGTATGATCTCTGTCTTTTGTTTTTTCCTTTCCTTTCTGGTCACCCCTGGCACTAAAGGACCTTCAAGCTTGGAGAGAAGAAAGAAAATGAGAGCAGGCAATTTGGTTTCCAATTCATTGCTTGATTACTGGTTTGGGAGATGTGGCTGTAGGGGCAGATTGAACTTGTCATTAATCAGGACGTGTTAGCCATATCTTGTCCCTTGAGTAACTTACCATGAAAATCAGGATCTTACTGTTTTCACTTGTAAATTGTTCCCGCACATGATCTACAAATGACCAGTAAAGATGATTTGCTTGGAAACCATTTGAATTTTAAACAATTGTATTTGTTTTTTGTTTCAAAGAAAGCTTATACACAGAGGCAATAGCATAGAAGCAAACTCAGTGGACAGTTTACCAGAGGTGGAAACAGGTGCATGTCACATGGAATAACCCATACATTCTGACTTCATTACCTTCTCAGGTTTTGAGAAATGTACAGAGAATTTGCAGCAAAGATGCTGTTGAATAACAATAGCAACTCTCTGTATTTATACAGCACCTTTCTTTCAGAGAGTTCAGAGTGCTTTATAAACAGTATCTCATTAATCTTCACAACTTCCCTATAAGGAAGGCTGTTTCAGCTATCATTACTCACATCTTTATCAACAAAGAAGCGATAGCCTGCAGAGTGGCTAAGCAACTTGTCCAAGGTCATCGAGGGAGTGAGTGGCAAAGCCAAGAATAAAACTCAGAGCTTTGACCTTCCAGTTTAGTATTCTCTCCAGGAGGCCAACTTGAAGGAAGAGACGCTTCTCATATGCATATTCATAAGTTTCCCAAGAAAAAGCTACCATTTCCCAATATTTTCATCAGCCAAAATTTGAAGCTAATTGGTGGCCATTTCAAATCAAATCCAATGGCTGATAGTGATGAGGAATCCCTGGAACCATATTGAGAGAACACACAGACCTCACTCTCTAAGCCTCATTAATCACCTAGAGACCAGCTGTTGGTCACACAAATCTCATTAGAACAACCAGATCAGTGAACATGGAGGAGTGGGCAGTGGCCATCCAGGATGGGAAGACCCTGCATGAAATGGCTAAACTGTCAATTCTTTCCCCCCAAATGTAAGAGAGTAATATTCATTAGGATAAATTGCTACTACTTGGTTGAATTATTGTCATTTATTGGGCACTGGACACATGCTAAGAGCTGCACACTTGTCCTTAGGTAGCTTATAGTCTAGTGGAAAAGTGTGGAAATGGGTGTACACAAGAGTAGAAGAGAGTTGGCTAACACTGCCTAGGGAAATTAGAGAAGGCTGGAATGAAACAACAATTCCCACGGTTCTTGTCCAACCAAGCCTTTGATTTGAAAGTGGCATCTTCATTTCCTGAACTTTCTTCCACTTTTCTTGGAATGGAAGACATGTTTCAACCTTCACAGTCAGCTTAACCACATCTCTTAGAGAGGTCCTGTGACCTTTCCAATGGGGGTTCTTGTTGTCAGTCAAGGGACTGTATTTTCCTACAGTTTTCAGCTTAGCTAATGAAATAGAGCTGTTTGTTAACAGGTTTATGATATAACTCCCTCTCCAAACTGTAAGCTCCATGAAAAAACAGAATAAAGATTATCCAGTGTGTTCAGTGAATGGATGGTGATTGCTCAGTGAATGGATGACACCTGTTAGCTTCTCTTTCCTTCTGTAAAAAATAACAATGATGACACCTACCTTTTGGCATTGTCATGAGAATTAAGTGGACAAATACACAAAACTGCATTACACCGTGTTATGTGAGTGTGTTTTGAGTCACTTCAGTTGTGTCCGACTCTTTGCAACGCCTGCTGGACTATAGCCCACCAGGCTCCTCTGTCCATGAGATTCTCCAAGCAAGAATACTAGAGTGGGTTGTCATTTCCTTCTCCAGAGGATCTTCCCGACCCAGAGATGGAACCCATGTCTCTGTCTCATGAGTCTCCTGCATTGGCAGGTGAGTTCTTTACTGCTAGTGTCATCTGGGAAGCCCATGCTAGCCACATCAGTTCAATACATGGTAACCTGAAAGTGGCATTAAAGACCTATGAAAGTGTCCAACTCTTTGTGACCCTGTGGACTATACCGTCCATGGAATTCTCTAGGCCAGAATACTGGAGTAGATAGCTGTTCCATTCTCCAGGAGATCTTCCCAACCCAGGGATCAAACCCAGGTCTCCTTCTTTGCAGGCAGATTCTTTACCAGCTGAGCCACAAGAGAAGCCCCAAAGACCTATAGACTTAACAATTTAAAAGTTACTGATTGATTATTGAGTCAAATGTAATTGTGTGTGTGTGGAACAATAGAAGAGAAGTTGAAGAAGGGACATTAAGGAGTGTTAACATTTTAGAGAAGCATAATTGTGAAAAGAAGAGAGAAGGTAAGAGCTAGGATTGCATAGGATTAGTGTAGGATTGTGGGGTGTGTGTGTGAATTCATTTCCATGCTAAGAGACTGAAAATATAGGATAAGAGAGGCAGAGTTGATGGAATATGGTATCAATAAAGCCTGAGAAGTTTGAGAAATGAATCTTGGCTATATCAAGAAACATCTCTCTGAGATAGAGAAGAATGCAAGGGACGAAGGCAGATGCAAAAATAGAAATTTTTATAATTATTTTTTATCACACATATTGAGCATTCACTAACTGGAAAGCATTATGCTAAGTTCTCTCTCTGTACATCTTATATCTTTAAATCCTTATTTGAATATAATCTTGAAAATAAGTGCCTTTATTTTCATCACTTTGTATGTAAAAAAGCTAAAGATTATAGGAGTTACATAATGTTGAAGGTTTTACACATAACCTGTGGTATAAAAAGGCTTGGCGGCTATCATCTAAATCACACGGCTAAGTTGTTTCTTCCATGGATAAGTAAATGCAAACAGGTTCTAAATTGAAAACATTGGATCCTGATAATCTTTAATTTATTTGAGAGGAAAGAGATCATTTGGGGGGGATTATATGTATGTATGAGAGAGTATCTAGCTGATTTGATATGAAAGAATGGTGAAAGTTTGGAATAATGGCCATGGGATTTGCAACTGGCTTCAGGCAGCAAAAGTTACGTATTTCCAGTATCGCCAGCCCTTTCAGGAGCCTGAGCAGTCTCAGTACTGGAAAGGGTAGGTGAATGGTGAGCTTGATCCAATGTGGGCCAGTTGTCACTGAAGGCTAAGTGAGAGACAGGACTGAAGATGCCAATAAGAAGGTAAATAGATGGGTTAACTGTGAGATACAGATCTAGATTTATTAGATTAGTAAATATATGATGCCAGGAGGAGACATTATTGCTTAAGGACAAAAAAGAGAAGACAAAGAATTGGGAAACAGTATGATCAGACTGGGAATAAAGCAGCTGGAAAAGAAAAGACCTGAGTTATTAATTTCAGGCATATACAAAAGGTGAGTAATGGCAAGACCAAGGGGTGGCTCTTGAGTTAAAAAAGGAGGACCATGTCAAAACAGTGCAAAATGGAGTTACCCAGAGAAACCAGATTTAAAGACAAGGACTTCATGCTGTATCTACCTCCATCCTGTGTTTTTTAGGTGTAGTTTTCTTGGGGAGAGGACATTCTTTGTCTCAAATGTGCCTGAATGTTTGTTGGAATCCCACAAAGGAGGCTGCCTGCCTTGGTTGGTAGTTTGATCATCTTAAATAACTATAAAAAGTCCTTTGTCTTCTTCTCTCACACTAGTTGGCATTCTCTTAAAACAATCCACAATTTCTGCCCAAATATGTTCAGGAAATATGAGCTCCTGCAGCTCGTGACCCCTTTAGATAACCACAAACTGAATCACGGAATACAGTTCAGCTGAGTAATAAAATATAATCAGATTGGCAGTCAGCACCAGACTCAGCCGTGCCCATACAGATCTTCT